>NC_134843.1:51045537-51669537 GCF_965363235.1 Mytilus galloprovincialis | reverse complement strand
TCCAATGTTAATTTCCATAAGAAATTAAAAATGCTGATTTTGAGTTTTCCTCAAGTTAGATTTTATTGGACTTTTTTGTGTATGTTTTGGCCTAAATGCTTTAGATTAGAACTAACACATTTTATGTTGCAATTAGTTTGAGGTTCAAACTAAGTTTGACCGGACTATTTACTTAGATGTATAGCAAATAAGATCTTTAAAAATCCTACAGTACTTATGATATTTCCACATCACTTTTAAACAACTAATTGGGAATTGTTTCTGAAAATTTACAAAAGGATAAACGTTTACATAGATTTGACGGGGAGATTTAACAAACATTATAATAATTTAAAAACCAATACAAAACAACTACATTTTGGGATCTAATCATATTGCTTACATCACATGAAATATATGTTCATTCTTTTGGTTTTTTTTTCTAGAGAAAACTTTTAAATCTCTATGTGAGCATAATACAGAATGCGATACAACCTTGTTTTGTATATATGGTACCTGTCAATGTGCACAGATGCACTACTGGAATGGACATACATGTGTATCTAGTAAGTTTGTACTATAGTTACATACCAAAATCATGATTCCTGGCAAAAATATAAAACGAGTTGTAGTTAAATTGGAATTTTCTTACCGCAGTGTACTGATTTCTACAGTTTAGTAGTATATGATGCTGTTACATAAAGCATGCCAGTATATCCATAGGCACAACGAAAATCGAATATAAATATGGTCAATGGAATTACACTATTATATGATAAGAACAGGAAGAAAGATGTATATATTTACCCGAAGAAAATAAAGGTTTAAATGTTGTATTTTCAACAGAAAGCAGAAGTAAAATATATCCCAGGTTATTTCTTTTTTATATTAATGTAAAAGGAATTGTTGCGTCTAAAGCGATTAACTGATATAACTTTGTATCATGCACTTTTCAAAGCAAAAATTTAAAAAGCCTGAAATTTATGAATGATTGATCAATTATGGAGCTATATGACCATATCAAGAGACCTAAACCAACAAACAAATCCACCACAAACAAAATGAGACAATATAATGTTAGCATGGCTATGTTCACAAACGGTCCGTCATTGTCTTATGGCGCTATGATATTTTTTTGTATTATTGTCCTTCATGTTTACTTCTGTACTTTGTCTATAAAGTATATAAGCAATTTTGTTTTCACGAATCAAAGGGCAAAATCAAAAGCTCAAACACATCAAACGAATTGATAACAACTGTCATATGGTAAAGGCATTTTCTTATATGTTTGAACTTTTGATTTAGCCTTTCGATTTGGGATTTCTGTTTGGAATTTTACTTTTTATGGTACAACAGTAAAATCAAAATTAAAAATACATTGTTTGCATTATTTACAAAAAGTACTTACCATACTACGTAGTATTACCATAACAATTCTAGCCATGCATTTTATTTTACAGAAAAGAAATCTAATGAAACGTGTACAAATTCAAACGAATGTGGAGGAAAACTTTTGTGCGAGGATGGCATTTGTCGATGTCCCATTGATTTTTTTTGGAGTGGTAGCATATGTATTATTAGTGAGTTTTTATCATTTTTGCCAGGCAATATACTTGTACAGAAATTTCCTCTAAATTACTCTTTTAAAGACATAAATGCAATCACCCAGTAAATGTATTTCATTTGGATTCACCGAAGGCAAAATAATGATATTTGATTGTCGTTAGTAAAACTGACGGAACACAAATTGTATTGTTTATATTATGCTATTTAATTCATATAATGAACATTTAAATGGCTCAGAACATATGATTATCAATAGACCAATGTCTTAAAACGATCTTCTGAGAAAGGAGTACAACATGTATGCAATGTGTGTTATTTATATACTACACCATAGAATGATATATTTTGTTTTTCTCCCAAGTGAACTTTTCTAATCTTATTGTTTTACAAATCGATTGAAAACAGTTCTCTTATATTTGAATAGTTATCAAAGGTACCAGGAATATAATTTAATACGCCAGACGTTAGTTTCGTCTACATAAGACTCATCAGTGACGCTCACATCAAAATATCTATAAAGCCAAACAAGTAAAAAGTTGAAGAGCATTGAGGATCCAAAATTCCAAAAAAATGTGCCAAATACGGATAAGGTAGTCTATGCCTGGGGTAAGAAAATCCTTAGTTTTTCGAAAAATTCAAAGTTTTTTAAACAGGAAATTTATAAAATTGACCACACTATTGATATTCATGTCAACACCGAAGTGTTGACTACTGGGCTGGTGATGCCTTCGGGGACGAAACGTCCACCAGCAGTGACATCGACCCAGTGGTGTAGATAGTACCAGGATTATAATTTGTCGTAATATACTGTACGCCTAGAAATATTCTCATAAGTTTTTTTTCTGCTGATGTTAGACGAAATGTACGTGAAATTATTTTGACAAACATAGTCGTTATTATGTTGTACTGTTATACCACTGTCCCAGGTTAGGGGGAGGGTTAGGATCCCGCTAACATGTTTTACCCCGCCACATTATTTATGTATGTGCCTGATCCAAGTCAGGAGCCTGTAATTCAGTGGTTGTCGTTTGTTTATGTGTTACATATTTGTTTTTCGTTCATTTTTTTTATATATAAATAAGGCCGTTAGTTTTCTCGTTTGAATTGAATTGTTTTACATTGTCTTATCGGGGTCTTTTATAGCATACTATGCGGTATGAGCTTTGCTCATTGTTGAAGACCGTACGGTGACCTATAGTTGTTAGTGTTTGTGTCATTTTGGTCTCTTGTGGACAGTTGTCTCATTGGCAATCTTACCACATCTTCTTTTTTTTATAGTATTCTTTCTTAACACCACAACGTATCAGTTGTGTCTCCTATTTTTCATTAGCTTTTTAAAATTGAATTATCGTTATATGCAGTAAATAATTCTATGATTCACATACTAGGAGTAAAATAAGTATTCATACATGTATGTTAAGAAATACCCGTCTTTCGTCATCAAATGCATTTAAATTATAGTATATGTTCAATACTATAGTATTAATGAATGGGTGTTTTTATGATGACCCTGTTATATGTCCAAGGTCTGTTATAATGGTCGAGGAAGTCTTTAATGGCCCGAGTTGGTTAATCATGCTAATAAAGCGTAAGTAATCTTATTATCAAATAACGTTCTTTGTAGTTTTACAATACAGCAAATTTTGTATTGCAGAAAAATACGATGGAGACTTTTGTAGTTCTTCAGTCGAATGCGCAGATAATATGGAGTGTCGGGATTCTATATGTCAGTGTCCAGCATCAGAGTACTGGGACAACTCAAAATGTACCTCAAGTAAGATAGTCATTACAATTTGTTTGCATTGCATTGTTTACTTGATTAAATCTTTTGTGGAAGCCCACAAAATAAACGTCATTGAGAAATCATAACAAAATACGTTTATTAAAATCCATTATTATAACGAACAAAAAATGAAATTTGAAAATTAATTTTTTTTTAATGAAAACATTATAAAACTATTAATGAAAAACAAATATTCATCAACATTGTGTCAAGTCATATCTGCATCGATGTACGAACAGTATTTTCAGTTATTGTTAATACTTGACATTTTTTAAATCGTGTATTTGCTTATTGTTTTACAATCAAAGATTAACTATTGGTAAAGAACAACTAATTCAGGCCCGGTCGGAAAGAACATACAAGAATAGTACATATTTTAAACAAAATAGTTCCTACGCATAGCTGTATCTTTGTCAATAGTGGGAATATTTGTGTAGTTTTAGTATCAAATGAAAGCTTGGGGACTTGGTATTACTGTAAAACCCTTGTTGAAAGTATTACTTGAATAATAAAGAAGTATATGAATTTTAATAAGAGGGCACATTTGGTCTGTTGTTGAGATCCGAAGTTCCTGTTTTTGTACCATCAAACTTCCCGGAACCAGTACGCTCTAATATGCAATTAAATGTATGTTGATTTTTTCAGCAAAATGACAGGAAGAGGTACAGTTTTTACATTAACTAACTGTCCCTTTATCTGAACTTAGGACAAAGTAGCCACAAATGCTTGAAATTGCAGAGTTTAACATAGGAAGCAACGGAGCTATTAATTAAAGGTTTTATACCTATTCTAAATACTTTGATATTCCGTTGCTCCTTGATATTTAACTTTTGAATATCATGAACCTATATCAAGATATATACTACCCTTGTGGAAAACTTTTTCAGAAAAATCTGTAAAAGATGCCTGTATGAAAGAAGGAGAGTGTGGTACATCTTTATACTGTGCTAGGAATGTATGTCAGTGTGCCTCATCCGATTACTGGACAGGATCAACGTGTTCAATAAGTAAGAACATTTTTTTCGCTACATTGGAAATCGTACTTTGGAATTCTTTCTTAATTCAAAACGACACAAAGCTTAAATAAACCCCAAGCAATTACGATTTATTTCCTCTTGTCTTTAATACCATCAGGAAAACAAAAACGGAGATTACAGTGCGTAAACCCCCCAAAAAATCTTGATTGCTCTATAAAAATGTGCCAAAACGAAAGCAATCAATGTAAATTAAATTGACATCTTTTAATTTGACTTATCCTAAAACAAAACAGAGAACATATAATAATGTGAATAATTAAATGCAAAAACAAGAGACAGACAAATATAACTAGACAAAATGTTTTTTTTTTTTATTATAAAAACCATATTCAACTTGATAATGTGCGTTACTTGTATTGACAATAATTAAGCATATGCTATTTTTGTACTTATATTTCAGAAAAAGATGAGAATGCTCTCTGTAATTCATCACTTGAATGTAAAGTTACACTGCAGTGCAGAAGAAATCTCTGTACGTGCTGTGAACAGGATTTCTGGAATGGACAGTTCTGTGAGAAAAGTAAGGTTTGAATTAGTTAGAATAAATTATCTAAGATACTATTTAGAGTCTACTATTTTACTGCATGTAGCAAGATTGTAAAACATGTAAGTTTAATAAACTAGCAAACAAATAATCAATTAAACAAACATAGACCTTGAATTGTTAAAAATATAAAGATTGCAAATCTAATTTGAAACCAAAAAACTTTTCATGTAAGCATTTTGAGAAGCACATTACGCTGACCAGATGCTGAGATCATGCTTTCCATGAGTTTGAATAGTGACAAGTTCTAAGAAGTAGATCAACGGTTATTACGATAGAACGGCAGGATTTCATCGGTTTGTACTTTGAGTTGATTTCAGTCATCATTTATTGAAATAAACATTACTCACTCGTTAATGCATAAATGTACGTGGTATATAATATGTTTAAAGTGTCTATTTTTATAACCTTGGTCTGTATTTCATCTTATAATAAAAATATTATTTATTAAACCGCAGAAATTTGCGCCATTGATAAGTGTTTGAATGGAGGAAGATGTGAAATTGCTTCAAACAGAAACACATGTGTATGTGCTAATGGCTATCTCGGCGATAAATGTCAATATGCAGGTATCTATATATTTATATATCATTAACCTTTCCAAAGTAAAATATGATTAAAACACAAAGCTTATCCAGTAATTTAGCTAGCATGTCCTAAACATAAATTGCACAAATGAAAGTCGACTATTTGCTTAAGAGAGGGGATAATGATGAAAATCAACCAAACACAGATCTGTTTGATTGACCCCGTCAGAAAACCTATAAAAATAGTATTATTTGCGTTGCAAAACTTCCAAATTGCAGCTATGCATTTCAGTTATTTTTCAAACAAAGACCCTTTAACCCTTAATGTGTACCTGCACATACAAATATATATGAACATATAAGTTGCATTACTTTCCCATATCTTATTCTTTGTGGTTTTAAATAATACGAAGTATACAAGCAAATACGTATACTTTGTACTTAACTCAATAGGTTAGGTTTGATCAGATTGATTACTTTGTATTGAAATTTGCTTTGTTTAAAAATAAATAAACAATGTATTTGTTCTTCAATTCACAGTTGTATCTATCTTTCTTGCCCAGAGTTCCACCAAAACCGGTGATAGAGGCCGTTGTAAACATGCAGTTATGTCACAACTTGTAATGCTTCCTAGAAGTTGCAAAAAAAGCGCTCTTCCTCTGTTGCTTGTGTTTTTTTGATCTGCCCATACTGATTTTTGTATAATGGATGTATATCCCATATCGTGTTTTTTCTATTATATCAAAAAAATATCCTGTGCACTATGTCTCATATCTAAATAGCAATAAATTACCCAATTTATAATGTATTTATTTTTTTATTTCAAATGAATTGCAGATGGAAAAGAGAAAGACTTTGTTGTTATTTTTCACCAAACATCGAGCACACCATCACCACGAATATTACCAACAGCGAACAGAAGGGGGGAATTATCTATTTTCTATTTCGCAAATAACAAAAATATTTCAGTAAATTTGAATGCAGTCGATAATCAATTTATCCTCGATTCTAATATATTGATGACAAACGGTTTACACCAGGCTGGAGTAGAAATATATTCTAATGTTCCGATCACCCTGTTTGGATTCCTTTTTGTACGTATTGCATCCGAGGGATTCTATGTTCTTCCAACTCGATATTTGTCAACATATTATATTGTTCCTTCGTTCACTCCATATAGAAGCAGCTTTTTGAGCTTATTTTCTTTATCCCCTTTGTATTCAAATACAGTAATAGAAATAAACTTTAAAATGAAAGATGGATTTGTTTCATACGAAAATATACAGTATTCTGATAACCAAACATTAACATTGGTACTTAATAAGTATACAACATTTCAGATTTCGCACAATAAAGACTTAACCGGGACGAAAATCATTGCGTCTAAACCAATTGTTGTCGTCAGTGGAAATAAACACAACAATGTTAATGGCAAATCAAGTTGGCAGCCATTCATTGAAATGGTATTACCTACAAATCAACTTGATAATCTATATGTAATTCCACATTTGAATTATCGATTGGAAAATACAGTTCGCGTTATTGCGGTAAATGATACAAATATAGTCATGAAGAATGGTAACAATCGCACTAGACACGTGCTAAAATCTAGAGACTTTCTGAATTATTTCCATACAACTATTTCCTATCTTTCGTCTGAAAGCAATGTGCTGGTACATATTTACCCGCATGAACTATCAGATAATCATGGAGACGCCTTTATGATGACGATTCCTGGTATTAACCAGTACCTGTATGATTATGATTTCATGGTTCCAACAGATTTTGAAAGTTTCATCAGCATTACGGTGCCTACAGATGCAGTCGATGGTTTTGTAGTTGACGGTAATTTCGTTAATTTGAAAAATATTTTCAGTATTTCTGAAGAGGAGCATCGCTTTAGTAGTTTCAGCATCCCAATATCTAGTGGGCCACATCACATCACACACAGAGAAAAGACACGATTTGGATTGTGGATTTACGGAAATTGGACAAACAACGATGCGTATGGATATTCAGCTGGAATGGCTTTTAAAACATAACAACAGCCGATATTTACTTAAATTTTGCTTTCAGCCTTTGGTTTTTCATTGATTTTAATCTACAACAGAAGGCAGTTATAATGTCGTTATAGTAACAAAAAGACAATTCAATTAACAACTGTATTTGAGTTAACTGTTATCCCGTGTTATATTCAAATAACTACTGTGTTCACAACAGTATATTATAATTATCCGTTTTTCTTTTGTTCTAACGTGTGAATGCGTTAAAGCATATTCATTTTAATTTGATCTTTAGTACAATTTGGATGTTACGAAAGGGGAATGATTGTGAGGGGTGGTATAAATACGATTTTATACAGTTCCACTTACGATGTATAAGTGTATAAAATAAACTACACATGTAATAAAAAAATAAATTGTCATGTTGTGGCATCATTTATAAAATTTAAGCCTTTCAGAAATCAGTTATACATATAGGCATGATAGTTATAGCGTACTGCAGTCGAAATACTTTCCAGTCTAGTAGCAATAAACTGTATGATTCTATTTAAAAAATCCGATCGAATTTTACCTTTTAGACGAACTGAGTTAAATGATAATGTTGTGACTTTTTAAGTTGAATTTTACCTCATTCCCTTAAGATAAATACTTGAATATAAATTTTAACATCCTCTATCAAACCCTTTGTATTTTGACATTTGAAATTTCTACATTCTAGCTTGAAAGCTTGACTTTCAATATCATGACATTTTACCTCGAAAAACCGATTTTAATTTGACTTCACCTTTAAGTTTTTACGTTTTAATAGAAGTAATTGTTGACATTTGGAGACTGTCTTTGCTCACCGTAATCATTACCTGAAAGAGAACAAATTTAAACAGTTTATGGAACAAGTTCGCAATCTTGATATTAAGAATTTCTCACCCTTCAAAAAATGCAATAGTAGTATATCATTGTTCGAAAGTCATACATCGATTGAGAGAAAACAAACCTAGATAACAAGCTAAAACTGAGGGAAACACATCAAGTATATATAGGAGTAAAATAACGAGACAACAGTAACACTGCAGTGCAACAAAAGACCAACCAAAATTGCAACACACAAAAACGAACTACAAGATGACAACTGCCATTTTCCTGACTTGGTACATGGCATTTTAAGAACACAATTGTGGGTTGAACCTGGTTTTGTGGCTAGCCAAATCTCGCACTTTAATGGTTTTGTTAAATATAACATAAAAATGTCAATATTACATGACAGGGCAACAGTACAAATATATTCAAGAACAGAGAAATACACAAAAAAACAATAGAACATTTCGACATGCTAATAGTTATCAAAGGTACCAGCTTATAATTTAATACGTCAGACCGTTCTGACGCGTGTTTACATAAGACTAACCAGTGACGCTCAGGTCGTCATGTGATTATTGTTATTTACAAATAAACTATTTGTATATTAAACAAGAAAAGAAGCACACTTATTCTTTAATTCCGTTGAAAAAACAAAAAAAAACTTTTAACGAAATCAGATCGATACAAATCAGAATAAACGTATATCAAGAAAGTAAAATAACAACAATAAACACAGACCGGACGTAGAAGGATATTTATTTATTCCTACCAAAAACAAAAAAGACACTCAATACTGAGAGTTCTCGCAGTTACTGACAGTTAGTTCCTTGCTAATACCAATTAATTAAAACATCATGCAGACTTACATTACAATCAGTGGACAACTAACATTCAATTGAATTAATGTTATGACTTCATTAACATTAACATATGATCTTGTGCAACTCAAAATATAATTATTTGCTTATTGTAGCCTGATTATTAAATGGTAAAAAAAAATTGTATGGATTCATCGTACGTCATTTAATGACATTTTACCCTTTTCGTATTGCTGCACAAACAACATGAAAATGCAAAAGGGTTATGGTCCAAAAGAAATCGTTAAAACTTGAGAATAACTATATATACAACAATCAGATATATTAAAGTTATTCCTCAAGGCTCTTCAACTTTGTACATGTTTGGTTTTATAAATATTTTGATATAAGCGTCACTGATGAGTCTTATGTTGACGAAACGCGCGTCTGGCGTACTAAATCATAATCCTAGTACCTTTGATAACTATTTTTTCAAGTTTGTTTTTTACTTAAAAAGTTTGCAAATATTTCGAAGTTCCATACTGTAACTTAAGCAAAACACGTATACTAGATTCATCAATTCCAAAATTATGCTCTTAAAATAAACCCTTTCGGCCCATGGTAACCGATGTGAACAATCCACATATCACAATAAAGCAAACATTTACCTTTTCTAATAAATAGTTATAATTCTTTAGTTGAAATCAAACATGAATCTGCTTGTCAATACTCAACATCTTAGAATAATGCAAATCAAAGATACATGTCAAGGTTTAATTTTTATATCTGGCTAAATGTAAAACCATTAAAGGTCAAGGTGCGTTGCATTGGCTCACATTGGCTCACACTGAGAAACCAGCTATATAGCGTAAAACCATGTAAACGGGAAAACTAACGGTCTTATCTATATAATGTAGAAACGAGAAACGAGAAACACTTATGAACCACATCAACAAAAAATTGAAAACAACACGTTAAATAATTTCTTGCGTCCGAAGCGTTTTTCTGGATTTACCTTCAACAGGAACGCTTAAGGCCAAACATTTGAAATTCGAAGATGTATAAGTGCCGAAAGAGCTATATGTCAAAAATACCTAAAATAAACAGCCAAATTCATCTAAAGCCAACTTTAATTTGCCTGAGGGTGTTTCAAACTTAGTTTCTTAATAATTTATAAATTTATAAACGGACAATTTTCGTTGAGTTTGTTCAATCGTGTCAGTACCGAAATACTGACTACTGAGCTAATGACACCCTCAGGAACTGATAGTCCACCAGCAGAGGTATCGACCTAGTGATGTAAAAAATTGAAAACAACACGTTAAATAATTTCTTGCGTCCGAAGCGCTTTTTCTAGCAAACTTCATCTAAAGCAAACTTTGCCTGAGGGAGTTGCAACCTTTGCTTTTTAATACATTTCAACAAACGACAACTACTGAACTTCCATCATTACGCAAGAAATGAAAGATGACGCCTGGGGTAGTTAGTATTTTTGCTCTCATATTATTTGGTGTTTTTCAACGGTTAACACCAAGAGACATTATATTAAATCCAGACAGCTTTTACCAACATCATTTAAGCTGTGGAAATTATATATCAGAAGCTACAAAACAAACTAATTTAAATGATATTGCTTTATTCTCACTTCAACCCCGATGTGACAACAACAATAATGGCGGCCGAATAAAAAATTTCAGAGTTAACTATAAGATCAGCAACTCACAATCTTAATACACTGCTGTATTTTATTGCTTTTAAGTGGTGATGTTTCAATTAATCCAGGACCTACTAAATTCCCGTGTGGATCATGTGGCAAAGCTGTACGTAAAAATCAAAAAGGCATCCTATGCGACGGCTGTACACAATGGTTTCATGTTAAATGTATAGAATTACCTCTTGATGAATATACAGAGCTCCCAAAATCAACAGATGACTGGTAGAACATGCACTCTACCAGAATTCACTAATTCATTTTTTGATATGTCAAAAAAGAAGGAATCAAACGCACCCTCGACAAAATATCTCCCCTCAATTTCCGATATAAACGTCAACACTGGAATAAGAACTGATGAAAGCGAGTATAACATCTTCAAAGATCTGGTAAAGTTGAGGAGAGATTCACCAACTAACATCATGTGTGCATATTTAAACATTAACATCTATAGATACAAATTTGATAGTATTAGTGACCTACTAAATAGAAACATTGTTGATATTCTATTTCTGTCGGAAACAAAACTCGACGACTCCTTTCCTGACGCAATGTTCACGGTTTACAACTTTTCGTTTTATAGATCAGACCGAAACAAATATGGGGGAGATGTCCTAGCCTACATGAGATCTGACCTAGCAGGAGATAGAAAAAAAACAAGCTGAATTTCAGGACATTGAATCCATTGCACTTGAGGTGACAACAGAAGACAATAAGTGGTTATTTATTGGTGCCTATAAACAACCTAGCATGCCAGACAGTAAATTTAGTACTGACTTTAACTGAACAACAGACAAAGCCATTAAAAAGTATGATAATGTTTTGATAATGGGTGATTTAAACTTCAATATGTTTGATGACAATAAAAGCTCAACTTTAAATGATTCTTGTGATATTTTCTGTACGAAGAACATTATTAATAAAGCAACATGTTATGATGGAAATTCGAAACCAACTCTTCTTGATGTAATTTTAACTAATCAAGAAAACAAATGTGGTAAAAGATGTAATTTTGAATGTGGCATAAGTGATGTTCACAACCTGATTGGGGTTCAAATAAAATGTGAACGACCTAATATGATACCAAAATACAGAAAATGTAGAAGTTTTTAAATTTTTGATGTAAATAATTTTTTATCTGATTTGAATGAGTTAAATTGGGATGTTGACCCACATAATAACATAAATACTCATATGATGAAATCATAATTTTCAGTCAGTTTAATTGAAGTCTGGAGCTGGCATGTCAGTTAACTGCTAGTAGTCTGTTGTTATTTATGTATTATTGTCATTTTCTTTATTTTCTTTGGTTACATCTTCTGACATCAGACTCGGACTTCTCTTGAACTGAATTTTAATGTGCTTATTGTTATGCGTTTACTTTTCTACATTGGTTAGAGGTATAGGGGGAGGGTTGAGATCTCACAAACATGTTTAATTCCGCCGCATTTTTGCGCCTGTCCCAAGTCAGGAGCCTCTGGCCTTTGTTAGTCTTGTTTTATTTTAATTTTAGTTTCTTGTGTACAATTTGGAAATTAGTATGGCGTTCATTATCACTGGACTAGTATATATTTGTTTAGGGGCCAGCTGAAGGACGCCTCCGGGTGCGAGAATTTCTCGCTACATTGAAGACCTGTTGGTGACCCTCTGCTGTTGTTTTTTATTTGGTCGGGTTGTTGTCTCTTTGACACATTCCCCATTTCCATTCTCAATTTTATGAGTATGAAAACTTCAACAAGAATTTTATTGAACAGCAAATAAACATGCACCCTTTAAAGAAAGAACAATACTATCTAAACAGATAGTACCATACATGAACAAACAGTTAAAATCTGCAATTTATAAAAAGAAAATGCTGTACAACAAATTTCAAAAAATGAATAACAGCAAGACATGGGATGCATACACGACACAAAGAAATTTTGTCACTAAACTTAAAAAACAATCCATAAATAGATACTTCATAGAACGCTGCACAGGTGGTCCTAAGTCGAAAGATTTCTGGCCAACAGTAAAGCCGTTCCTTACAAACAAAGGATGCACCAGCCAAAAAGAAACCATACTGCAGGAAAACAACAAAATCATCACGAACCAACAAGAAATATCTGAAATTTTTAATGACTTTTTTGTAAATGTTGCAAAAAACATTGGTGACAACAACATACAGGTGAATGACAAACACCCAAGTATAGAAGCTATAAGTAATAAATACTCAAACGGGTCAACATCAAATAAACTTATTTTTCAGCCTATAAATGAGGAATTTGTTTCTAAAAGAATTGGTAAAATAAATGTTAAAAAGGCTACTGGTATAGATGGTATATCACCAAAAATTTTACACGCTGCTTAACCTGTAGTGATTAAACCTATCACACAGCTTGTATGAATGTGACCTACCGAATAAGACTATTTACCGGATTTGTAATCACATAAGCAACACGACGGGTGCCACATGTGGAGCAGGATCTGCTTACCCTTCCGGAGCACCTGAGATCACCCCTCGTTTTTGGTGGGGTTCGTGTTGTTTATTCTTTAGTTTTCTATGTTGTGTCATGTGTACTATTGTTTTTCTGTTTGTCTTTTTCATTTTTAGCCATGGCGTTGTCAGTTTGTTTTAGATTTATGAGTTTGACTGTCCCTTTGGTATCTTTCGTCCCTCTTTTTGTAAATTTATCATTATCCACTTCCATTTTCTAGACTCATTAAAAATTGCCCAAGTAAAACCTGTTCACAAAAAAAATAGTGTTCTTGAAAAGGGTAATTAAAGACCAGTTAGTGTTTTACCTGCTATATCTAAAAAAAATTGAAACAGCCATAGAAAATCAACATACTAATAATTTGATGATATTTTCGACCATTTTCTTGCGGCTTTTCGAGCCGGTTATGGCTGCCAGTCAACATTACTCAAAATATTGGAAGATTGGAAAAAGACACTGGATAACAATAAATATTTAGCGGCTATATTTATGGACCTAAGTAAAGCCTTTGACTGTCTCCCACATGATTTACTTCTTTTGACATTGGAAAAATATGGCCTTAGTCATGCAAGAAAACAGTGTGTAAAAATAGGCCAGAGTATCAGTCAAATGCAAGATATATATAAAGGTGTTCCTCAGGGATCTATACTAGGCCCTGTATTATTTAATGTTTTCATAAATGATATTTTTCTTTTTGTCAAACACTGTGATTTATGCAACTATGATGATGATAACACCCTCTCAAAAGCAGGTACTACTTTGGAATCAGTAATTTAACCCTTAGAGGAAGATAGTAATTCCCTAATCTCATGGTTCTCTTTCAACAAAATGCAGGCAAACCCCCAAAAAATCCAGGCAATTTCCATAGGTAAAAAAAACACACTCAAAATATTATTTTCAACCTAAATGGATTCAACATAAAATGTGACGACGAAGTGAAACTTCTTGGTGTAATAATAGACTTTAAACTGGATTTCAACACTCACATCTCAAATATTTGCAAAAAAGCTGCACGACAACTAAACGTTCTAAACAGAATTGGCGCTCATCTCACCAGACTTTCAAGACTTACAATATACCATTCATTTATCATGTCAAACCTCAGCTACTGTCCTCTTACATGGCACTTCTGCAGAGAACAAAACACAAAGAAAATAGAAAAAATACAAGAAAGAACACTCAGATTTATTTATGACGACTACACAAATTCTTACAATACACTTCGTGAACAGTCAAAGCTACCAGGAATAAAAATCAGAAGATTGAGAACCATGGCATTAAAGACATATAAAATAATTAATAAATCAAGTCCAGAATTCCTACATACATGTAATTTAGTAAATATTAAAGAAAATTCATATAACTTCAGGTACAACGGCATAGCAGATATACCACGGCCAAAAACAACAAGGTATGGTAAGAAAAGCTTTAGTTATGAGGCAGCAAAACTCTGGAACTCCTTGCCAAATGAGGCAAGGAGCTTATCAACTTTTGGCCAGTTCAAAAACTTTATCTCCACCTGGTGTTTTTCAGAAAAATGTTCATGCAGTTCTTGTAAATAATGAACTTACTTGCTGCCCAATAACTTGATATTGAAGCCTGCTGTTTTTTATTTTTATGTTTTATCTTTTTGCAGTGATACTCTGATATAAATACTATGTGCTACTATATATGTGCTGATATTAGATATTTGTTTTAATATATCTTGCTTAGCTTTTATTCTGCATGTGCTATCTATGCATTTATATATGTGATGTCTGTATGTTTGTGTTGTATGTGTATCTGATGTTATTACATGTTTTGTTTATTAATATCAGTCAGTTGAAGAGCTCTGAAGAGCTCATGTTATTATGTATATATGCAACCCGACTTTAAATAAAGATTACTAAACTTTACTTTTCTTTACCGAAAAAATAACACGACGTGTGCCGTATACGGTGCAGGAAATGCTTACCCTTCCGAAGCACCTGATTTTAATCCCGGGTATTATTGGAGTTCGTGTTGTTTCTTAATTATTATTTATAACTGTTGATGTAAATGTCCTTTGGTTTTGTGAGTCTTTGTTTACTCCTTGGTTTTGATTGTTATTGTCTTAGGACAGGTGCAAACAATTGCAGCGGATTTAAACGATTTGATGGTACCAAACTTTCACTCTTACCTGAAACAATAGTGTAACATCACAACATAGAAAGACACACTTTAAAATGTTAATTGTAATGGCTTAACTCAATCAAACGACGTAGTAAAAGAAATGAACATAGACTACGTTCATATGTGTGTCCATTTTGTACATAAGGAAATGACTGTACTAAGTCAGGAATAGGACAGTTGCTTACCATTCGTTAGATGTGTTCCGGCTTTAGAGATAGCCTATTCGTGTAATAAGGGCAGTAATGCTTTAAATGTATCTTCGAGTTGGTTTGTTATTTTACTTTTATTATCACACTCATGTTCTTATCATTTTCTCTTCGACTAAAAAAATACTGTTGTCCCTTGATATTTCACGATTTTTTATATCTTTATTTGTTACACATTTACGAGTTCAACACAGAAAAAATAATCTCACCATAGATACCAGGTGTAACATTTTGTTCGCCAGACGGGCGTTTTGTCTACAAAAATTCTTCCAAAAACGCTCCAATCAAAACAATTAAAAGTGGCGAATAAAGTACAAGATGGTTATATAAAAATAGTTAACAGTGCATTAAACAGTCATTTGTTAAACCCAAAATTTTTGTTGTGAATTTTGTTACTCAGTCTTTTCCGAGATTTATTTCCCCGAGGGTATCACAAGCCCAGTAGTCAGCACTTTTTATGCTGACATGAATTGTCATTGATATGCTTATATTTATAAAAGAGGGACGAAAGATACCAAAGGGACAGTCAAACTCATAAATCTAAAACAAACTGACAACGCCATGGCTAAAAATGAAAAAGACAAACAGAAAAACAATAGTACACATGACACAACATAGAAAACTAAAGAATAAACAACACGAACCCCACCAAAAACTAGGGGTGATCTCAGGTGCTCCGGAAGGGTAAGCAGATCCTGCTCCACATGCGGCACCCGTCGTGTTGCTTATGTGATTACAAATCCGGTAAATAGTCTAATTCGGTAGGTCAAATTCATGAAAGGGAAGGGGATTGTAGTTACGACGTGAGGAACATATCCGATATCATTTGTGAAATGGTTATTCCATAACGGTCAACCAACTCGTGATGGCGTCCGTAAAATTTACGAAGGGATGATTTCAACTTCACCATTTGGAACTCTTGATTTAATAGCTTCCTTGTGAGCAGTAACCCTCTATCAAGAAAATCATGATAGGAAATGCAAGCACGGGAATATCGTATCATTTGAGAGATATATACCCCGTATGCAGGTGCTGCTGGAATGTTGCTACTTAGAAATGGAAAGTTCACAATTGGAAAGCTGAAATCATCTCTTTTGTCGTAAAGTTTTGTCTTCAACCGACCCTCATTGTCAATTTCTAGATGTAAGTCAAGATATGAAGCTGACTTAACTGTATCTGTAGTATCCTTTATCTCCAATTCGATGGGATAGATGCGTTCCACATAGTCACCAAATTTTGAATTGTTTAGTGAAAGAACGTCATCTATATAGCGGAAAGTAGAGTTAAAGGATATTGCTAACTTCTTATCTTTCTTCCTAAGAAGTTCCTGCATGAAGTCAGCCTCATAATAATAAAGAAACAAGTCTGCAAGTAGAGGGGCACAGTTTGTTCCCATTGGTATGCCGACAGTCTGTTGAAAAACACGTCCTCCGAACGTAACAAATATGTTGTCAATCAAGAAATCAAGCATCTTGATAATATCGGTTTCAGAGAATTTTTTGTTTGAATCAGAGTGATTCTTTACAAAGTAGGATTTATCCCTCCCTAAGACAAGATACTTGTATCTACGTTGGCCATTCTTTTTTATGAAGCAAAGTAATACCAGCTCTTTTAATTTGTCTTTAAGTTTGGAATGTGGAATACTTGTGTAAAGAGTAGAGAAGTCAAATGTTTTAATACTGTTACAAGATGAAAGAGAGTTAGATTGTATGTACTCTAAAAGATCTTTGGAATTTTTAAGTATCCACATCTGATTCACGCCACCTCTAGAATAGGCAGTTTCACAATAACTTTGAAGCCCGTCTTTGATTGCTGATAAAATGGATGTTAATAATTTAGAAAGAGGTTTTGTGGAGCACTTGGAAGACCCAGCAATATACCGCTGTTTGTAAGGACACTTATGTAGTTTAAGTATCCAATACAGTGATGGAAGATCCAGTTCTTCATCTTTGGTTGAAATACCAAAGGAACAAAGAACAGACCTATGATTATCCAGGATTTCCTCTTTGGTAAGTGTCGTGAGGGTATATGTTGAGTTTCCAAGTGAATTGTCTATACCTAATTCGTTTATCAAGCAATTAATGTAATGACTTTTACAGACAAAAACGATGTTATTTGGGGCTTTGTCTGCGGGGACAACAACATATTTATCATGGAGGTCGGATAGGTGTTTAGCAACATATGGGTCTTTAAAAATTGACGTAGCATGGGCATTGATGGACCCATTCAGTTTCTTAATTCTGATTTGTATTAAGGACCTCACTGCCTTTATCCATTCGGATAGAGTGTATACGTCTTCCTTCTCGCGCTTAGCCCATTGCCTGGCATAATCCTCGACTGAATCCATCAAAATTTTAAAGTTGTATTTCCAATTGATGGATTTAGGCTCACGATATTTCGGACCTTTCGATAACACGTTTCGTAGAGAAGTGTTATTAACAATGTTAAGGTCACCGGTAATAACGTGGCCAGCGGGATTATATGTGAATTGGGAACTAGCACAAGTGCAATCAGGAGGTTTAGACTTGAAGTCGTCAATATCGAGATCCTGCAAAACGCGTTTGTAATTGAAAATTTTAGTTGCAATAGGTTTGGTATAGGTATAAGAAATTATTGGTACAGACTGGTCTTTAAAATAAGGAGGTATTTTCGATTGAACTAATTTATGATGAAGGATATTGCCAAGGTTGACGCCATCGAGACCTTTGTTGGCAAAGGAAAGATTTAGAAAATATCTTTTCTCTTTTTCATCTTTTCCAATGCGAACTGGCTTGAAAAGTCTGTGACTTGCAATATCCGAAATTATAGCTTGAAGTTTGTATTGGTTTGAATGAGGGTTTGTAACAGTGGATTCCAAACATAAATTGAACAGAGAATGAAGTTTTGAAAGGGGTAATGAATAAAGTTTCGTGCGAATGTGATGAATACCTAACGGTTTTTGTATGAATGGCAGCAAGTCATTAATAGAGACATCATGCAGAGAGGGTGATGTATAATGACGATGACCATGACTGCGTCTACGTCGAGGAGTCGAGTTGAAAATATTCATCACATTCACCGAGTTACACGAAGGACTAGATAGAATACCTATACCATCAATTATAAATTAACTGTTAACAAATTTTTGATTTTTTTTTTTGAAATACTAAGGCTTTTCTACCTTAGGCATAGATTACTTTAGCTGTATTTGGCAAACCTTTTATGAATTTTGGTTCTCAATGCTCTTCAACTTCGAACTTTATATCAATAATGTGGTCATTTTTATAAATTTCCTGTTTCCCAAACTTTAAATTTTTGAAAAAACTAAGGATTTTCTTATTCCAGGCATAGATTACCTTAGCCGTATTTGGCACAACTTTTCGGAATTTTGGATCCTCAATGCTCTTCAACTTTGTACTTGTTTGGCTTTATAAATATTTTGATATGAGCGTCACTAATGAGTCTTATGTAGACGAAACGCGCGTCTGGCGTACAAAATTATAATCCTGGTACCTTTGATAACTATTTACACCACTGGATCGATGCCACTGCTGGTGGACGTTTCGTCCCCGAGGGTATCACCAGCCCAGTAGTCAACACTTCGGTGTTGACATGAATATCAATAATGTGGTCATTTTTATAAATTTCCTGTTTCCCAAACTTTAAATTTTTGAAAAAACTAAGGATTTTCTTATTCCAGGCATAGATTACTTTAGCCGTATTTGGCACAACTTTTCGGAATTTTGGATCCTCAATGCTCTTCAACTTTGTACTTGTTTGGCTTTATAAATATTTTGATATGAGCGTCACTGATGAGTCTTATGTAGACGAAACGCGCGTCTGGCGTACAAAATTATAATCCTGGCACCTTTGATAACTATTATATGGCCTTTTTAAATTTTTTGGATTCGAGCGTCACGGATGAGTCATTTGTAGACGAAACGCGTGTCTTGCGTATATACTAAATTTAGTCCTGGTATCTATAATGAGTTTATTTCCATGTTTTAGTTGGTGCGATGCAGTTTGTTTTTTACGTAGTTTTGTGTTTATTGCCAAAATGTTAATAGTTGTCTTCGACTAATGCGTATGATTATCCCTCAAGGAGAACAAAGACAACCACCAGATTTTGGTGTGGCTCGTGTTGTTAAGTCTTTAGTTTTCCAAAAAATGTTGGGTTTTGTAAATTTTTGTTTGTCCTGCTTCATTTTTTTTACATGGCGTTCTCGGTAGGTTTTTCGGCTTGTTAAACATGAATTTCTCTTTGGTATTTTTCAAAATCTCCCACATTCATTTTGGTATAACTATGTGCCCAAAACAGAGGCTTTATACTAGACTATTAAAACGGTAACAAAATAACGAAAATGTTAACACCTACAGATCATCAAAGGGCTCACAACGATAATAATTACCAAAATACCGTCTATGCTTTACATTACCTGCGATCACAAATATGAAACATTTCAAATGAGAAAAACTTACAGCCTGCTTTAAGAAATCAAAAATCTAAGATACGGAAAACATGTATGGCAGACAGCTTTCAACGATTACCGCTTATAAAGATTCATCTGACCTGGGACAGGCCCATTAGGCATATTGCAGGGATACGATATATTTGGCGCTGAACTAACATTTTATCTTCTTGTAGAGGTTAATCTATTTTGTGAATTATTTTGGCATTTGTATGTAAAATATATGTATCAAGCTTTGTTCAAATGATTTGGTGGTTAAAGTTGAAATATAAGTAATCAGCGTGACCTGCCCCTTACATGTTATATTTTTGAACGTGTTCATGCTTGGCAAATATTTAAATGACAGTATTCATGCTGATTATTCTGATTTTCCAACAGTCTACCGTTATGTTGTTGATGGCGGATCACTTATGCATAAAATACCGTAAAAAAAGTTGGTTGACATTTGGAGAAATTTGTAAAATAAAAATATTAAACACCCTAAGAAAAGTGTGGCAAAATATGATTTTCAGAAGTATTTTATCGTTTTAACTCAATAACCGTATGCACGGAAGCGTATTAGACACGGATCGATAGCGGTATTCACATTTTGATATTTCTTCAAAAATTAACGTTATCTGCAGAAAAAATAAAGTACAAAACACTGCATTTACACGTCACATTATACATATTTCTTACGTTGTATGTTTTCAGAGGAGTGACGACTCTATGAAAGCAGTCTTTTGCTTTAATAGTACATGTAATATAGATATCTGATAGACTTATGTCTTATAAATGTCTGTCCAAGTTATAGTATTTGCTAGATTTATAATACTTTTTTATAAACGAATTAAAAGGGCGATGTGGACTTTTCATTCCTTGAAGTTTCACTGTTTGTGAATATAAAGTGCTCACAATTTTATAAGTTCTTATTGTAAATCATTTGTAGTTGGACGAGCGACAGAATTCATCGTAATATTTCAAGAAGCATACGACAATCCATCATCCAAAATATTACCTACAGTTTACAGAAGACTACAAATTTCTATTTATTATTTTGCAAACAATAACAATGTATCAGATACTTTGAATTCTACTACTAATCATTATATAATCGACTCTAATGTAATAATGACGAATGTTCTACAACAAGCAGTGGTCGAGATACATTCCAATTTACCTATTGTACTCTATTGACTCGGATTTCAGTATCGGCATTCCGACGGATTTCTTTTTATCCCAACCCGGTTTTTTATCAGCAAATTATATCATTCCTTCGTTTGTAACATCGATATCTATAATATGTAAAAAAAAAAATTCTTTGTCTCCTGTTTATTCAAATACAGTAATAGACATAAACTTTTAAGATCAAAGATGGATCAGTTTCATACGATAATATAAAAAAAATCAGACACTAACAATAGTTTTCAATAAGTATACGGCATTTCAAATTTGGCACTCATCAGACATATCTAGGACAAGGGTTACAGCATCAAAGCCAGTAACTGTTGTCAGTGGAAATAAATGTGTCAATGAGGATTCTTCTCATGTTTATCATAACCGAAATCGGTTGTTCGTTGAAATGGTATTACCTACAAATCAGCTAGACAATGTATATATCATACCACATTTAAATGATCGATTGGAAAATGGAGTTCACGTAATTGCTGTTCATTATACAGAGTAGTGCTAAAAAAGGGTAGCAATCGTACAAGAAATGTACTGAAATCTAGAGAATTCATGGATTATGTTCTTATTTCGTATGTTTCATCAAAAACGATGTGATGGTACAAAAACGATGTGATGGTACATATCTTCCCTCGAAAGCTATATTATGGAATTTTGGGTGCCTAAATGATGACAATTCCCTGAATACACCACTACAAAAAATGATTTTGACAGTTTCATTTGTATAACGGTACCAACAAATGCAGTAAGTGGCTTTATCTTAGACGGGATTTTCGTAAATTTGAAAAACTTTTACAGTATTTCTGATGGGGAACATGACTAAAGTAGCTTCAGTATACCAATATCCAGTGGATCACATTATATCACTCACAAACAGAAGGTTTATTTTCGGATTGTGGATATACGGAAAAGGGTATTCCGGTGACGTGTATGGATATCCAGCCGAGATGGTTTTTAGAAACAAAAATATAAGGGTACAAACTGCCATTCTGACAAAATACTCACTTTTTGTATCAATTTGATTTCAAGCTGTAACAATAGGGATTTTCTATATTCAATTTAAAATTATACCTGCATCTAATCACTTAGTAACACTAGTAATTTTGGGGCCCTTTATAGCTTGCTGTTCGGTGTGAGCCAAGGCTCCGTGTTGAAGGCCGTACATTGACCTATAATGGTTTACTTTTATAAATTGTTATTTGGATGGAGAGTTGTCTCATTGGCACACCACATCTTCCTATACCTAATTTTTGTTATTCAAAGATCATTTGATCAAATCCTTATCATGTAGAGAACTGAAACCCCTTTAATCACATAATCACTCTTATATATCCTTGTTGAATCACCGCGAACAAACAACAGAAGACAAGAAAAAACATTTAGATTGTCAAAATTATCTAGTTTCATTCAATCGAAAACATTTTGTTGTAATTCAACATGATTAAAAGAGGGACGAAAGATACCAGAGGGCAATCAAACTTATAGATTGAAAATAAACTGACAACGCCATGGTTAAAAATAAAATGACAAACAGACAATAATAGTTCAGAAGACACAACATAGAAAACTAAGGACTCAGCAACAAGAACCCCACCAAAACAAACAGCTTGATACTTCATGATAAAGAACAAGGGTTCTATGTCAATATGTCCCTTTATTGTAAAAAATAAAATAAGTCTCATGCAAGATTCACTTGAACATTTAAACTAAACATAGTGAATAGTATTAACATAGAGTAGAACGTCGAAAAAGATCAAAATTTGTGGCTATTATTCTATTCTCTCACTGATGAAAATTTGTAGATGATACTAACGTCAGATGTATACAAAATAATAAACCTGTTATTGTTTAAAACATTTGTTGACAAGGAAAAAAGTTTAAGTAAATGTACTTTTGTTTACTTCGTTAAACCTTTGTCTAAAAATATATTTTACTAAAAATAAAGACAACGAAGAAAAAAATACATTATTGCATATATGTTATTTTAACTATAATGAATAAAATAGAGTAACAACTTCCTTGTGTTGGATTACCCGTTTTCTTTACGACAAGTAAAGAGGTATATATTAGCAAATGTATTAGGGAATATTAAAGCAAAATCGTTTTGATTTAGAAGAAAAAAAACTATTTGAAAGTTCGTCTGTTGCAAATGTATATTCAGTACAGGAAATCGTTAGTACACAAACAGTGAGTTAAAAGTATATATTTTTTTTAAAGAATCACAATAAAAAATACAAAATTTCTTGAAATATCGTGAAAGTTGTGTGTTTAGAAAAAAAGTAGGGTAACGGTTAATGAAGTTTCTTAACTATTCTTGTCTTATTAAAAATAATGCAGGAAACAATAAGGAAATAGAATTAAAAAAAATATACCTGTATCAAATTACCAGATTTAACCAAGTAGTTAAAAAAATGCATACGTACCGCTTTTAATATAACAAGACAAATTAGAATAAGAATAAAAACAATTTAAAGCGTCGTTTCGAGCATAAACATACATATACATATTTATAAAATAATTCATATAGTATGTTTAAAGATATATGAATACACTTCGTTGACAATGTACGTGTGTATTATGATATGTCACTGAATTTTATTATAACTGTTTTCTAAATATAGGGTACAAGTCAGATACTCACAAAGGACCTATTTAAGTAATTCAAAACAGTGAATATTTTAGATATTTAGGTCAACAAAAATCTAAATAAACAATACACTACTTCCTTTATGCAATTTTTAAAAATTGTGGTTAAAGTAGTCTTGTGATGGTTAAAGTAGTCTTGTGACTGCATAAGTGACGACGTGTGATGAGATAAGCTTCCGTATAAGAAAGTATGTAAAGTGGTTTAAACGTAGATTACGTATTATGCACAATAGTTGATCACGTAGAATAATAAGAAACTTAATCACTAGACTATTTGTTTCACTAAATTACTGAGTTCGTAGATTGGCAGTCCATACTGGTACAATCCTCTAGGTTTTTCCTTTTTTGTTTTAATCATTTATATCCTGCCATAATTGCAGATGTATCATTAAAATACAATTAAGGCTATAGATTAGTCAGATAAATTTGATTTTTATATTAGACGTTATATTGTTAAAGACTTTTTAACTTTGGTAACTTTCAACGCAGAACATGTTTAGTTTTTTTAAATAGGATTATCAAGGTTACCCGAAGAATTTTATTCAAGAAAAACAGATGTGCGTCTTATATTATAACACAAAAAGGCAATTAAGTTTTTGACTAAGTATCAAAACAGAAACTTGTCTGTACTTCGTGAACTTATTTGTCACAAAAATCCGGTTAATAAAAGCATATGAAATAAAGAGATGCTGCATATTTCAATCATCTCTTCGTAAATTTTACGGACGCAATCACAAGTTGGTTGACCGTTATGGAATAACGGTTTCATAAATGATATCGTATATGTTCCTTACGTCGTTACTACAATCCCCTTCCCTTTCATAAATATGACCTATCGACATATCGGATGTGGAGCAGGATCTGCTTACCCTTCTGGAGCACCTGAGATCACCCCTAGTTTTTGGTGGGGGTTCGTATTGTTTATTCTTTAGTTTTCTATGTTGTGGCATTTGTACTATTGTTTGTCTGTTTCTGTGTTTGTCCTTTTCATTTTTAGCCATGGCGTTGTCAGTTTATTTTCGATTTATGAGTTTGACTGTCCCTATGGTATCTTTTCAAATGAGACAACTATCCACCAGAGACAATATGACGTAGATGTTACCAATTATATGTCACCGTACAGCCTTCAACTATCAGAAAATGGCATGTATACCTATTGAAAAGATACTGACATGACAAACGGTTCAATATAATAAACGAAAAACCGCAACCATCAACATTTGAATAACAGACTCATGACTTTAGCTGGGTTAAACATGTTTTCGCGCGGCAGTCAGAGACTGGTCTCCGTCTCGTTAGTATTTAAACACATAGCATTATTATTAAGATATCCATATAAATCACGGCTTTATATCAGTGCTGTCCATTGTAAATTACTTGAGCTAAGTGAATATCATTACATGAAATAACACTTATTATATTAGATACGCTTTAAACTCAGTAACATATCGTTATAAGGCAGATACATTACCCCACTACATAAGACATGCCGTAAAATTTGGAGAGAAAACAAGTTCTCCTATAATCTACAAAATGCACAGACACTCGTTTATATCTTATGTAGTGGTGGATGAAACAATATTATTTCAATGATGTGTCACTTCTTTTACTGTTTATTCAAAAGAATCCAAAGACACAGCTGATTATTTTCATTTGTGAGAACGATCGATTTAAGTATACAAATTGTCCCTTTAATTCAAAAAGGAATAATTATAGCACTTTATTTCATCAAATATCGGTAGGTAATGCTGTAACACATTTTTCTATTAGAAATCGATATAAATTCAAGAGTTTAAAGAGCCCCTTTTCCAAATCTCAAAAAATCCTATGTTTTTTATTCATAGTTATTGAAAGAAAAAATATTCCACCCTTAAATATATGACAAATCTAGAAAGAATCCTTTCCCACCAATTTTCCATTGATTATAACCTAAAGACAAGGACATGGACAATTTGTGTCTGTGTAAAAATCCGTAACGGTCAACCAACTTGTTATTGTGTCCGTAAAAATTTGGAACTTTTTTTTTACCAGCTTCCTCGTTGGCAGCATCTCTCATTTAATAAAATCATGTTAAAAAATGCAATAAAATCCATATGTAGGCGCTATATTCATTATTTTACAGCTATCCATGTCTAAGTGTAAATGGTGTAGTACTGATATCGCCATGTAAATTGCCATAGTGTGCATTTTCATTATTTTCGAGGTTTATGTAGGCAGGAAAAATTAACCTCGTTTCATAATTTGTGCCGTTCTTTGTAGACGAAACGCGCGTCTGCCGTAAATACTAAATTTTAATCCTGGTATCTGTGATGAGTTTATTTACAACCACTCGGTCGATTTCACTGCTGGTGTGTTTTTTTATTCCCCGATATCACCAGCCAAGTAGTCAGCACTTATGTGTTGACATGAATTATTATTGATATGGTCATAACTTTAAATTAACCGTTTACAAAATTTTGATTTTTTAAAAATTAATACTAAGGCTTTCTTCCTCAGGAAGAGATTACCTTAGCTGCTTTTTGGCAAAAAAAAATAGGAATTTTTGGTACTCAATGCTCTTCAACTTCGTAATTTTTTTGTCTTTTCAACCTATTTTGATTCGAACGTCACTTATGAGTCTTTTGTAGACGAAACGCGCGTCTGGCACACACACTAAATTTTAATCCTGGTATCTGTGATGAGTTTATTTATTTACTAGTAAGGGTCTAATTATCAAGTGATTGCCTTCTGTCAAAACTGCTTTACGGTTACAAATACAAGCCTAATTCGGATTGTACACTTTCTCCAAGATTATCTCGACCCTGTAGGAAATGTCATAGCTTGTAATACGTTGAATCTTTTTTACCACTGTCCTTTGGTTTGTGGTATATCTATTAGTTTACACAATGTGTAAAATCTCCTTATTTCTATATTAATTCTCGTTTATGTTATATAAGACAATTCCTTACCGACCCGCGTAGGTTAATAACAACAATTACTGCAAAGAAAACACTATCTTATATCTTAGATCCTTTCATCAAAGTTCAAAGGGGAATGGGCGTTGATAAACCGATATGTGAAACTTTGAAGGTTATCTGCTATCAGGTATCTTTAACCAATGAATGCAACGTCCTGAAAGAGTTTACTTAAAGGAAAGTCTTTCAAATCTATCATTTAGAAAATTCAAGCCTCAATATAACTTGGCAAGATCTATTTTTGATTTTCTACCCTGGAATCAACGTATGTCTTTGTTGTAGTATTCAAAAAGTTTAATTTCAGGAAAAACTGATATAAAAATAGAAAAATAACATAATTTTCTAAAAATATCACTCAGGAAATTTTTCATACGTATAGTATGTTCTCTCATATAAAATGTATCATAGTACTTATAATTTCAATTCACATTTGTACTCATATAAAGATAAAACGTAAGTAATAACATAGAGAATTTTTGTAATCTATTAAACTAGTAACATTTTAAAAATGTATTTTTAGAATCATATCTTGGGTGTATTCTCTTTATGTGTTTCATTGAATTGTTATTTGGTCCATTTGATCATATTTCTTTAGAATAATAAAGTCATATTATAGAATGGATGAAGGTTTGCAAATTTATTTATCTAAATTTAATATAATCGTATTTTCAGTTTCAAATCTGTAAAAATCAGAATATACATAAGTATCATTATAAACTATATACATGGTATCACTCGGGAAGTAAATATCAATGATAGACAATAGTGATTAATTTCGGCAATCGTGAATATATTTATGGTAACGCAATCATAAAGTGAAAAAGTGAGAGAAAACGGCATTAAAATCATAGGTATTAAGAGTTGATATTTAAAGGTAAAATTGTCTCTGAAAATAAAACCTTAAGATATTCCATTTTTTAATTGACTATAAACATACTGATTATTTACACCTTAAATATTTTGTTTCATAGGCAAAATACAATACACATAACCACACTATATTTATTCAGGAGTGAACTTCCGTGTTAGTAATCAATATAAAAAAAAATATATTTTAGTTTTCTGAAAATTATATTTGGATACTTGACAATTGTTAACTTTGTTGACAGCTGATAATAAAACCACACAATGCAAACTGATATGCTCTATAAAAAAAAACGTCATGATACTATTAATATATCCTGTTGTATATACTCAGTATTAACAAAGATACGCGATTGTATTTACCTATCCTTTCTTACTTTGCAATCGAATTCAATGTTGTAAAAAAAAAACAATATTGAGAAAAACAGTACAGCAGATATTACCTTTCATGTTTGTTATTTTGTTTACAAATTGTCTTTAGTAATTAGCATTTCTGTATAATGTCCTTTATTTCTAGTATTTATAAACACAATATATATGTTAAAAGATCTTATCAAATTATTTCAAAATGGAAGCTCTATTTATTGTTTTCTAGTTTTAAAAATTATTTATTTTATTTTAACACATGTTTAAGTAGTCTTCGAGCTTCATTGGGATGCAAAATGTCACAAATTTTAAAATCTGTAAAATTTGAAACAATAGTATAATGATCTTCAGCATCATCCAATATAGCAATACTAAACATTTTGATTTGAAGGAAATATGCTTATGTTTGAAATGAAGATAATTAACTTTTCAATATCTTTAAACATTTTTCAAATGTTCAGACCGTATACAGGGAAACAGATACCGGGTAAAATTGGACTTACCTCGATTTTGTGTTACGACGTTACGATTGATTGACACAAGAGTGCAAATAGTGTGCTTTTATTTTCAGAAACTTGTTTACTTATGATTACTTTGAGATATCTTTTATCAACTTTACGCATTCCTTAAAGTCATATGAAACGAGATTCTAATATCGATATGTTGAATATAATTTTACTGAATATGATAAATCCTGTTTGCATGTGTTTCACATTCATACAAAATAAAACCGTTCAATGATATTTCATTCAGCGATTGTTCATCGCAAGCTTATTGACTTCCCCATTTGTTGCCGAAGTTTACCAGATCATTTCATTTATAAACATTCAACACAGAGCACGTGCAGTATGTTAAAATAATTGAAATGATTAAGCCATGATGGTTTTTTTTTCATAGTTTCCATGCATTCCCATTTGTTAATTAAAATGTTCATAAACAGTTTTTAAATGGTTTGGTGTATTTTAATTTAAGAATTGGTTATAACAAATAATTATCGCTATTTTGCGCATTTTTCCTTCGATCTTTTTTTTTGTGATAATTTTTCATATCATGCTAATCGCTTGTCCATGATGAAAATTATCGCTAAAAAATGAGGAGGCACGTGATGTTGCTAATGAAATTTACATGAAATTGACAACGTCGTCATAGGTAAAATAGCGATAAACAGATTATCATTGGCCATCTTAACTCGATTGCGTTTCTCGCTTTCGACGTACCGGCTCAAACGTAAAAATCAATCTCGTTGAGATGATCAAAGAAAATCTATAAGTATACCTTTCAATGCACGTGTGTTTACATATTTTAATCACTGGTTACCTCGCACTAACGCTGTGTTTTGTATCCTCTTTTTTATGTATCGACGGTTTTATAAAATTTGAATATCGGTAAACTATTGCTACCTTTAATGGTCTATATTTCGGTGTAGATGATTTTCATTCTCGAGTATTTACACCAAATATATGCATAATGTTAATACTAATATTATTTGTTATTAGGTGATAGTAAACCATGGTGGAAGTTGTTACTGGAATAAGAAGATGCAGGGAAATTGTTCGTCAATTGGAAAAATACAATACAACAATTTCTGTTGACGCCGAAGGTATCAATCTGGGAAAGGACGGACCATTGACGTTACTACAGATTGGGACCATTGATAAACATGTGTTTTTGTTTGATGTTTGGACCAACAAAAATCTATTTCAAAAAGGCAAACTGAAAGATATTTTAGAGTCCGAAAAAATTATAAAGGTGAATAGACCATAACTTGAAATACTTTACAGTCCTTAATTATAAACAGGAGCATGCAATGTACAGATGTAAGGGCAAACTTATTCAATCAATATGATTTAAAGATGATATAGAAAATTGATAAATGAGACAAAAACACATACGCAATTTCAAACTCAAAAGACTTTAAATGATAACATTCGGTATGTCGAGCATTATCATTATATCTGCCAATTTGCAAAAGTTGCGAGTAGTGGATATCACATAAGAGACATTATGTGCCAAAGTTCGTATCAAATTATGCAACGGAATAATAAGAGATGTGATTTTAACGTCTATGAGACGAGCAATTCAACTTTAATAATCACCAAAAAGACCTCAAAATGCAATATACAGTTTACGACCATAGTCAAGTGTCTACACAATATGTTAAGCACTTCATCGTGAATAGTATATATAGTTCAATAAATATAAGAGAGCCAATCAAAGATGTGCAATCAATTCAATAAAAAATATAATAAAAAGACAATTCTTTTCCGAGTTAGTTATTAGGGACATGCAAATGCGAAGGCGTTAAACTATTTTTACTTTCATATATTTTATTTTCACTGACTATTGAAAATCTACAAATAATCGAACTCAAACCCAAAAAACACATGTTATGTTATATGGTATCATTTAAATTCATACCTAACTTCATCTTCATTTCCGTATACTTATCGAACAATCGCGAAATGTAAGCTGCCATTTCTAATTTGTAAATACTCACAATTGCAGGTCATGCATTCATGCCGAGGTGATAGTGCTGCCCTCTACTTCCAGTTTGAAGTTTTGCTTGAAAATGTTTTTGATACACAGGTAGGAATGTGTATATGTTTTTTGTGATATAAATTTAAGGGTATTCGTTAAAAGACAGCATAGAAACTGCACAAGACGACCACACACCACACTCTAGAGATCTTAACTGTCATAGAACAGTGTTTTTTTTATCATCTATATTTTTAATATATCTTTTCGTAAATAGCAATAACTTATTGCTTATTTTCAAATAATAAATTTTCGTACTTTTTGAGTTAATTGTCTACAGGTGTACAATGTAACGACACAATTTATTCTTAAAATATATCAAGCCGTTTTGTTTTATTTAAGTAAGATAAACTCATGTAAACTGTAATTTTTAAGATATTAAAAACATTTCTCATTTTTTTCTAAATATGCCATTTTATAGGGTGCAGTGATAGTTACAGGCCTAGGGTATAAATAATTCGTTTGAATGCAAAATTTCTGTCCTGCTCTACTTGATACATGCCAATTCATATTCGATTATTATGATGCCTCTCTTTCTAGCTTTGTATATATCTGTTTAACAAAAGGACATAAGTGTGGAGTGTGCCCGCCCACTTTTCCGCGTCCTATTTTAGTATGTGTCTTTAACTTATACCATGGTATAATTAGTTTGAATGAGTTGAAATTCTTTTTCATGCAGGTAGCTCACTTGGTGATGGAAGAACACAAAGGTCGAAAGCTACCCAGGTGTATAAAGTTATCCGATGCCTGCAAACAATATTCGGAAAATGCCGAAGTCTCGGAGGAAAAAGATGATATCAAGGTAATTAATGTATATAGTATGAGGACAATTTTAGACAAATTGTTACTAATTCAAAAAATGAAACATGTCCTGAACTAGTTACAATTTGTTTCGGGGCCAGCTGTAAGGACTCCTTCTGGTGCGGGAGTTTCTCGCTGCATTGAAGACCCATTAGGGGCCTTCGGCTGTTGTCTGCTCTTTGGTCGGGTTGTTGTCTCTCGACACATTCCCCATTTCGATTCTCAAGTCTACATATATACATGTTTTAAGTTACGAGATCTTAAAAATACTAATCGTATGCCTGATTGAATTTTATCCAGAAAACGAACGATTTGTATAGTAAGAATATACTATACATATCATTGAGAAAACCAGTTAATAAACGTAATAAAACATGTTTCGAAATTGTTTTTTCCAAAACATTAATATTGGGTGACCACGTGGTTATTTCACTATTATACAATATCAGTTTTTAGACATGGACAAAGATATAATAAAATATTCATTAAAGAATCAATATATCTGTATCATGATAAATTCTTTCGATTTTTCAGTTTTTTCGATTTCCTAATTATTGAATTTGAAATCACTTGAGATAAAACAAAGCATTTTACATTACTGCATACTTTATTTTAGAAAGTTTTTGCAAAAGAAGACGGCTGCTTTTGGGCAAATAGGCCGTTGACGCAAGAAATGATAGATTATGCCTCTGGCGATGTCACTGCTTTGATACCAGAAGTATATGAGACACAAAAAAAGTAAGTGTTAATATTATATTTAAAGATAAACCGACAAATCAGTCAAGATCTGCAAATACAGACTAGAGATACATTTATACAAATTTAGGTGTTCTATCATGGTTTGTCAGTTACCAAACGACGTGTATTGCACAATTGTTTACTTCTAAACTCTAGGTAAAAAAAAATGTTTAATAAGAGGTCAATGTAAAAAGAAAATCGACAGATTGTTACGTAAACAAACATATTACCCAAGACTCGTGAGATACATAAATGAGGGTGTGAATGGAGATTACAAAATAGAGAATATTGGGCAAAAAAATAGACCAAAAAATAGACCAACAAAAAATACAAAATAGAGAATAATGAGGTGCTAAAATATTGAGGATAAAGAATAAAGGCAAAAAAATTAAAGAGCACGGAAATGAAAGAAATACACCCTTTATAAATGTCGGATGACCATTAATGAATACACATTTTTTAAAATGTAACCTTTAAATAAAGTGTAATTGTTGTCTATTGAAATTTTTTTACTGACACAATATTTACCAGATTCTCAATAATAGCTCGTCTTTTCTACATTCTATAGGTATTTGGAAGAAAATGATCTACTTGATACATTTCAAGACAGAGTTTACGAAGAGATCACATGTGCGCATGACAAGAAACAATCGACAAAACGGTACAAACGACAACACAAAGTTGTTAAAGGTATCATGAAAGAAATTCCAAATAAGTACCCATCGGATGTAAAATTCGAAGATATAACGGACGAAGATGATATAACAGCCATCCGAAAAACTAAATTCAACACCAAGAATCTTCATCCTATGCTCAAAAGACTGAATACGGAGGCCATTAAAAATCAGCTACAACACCTTGACTTACAGTTAGCAGACGAAGAAAATTCATTTACACCAAAATCCAGATCGTATGCCTTTTTACGTACATATCAAAATCATACCGATGAAGACATACAGACAGAGGCAAAGCGAATTTTAGATAAGATAAACAAAAACATTTTGGAGATAATGCTTCAAAAATATGATCCGAAAACAAGTCCGGATATGCTTGCATTGAACGAAAAGGAGGCTCTCAATGCACTGAGACCAAGAGGGGTTAGAGACAGACAAATAAACCCCCTCTTGCTGAAATTTTATTGGCAAATGAAAGAAGAAAATCTCGATTCAACAATTCATGTTTTTCGCGAAAAGGATTCGGATTACACTATTCCAGAAAACTTTTATAAATGGTTAAAATTTTGCTGCTCAGGGAATGTGCCAGAAGAAATGAAATCAAAAGCGAGACGACTGATGAGAAATTTGGACAGAACTTTCGGAAAAGGCGTTGTCCCCGGTCGCCAGTGCACTTCGGATTAAGTAGTCTACATTGTTTACCTGAAGCAAACTAATAGAACTGAGCTGTTGTCGAACAATATTATTGTATAAATCCCATAAACTTTATACATATAGATGATTAATTTTTTTAGGAAAGACCAGTCAAGGGTTTACTACCTTTGTTATAAACATGTTTTGTATATGAAATGATATTTTTAGTATAAAGGTAAAGAATTTTTCTATTACTGATTAATAGAATCATTAATAGTATTGTTATTATTATCAAGATCATCATTATTATTTATTATTTATCATTTGTACTATATTAGTATTATATTTATAATTGTTGTTATTATTATTAATATTATAGTTAATGTTATTATTATTAATATTATAGTTAATGTTATTATTATTCATATTATCATTACTTTTTGTTATTTATCATTTGTACTGTATTGTTATTATAGATATGATTATCGTTATTATCGTTCGTTCATCATTGTATATTGTATATGTTTGCCATCAAACCCTCAGGTTACAAATGTGAATTTGAAATAAAGTTTTGAAAATATTAGTATGGTTTTTTTTTTCATTGTTAATTTAAGTATTAAATTAGTATTTTAATTGAACACCTGACATAACATTCTAGTTATACTAAAGTACTTTATATAGCCTCTGCATGTAGCCTTTTTGAATTCCGGAGTCACTGATGAGTCTTTTGTAGACGAAATGCGCGTCCGGCGTAAATACAAAATGTTTTCCTGGTGTCTATGATGAGTTTATTTACAACCACTGGGTCGATTCCACTCCTAGTGGAGTTTTAATTCTCCGAGGGTATCACAAGCCCAGTAGTCTGAAATGCTGTGCTGACATGAATTATCATTGATATTGTCATATTTATAAATTAACTGTTTACAAAACTTTTGTTAGTTTTTGAAATGCTAAGGCTTTTCTACCTCAGGAATATATTACCTTAGCTGTATTTAGCAAATCTTTTGGGAATGTTGGTTCTCAATGCTCTTCAACTTCGTACTTTATTAGGCCTTTTTTACTTTTTTGAATTCGGGCGTCACTGATGAGTCTTTTGTAGACGATATGCGCGTCTTGCGTTAATACAAAAGTTAATCCTGGTTTCTATAATGAGTTTATCTCCCATCTTTTTAGGGACTTTTCGTTTTGAATTTTCCATGCAGCCCGCTATTTATGTTATATAATTTTTTCTATTTACTTTATTAATAATTATTGAGAGATGGGAAAAACTTTATTGAGAGACGGTAAACTAATTTCAACAATAAAATGCTAAATTGTAGTGCAAAAAAATATGTCGATTGCTTCAAAATTTCACGCTTTGCTCGAGAAAAAATTCTAACTCAGAAACCAGAGCACAACCCCCACCCCAAATTAAATTGTTGCTCCCTTACTATTCGATAATAAAACTATTTCATTGATTATCATAGAAAATATTTCTTTGTTACGTAAAAGAATATAACATAACAATTTAAAACCTCAGTCTGAAGTTAGAAGATTTATTGTATAGCAATATAATATTTCCCACAGAACGTAACCAAAAGTTAGCGTGCAATAAATTCTAATATTGCACTAGTGCAATAAATCTTCAAAATTCATGACGTCATCAACGTTTAAATCTTAGTTTAAACCAATTTTTACTTTCAAATATTATATTGCTATACAATAAAAGGGTAATTGCATGAATATTGGGGAATATTGTCCCTCGTAGAACATATATTGCACTCGCAAGCTCGTGCAATATAAAATTCTACTCGGGACAATATTCCCCAATATTCATGCAATAACCCTATATTATTACACAAGTTTCACGTTTTGTCAAATAAATGGGATAATATATTATCACTTTCTTTATCTAGAGATAGTTTCAATTTCGATTATTTGAAAAACCAAGCCACGTAAGAAATTTGGGGATTCCAAACGTTATTTAATAGACATGCAATTAAGTTATATTTACTGAATATTCAGAATGTAAGATTGCACATAATGTAGATCCTAAAACACATCCGGAAATTTATAATCTATTTATAGCACTGCATCAGCACTGATAAACTGATATGAGGTACACAATAATTAGTCTGATTATTTTTTATTTTCAGTATGTAATATCGTCTGTCTATTTAAAATTCTAGGTTTTACCTAATAATTCGCCCATTCAAGCGAATTTATACTTACAATGTAGGTAAATTTGGGTTTCTTTTTATTTCCCAGTTCGGTAATAGGTTTTCAAAAAAAATATTTATCCTTAGCTTTCAATTTTTTGTAGAAGATATGTGGGCATAAAGCATTCGCCATTCTTTTGTTGTCTTCCTTTTCTTTGTCTGTTTCATGGTGATTTAAACGTGTATATCTATAGTCTAACATGTTTAACCCCGCCACATTATTTATGTATGTGCCTGTCCCAAGTCAGGAGCCTGTAGTTCAGTGGTTGTCGTTTGTTTATGTGTTACGTATTTGTTTTTCGTTCAATTTTTTTTTTTTTTTTTTTTTTTTTTCATAAATAAAGGCCGTTAGTTTTCTCGTTTTAACTGTTTTACATTGTCTTATCGGGGCCTTTTATAGCTGACTATGCGGTATGGGCTTTGCTCATTGTTGAAGGCCGTACGGTGACCTATAGTTGTTAATGTCTGTGTCATTTTGGTCTTTTATGGATAGTTGTCTCATTGGAAATCATACCACATCTTCTTTTTTATAATTTCTTCTACCTAAGCAATTCAGAATAATTTTAATTGAAAAAATAGAGACGGAAAAGATATAACATAGAACTAGATAATTTGAACTTTGTTTATCATCAAGTGGCAGATGTTTCATACAGGTTCAAGACGATATCAAATCAACAATAAATCTTATAAAATCATAGGTTCGACGATAAGAGTTACATGTAATTGTCCTGTCTGTCGTCCGAACGGGACGAGGGTCGGACAGTATTTTCATCGCTTCTTAGTTCGACTTTTCCTAGGCTCCCAATCTTTTTTTGTAGTCTGCTAATTACTATCTGTGTATTATTTATCTTTATATGTAAAGATACAATTGTGAGGTATTATTAATTTTCAATTTTTAGTAGGAAATCGTTGGTCAAAGTGAATATTTGGATTCCGGGTTTATCTGCTGATTTATGCATGCATGTGAAGTTGACATTTGTTGGATTCAGCTATTATAATTTGTTCCTTTTTTTTTTTTTTTTTTGGCTTTCAGCATAATAAAGAAAATTCAAGAAAAGCGCTTTAGACCAGCCAAATGTATGTGTATTGCTAATTTCAGTGTGCATCTCCTTGATATAATCTCGTTAAGTTATTCCTCTTTGTCAACTTCTTTATCATACTTCTGTTACATGTTCATCGAATATAAGATGGAACAAATATAAAGAGAATTTTAAATATAAACATGTTAGAATAAAATTTCGATTATTTGTAATTGGAAATGGTGTGAACCAGTTCATATCGAAGAATCATCGAAGTCATCCGTAACTTTGATAATGTAAAGTTGACGGTTCACACTACATATGAACTTATTGATGACCTGTTCCTATTAAAACGACTGTTTAGTATGAGATTAAAAACAAGTATATATATTTTGAACGGGTTGCGGTTCTAATCCGATCGAATGTTTTAGATACTTTTAGCGGTAGCACTTATTATCAAGAAGCGCTTCGATATTCATGCAAACGTTAAAAATGGAAAAATAAATGCACTCTCAAGATTTTCCTATATACGTAATATTTCACCAAGGACAGTTTTACCAATGGCCACGAGGACACAGTTACAAATATAATCCCTAGTGTGGACAGTGTGTAACCTGAAAATTGATTTCATACATTTCCAAATTTATTTATTTATATTTTATGCATTAAATATTAAGTAGGGTTAAAACTACATATTCAAAAACTTTGTTAATGAATCTCATTGTAAAGTAATGATTTGGTCCAGTTCGAAAAAATTCAAAAGTAAGTATGTTTGAAGCTGTCAAAACTGAATTATAAACACAGAAGTGTCCATATTTTGAGTTAGAGCTGGTGACTTTTCTATACTTTTGATATTGTACACTACACAGTAGATGGAGCCAGCGTCATTTTTTTTTAAATTTAATTTATTGTCTAAATGAAATGTACTACGACAGAACTGTGTTCTCGGGCCAGTTAATAATCACGAAACGTACTTTTAAAATCGAGTTGTCTCTCTTTATTCAGAAAGCTCAGAAACCTGGAAAACTGTTTCTTGTCATCTATCAAGAGTTAGTTTGATAGTTAGCCTTATAAAGATCTGGACGAAGGTTCAGTGCCATATAAATGTGTTTTATTCACAGAACACAATCTGAATATACATGAATATCTTGGTATTGCAGAAGGTCATGTTTGTCTCGAGCTCTGACTGTTTATCACGTCTTTACACTAAATCCATTGGATGTTGGATATGTACTTATCGATGATTTAGTCTACGATGTATGATTTTATTTTAGTTGTTACTTGTTAGTGGCTTTGAATTACATTTAGCTGTCAGTTACTGCGAGTACTCTCAAATCATTACTGTGGTGTCTTTTTGTTGTTGGGATAAATAAGTACCCGGCCACGTCCTCTCTGTGTTTTTGTTAGATGTATTTCTATTTTTATCCATCTGATGGGTAAATCATTTTTCAGCTTCATTTTTATAGTTCGTTCTTATGTTGTACTGTTACACCACTGTCCCAGGTAAGGGGAGGGTTGGGATTCCACTAACATGTTAAATCTCGCCACATTCTTTATGTATGTGTCTGTCCCAAATCATGAGCCTGTAATTCAGTGGTTGTCGTTTGTTGATGTGTTACAAATTTGTTATTCGCTCTTTTTGTTTAACATAGATGAGCCGTTAGTTGTCTCGTTTAAATTGTTTTACATTTGTCAGTTCGGGGCCTTTTATAGTTGACCATGCGTTATGGGCTTTGTTTGTTGTTGAAAGCCGTACAGTGACCTTTAGTTTCTGTGTCATTTGGTCTCTTGTGGAGAGTTGTCTCATTTGGCAATCAGACCACACCTTCTTTTTTATAAATCAGTTAATCTTGTGTGGGTTCATTTACATTTTTCGGATTTTACAGTGCGCGTCCATTTCGTTGAACTAGTATAAAGTATTCATTAAGGGACAGCAGAAGTCCGCCTCCGGGTGCTCGATTTTCTTGTTGCGTTGAAGACCAATTGGTGTCCTTGATCACTTTGCTCGTCTTTGGTCGGGTTGTTGTCTCTTTGGCACATTTCCATTCTCAATTCTATTAATTCACGCCTGGTAAACCATCTAATCTCAACCAAATGGTTGAGACGGAAAAAAGTATTGTCACTTCCTGTTGAGCTTTTCTGGTTCAAATTATCCAAAATAAACATAGGGTAGGTCGACTTTTCGTCAATTTACTGAAAATCAGTGCGTTTTTTGTAAAATAGGAGAATGTCATGCCATAGATAATTGAATTAGGGTTTCTCTCGTGTATAACATGGACCAATCTGATTTAAAATGACATCGGAATGACTTTTCTCCAGCAGGTAAATGTGGCCAGTGCAGTCAGCTATTGACAAAATGACAGCGATATCATTGATAAACTCACGTATATATCAGTGAATTAGTATTTTTCTAAAACCTTATAAACATCAAATTACAGTTTGTTCTTTTTCTTTACTTATATAATTGCATTAAGCGAAATATGCTGTAAAGTATGTAATGTTGAGATTTTCTGGTATCGGTTGAGATTTTCTGGAACAATGTTGAGATCTTCTGGTGAATGAAACTTTCAACTATAGCTTAGTATCAATTACATATACAACCGTCAAAACGTTCCAACTGTCATTTAAATCTTGTCTGTAGTTATGACAGCAGCTTCTGAAGAGACCTTTGGTTGTAATAGAGTCTAAATAGTAAACAACTGTGTGGGTTTTTTTTTAAAGTATTAAAGTTCTAGCGCTGGAGATCAATAGTCTAGCGTTTGAGATGCAGTTTTGCACAGAAGCTATAAAGCCAATAATGGTGTAATTGACATCTCCAAAAGCTAGAATTTATTCCTACATCGCTTATCTTGACATCTCAATAGCTAGCTTTTAGATATCTACATCGCTACACTTACATTTGCAGTGCTGGTGTTAACATCAACATACAACTGTATCACTTTATCTACAGAACTTGGTTTTAAAAATCGTTAGCACGGGACAATTTGCATCCCCTGCGCTATATTTACATAATCAGTGCTTAACTGTGAATCGTCAACACTCGACCTTTATTCTGACAGCCTCATAACGTGGTATGTGGTTCCTTCTTTATAAAGAATACATAGACGTGCCACAGGAATGGGTCTCTTTTTCATTGTCAAATTATATATCAACGGGTAGCAATTTCACCAAAGTAAATGTCAGTGGGTCAGTTATTTTCTATAACGTCTTTTCTATGTTTATAATCAATATGAACAGGAGTAAAACTGCAAAGATTGTAGTATTGGTGTTTGAATGAGTCATTAACGCCCATTGTCTAACTACATGCATATTCAAGACGAGTACATGAAAATGTTGCACGAATATAAACCCTCCTATGTACTAGATTGACACGCCGTGTGTGCTTTTGAAATGAAATTGATATACACGTCCACTTGTATTTGTGTACTTCTGGTGAGTTGCCTTTTTCAACTGTTTTGTATGTGCCTGTCCTAAGTTAAGACCATGTATTTCAGTGGTTGTCGTTTGTTTATGTGTTACATATTTGTTTTATTTCCTTTTTTTTTAAAAAAAGTAAGGCCGTAAGTTTTCTCGCTACAATTGTTTTACATTGTCATTTTAGGGCTTTTTATAGCTGACTATGCAGTATGGGATTTGCCGTACGGTGATCTCTAGTTGTTAATTTCTGTGTCATTTTGCTCGCTTGTGGAGAGTTGTCTCATTGGCAATCATACCACATCTTCTTTTATATCTATATTTATAGTATACACAAGGTATTGTCCCGCAGTTAATATTTGTCCCTTTTTAACACATTATTCTAAATCTAAGTCTAGATGTGTTTACTTCTCACTTCAGCTGTGATCACACCGTACCGGATAGCACGAACGGACGCCTAACGGATAAAAGAAAAGGGTTTCCGTTGACAAAATTGATATCCGTTGGGAGTCCGTTGATGAAGATACGGATTAAAAACGGAAACGGGACGGACACATACTGTAAAAAATGGACGCCGATCGGATGTACAACGGACACTTCATCCGTTGAACGTCCCTTAATTCAAAGTTTTGAACATGCTCAAAATTTTACACCGGACAGAAGGGACATTGATGGGTAAAACGTATGCTGAACGGACATAAAACGAAAACTAAGGGATGTCTAACGGACATGAACGGATTGAAAAAAGTTATCCGTTTGTCGTCCGTTTGCGCTATCCAATAAGGTGTGACTGGTGCTTAAAACTCCGGTCACACCTCACCAGATAGCGCGAACGGACGCCGAACCGATAACTTTTTTTTTTTTGAATTCTTTCATGTCCGTAAGCCGCATGTTGTTATCCGTTAGACGTCGGTCGATATCTGTTTCATTTCGCTCAGTGTCGGACTGTCCGCTTTATCAGTCGACGTCCGTTCTGTCGGATGGAAAAAAATGAGCATGTTCAAAACTTTGAACGGACGTTCAACGGATGAAAGGTCCGGTAAGCGTCCGTTTTTTACAATACTCGTCCGTTATGTGTCCGTTTTGTATCCGTTATTTGTCTTATACTAAGGTATATAGGATTTTGAATTACCAATAAGGATATATATAGAATCGATGTCATTTAATAAACATAACTTGCAGCAATTTTTACCCTCCCCCCCCCCCCCCCCCCCCCCCCCACCCTGTTGTTCTGCTTAACTATGTAAATTGAAAACTTATACAAATGGTGTTTTTAAAATAAAACACTTCGTCATAGAGAAGAAAATTGTCATTTTATTTGTTTCTATTAACAAATTTTTGTTACTATAGTAAACAATTCAGTAAGCATTTATCGCCTTCTCTAACAAAGAGCTTCAATGCTTTTGTTCTATTTCAACCGGGTTTCCGCCTGATACTGCGATCTACACGATTGCACTACGATCGTCAAAAGCATTTTTTTTTTAGAGATCGTGGTGCGATCTTGGCCTAGTGTGACAGGGTCCGGGGTATAATATTAATGTTGCTGAATATTACCAAATATTAAGGATGTGCCCTGAATGCAGTTGTGAACAATCAATCTAAGTTACAATTATTTCAATACAAGTGTGATTACACTAAGTTGGACGTCACACTTATAGTACTTGCATATAGCAGTTTTAAAATCGAATCATATCTAAAGCTTGTTTTTGTGATCAGTATTATAATGACAAAAATAACATCTTTTGCTCACAAATAAATGATCACCACCTTTTAGAGTGAGAATTCATCCTGAAATAATGTGCACGAAAAAACAAACCTAGAGAAGAGGGTCCTGTTCGATTGTTTAGTTTTTCATAATTTTATTTCTTTATAAAGGTACGCATTTTCGGCATTGAACAATGTCTGTGAGAAATCGAATTCTTCCAAATCATATTAATGTTTATATATTATAAACTTATCTTATTTATACTTGAAAGGCATGCATTTTTCTATCGGCAATTCTTAAAATTGTATCTGTATTCAGATTTTAACTTACCACAGACAGAAAACATAAATCAAGTTAATCGTTAAAAAGGTTATCTCGAATAGTACCGCGCACTGATAAAGTTTCTTTGTTCATTTTGGGAAATAACTATATTTTTACAATAGAAATTACATTTTGATTAGTTGAAATAAACTCTAGCAGCTATTTTAACAGTTTTTATCTTTATATAATAAAAATGAACGCGTGTTGGGTTGCCAGTCATAGTTAATTTAAACTTTGAAACCTAAGTGCCAATTTTAACAGTAATATATTTCATGACACAAAGTAACCAGAAAGTCTCAACATTGTGACAGAAAGACTCAACCAATACCTTTATATCTCAACCATTTAGAATTTTTCATTTCTGTGCTAAGACTAGGCTTGACAATCAAATAGTCTTGCAATTTACAGAAGTGGTTATCGTAAAGCATTAAAAAACACAAATAATCGACATATTTTCTTGCTAAATCATTAATATCATAGCAGTTCAATCGGATTCAAAGAAAGTAAACATGATAATCCGTAGGAGAAAAGTGATTGTGACTTCAATTTCAGATATTTTGAACAAAGAAGAGACATATTAGTTACAATTATCATTTATCTATGGCATGACATTCTCCTATTTTACAAAACAATCATTGATTTTCAGTAAATTGACGAAAAGTTGACCTACCCTATGTTTATTTGGGATATTTTGAACCAGAAAAGCTCAATAGGAAGTGCCAGAATACTTTTTACCGTCTCAACATTTGGTTGAGATTAGATGGTTTACCAGGCGTGTTAATTATTCAATTCTTATGTTGTATTTTTTTTCTTTTTGTTATATTTTATACAGTTTAGAACTTGAATGATTTTGCATACTACACTTTTAAATACTGTAACAGTGTGTTAGTCTAGTAATTATTTAAACATTAGTACGTCTAATTCAGTTTTATTTGATTTTTGTATGAATAATGACAGAATATAGATATGATATACAAGTACATGTATATGTATATAAGAATATAAATTAGACCCGCACAACTTACACCTTCAAATAAAATAGTATTTACCTTCAAATAAAATAGTATTTTATTTGAAGGTGTAAGTTGTGCCCGTCTAATCTATATTCTACATGTACTTGTAAACCATATCTATATTTAGCATGATGTTTACAAAGACGATTGTCAGGTGTAAATTTTCATATCTATAATGTTTACTTCTGAATCCCTATTTATAGAATATTATGTTTAGAATATTTCATTGGATACAAAACGGATCGGAAACTTCTAATCTATTTAAAGCAATGCATCTACACAAATAAAAATTTGTCCAACAGATAATACAATTTTCATTTGTGGCATTATGGCCTTTTACGTTCTTTTTATTTAACTTTAAACATTGCTTTATTATCTAAATACTCTATATTTAGACTTCAGTCCAAACAATTATATTCAAGCCTTCTAGAAGATTAAATTCCATGACTTGATTGAAGACTATCATAATTATCTAATAGCAATATCATTGGCGGATCCAGGGGGGTCCGGGGGTTGGACCCCCCCTTTTTTTTGGCCAATCAATGCATTTGAATGGGAGCATATAGTTGGAACCTCAACCTCCCCCCCCCCCCACCCCATTGTCCTGGGTTGGGAACCCACCTTTTGTAAATGGCTGGATCGATCCGCCACTGAATATACGTTGTTTTCAGCTGTGAGTGTTTGAAAAATCAGTACTACGAATTAGAGAACAATCGGATAGATTGATTGATATATGTTTGTCAGTGGCAAATAGTTCATGAATAAACAAGACGAGATCAAAATTACAACTTAATATACTAATCAATGATAGGTAAGCTCGCTGCAGGGTGGGAACTTTTAACTTCTGTACGATAAGACCACGTTAGAAAAACGCAAAAATTTAACCTTGCAGCAGGTCACATACGACATTTTGATTTTGTTTAGTGTAGTAGTCTAGATCCCTACTAACGGCATCGGTTTAAACACCTTAAACCAGAATAGGGCTGCGGACTACAAATGTATGTTCACCATTGTTTTTCTGTTTCATTATTTATGATAGTTTTGTCACTAATAATATTTAGTTTAAAATTAACATTGCATATTTGTTTGTATAATAGTTTTTTAAGATGACGTATCAAGAGCTACCTGACCGAGTAGGCTTATGTACATCTTGATGAAAGGTCAGTAATGTATTTTAGAATTCTATTCTCATCGACCTTGTATTTATTTTTTATTGTCAATTTTGTATCGTCTACTGTCTTTTTATTAAACGCGTTATCTATAAAACAAAAGCCAGGGCTTGAAGTCATGAAACTTTGCTCAGTGTTTGCAGCACAAAAATCATGCTCGAAACATGAAATCCAACATTTGATTGGTTGATTTTTGAGTATAAGTACAAAAAACTGACTAAAAGTTTTATGACCGCAAGGCCTGGCATGACTACCGATGAGACAACTATCCATACGAGACGAGAGAACGTGGGGATGTGACTATACCATAAGGGCGCTGTACTGTCTCTAAAAATGTACAAAATGTACATCGAATAATTAGATATGAAAGCTCCCGGTTCTATGACAAATGAACAATAATTCTTATGTGAAAACCAACTTTATGATTTACAATTGATTAATAATTGAACCAACTACTGTATAACATTTAGTGTTAAATTGATATACTCATTATTACTTTCATTTTTATATACGTCTATAACTATCATTATGATCAAGTGATCTTCTATTGTACACTCTTTTGTGTACCTTTTGTTAAATTACTGATCGGGATTGAAACTAGGAAACGGTTTTGATCTGATCAAACTAGTTTAATCAAGCCACAGTCTTCTTATATATATGCTTGTTCCAGGTCAAGAACATCGCCAGTTGTCACATTTTATTGTGTTTGTGTTTGATTATTTTAACTGAAGTGTTCGGAGAATGTTGTGTTTATGACAGGTCTTTAAAAGTCTGTCAAATATTCAAAGGAGCTTGATATTGACACATGTACATTGTAGAAAAATGTACGATGATATTTAAATGTAAAACATTGGGTTGTTGTCTTTTTGTGTATATTGCAGTTCTCTTCAATCGATATTAGAAAAAAATGCTTTACTTTGTATTAAAATGCCTTTTATTGTTGGTTAAGACGAGTCCGTCACCTTCTAGTCTAACACCTGGCTCTGATAACTCTTTTAAATTATAGAGTTGATATCAAATTATCGTCTGCTTGATTTATAAATTATTGATAGCATGCACAAGAGGGTAACGTTACATTTTTTTTTCCCTGAAAGAGGTAACTACCGTTAAACCAAAACATTGTTATCTCGACTTCGTCTCGGTTGATAATATTTTTAGGTAAAAGAAATCTAAAGCAAATTATTGCAGGTGTGTTTTATTTGTATAATTATCGTCTATATCTATGTTTTCTCTATTCAAAGCCTCTTTTTTGTTTAGATGATTTATTTATAAAACACAATTCCATGCCTAAATACAAAGTTTTCTTTTGAATATATTACATATAAAACAGTATACATAGATTTCTTTAAAAGAAGAGATCTCTTATATTATTATAATTGCAGATAATTAAACAACATTCAAAATATTATATACATTATCACATAGTCAAACAGAAACCCTCATCCATAACACATATCTATCACAACAATATTTGGAATAAAAGATTAAAAAATACAACTATGAATAAATATTGTTAAATGATACACAAAACATGTACCACACATACATATTATACTTATTGTATATCTTGCACAGTACGCATTTGATGTCTAACTAGTATTGGATATATGACTGTTTAACAAAGTTTTGCAAATACCTCCCTTTGTTGCGTAAACATAGAGAAAATTGTCCCAAGGAAGTATTTATGCTTCATTTTTCTGCTATGGATTTCACTACCACAGAAAATTATAATTAATTGGTATTAAAGCTGACATGGGTAATGCTTAGACAATAGGCAATACTCGTAACTGTTAAACTGTTTAAAGAATGACCAAATCAAATAATGCACACAAAAATATTGCAATGAGTTACGGGACAAATGTATTCTCTGTTAAATTTAGAATCCATTCAGCGATATAATCAAAGTTTTAGGAACAACAATATATTACAACCGATATATCGAAAAACTTTGAAATGTAATTTGAGAAACTGTATTTTAACATAGTCTTTTGACGGTTTAATATTTTTTTATTCAAAACGTGTATATCGTATCCTGGTTTTGATGAAAAAACTGTTTTATTTTTTTTTATTTTTCTGCAAGCGTGAGTTATCACCCATGTATGTAAGGGTTTTGTTTTTCTTCTTATTGTATGTTAATTGTTTATTTGTTGTGCGTTAGATCCGCAGGAATTCCCAAATATAATTCTAAAAAATTTGAATTTTGAGTATTTCGAATTTATGGAAAGGAAATGACCCTTAGAAGAATTGCTAAATATGGACAATAATTTGTTTTAACATCATGCTTTATAGAGAAAAATGTAACATTTCTTCTGTGAATAAAAATACATGTATTGATATCATACATACATACATGTCAATGTATTATCTATATGGCAGAAATTGGAAGTGTTTATGATATTGACATTTCTATATTTATACCAAATCTGTTATTGTAAACTTGACGGTAGTATGTCGGCCTCCTTTTGTGACACCATTCAATTTTCCTCTTAGATTTCTTGCACGTGCTGCAAAATAATATAAATAAGATTAATTGAAAGAAAAAGAATTAACATTATGAACGCAATACTTACAATATATGGTGAACTATTTATCACGCAAATATTCATTGATAAGGAAAGACACTAAAATGCCATATATTCAGAACAAATCACATGTGGAGCAGGATATGTTTACCCTCCCGGAACACTGAAGATCATCTCCAGTTTTTGGTTTGATCCATGATGCTAAGTCTTTAGTGTTCTATGCTGTGTTTCGTACCGTTGATATGTCTTTTTATGTCGTTTTTCATATGATGCCAAAGCATTGTCTTTTTCGTTTGTCGCCAAGGCATTGTCGTTTTATTTTTGACCTATAAATATCTGTTACGCCTCTGTTTTGTGAATATCGTATGATTTCTTAGCGTTTAAGAGTACTGATATAGAAAACAGTTATGTTGGAATAGTTTTACGCATATTAATGCTAGCGATTCAATAAAAGAAGAAATGAAATTTAACAAGTGTCTAATAAAAACAAACATAAAATTATGCCACTAAGAAACAATATTACGGTACACAGGCACTCGTATATAGGGGGGAAATCTGAGACGAGTGCCTGTGTTACGGTACCTCTAGTACATGAACTACTGAAATTGAAAATATTGGTTTAAACAAAACCAATGGTAATTTTTAGTTCAATCCACAGACTTCTTTTTCTACCCCCATTTTAAGGTACAAAAAAAAAAAACATAAATTTGATTTTACTTACGATCTGTAAGAAATCTTTGAGCCTCTGTGTCGCTAGGGAAACGATGTACAGCTAGGGTACTTCCGGTTCCAATCCAGCTGCTACGATCAACACTAGCGTTGTTAGTACGTACAACAAAGGGTTCACAATTATAATCACGTAGAATGTCTCTCATTGGTTCAATTATGTCTGTTCGGAAGTAATCTGGATGTTTAACTGCTGGATATTCAGTAAGTAAAAATGTTCTACATGATCCGTCTAAAATTATAAAGATTTAGATGCTTCTTTACTTTTATTTGGTGTAGATATAAAAAATAAGAAGAAGAAATGGTAAGATGGCAAATGAGACGACTAATAACTAGAGACCCATTGACATGGATGCAAGCAATGCAGTTTTTATAGATTACATACATGTATATGTCAGCTTACGAATATTTATGAAGTTGTTCTTCAACTCTTATTGTTTGAATCAAATTATTGATTTCTGAAACATATATCGCAAGATCACCACAGATGGAGTTGAATTATATTCGATGGACAATATAGTGGAATAGCAAATCCTTTACAATTTAACAAAGCAAACCACCAGAAAATACAGATCCCATTTTCTCCAACTAATAAATGAATACTTCCAATTTGCAAATCACGTCCGTCTTCTTTGGATGTATAAGTACGCAACCACGTTCAATCGAATTGGGAATTTAACATCTGTTGTCTATTATAGTGTAGGGCAGATGCTATGCATTCTGTACGATAAAACACGTCTGTTAAAACTGTATGGTGGGCCCGTAACTAGACTGCTGAAAGACTAAACTTCTGCCATAACCGAAATACAATTTTCCGATGGGCAAATTCAATTTCCAATCTTAATTCTTGTTGCCCTTAATCTTAAAATTTACTTAAAATAAAGCGATGCGGTACATGCATGTATGAAAACCAATTATACTCAACTATTTAATTACCAAAGGACGAATATGTTAACAAGTAAAGGACAATGTACCAGCCCTCAACAATGAGAAACACCTTATCGTAAAGCTATAAAAAGGTTCGTTCATAACAAATTGAGAATGAATTAAAAGAAGAAGTCCAACGTTCTGATTTATGAAGATTTCTTGCAAGAAATAATTAAGAAAATAAAAAGTAACAGACAGCACTCAATAACAACCACTTGATTTCCGCGGGATCTTGATTTTAGAAGAGAAAATGAAAAAAAAAATACTCAACCCAAGTTGAATAAAAGGTATGCAACTACAAAATTTATGCTGAAAAAAAATATTAAATTTACTCAAAGTGATTGACATGTTAGACCTACCTTCTGGCGGGATGTAATTGATTGGTACAATAACCATGTCACGCCCATATGGAGCTGGGAATGACGCCCCCTTAAAGTCTTTATCGTAGTCAATCCAATATTTAGCCGCCTTTGCATTTGGGAACCACAGAACTATAACAATATAATCGGTGTCATACTCAGTAACTCCGTGGTCTTCAAAAGCAGGTCCTCGTTTCAGTTGCCAATTGCTGTAGTCACCAGTAATTCTTACCTAGACAATATTTATCATTAAAATGGATTCTATTATTTAAGTCAGGTTTTACCAATTTATAACTTCTAAACGAAATAGATGATCTTTCGTTGTTATATTGGTTAATTGATTAAATTAATTAATTGATTGAGCTTTAAATATATGCAATTTTCTGCACTATTGTCCTCTTTTGTAGTGGTAATTTTTTATTGTTGTAGAAGCATGAGTGCCCGGGACAAAATACCGACCTTTTGGTAGTAAAACCGTCCTAGTCAATTGAGAATGGAGTCGAGCGTACCTGACACTGTGGGATTCGCCTCACAACCCGAGTTTTGACTTGCAAGTGATGCATTACTAAAAACTATTGAGACCACTCGGCCATCATCGTTGTTATAATTTCTATTAAACGTATACATAGTATCTAATTAGCTGAAGTGTGTGCGAAATTAATTTGTGTTATTGTGCTGGTTGAATGCACGAAACATTGTGAGACCTTGGTTTTGTTTACAAATCAAGCAGGAATAAAGAGACGTGTTATAAAGCTTTTTTTTTTTAACTAGAATATTTCTATGCAATCACTTCATCCTCCGATACCCGCCCCTTCTTCCACTTTCCTCCCCTGGCTCCTGTTTCCTACTTCGATGCATTCCAATTTTCCCTTACTCCTCTCCACCTTCTCATGGTTCTAAATTAAACAAACATAGTGCGTACCCTTGTTGATATTCCAGTCAACATCCCACTCTGGTTCAACATTGTTTTGTGTTTCTGAAAGCTTGTCTTTATATCTGATAGAGCATCCTTGTGAGTTCTGATGAAAAGGTAAACTCCACTCTCCGGTTTAGAAACCTAAATGTGTAGGAAATGTGGTTAAATATCATTATGACATATATATCAGAATATAACAATAAAGAATAAACGTAAAATAAAGAAAATCATGTATATGTTCCAGACCATATGAGTATTTGGACCGTACGCGTACGGTCCGGACCGTATACGTATACTCGTACGGTCCGACCATACGCGTACGGTCGGACCGTATGAGTGTACGCGTACGGTCCAGCTGATGTTTTTGGGATCATATTGGTTAAATTTAAACAAATATTTACCAAAATCATTATTTTTAGTTATACAAATTGATTTTATTACATGTATATGGATGAAATGATTAAGCGAACAATTGAAATTAAATATGTGTTTATTTTTATATCCGTGATTCCTATTTTGGTACTCAAGGTGACACTGACTTCCACAAAGAACGTCATATTTTTTTTACGACTACTTAACATAATTTGTTCATGCACGTTGCTTTGCATTTTTTTTGTAAAGTTCCTTAATATTCTAAAACGATTGTCCTCCCACTCTAAGTTTACTTCCGATAACTTCAATTTTAATTAGCATACTTGGCTTCAATATATGAATTACTGACATGCTAAATACAGGAGATTAACAGATTAAATAAACGTGATTTTTTAAAATAGTTATAACATTATTTTGTTTTATTTCAATTACTATTGAACTTTTTACATTAATTTGAGATGTAAGCTATGTTGATCTGTTATATACATTTGTATCTGATAAACGTGACCAACTTCTTAATATTAGTTAGACCGTACGCGTACGGTCCGACCGTATGCGTATTTTGAAAATATACGCATACGGTCCAGACCGTACGCGTACGGTCCAAATACTCATACGGTCTGGAACATATACATGCTTTTGGTGAAATGTGTTGTGGTTATGCATTCATACTTTTTTATACTGTATCACTGATAGAAATTTAACATATATGATAAAAAAAAAAATTAAAAATATTTTAATTTCTTTGCAGATTGTGTATAAAGCACGAACATAAAATAAATATGGGATCAGAAATATGAAAATTAGTTGATTCCTTTGGCAATAAAATTATTCTTTAAAATTAGTAAAATTGGAGGCTCTGTTAACTATAATCATTTTGCACCATAATTCTATGCATCTTCATTCAAACATTGTTTGTGTGTGTTATTTTTGTTTTTATCTTTCCTTTTTTAACCAATCTACTGAACAAGGTAAAGAAAATTAAACCATGCTAACAAAATGAGTTATTTAGTGTGGTCGCTTTCATTACGTCCGCTGTTTCCTCTTGACCAATGCGTAGTCACTATTATAAGCCACATTTTGTTTTGTATTTTCTTCTTTTATTGGTTTTCAAAGATGCACGTTATTTTATCGCATGTTAACAACTGCTTTATGTTTATAAAAACAAAACTTTTACTCACTGGTTCAATGTTTCCTGTCGACTTGTAATCAATCTACAAATAACCAAGTTTAACGTAAGTCAATGAATAATCTTGATGACAAAAGGATCGTTTAACTTACATTACATGTACATGACTGAGAGAGCAGATACATAGATTAAATAAAATCCAATACAAAAATAAAACACAATGTTGAAAACAACAAAAAGACAAACAACAATGATAAGGGAGCTACCATTTGATTTTTATGGGGGGGGGGGGGGGGGGGCTAGGATGAAATTTGAAAAAAATAGGCAGGACAGGAGTTTTGAGTAAAAAAAAAGGCAGGATGAGACAATTGCCAAAAAAAAAAAAAGTCAGGACGACAATTTATGTAAAAAAAGTCAGGATAAACTAAAAAAAAAAAAAGTAGGACCAAACAGAGTGAAAAATAAAAAGGCAGGACAGAGATTACAGCTAAAAAAAATGCAGGACAAAATTTTTCATTTTCTTCTCCAATGTTGACACCCGTCCTTTAACTTTTATACACTGATTAGTAATAAAAAGTAATGAGGATTTAGACAAAAGTGGATTAATGTCTCTTGGTTGTCTAACACTAAGAAGTCACCTCATATATGTAAGAATAAAACTCAAAATACTTCGACGAATTTTAAGGTTTTAAATGCATCCAGGTCATACACAGATTAGAAACAACCCAAACATTGCTAAATAAAACAGAAAAACATACTGAAAACTACAGTCAATTTCACAAGAACCTCGAAGTATTAGTATTTCGATAATCAATAATTAAAAATGAGCGTTCAAACCCATGTATGGTTTCAGGGATTCACTGCATCCAACAAAACTGTCAGATTGCATTGTTTGGTAATCGTCATTTAACCAAAATAAAGGCCATTCTACCTACTTTTCAAGTTAGTAACTGTTACAATTGTCTGCCCTTTCAATGGCATTTAAAACAATGGTCTGAAACAATACAAATGACAAAAAGGCGGACCTAATAAAAATAAACACTTGACACTTAAACTGCTAAAAGAAGTTCTGCAAAATGGTCTCTCTAGCATGATATTGTTAGATTCTCTAGCTTCTACTGACGCATGCAACATATTTTCTACTTTATTAGTACAGTACCCTAACTTTAAACAATCTTTGTACAAAAAGCTGTTACTTTTGATCGCGGTATTGAATCAGCAATAATTTTTTATGCTCAACAATAATATAATTTTGCTTTTATCATTAGCATGGTTAAAGAAGTACTTTGGCAATTCCTAGTAATTGCATTCACTCTATCGTTTTAATGGAGGGGACGCTTTATAATTCATAAAAAATGCTGTTGTTGAGAACTTGTCTTCATTATTTTTACCCACTAAATGCAAGATTGAAAAGACGTGATTTCTACATCAGCAGGTCACGTATTTTGAGCTTGGTGTATACATTTGTACGTAAGTAGACAAGAACGTTCTAGTATTATAGTATATGAATAACACATAGCCAAGAGGGTGTTAAAGCAAGTTTTTACCTTGAGAAAACATTGTCAACAGAGGCGCAGCAATATATAAAAAAAATAGACCATATGTTCCTCAGGATAATTATCTTTTCAAATTTTTCAATAATTTGGGTTTGTTATCCTATTGAAATGTAATGTTCTTATTTTTAAACAGACCCAGCATATCTATTTCCCAAATCATGGAACCTTCCATAAAATCTAATGGTCGCTCCTTACCGAAAAAAAAAATTGAAAAATATTTTGTTTTCTGTGGAAGAGATTCGGGCAGAAAAACGGACATTTGACGAGACTGGACGACGAATATTGTGTTATAATTGTTCCTTCCATTTAAAAATGAAACACAGTCAGGCAACATCGATTGTTTAATACTATACATGTAGTTTGTTTACTAAATTAGGTCCATTATTCACATGGTGATAACTGGTGATAACTTACATGAGGAGGTGGTACTGCATGAGTCGATATCTCATGTGACAGATTTTGTTCTCTAACCTACAAAAGTTTATGCTTAATAAAGAATACCTTGTGATTATCTCCCTTACGTATTTTTTTTAAATAACATTAATATAGTTTAACATTTTCTTTATTCAAACTAAATTCATATTTAAAAGGCAAACTTTCTATAACTTTATAGTAATCTTATAAAGTTGTTAAATTTTTATCTCAAATGAAAATATAATATCCCTTTTGAAAAATTCTAAATAACTTGTCAAAAGAAACTATTTTACTGACAAAAAGCGTAAAATCTCTCATTTAAAGCATATTTAAATTCATATTGAAATTAAAGCCTATGAGAATTGAAAATATTCATATCAAAAGTACAAAACCCCACCACCGATTTCACAATATATCCCCGTCACCATAATAAAATAATAACAAAATAAATATTCCTATTCCGTAAACCACTTGAACCTTATAAGAGTAATTCCTTTCTGGAATAAAAGATATAAGTATATGCAAATACATTTCAGTTTCTTCTTATAGACACATCGTACAGAATATACATACTTTGGTATTTCATTTAAAATTGTTCACCTATCGTTTATTTGTATATGGTATATTTTATAGGTAATCTCAAAACATATTAGGTTTACATAGAAGCATTTTATTTGAATAGTATGACATTTGTACGACTAAAGTAAACATAATTTATATTCTTGTGAGTTTAAACGTTTCAGTCACATGTAAAGGGCACTCAATATCTAATGTTATGATTTTTGGTTATATATTTGTACGTTAATTTCCAAGGTCAATAAATATAAAGTTGAACATCGAATATCATGTATTTGACAAACGAAGAAGTCATTCGAATGAAATATTTCCTGAAGTCTTAAAATATTAAAAGAATTTTACATTAAATTATAAAATTGAGACTGAAAATGGGAAATATGTCAAAGAGACAAAAGCCCGACCAAAGAGCAGACAACAGCCGAAGCTCTCCTATGGGTCTTCGACGCAGCGAAAAAAAATCCCGCACCCGGAAGTGGTCCTCAGCTTGCACCTTAAAAAAAATGTGTACTATTTCAGTGAAAATAGACTTCACACTAAACTCCAAAACATATTTAATGGAACTAAAATGAAAAAAAAAAACAAAACAAGCTTAACAAATGCCAGCGACTCCCGACTTGGTACAGGCGCAAAAAAGCGGGAGAGATAAACATGTTTGTGAGGTCTCAACCCTTCCCTATACCTCTGACCAATGTAGTGTAAAAAAACACATAGCAGTACGCAAAAACTCAGTTTTAAAGAAGTGCAAGTCCGATGTCTGGTTACAAAAGAACATAACACAAATAACAATGATACATAAATGAACAAAGGACTACTAGCAGTTACTGACATACTAGTTCCAGACCTCAATGAAACTGATTGAAAGATTATATTTCATCATTGACAATCAAGTACGGTCCATCCCGTTAGCGGTTTAGTATATAAATATATATGATTTAAAACGTTGTGATTGCACCCTTTCCCTTAAAAATAGGAAAAGGAAATCTTTAAAAAAAAAAAAAAAAAAAAAACAATTTTAAAGTGATCAAATAATGAAATGATCAGATGTACGCAACTATACTAGGAAAAATCCCTTACCGTATAGAACACGATAAAATGCTCCGACATGACAAGATGTAAAACAATTGAAACGAGGAAAACCAGCGGCCTAACTAATGTAGAAAACAAAATCCTTAAACAAACATGATGATGAGACCAAAAACAAGAACTGAATAATTATCAAATAATATTCTATAATAAAATTTATCGCTACACGTGTTTTTCTTCGCATTACTAATGATTGTTATTTGTTTAATTTCCAGTGGCAAATACTTGACATATATGTTAATTAAACCAATTAAATGGGATGTGTTGTTTGTTGATCAAACAGTTGATTGGTAAATGTGGACTTTATTCTGCAAATGAAAATATGTTTGGTAAGAAGAATTCGTAACAAGCTGAATGTTCATGAAAAAGGACGTGGTTACATACTTAATCATCCATCACAGCCTTTCAGAATGGTTAGTCCTCAGCACCACTTGATGTCTATATATACCGTATATTTTAGACATAATGCAAACATAGTCTAGTTTAATATAATAGTTCTATAATCATATATATTAAAGTTTGCCTTTAAATATGAATTAATATTCTCACTTCAATATAATATTACTTTCTATGATGATGATTAACTTGGGTGATGGGAACTATGGCTATATTATAGAAAGTATAATTAAGTATAATCTGCTAGATGACGTCTATGAAAAAAATGAACATTGTCAAAGCTATTAAATATTTGTATATAATATATATAAGAAATGTTTTGTTAAGAAAATGTATAGAGTGAAGTAAGGTTTTATTATAGAAATAACTTATATCATGTTACTGGGTTTGATTTCTTCATAGTTTGTGATTATCAATTCACCGCCATCAACATTATCCTTTGAATTACAACTTATCTTTAAAAATCGTATTTCATACAAAGTGATTTACATTCAGATAAGTTTTACTTTTAAATAGCATTCATATGTTTGAATGACATTTCTTTCACTTCCATTAACGTTCCGACCTTGATGTACAATTTTTATAAGACGATATTGGTTAAGTGGTATGCCCAATTGTTTGTTAATTGATTCACTCAGCGGGTCAAAATAGAAAAAAGTTGATGAACTTCATTATAGAAGAGTTAAAATTGCATACTTTAAGGATTTTTTTTAATAACTTTACACATTTCAAATAAAAATTTGTCTGTTTTTTCCCCTGCTATTAATTGCAGTGGAAGATGATTTCATACATTGTTTGAAATGTTACATGATTTGTATTAATGTTGTATCGAGGGATACCCATGACTTATACGAATTACATATAGTTTGAAATTCAAACGTAATTCACTCCCTTACTTCAAACTGTATGAATACTGATTATGGTAAAGAATGTTCTATTATCAAAATTCTGATTTAATTCTAAATATTTGTCAACATCAATTAAATTCCAGTTGTGCCGAATGAGCGCAGCGAACGAATTCATAAAAGGCTTCACATTCTGGTTAAGACAATAAAAACCTCATGTAGGTATGTTGTTACAAGATACTTTATATGTCTGTCGCATCAAAAATCAATTGTCACTAGCAACTCCTTAGCCAACCACATCTAAATCGCACGATGTCAATCGTTATCGAAAATGTATTCTTACATTTTATTCCATAGCAACAATTAAAATAATACCTACCATTATTTATCGACATACACAGGGAATATTATTTACTGCCGATAATATTGGTTGGTATTTCAGTGAAAACTATTGTACATTTGTATATCAAAGCAGCAACATAATGCAGTAAGACAATTAAGTGCAATGCCATCAAGCGCTTCCTTTTCAAAGAACACCATGCCCTGGTTGCTAAATGCTAAGTATTGATATAAGATCTAGCCTTTTAAAAGTTTGCATACTAAAACTTTTTTAACTAAGAAAACTATTTTCATTGAAACACTACTAAAATAAGTTATTATTAATAAGATTATAATTTTCAAAAAAATATTGCTAGCAACTACAAGTACATTTACACTAGCACTTTAGCGCGTTAACCAGAAACCTGCTTACCGGATTCCGTGTGTTTAGCTTGTCTTGGTAGTAATTGGAAGCGTAAGGCTTAAAATTGCCTTCATGCATTTCAATTCGGTCTAAATCTCTCCTCTTTTGTGGTTCTCCTCGTCGGTCATGGTCTTCTTGTCGGTATTCAGGCCGACCCCTCTCATCATGATATCTGTCCGTATGTTGACCAGATCTGTATGAATCGGGTGGCTGCTGATTCAACCTTTGATCCAAATTTTTCTGCCCCGGATTCTCATGTGAACGTAAGGAAACAACTTCATTATAAAGTCTTGAATTATCCAATTTTAAATCCTCTAATTGTGTTTCTAGCGTTCTTAACTTAGCTGAATGAGTTTCATTACGGTGATCAAATTTATTAAAACGGGAATCATGGTCCGCTAAATTCCTTTCCAAATGCTGCATACGAGAATGATAAGTTTTCCATTGTGGATCCATTTTGTTTAGTCCGAAAGATTTAAAAAATGAGAGTCACAAATGCCACCAGGTGTAATTAATACCAACTTATATCCTTGTCGTCAAGGTAAACGGAAGACACTTTAACTTTTTCTTTATCACCAAAGGTGTTCCGCAAACCAGATTTATTAGAGAGTAACAGATCAGTATTGTATACCTCGCTTTTCTTGTTTACCCTAATGGGGTTATTTGGAAAATATAATATAGGACATTTTTGTATTAGAGAAGTCTTTCATCAATATTGATTCAAGTATTAAATTGATATTAAAATAAAATCTTCCCGCTATGAAAGGTGAATAGAATATTTACATCTCGTAGATTGTACACTGCACAAAGTACATTGAAATCGATTTTGTCGTTAATGAAACGGTATAAAAAGAATATCTACTATTGATCTAGTCCTTTCTGCTTGATAATTAAGTATGCATAACTTGGTTTTTAGTCAGATTACACACTAAAAGATGTTATTCAAACTCATGGAATATCGAATCGTTTAACCATTTAAAAGTATTACTTTAATATTCTGTAATTCGAGGTTATATCAACTGTTTAAATATTGTAACAATACTTTTATATTTCGATCAGTGTCACTTAAAAGGTAATTGTATGTACCAATTTGTATAGTACAAAATTATATACAAACAACATGATTTTAATACAAAGTATGCAAATAAATGTCTGTTCCTGTCTGTCTTTGTGTAGGACTGTTTGTTTCTGTATCTTTACATGTACATAGTGTCAGTTGGCACGCATTTAATTGCAACTTTATTCTAATCATTTTCTAATTATTACAAAAAGATACTATTTTATGTATGGTTAAATACTCAATTGTGCTTTGCCACTATATATTTCAAGTTAAAAAGAGATTAAACTTTTTCAAAGCGGATGCAATTTTTGTAATACTACTTGACAAAAGTCATACGTAAATAGAACAGATTAAGAAGTAAACTTATTGTATAAGATAAATAATTCTTTAACTTGTGTTCGAACGAAGCTTTTACTTCATTTACCCTCATTAACAACGCCTTAAACCTATGCTATTGAGGATTATTTTCAAACATTACATATAACATATAAGTTTACGTTTAGCTAATTACATTACGCAAAGCAATGCAGTTTTTTTAAAAACAAACTTTAAAGATTGTTCATGGGAATCAGATATTTTGTTTGTCCCTCAGACATCCCAACCGGACTTTGAATGCTTATTAATTATCTATGTGTCAATTAAAGTATATGACTTCCGGAATATATGACATCATTATGATATTACATAAAATTAGGGATAATTTCACTGTTTTGAAACTTATTTCTGCATATAGGATTTAATCGGAGTAATACAAAAGAGAAGTTACAAAACGACATGTCAGCATGGTATAATTTTATTGACTGTCAACTTCATCAAAAATGTCTGTTCACCAACTGTTTCCATTTGATTGGTTACAAAACCATGCCTACAAATGTTGTCTAAAGGTATTAAAGCTAATTCACTTCTTTCTTCTGAAACTTCAATGATTAGAATCTTCATAAGACTTCGGTTTCCTATTTTGTTTTCTCAATTCAAAATATAAGTTATCCAGTAAATGGTTTATAAATTGTTTGCTCTTACAAAGTAGTGGTCGATAAACGATTATTATTATTACTAAAGTTAAAGTTCCCGGAATTCGTGAGTCAAATACACCGTTCTTGAACCTACTCCTTAAATATACTAATTATTACGACTAACCTATTTTTCAATAATATTGAATAAACATGATATCTCGTAAATTTTAAATTCATCAATGTCAACTTCTCAAAACTTATTTGGGATTTGTCATTAATACGTGTTCTGATTGATATTAGCCAATCAGATTAACAATTTACATTTTCTCTTGCTCAGCAATGCTACACTCATCAGAAACTTTACATAAATCCTACATCTACTCATGTTTTTCCATAAATAATATGTAACTTTTCTTTTTAAACATATGTATTCGTATGAACCCGCTTCCTTTCATTGTATTGCACCCATGATTACTATAAACCAACTTTTTTTCAAAAGCAAACTATTTTCAGGAGTAAGAATAGCACGAAAACTGTATATATGGATATCTCCTTATCTGCCTGCATGAAGTAAATTTGAAAAATCGCGAAATTAAATCGCCGCGAAGTGGGATACATGTAGAAAGAGCCAATCGCGAAATGAAGTCTCAGCGAAAAAATGTTGGTTTACAGTTTGTTCGCGTCTCCCTTCATAATGATTGCACACTTGATTATGTGGCCGTCACCGTTAATAGTGTTTGCACGCTTAACTATGCCTCAAAACTGTGTTTTAATTAGACCAAATAATGAGTATAGCAGGTTACCCTGTTTTGGAATGCGTCAACCTGTATTGGTTTATTAATACGAAATGAAAATACCTTTGGAAGTACTAAGTAATAACATCAATACAAATTACAAGTATTATTTCAATTCAATTATCAATAAATGTTGAATTCTATGCTAGTATACGAAAAATACACACGATGATAATTTAAACTATTCTACGTGGTGGGTTACAGCTAATCTTTGTATCATTGGTTTTGTAGTATGAAACTCAATGAATACCCTAAACCGTTAACCAAAGAGAAACTTAACATAATTTAGTCTTATTTTTTAGAAATATTCAAGACTGTATGTATTCTTTTCGTAAGGTTGTGGACAGATTATCTCTCTATTATTGGCATTTTTTGTTAAAAAAAAGGATTTATAAAAATTAATGACTACCCCAAAAAACGTCAAAACAAAAGGTTGAACACCGTATGTACAATTTCCTGTAAATTATGATATTCCCTATAGACATCTTTTAAAAAAAAGTGAACGTTCTCAAATAAATAGATCATTTCATTCTGATTGCTCATAATTATGATATTGAAGAGGTTTTGACATATTGGTCAATTTTCGAACAAACACAATGTGTTGTGTCAAAATTGATAAAAGCAACATTGTAAACAAACTCACCTGTCGATCAAACTGTCCTCTGTAGGGTTTCGGCTGAAAACACAAAAGTAATTAATTAATAAAAATCAAAATAGAAAAAAATATTTTATTTTTTTATCTTTCAAAATACTTCAATATTTATTGAATTGATTTGATACGATTCTCCTCTGAAAAGAACGGTAACTCAATATTGTATATCGGTACATTTTGCGTCTATCTATATAAACAATTATAGACTTATTGAAATGGGGAATAATTCTATGACCTCGACAATTGATTAATTTTTAAAACATCTTTTTACACGTATTTTAGCATTTTAACAGCTATAACTTGTGCAACGTATAACGAGAGAATTAAAATATAACTCACCATGTTATCTAGTTTAGGAGTAGTTTCAAACTGAAATGAGACAAAACTTAACAAATGAATGCCGATGAAACAATCTAAATAATCATAATTCGGAGACAAATTTTCTATTGAAAAATGCACTTCATATTAAGGGGACACATCAATGTGAAGGAAGATACTTATTTATATCAAAATACTTAATGACTAAAAGAATCTGTGCAATAATGCATGAAAGCGTTCTATTTACATCTTTAAATTTCTACACTAAGAACATTTTTTATTAACAACATGCCGAATTGGCAGTGGATATGCAGTTTTTGCGTAATATTGTACTTTTGGTTATACAATAAAGAAAAAATATTTTAGCCTTAAACATTGTTAAATACTCATTTTGATCTTAACACCATTTGAGTGTCTTGAAAATTAGTTATTCAGTTATGTTCTGTCTTTTATTCAATGTTTAGACCTCAGTTTAGTAGCTTTTCGGATCATTCAGTTTGATGTTGATGTCTACAAGTAAATTACATATACTGAAAAGTCTAAATATAGGCTAAAATTGACTGCAAGCAAACAGTATTAACAGTACTAAATTTATCACAGTTACTAATTTTTTAAATGTTAAAACGATTTTTTGTTCAGTCATTTAGGACCGTTTCAGATCCTCATTCGTTTACTTGTAAATCTATGTACTAGTCGTCTTCTTGATTCAAAGACGATGCATTTGTAAGTATAAAAATGTATAAAATGAATTTGTTATATTAACCCGTCTAGATAAGTTAATACACATGTAAACATACAACTTCTCTCTACAATAAATCAGACAAAACATACAAAACCAGACTTACATCTCCGTAATCTTTCTGCGTAGGTCTGTATCGGTCATACTATGTAAGAAAATAAAAATAAAAATATTTCATTTCTGAGTAGTCTGGTTATATAGTAATTTAAACTGGAAATTATCCCCTTAATACAGTTTTTCTTATAAAAAAAGATAAAAAGGTAAAGGAACTGACTACAAAATTACTAACGTTTTACATATTTGTTATAATAAATAAAAAGTATGAACTTAAGTTTCGTATTACGCTATATTTTACTTTCTAGTTACATGTATTTACATGGTAAAAGACAACTCATCATATTATACAACAGGTTGATCCTCTATTTTTTTTTTCACTAGTCTAAAAATTTGTCATCATCATTTCTGTTAGTTCGATAAAAATTGAAATATAACCAAAAGTATGAACTAGCTAACTATTCTACTTATAAGACTAATACTGATTTCCGTTTGAAATCAATAAAAAACCAATCTCAGCGTAGCCCTAATTGATATAAACATAATTCAGAAATATAACATTCAAATTTTTATAATATCAAAACAGTAGCTAGATCATATTGTGGACAAGCACTACTTCCTTGTCGATAGAGATTTCCCAATTGTCTGTATTGTACATAAATTTCCGGTTTTGCATGTGATTTACAGTCGTTCTATTGTTATTGTGACAAGTCTTGCTAGTAGTCGTATAGATCTGAACTCGAAAAATGTTATCGTCATGATTTCAAATACAAGATAATCAGTAAAACGACCATGCACTGAAATATATATGTTGGTCGATAGCTATCTGCCATCATGTATTGGTAGTGGTACTTTTGAATGTCAATTGGTATGGTTGTACTTACATAAGTTGACATGTCATTGATGTTAATTCGGTTATAGCATGTTAATAATACTAGTATTTGTTAAAATTATGCATTCCAGGAAAGTTAGATATGTATTGTACACAGCAAACATTGTTTATAGAATCTAGGCATTTCGATTAAGTTTTCAAATTAAAAAGTGGGAGAAGCAAAAATCGGTTCAATAAATAGCAGCATAAAGTTTCAAATCATAGACATAGAATAAACAACCAATCAGAAAGACAGATTCATATGAAATGCAACGTTTGACATTTGATTACCGACATAAATGCTGTTTTAGAAATTTTACACCAAACTTAAGCAAGTGACCATCACATGTTGCCCTACCCTTGTTACTAAGCTTCACACAAGCAGTTAAAAAAAATACATTCACGATTTTTAAAAAGCAAAGTTGTTTGCACAAAATAAACTTACAATGCTAAAATATAGGGTTGCTTCTTTGGTAAGGGAAGTTCAAAATTCTATGATCTTGAAATGCTTTTAAATGACGTAGGTTAGTTTCGTACAAAATTAAACCATGTAACGGAAACAAAAAAATGTGTCTTTTATTGAATTTAAGAGCAGCATTTTTATGAATTGAATACCTATAATTAATATTAAAATGTTAATATAAATACGGAGACGGTTCATTATTAAACTTGTTAGTTATTTTCCTGGTATCAAACCAACAGGCTAATAAAGGTAAACTTTTGTCCAATACAAGCTGAGTATAACGTGAATGTGTTAATGTATTATATAATAGAATAGATTTTAGAAAGAACGATAACCTCTTCATCAACTATCACATGATCTGCCATGGCACGATTGTTGACATAATCTTTGGATTTATACATATCATTTCTTTTCTGGAATGCAAATAAATCATGTGTTTATTTAAACTGATCAATTTGTAGGGTTTAATAATGTAACATATCAAATTTTGGTAATACTATATTTACGTTGGAACTTTTCAGTGGATTATGTATGACATAATCGTTGGTTATCAGTGCAGTTTCGTGTTGCTAGCATTTTTTATTACTTGTCTCTTTTATTTCAATCTTGCAGATATGGGATTTAAAGCAACGACTGTTTATGAATGGTCAAGGTCCAACTATGAAAAAACTCCCTAATTGCCTGTACATTTACAGGTCACACATTTCCCTCAAATTACATGAAAGGTAAGAAAGTGTCACCAGTAAAAATTTAACATTTTTGTTCAGTCCTCACAGATTTAATTTTATATAAAGATAAATTCATTTCTTTTGCTGGTTCAATATGTTCACTGACATCATGACGTTCTATATAAAATCGAAATTTTTTATTTTAATTTGATTATGATCCAAATTTGCACTGTTTGAGTTTAATACATCTTTCAATATAAAGAAGTTCTTTTGCAATTTAGAAAACGATTAAACAAATCAGGATTAGAACAACATAACACATCAAAGAAAATTACATCGTCACCTATAAATAATGATAATATTATAAAAGTTGTAATTAACATTGGCTGCTTATTTCTGACATTCAAAAAATATCAAACAAAAACCCAATTTTCCACTTTGAAAAGGAATGGAAAAGGTATGAACACAATAAATAATTCTAGTATTTCTAAACAATATAATATAAGGCACTATGCTGAAAAACATCAGTAAACGAGGAGAGTATTTTGCTGATGAATCCTTTTTTTTGTAAATTTCGTCTGTTAAAGATAGAAAAAGATGGTAATCTTACAACCTTTAACTATAAATTATCCCATACGTTAATTAGTAACCATAAATCGTCTAGTCAAATTACGAATCACTCAAAATATTAAAACGTAGCTACTAACAATAATTAAACTAGACTTGCTGGTAAACATTACTAAACCATTTTGTAAAATAATACAGGCAGAAATCATGATAAAATTTAACTGTTCTGTATTTGTCGCCCAGTTTTTACTGTAGTTGTTGCCTCAATTCATACTAGCAATTGTTATTACATTATAAGAATGTATTATCCTAGCCATAGCGACAAATAAGTAATACCCGACTTATGAAGGGTCCACCGATTAAGTTAAAGCCATATTTTCCATCCTGTATATGTGGTAATTTGAATACAATCTTCTTTTTTGACTGTTAAATGATCACATAAGATACTTTACTTTTTGTATACATTATGTACAAACATACTAATTCTTGTATTCTATCTTTCAATTAGGTCTATTCAACTTTTATACGAAATGAAAACCAGAATCCTAAATCTTTGAAAAATAAACTTGTTTATATATGTATATGGCATACATGAAGTACTGTAATTGTCTGCCTGATGCCTATCAAGTTTTTTTTATATTTGCATCCTTATGTTTCGAAGATAGCAGTGGTTAATATTTTTTCATTCGATACATTAATTTGTAAGCAAATTGACTTGATTTAATTCCCGAAACAAATATTCTAACACCGTACGTATACGAAAAATAATTTGTAACTGATTGATGTTTGGGTTTTTTTGCGCCAGTTTCAGCACTTGTTTTTATAAAATATCAACCAGTTAATTACTGTTAATTAGAACCATAGTCGAACACACCTTGCATCGCACAACCTCACTGTTTACAGGCTAACTACTTAGACTACCCAATCACCGAATCCCCAGGACACTTTACATTATCATATTGATCCTTTGATAACATATGATAATGTGCATACTTTGAACTACAATAGTGCCACCTACAACAGTTCCCTTTTTTGAAAGAAAAAAATCAGTCACGTGTTATTTGAGACTTTGGTCCGGACAGTACGATATAAACATTTGTTTTACTAAAGATCTACGTGTCCCTACCTTCGGATCATCTCTTCTGTCATGTCTCTGCAACGTAAATAATGTTTTTTATGACTTGTACACAAATTGTCATTTACAAAAAACAATTAATCTAATTGAAAAGTATCTAACTACTGCACATTATTAAAACTTAACACTAAATTTTCAGTTATAAAGGCAATATTTTTTTAGCTGTACATACATATGGTGTTTTAGGTGGCATTCAGTCTTTTATAACACTTTACTAAAGCAATACAAAATAGTAAATTTTATAAATCGAAATATTACAAAAAAATCAAAATTAAAAAAAACATCAATTTGGAGTATTTGCTTTATGTAATTAAGTTTTGTATATGTTATTTATAATTTCATTATGACTATGATGATAAGTAAACGATTTTATTTAAATATCTGAAGTTGGTGCAATTTATAAAAGCCAGAATACATGTAAAAATGAGAAGAATACAGAATATTGTTTAATAAAATGAAATTATCTCTGAAACAAAGTTATTGATTATTATGGGATATTATCTGCATATATGAAACTATACTTAAATGTATAGCGTCTACTGATAAATGTTACACATTTACAAATCCAGATTCGGCTTAATTTTAATTTTCAACTTTACATAAATATTGACTATATAAAGGTCATAACCTAGAGATATATCTTTCTAGAAGACAAAATGTCATTTTGCGGTAATATGTCTATGTAAGCATATGCAAAAAAAATAAAATGTACGAATTTATATTTGCTTTAATTTTTAATTTTATTTTTTATTGATTTGAGTAATATTGAGTTTGTTATAGTCATAATCATGCAAAAGCAAAAGCAAAATAGATATCAACTGTCATTCTGGCATATGTAAGCATGATAGTAGACTTAAAATGAAACAGAAAGATTTTTAATGAGTATACAAATAAGCAGATGTGGTATGATTGTCAAGGAGACAACCCTCTACCATAGCCAAAATGATGTAGAAGAGTTTTAGGATGATGGTATATGTGTAGTATCATACCCGATATGTAAGGTTACCGTGGTCTAAATAGCTGCGATTATAGCCCTGTAATACACAAGTCATTATTGGTTTTAAGTTTTGTTATTGTTTTTTTTTTTTCGTTTTCGTGTTATATGATAACAGAACATTTCAATAAGTTTCTTTTTCCAGACCCTTTGTTTGTCGTCAATTTTAATTATGACTATTGTCATATACCCTAATATTTTAACAAATATAAAATTTCCATTACACATCTTTTATTCTAATATAAAATGCACATTTTGTTTGTTATATGTTTTCTCAAATAGCTCTTTGTTATTTTCATAGACTTTGATTTTATAAATTACAAAGCGACTACTTACTCTGTCTGTTTGAGATCCATCCTCATAACCCTAGGGATTCAAAAAATACAATTTTTATATTATTAAAAATAAAAGAATATGGTTATGACGACTAATATTTCTTCAAATATATTGATATTGAACACTCGTATCCATATTTTTCAATAGTATTTAGAAGTTATATGACGATATCTTTTATTTTTCATTTATTTTTTTCGTCAGATTTTCAATTAAACGAAACAATGAATTGATGTGTGTAAATATAAGTAAATAATTATTATGCTTACCCTTCCTCTATCCATATCACCATATCCTCTCTGAAATAAATTATGGTTAAAAGTCAGTATTCAGTTTATGAACAAAAATATTAAGAAGAATAAAACACACCATGAAACATGAAAAAAATAGAACTTATCATATGGCTTCATTCCTGGCTTTGTTCTCATGCAAATAATACAAGAATTCTATAAAGGTAGATATGTTTTTGTCGATCTAAAAAATAACTTGTTTTAAAAACATCCTGAACTGCTTTTGTATATCACATATTATATATATGTAACTTACCCTGTCTGTCATTGGTCCATCCTGGTATGCGTCATGTTGCTAAAACAAATACAAAACAAGTCATTAAATTGTTTCTGCATACAATTAACCTGATTTGTATTTTTTACAGAATAGAACATTGTGCGGTACTTTCTGAAAATACGGTGTTTGATTGCAAGTTTATTTATTTGTTTGTGTTTAACGTCACTGTTATTGTCCTTGGCTGTATCATGGTCCAACGGTTTATTTCATGGGGAAAACTGGAGTAACCAGTTCATTTGCTAAGCTGTATTTTGAAAAACCAAAAGTTCTTATTGCTCTTGAACATTTTTAATAATTTTGAGCTTTAATTATGAGTCTATTGTAGACTAAAAAGTAAAATAACAAAAATACTCCAAAGAAAATTCAAAAATAAAAGTCCCCTAATCAAATGACAAATTCAAATGCTAAAACACATCGAACGAATGGATAACAACTTTCATATTCCTGACTTGGTTAAGGCATTCCTTATGAAGAAAAAGGCGGATTAAACCTAGTTTTTAGCAAATTTGACACGTTAGGAATCACATTTTAATAACAACTTAGACGAGAATTCCGCAAGAAAGTTGAAATAAAGTTGACGATAAGTGTTGGTTCGGGAGTAACATCGCGAGTTCCGAATGTAATAAATACAATTTTTAATATCTAGATAACATCAATGCGACATCATTAACTTAAATGTGTTATATGCAATTGTATTCCTGTCTGATTCGTGTAAGTAGTTACATTGAATTATGTAGATATTGGCAGAACATAATTTAATTTTTATATTTGATTTGATAAATTGCGTACTAAATTATAATCCTGGTATATTTGATAATTAAATACGACACTGGGTCGATGTCACTGCTGGTGGACGTTTCGTCCCCGAGGGCATCACCAGCCCAGTAGTCAGCACTTCGGTATTGACACGAATATCAATTATATGGTCATTTTTATAAATTTCCTGTTTACAAAACTTTTAAGTTTTCGAAAAACTGAGGTTTTTCATGTCCCAGAAATATACATGTACATGTACCTTAGCCGTGTTTGGCAAAACTTTTTGAAATTTTGATCCTCAATGCTCTTCAACTTTGTACTTGTATGGCTTGATAACTATTTTGATATGAGCGTCACTTATGAGTCTTATGTAGACGAAACGGGCATCTAGCGTACTAAATTATGATCCTGGTACCTTGGATAACTAATTAATATTCAAAATTCCAAAATGGTTTCAGAAATCATGATCTTTATTTTGTGATATATATACTAGTTAATTTATTATGAGGGGCGAAAGATACCCGACGGACCGTCAAACTCAAAGATCGAAAATAAACTGACAACGCCATGGTTAAAAACGAAAAAGACAAACACAAGACACAAGACACAATATAGAAAACTAAAGACTAAGCAAGACGAACACCAACAAAACCTGGTGTGGTCTGATGTGCTGCGGAAGGGTCGGTAGATCCTGCTCCACATGGGGCACCCGTCGTTTTGATCATTGTATCACAAACCCGATAAATTGTCTAATTCGGTAGGTCACATTCGTTTTTAAACTTAAACTATATGGCATTTTGTGTTAAGACGATCTTAATCAATCAACCATAATTTTGCAAGTAAAACAAACATGTTAAAGATTTTTGGTTAAGTAGGCATCGTTTTGTGTATTTTTATCCTTTTGGTGACACGAAGATATCAAATTTCTGTAAATAAATAGCATGATCATATTGCAATACTAAAACGTTATATTTGACAGTTTTCCTTTTGAAAAAATCAAAGTTTTTGGTTTTGATGTTATATATATATGTTATATTTGTTATTCTCGTGGGATTTTGTCTATTTGTGTTACATTTTAGTGTTATGTCGTTGTTCTCCTCTTATATTTAATGCGTTTCCCTCGGTTTTAGTTTGTTACAACGATTTTGTTTTTTGTTCATGGATTTATGAGTTTTGAACAGCGGTATACTACTGTTGCCTTTATTTGTAACAGGAAAACTTACTTTCAGAATGCCCTCCTTTACCTTACACTAGAATATACTTACTGGTCGCCTATCTCTACCGTACTCATGCATTTCGTGTGCTTTCTACAATAACAAATCAAGGAAGGTTAAATATACGATTGGAATTTTATAATGTTTATTTTTGTTTGTAGTTACGTTTAATGGAATACTTGAACATTTACATGTGTCGCCTGTAGGAAGATGATTTTATTTACGTTTTTAAGTGAGAGTTACAGAAGAAATTAGTTGACGTCATTGATGAATGGTCGTGTCACAGATGTAAGTGTGGGTACATGAGAGCGATTTAGTAACTTTTCGTATCGTTTTATTGGTGTTTTTTTATTTAGTATGAGTGCATGGGTCATTTTATCAGCATTTCTTTCATCGAAAAATCACCTCTATCAATGCATGTAAGTATACGCGTCTATCTTTCTATAAAAAATATTAGTATAGCATTTCATTTGCATAACTTAATGAGTAAATACAAACACGAATAATACAACAGACTTATATAAAATTATGTTAAAAAAATGTAAGAACGCGCAATAAACTTATGCAACGAGCATATTTATTTATTTGAGTGTAACCATTCAGTATGTATGAAATTCTTTATAACACTAATACTGTGTTGCCAATATTGATTGGCTTGGGTTTTTTTTTTTCGTTTTTTTTATATCAAGGTGTAGAAAACATAAGATCTTTCACTTTTTCCCATCTTTACTAATTTTATCGACTACATAAAATAAACATTTTTCGATAGTAAAATTCTGACCATTTGTAGCTAAAGATTTTAATGAAAGTTTTAACGTTTACTGCTTTAAATGTTACAATTTTCTTGCTTTCTTTTTTTTTTTTTTTGGCCTCTCAATATCATGCCAAAACAAACATATTCAACAGACTTACCCTTGCTTCATATGTAGGATAGTAGTCAGGTGCCTAAAAAGATAGATAAAATGTAAAAATTGCCTCTTGTTATGAATTTCTATAGTATGTCGACATATATACATACATCTTCATTGATGATTCAAAAAAGAGGGGCAAAAAATAACAGAGGGACAGTCAAACTCATACTTGCAGATCGAAAATAAACTGACAACGCCATGGCTAAAAGTAATAAGACAAACAGATACATTATAGTATACAAGACACAACATAGAACACTAAAGACTAAGCAACACGAACCCCACCATAAACTGGGGGTCTCAGTGTTGAAATGCGCACCTGACGCAGTGCAAAATTTATTTTTTTTTGAATACCGAACTCCAAGATAAATAAGAAAAGGGAGCAGGCTTTACAAACTGACAAAATTATATACCACCAATCAACGGAAAAAGTGAAATACAACTGCCATATTCCTGATTCAAATGGTACTCTATTTGTTTATTTAATTAATGAAACAGGGGATTTAGCTTTATGTATTAGTTCATTTATTGTAGAGGCTGTCCCAACCCTTTTTAGCTCACCTGGCCTAAAAGGCCAAGTGAGCTTTTCTCATCACTTGGCGTCCGGCGTCCGGCGTCCGGCGTCCGTCGTCCGTCGTCGTCGTTAACTTTTACAAAAATCTTCTCCTCTGAAACTACTGGGCCAAATTAAACCAAACTTGGCCACAATCATCATTGGGGTATCTAGTTTAAAAAAAGTGTCCGGTGACCTGGCCAACCATCCAAGATGGCTGCCATGGCTAAAAATAGAACATAGGGGTAAAATGCAGTTTTTGGCTTATAACTCAAAAACCAAAGCATTTAGAGCAAATCTGACATGGGGTAGAATTGTTAAACAGGTGAAGATCTATCTGCCCTGAAATTTTCAGATGAATCGGATAACCCGTTTTTGGGTTGCTGCCCCTGAATTAGTAATTTTAAGGAAATTTTGCTGTTTTTGGTTATTATCTTGAATATTATTATAGATAGAGATAAACAGTAAACAGCAATAATGTTCAGCAAAGTAAGATTTACAAATAAGTCAACATGACTGAAATGGTCAGTTGACCCCTTTAGGAGTTATTGCCCTTTATAGTCAATTTTTAACCATTTTTCGTAAATCTTAGTAATATTTTACAAAAATCTTCTCCTCTGAAACTACAGGGCCAAATTAATCCAAACTTGGCCACAATCATCTTTTGGGTTAGTAGTTTGAAAAATGTGTCCGGTGACCTGGCCATCAAACCAAGATGGCCGCCATGGCTAAAAATAGAACATGGGGTAAAATGCAGTTTTTGGCTTATAACTCAAAATCCAAAGCATTTAGAGCAAATCTGACATGGGGTAAAATTGTTTATCAGTTCAAGATCTATCTGCCCTGAAATTTTCAGATGAATCGGATAACCCGTTGTTGGGTTGCTGGCCCTGAATTAGTAATTATACCCCCGCTTTAAAAAAAGGGGGGTATACTGTTTTACCTCTGTCTGTCAGTCCGTCCGTCAGTCCGTCCATCAGTCCGTCTGTCAGTCAGTCCGTCCCATGAAACTTTCGTCACATTTTTCTCAGGAACTACAATACAAGGATTTCTGAAATTTGGTTTCAGGGTTTATCTAAGTCAGCTATACCGTGTGATGCGTTTTCAGATTCATCACTTGACAACTTCCTGTTTACCAAACACTTGCATATTTTTACACTATTAATATTATCCACTTGCGGCGGGGGTATCATCAGTGAGCAGTAGCTCACAGTTTCACTTGTTTTAAGGAAATTTTGCTCTTTTTGGTTATTATCTTGAATATTATTATAGATAGAGATAAACTATAAACAGCAATAATGTTCAGCAAAGTAAGATTTCCAAATAAGTCAACATGACTGAAATGGTCAGTTGACCCCTTTAGGAGTTATTGCCCTTTATAGTCAATTTTTAACCATTTTTCGTAAATCTTAGTAATATTTTACAAAAATCTTCTCCTCTGAAACTACTGGGCCAAATTAATCCAAACTTGGCCACAATCATCTTTTGGGTTAGTAGTTTGAAAAATGTGTCCGGTGACCCGGCCATCAAACTAAGATGGCCCCCATGGCTAAAAATAGAACATGGGGTAAAATGCAGTTTTTGGCTTATAACTCAAAACCCAAAGCATTTAGAGCAAATCTGACATGGGGTAAAATTGTTTATCAGGTCAACATTTATCTGCTCTGAAATTTTTAGATGAATCGGACATCTCGTTGTTGGGTTGCTGACCCTGAATTGTTAGTTTTAAGGAAATTTTGCTGTTTTTGGTCATTATCTTGAATATTATTATTGATAGAGATAAACTGTAAACAACAATAATGTTCAGCAAAGTAAGATTTAAAAATAAGTCAACATGACCGAAATGGTCAATTGACCCCCTTAGGAGTTATTGTTCTTTATAGTCAATTTTTAACAATTTTCATAAAATTTGTAAATTTTTACTAACATTTTCCACTGAAACCAATGGGCCAAGTTCATTATAGATAGAGATAATTTTAAGCAGCAAGAATGTTCAGTAAAGTAAGATGTACAAACACATCACCATCACCAAAACACAATTTTGTCATGAATCCATCTGATTCCTTTAATATTCACATAGACCAAGGTGAGCGACACAGGCTCTTTAGAGCCTCTAGTTATAGCTTATTAACATATTTAAAGTTGCTGTTAACATAATGTTTGTCTGTCAGGAATATTTGTTTGTTAAACAAGATTGTAAAAGCATATTTTCTTTTGAATAGTAATCTTTTTTATCGACGTTGCATTATTATCATAATTTATGTTTGCCACTTTCAGTTTAAATCAATTTTATTGCACTTTTGAAGTGTATATTCTCCAAACAAACGAATATTTTAGCATTCATCACAAATTTCCATGGATATATTGGGAACATATTTGCAAACCCATTTCCAATAGCGTTTAAACTTTGTTAAGTTTGCAAACACCCTAATTTGTTATTTGTAAGTTATTTGTATTAGTTACTCACCTGATGTTTGGACATTTCTCTGAGTCGATCTTCATATTGCTGAAATCATTTTCAAAATCTAATATACCAAAGTGTATTATTTTATTAAAATAAACAATTAGCTTTTGACTTTTTTTATGACATAATGCTTATTTCCATTTCACTAAAACTTTCCAGCACTATAATGAATCTATTTCCTTAGTATTCTGTGTAGTGGTTGTTGCGTGGTTTTTAGATAGCAGAGTAATCTAACATTTTCGGTTGTGTCCTAATCCAAATTTTGGCAATTTGAATAAATGAGGATTAACATTGGAAAATGTGTACATGTATGTATAGCAGGAGATACTAACGCGGTGAACATAAACTACTGATGGCTCTTATTTTCGTTTTGACTTTGAGGTGGGAAAGGGCATTATTTTCTGTCGTTCTTTTACTGGTGATTTATAATGCACCCAAGTTACATGTGTTACAAAGAGTTTACAAACATTTGAACTCCATAAAATGTTAAAACAAATATTTGATAACCTTTTCCGTGCTCATATATGAATTGTAATAACACATTTGAAATGTTTTCCGATAGTTTTTATTTATTAACATACATACATTTATACAGTTTTGTAAGAGTTTTTGTTGTTGTTGTTGTTATTTTTTATGTTCACGTTTTTTATGTTTGTTTTTGTTTTTTTATTTTTAGCGTCTTTGCTGCAAAAGTAAGGCTGGGGTTACAGTTTTTCTCAATTCTACACATACCTCAGACGATTCATTTCTACCTCTCTGCCACATCGGATCATCAAATTTTGCCTGAAATATAACGAAATAAGTTTTATTAGTTAATACGAAGTGAATACTTCAATTACATGTGTAAGTCGTTTATTATCGCCTTGCGATGGAGTCTGTTAATTCAGTTTGCTTAATTTGCATTTATTATACAATGCAAGAATGAAAAATGTATACGATATTTAGTTTTGTTTGTAGACAAACATTAAATCGCAACATTCTACTTATCTTTATTGTAAGCTCAATTGATACGGTGTTTTTTATCCGAAATTCGCTTTTTTGTCCGGATTTGCTTTTGTTCGATAATTTTCTCTTTGTCCGTTGCTTTCGGTCCGTTCTTCTTTTTGTCCATTAATTTTACTTTCGGTCAGTTTTACCTTTTTGCTTATACTTGATATATCTTTATAATTGCAATTGAGATAAATGAAATGCAACTTTTCACACGCTATTCTGATTTCTAAAAAAGATACAAAAGACCGATACCAGAGGGATATTATAACTCACAATTCGAAGACCAACTAGCGATGCCATTGCAAAAACACGAAAAAACTACCAAATTCAAACAATAGTCCACAAACACACCATAGAAAATTAAATATTGAGCAACACGAACCAAACAAAAACAAGGGTTGGTTTTAAATGTTCTTGGAGGGAAAGCAGATCCTGCATGATCTGTGGCACCCGTCAAGTTGCTCACCACTTGGTCGATACCCCTGCTGGTGGACGTTTCGTCCCTGAGTGTTTCACCAGGCCAGTAGTCAGCACTTCGGTGTTGACATGAATATCAATTGTATGGTCATTTTTTAAAATTTCCTGTTAACAAAACTTTGAATTTTTCGAGAAAAAAATAAGGACTTTTTTTATCCCAGGAACAGATTACCTTAGCCGTATTTGGCACAACTTTTTGGAATTGTGAGTCCTAAATGCTTTTCAACTTTGTACTTGTTTTGCTTTATAAGTTAACTATGTTTATCTGTGCGTCACTGGTGAGTCTTATGTTGACGAAACGCGCATCTGGCGTACTAAATTATAATTCTGGTACATTTGATGACTATCATGGAGACACATACTCAGTCATATGTCTTATTCGAAGTTTTCAAATAAATAAAAAGTAGAAGGAATTGCGATTAAACATAGCCGTCGTAATATGTGAAATAGATAACTTATAACAAGCAACAAACTCGTGATGGCGTCCATATAATTTTCAGAGTTGTGTTTGTAGTTGTCTGTAAACGATTTTCCCTATTTTGTTGATAATATTTTATTAATGTTTTTATTTATTTTGCGAAAATGCGGATGCTGTACATGCTTGGCAGTTAAATAACTGGCTATGAAGGTTCCGGGTGATTATTAAATCAGAAAATCGCTTCGGACGAATTAATATGAAGTTTTCGTTTTTTTTTATTCTACAGACGGTCCTTTTTCACGTGGCTTACCTTGTTGTAGTCCATATTTCTTATCATACCATGTCGGTCATATTCTGGTGCCTAAAAGAAGGATATTCATTTTCTCAAATATATAATCAACACAGAAATTAACTAAATGACACATGTTTCTGCAATTTATACAGGATTTACAAAAACCATAGAAGTCCTTTATTGAACATAATACTTCCACGGATAAACCATTATTATTTGAGATGTATAATTGCTACTTTTTGTTTCAATTACAACATGTCAACTTTTTATTGAATATTTTAATTAATACAAAAACACAAAGTTGTTGTTTTACTTTTTTTAGGATGATTATAGTATGTATGTGTTGTTGAAAATATTTATATAAATATAGATGTATAAAGAAATGTTTGTTGTATATATTAACCTGAGGCCCTATTGTTTTATTTAAGAGTCTAAATTAATGCAGATTGTATCATCTTATCTCCAATTAGCTTGAAACCATAATTTACATTGAATATCAAACCTTTTCAATTAGTTGTTAAAGTATTAGAATGCTAACATAAATATATCGAAAAAATATATTAGTAGAATACCATTAAAATGTTATTTACCACAAAACCAGAAAGCAACACGCAGGTGATAATTATAAAAAAAAAGTAATACGTTCATATATACTATATCACAATTTTCAGCTATAGAAATATAATTATTTTATTTTATTGTTTCAATTATGCTTTGTGTACAAAAATTAAATCATCTGAATACTGCTTTGATTTTCACAGTTCGTTTAGGATGTTTCACTCAACTTTTTGGTAATGTGGATTTCTATATAAAAAGGGGGAGGCAACAATTGGAGAGGAGAATAAGAATCAAGGTTAAAGGTCAAATTATGATAAATTGCAGCGAATCTTGTTTGTCGTCCTAATGTGTACGAATATTGTACAAAACAGACAAAACATATAAAATAGGAGTAGAAAATCTGAGTGGCAGTATCACTCAGAATAAAATGGTTGAAGCGAAGTGGTTACAAAGATTAGATGGAAGACTTTTTAAACGAATATTATTGAGTTTGATTCTGGATTGTTGGTGAGGTTTCTAGTAACAACCCATATTTACTACCACATTGGTTTGCCACTGAAGCAAATGCAGACGGTGTGTATACATAGGCGAAACGATTGGAAACGTTAGTACAAACAGGTAACTCTACTTTCTAGAATATCTAAACATTGAAGTAAGATTCCCAAGAGGTAGAAACACTCAAAGACACTGCACAGAACTAACCTTTCCTTTGTTGTAATCATGTCTATATGTTGATTCTTTCCTGTACTGTTAAAATAAAAGTATGTATTACTATTCGGAACCGACACCATATATATTCGAAACTTACCCTCTTGTTGAAATCTTTTTGGTATGTTGACTTTCTCATATACTGCGCAAAAAACAAAATGTATGTATTAAAGGATAACTATGAAAGACTTGTCAGAAATTCGAACTTTATAAATATTTGTCAAATGTGATATATTTAACGGTATCTTATACAAAATGTAATTTTTAAATTTATAAATGGAACAATTTTAGAAAGGTGGTTATAAATCATGTACCAATGAACCAATACCCTATGAATTAATACATTTATTTTTTCCTAAAATATCTTCCTATGGAATTTTGTACTCATTCATTATACAAATGATGAAAACGATGAATCATGTATTAAAAAATGTTTCTCATGGTGAAAAGAAAAATTAAAAAAAATACTGAATTCCGAGGCAAATTCAAAACGGAAAGTCCCTAATCATGCTAATCAAATGACAACATCAAATTATAAAACACATCAAACGAATGGACGTCAAATGTCATATTCCTGACTTGGTACAGGCATTTTCAAAAGTAGAAACTGGTGGATTGAACCTGGTTGTATAGCGATAAACCTCTCACTTGTATGACAGTCGCATGAGTAGCTTTGTAAAAAATGGATTTGCGTAAAATTGTAAAAACTATAAGATAAGTCTACAAATATAACTACATGTTGTTATTCTAACTAAAACTAGCCAATATAAAAGCAAGCATGTTTAAGATCTAGAACAAACTGTATCAAATTATTTACTTTAAGTTGGTACCATGATATCATTTAATAGCAATAATGACATACAAAGTTGTTTTGAACATGTGAAAATAAGCAGCAGCGTCAATTAAAATGGCATGGTATATTGAACAGATATATCATGTTAAGGAGGGGTATTTGCGAAAAATACCAGTCGAGAGAATGTTAAATTTCGCGAGCCGTAAGGCAAAGGAAATTCATTCTCAAGACTGGTATTTTTCGCAGATACCCCTCAAGAACATGCCATATCTGTTTAATTACACCGAATGTTAACTTTCAAATCGCATTGATGACCGTGAAGTTACAAGCGTCCAGTCCAGTATTTTTTGGCAAATACCACGGCAGAGAGGGTAAAAAGGGCATATCCTTTTTATACGCTCGTCAAAATTTTAACGGACGTATTATGGTATACAAATGTCCGGCGTCCGTCCATCCGTTCGTCTGTCCCTCAGTGCGGTGTCTGTCCGGCGTAAACATGTCGCACTGTAACTTGAGAACGGCTTATCCAAATTTCATGAAACTTAATATTGTTGTTTCTTATGATGGTCAAAATGATCTGTATACTTTTTGGTGAAAATAGATTTAAACTTTTTGAGTTACGGGTTTGTAACTAAAACAGGGGGGTGTTTTCCCCATGTCGCGCCGTATCTCAAAAACGATTAATGATAATTGATTAAAACTTTACACACTTCTCAGTTATATTAATCTAAAGATCTGTATACTTTTTGGTGATGATTCAAAATTTTATATTTGAGTTATTGAGTATTTTGTAAAAAAAAGGGGGGAGGTTTTTTTTACATGTCGTGCGTATCTCAAAAACCATTTATGATTATTACTTAAGGTGATATGGGAGTCTAAAATAAAAATGATAGAATTTGTTCATACTTTGCGAAAACGTAGTATCTATTGATATATGTTCAAAAATATAATAAAAATGATAGGTCACCGCGCATTTTCTCAAGCTACAGGTTGTGACAAAATGACACATTTTGTATAGATTATGCAGGAAAAAAACACCATTTGGTGATAAGACACAAAACAAAATGATAGAATTGTAAAATAAATAGGGAAAAAATTGCTTTCAGACAATGCTTTGGGTTTATCAAAAGAAAAGATAGGGTCACCTCACTTTTTTTCCGGCTAAAATACAAAATAGGAAAATTCCATGTAGAATCCTTCAGAAAATGCACTGTTTTAGAGTTACCTCCACATAAAATGACAATTCAAAAACATTTGAAAACAACCAAAAATAATCAACACTTGTAAAAATATTAATACTTATAAGTTATTTTCTTATAAATTGGTTCTTTTAAATGAAAATGCACATTAAATATCTGCATTCTTGTATCAAATTTTGCTAACTTGATAGATAGAAAATGTGGACCTTAGGTTCTCTGTTTTTTACAATCCAAGATGGCGGAAGACACCTATACCACCATACCACCTTAAAACTTTACACACCTCTTTTTTATATTAACCTCAAGATCTGTTCACTTTTTGGTGATGATTTAAAATTTTATTTAGCATGCATTAATTGAGTTTTTTGTTAAAAAAAAGGTGTGTTTTCACATGTCGCACTGTATACCAAAAACAATTTATGATTATTGCTTAAAACTTTACACACTTCTTAGTTATATTAATCTTAAGATCTGTATACGTTTTGGTGATGATTCAAAATTTTATTTTAGAGTTATTGAGTTTTTTGTTAAAAAAAAAGGGTGTTTTCACATGTTGCGCTGTATCTCAGAAACTATTTATTATTATTGCATAAAACGACTGGCGTATCATGCGCTCATGGCGCAGCTGTTTATTGTATATACCCCGGCGGCATTAAAAAATGAACGATATTCATTTGATAACAGTAAATTGTGAAAAATACACTGGCTATCAACCAATCAAAACCCATGATTCTTACATAAGGTGTAATTATGAAAAATAGTCACTTAATTGAATGTCTGTACAATCAATAAAACACGTATTTGCCAATTTTTAAACTACTGCAGTATATATCATATATCCTACATTTCCTCATTTCTTATTGAACGATCTTTTATAATCAGATCACAAATGCACAGACCAGTTGTTTTTCCTAGGCCCAGTCGCCGTAAAGCAACCAACAATCAATCAATCCTAGGCCCAGATAAATCCCTTATACATAAACTAATCTGATTTTAGCATTAATACACATCCGTTGGCATGATAGAATTTTGGTAACAAATTTAATACTCCATTTCTTATAGTTTTACTTTGTCTTAGCGACATTGAATTTCCATGATTTACTTTTTGTACGTCTTCGGATACTTAGTCTAGACTGGATAATAAAACAAAAATAGCATGTTGTTTTGAAACTGAATTGATTCACTTGGGTTAAACAAGAAATAAAAGTGGGATGTTCAAATAGAAGATAATTAAAGTAGAAGATAATATTTGAAACTCAAAGGTTGTAAATAATACCCATATTGGAAAGCTAAAAGGAAACGTAACTAGTCCAATATCTTCATTTTACTAAGTAAATTGATAGCTATGTACATTTGAAGTAGCTCTGTATGCCATAAAATAAGAATTTGAAAACTGTTATTTGTAAATCAAAACAACTACTTTTAGAATTTAATTAGTTTATATTGTACCTCTTTACTATCTATATATGCAAGTTTCGTAAATTAAAAAAAAGGGGGGGGGGGCATTATATTTTATTTAGAATGGGTTAAAGGAATACTAGCGGCTTCAGAATATAAAGTCATTAAAAAATCTCAGCATGACTTCTCATTGAACAATGGCACAAGAAAACAGCAGGTTTCCCAAAAGATAAAAAGTTTTGATCGGATCAAAATAGCACAAAAACGAGACATGTGTAGCAGACGACTTCCAGGACTTTTGTTTATAGAAACGTCTTAGATGCTTGAAGCAAACTGTATCTTATATGGTTTTAATGTTTGCCATTGTTTAAAATTCAATCCATGTCTTGTTTTTATGTTACCGTATATAAGATAAGTTTATATTTTTAATTTTTTTTCGCATGTTTGACAACCATAACAGATATAACCGATTGTAGCCCACCTATCATATTTCCAATTTCTATTGCTAGAGTTATGCTATATACTTAAGTTTGTTTATACTAAAAGTAAATATATACCAAATGAAATAAAAGTAAAGTTGTTTTCAAAAGAATCAAACAAAAGACTTGATCAAATAAAAAGAAAAAAAATCATATTCCTTTGTTTTTGGTTTTTACATTTATCTATTCGTAAACTTCCTTTTGTACTAATTAAATGTCCTTTAGTAAAGTGACACCTTTTAGACATCGAATCTAGATTTATGTATGAAAGTTTTTGTTTCTACTTATAAATAGTCCAAATATTTCAATGTTGAAAATGTTGTTAACTTCCGCCTCAAAAAGCTACTAAACCAATTGAAAATACATGCAACGTTTGTATTAGAAATAAAAATAGATTTTCAAACTTCTATTTAAAAAGAAAAGATATTATCTTAAAGGGGCACTAGCTACGAGATATATAAAAAATCTAAAGTTTGTTTTTTTTTGTTCAATCAATAATGAAAGTGAAATAGTGAAATAACAATTCGCTTTTTGCAGCCAAAAAGGGTCAATTTTGTCAAATTACGCTAAACATTGATAATTAGTTATTCACTTGCAAGTGAATGAGTCGACCTCTTTAAAGCCGTATTCATGTGAACTTCAATTTAACCCCTAGCTAGAGATTGACAACGCATGCATTGTACGTGTACTGGTTATTTAAAGAAAAAGAATGTAAACAATGAAAGTGAAACTACGGTAAATCATTTGATTACTAATTCGATGCACATAAAATCATTCTTATACGGTTAAAAGCAATGAGAAACATCTATTTTTAATCTATAAAATAAAATCAAACAGACCTATAAAAATCCAATTGCACGTGTTGGTTTAATCTATTCATATCTTTATTTATGTTTACATCGCTTATATGGTCATCTGAGGTCAAATCGATAGTTAATTAGATGGCGTCTGGACTAAAGTACACACGAAACGAACCTATATATTATCTACCCCATGCTCTGTAAATTGTTTATTTTAGACTTTTGATAGTTTGGATAAATGTTTTACATTGTTATAAATCAAATATGAGAATTTGAGTCAAATCAGTGACGATGAATTTGACAGCTAGTGCCCCTTTAAAAAGTACGTAAATCATGTTCTTACATGTATATTCGAAATAGTACGTGTAAAGATTACAAACGACATTCTATCTAAAGTTACTATATATTCATAAAAAGCAGATATACCATTCTTGCATGTAAAGATCTAGCTTTTAAAAGGAAAAAAGAGCTATTCAAAGTAGGACATCTAGCAGAAACCCAGTATATAATTGATATAGGAGTATACATGTACACATATACCATCGTTTTCCATGACGGTTTAATTGGCCAATCATCTCCCAGTATCTGAAACATTACTATTAATGTTTATGGGTTTCTTATATTCATTTATGTTCAATTGAAAATATTTCATGCATATTCAGATCAATTTGACAAGTCATCCAAATGGTAGGTTAGTGAATGGTCAACCGGGAAGAAGGGCTGGCAAATAAAAGCACATGTACTACAGAATTTTAAAAAAAATAAGATACTTTGGATACGATACAACAAGCCATCAACGGGTTTTTAAAGGATGCAAACGTGTCACTTTTCTCACATTGGTCATTGGATTTAATGTTCCCATTCAGATTGGGTGTGGCTACATACTTATACATCCCACACAGCCAAATACACTCATCTGTTTATAAAAGGTGGGAGAAATTGAAAAATAAAGATGAACCGTCGGCCATTTCGTTTATTCGAATAAGTTTTATATAATTTGATTACATTTATTATTTGACATATATCATATGACAATATCAAAACCGAAATTTTAAAAAAACAAATAGTCAAATACACAGTATTCCACAAAGTCATACGCACACAACTTAAGATTGAACCCCACCTTGTCTTAACTTGTCTGTTTGGGGGCGTAATCAGTTCTTTCAATATTCTTTTCATCCCTCGTGATATTCATTAAAAACATATGTAAGATATGTATATTTGAAACAGTAGCAACTCATATCAATGTCCAAATTGAAATCAAATCTCAATTCTGAATGAAATGACAACTATAGCCAGTAAATACATATGTACATTATATAGAAAGACATGGTTTAAAGACTGGTCGTGATGCTCGTTTAAAATATGTATATTCGAAACAATAGAAACCCTTCACAATATCCACATTGATTTCCAATCTGATTTTTGTATGAAATGAGAACTAGCCAGTTAATACTTACGTAGGAAGACATGGTTCAAAGATTGTTCCTCTTTTTTTGTAATGCCAGTAAATCTGAAGATAGAAATTTTAATGTTATTTCATAAATATTCCTTTCAAATCAATTTCAAGGATTTCAATTGCACGGAAATTTGAAAACACAAAAATAATATGTTCATACCCAACTTCTCATTTAAACTTCTTTATTAAAGACCGTGTCCATCTTTACTTTAGACTTTGTAATTCAGAACCATTAAATATTGTAACTAAAATTGGTTCATTAAAAAGTTCCATGATATATTTAGACGTAATACTATGCAGACGCTAAATTTCTGTACATTTTGAATGAAATATAATTATTTAGAGTACATGTTCGTCCGTCCATACTTTTCTGTAAATAAGGATAATAACAAAAGAAAAGGACAAAAATAATCAATATCATACAAGTTGTCGACAGCTACAAGTTCTTGATTTTAATTAAATTGATGCAAGGACTTGCAAACCGAATCGAGAATAGGATTGACTGTTAGATTTTAATAGCAATATATTTTGATTAAGTAAATACAAATTCAATATGACAAACTTAGTTCAGAAATGAGATACATGTAAAATATTATCTGATATTTGATTCTATAATATGGAGTATATATTTCAAACAAGTTGAAATGGTACCTGTTACTCTGACGTGATGTAAATTTGATTGTATTATTTAGCTATTTGAGAGGCCTTTATAAGAAGGCCAACCCATATTCAGCTACGTATACAAACCTTTCGTTTGAAACGTTACCGTATACAAATCTGATATCAAGCTAAAGAAAGATATTTTTAAAATACAATGCTTTGACATTGACACTGTAATTTTCACACTGCATGGGTCACGAATTATACTTTTTTTAACAAATTAATATACTTGTTAACAATCATAGAGTGTCAGTCGTCAAGAACGTTTGACTTAAAAACAAATTATTACTTATTAACTGTAACAAAGTTTAAATTTTCAAATATAAATAAATGTACGTACTTGTAAATTTGAAGGAAAAAAAAATATTGTAATTTCGTGATGATTTAGAAAGAGTTTATACAGATAAGTCAGACAAAAACTTTTAAGTACAGAAAAATTCTTTTAAAATATCAAATAAAAGGTTAATATATAGACATCAATTGTCCTCGAAAGACAAGGTTGTAAGATATAAAGATTGTGTCACCACAAGCTATTATATATTAACTATGATTAAATTATAATTATAATATTTGTCAAATTTAAAATGTGTTTCTTCCGAAGCTTGCCGAGTGTATTTAAATATATTTATCGTAAGATCAGATCTGACATTATCTGATACTCCTTATTCCTATTGAGCATCCATGTAAACTGTACATCTGTTAAAGCTTCGAATTGTTTTGAAACTATACTCCATGCACATGTATTGCAAACGTATATTGGAAGACCTGTATAATTCTTCATTAATTTAATATATTAATTAGTTCTATCAATAGATGTACCATCAGTAATGTCATAAGCAAACAGCTATCTATGAACGAGAAGGTTTAACCATGTAATCATTTGTAGTATGGTGCATAATAGGTAGCAATACTGTCGATATACTGCAGAGTCCTATTGGTTTCACACAGATATAGACTTGTGGTGTTTAAAGAGCTGGAGAAGTATTATGAATATAAAGTGCTAGAAATTTAAAGTCAACAGTTGGAGATATATATCAAAACGCACTTGACTTTAAAAAAACGAAACTCTTTAATTGAAAATTACCAGCAGGGCTCCGTAGTATATTGATACCCACCAATTTACATATATATAAGCATAGAAAGATTTACCTCCGAATAGTACTTTTTCTGATAATTCTTGTTTTTAGGCTTCTGTTCATGAAGGTATACCTCATATTTCTTGTTTTCCCTTTTAAACACACAACAGTTAAGGGATAGATTGAAAAACGAGCCACAAGGTTTGATTCTGTGTTGATTTGATTTCAACAAGGTATCTTGGTTTGCATTAAGCAACTGTCATGATCATAGATCATTGCGTATGATCTTGAAAAGATTCAATCTATAGGTCATAATTACAATGTATCATGAGGCTAACAAAATGTATACTAGTAACAGGAAACAAAGGTTTACGCTATCAGTAACTGTGGGTACTCTCAGATCTGTACTCGGTACTTTAATTGTAAATAGGGATGAGGGATGGATAAATACCATATCACGTCTAGTCTGTGATTTTTCTGCTTTGTATCGATCTGATGAGATAAGACTTTTTCAGATAATTTTTATAGTTCGTTCGTATGTTGTGCTGTTAGACCACTGTCCATTGTCAGAGGAAGGTTTGTACAGTGGTTGTTGTTGGTTTAAGTCTGTCATATTTGTTTTCAGTAAATTATTTGTTATAATTTAGGCCGTTAGCTTTTTTAATTGAATTGCATGTCGGGGATTGTATAGCCGACTATACGGTATGGGTTTTTCTCATTGGTTGCCTACTATTGCTTACATCTTTTTCATTTGAACTTTGGTGGATAGCTGTCTCATTGGCAATCATACCACATCTCCCTATCTTTATATTACTTAGACTTCATTGAGCAGTAACCCAAAGACACAAGAGAGTAAAAGAATCCCATGGGTCAAATTTGGAGTGAATTTTAACCACGCTTTTCGTCTCATTTATTTCAAATTCGAATTCGTTTTTTTATCATTTCATTTTAATAAAGTTATAGTTGTTTCTGAACCATTAAGGTTTTTTTGTCCATCCGTCTTCAAGAATCGTATTACATGTGTACATGCTATTATATATAATGCCTCTTTTGACAATATAATACTTTAAAATGTAATATAGTTTCAAATTGAAGTATCCATAGCAAAGCTTTAAACCCTCATAATTACACTTGAAAACGTAAACTATGGTATCTGTATAGTCAAATCTCATTTGTGTCTGTGTCTCAATGAACGTATGTTTCCAAATTGTTTATTAAGCTAAAATATGTAATAAATGATATATACTTGTTTTCTGGTAGGTAGATATACAAAACAACATTTTAATTGATAAAAAAAAGATAAATTTTCCGGACATAAGAAAGGTGCTTAGACTAACATGGCTGCATTATAAAGGCGCTTAATCGATTCAGATGACCGTAGGCTGTGTTGGGGTAGGCATGAACATAACGGGAAAGTAAGGTAGCACAAAGGAAATTATATTTGTTTCGCCTTACTCGTGTATGAAAATTTCTTTTTTAAAGTTTAAATTGTAAGATATAATATATATGTCAATATATATTTATGTATGTTAATCTGAATTCCACATGGATTATAGGTTACTTATAAATAGGTGTAATTAACCGCATATTTCTTGATTTAAATTTTGACTTTGAGCTCTAATTAACTAGCAAAGGTATACAACGCCGTCTTCGATTTAATTTAAACACGGATGACATGTTATTTTGAAAATTTAAATAGAAAAATGTATGTTGATATTTTGATAGGTTTTCAATAGAAAAATTGACCACATGAAACACATGTATTGTTATAATGCGAAGTTGACCCATATATATCTTTTTAAAGCAAACTGAGTTTGGTTCTATGGATGTAGACAATGTCGGTTTTGTTTCGTTGCTTTACGTGCAGTGGCAAATAGTTCATACATATTCATGACTAGAAGTTATTAACAATCCCACATTTCAGCAGAAAATGATAGACAAAATTCCATATTTATCTTATTAAACTGCTAGTTTTATTATTATGGCCTGATTGTACTCTAATATAGATGCACTATAATTTTTTGATATTAGCATTTTATTTGTGTTTTGTTTTTCGCCATAGACACAATCTGTCTTTTTGTTTATATTGAACATTAATTGTTCAATGCCATTCAAGTTAACAGAAAAGAAATCTAGGTAGCATTTAAAGATATACCATATTTCTTATTTTGAAATAAACGACATATTTGTAAAAGAATTCCGAACCATTCGACCTTACATTCAATTTGGTGTATTAAATGTTTTTCTTATTTATTTTCTATACCTTAAGATATGCGTTAAATATCTCAGTTGCTAACTACATGACACAGTTCTTTCAAAATCATTCGTGTATTCATTAAATTTCTTTTAAATCTATTGTTAAAACAATGAAACGTCTTATGGTTGCAATACACACACAAAAACATTATAAACAATAAAAATATACATTTTTTTATTTTATTTTTCAATTTACTGAAAAAAGGGCAATGTCAAAATGTTAAGCTTACCTTTGTTTTATTTATTTCAGATTACAATAAATAATATCTCTTTAATTAGAAAAAAAAATCCTTGTCTGCACTGATTGTGTTGACCGATTATGCTCTTGTCACCAAAATTGGTATTTCTTTATAATATTTGCCACAATGTCACACAATAAAACAAAATATCATTATCACACTAGTTTCAGAATCAAATTGGATGTCTTCTGCTACCCCTTTCACTTGTTTCCAATTAATTTCTTACTGCTAAATGAAAACAAAAGTACCCCTTTACGCTATGCGCTTAGTGAACCGGAAAATTTCAACTCGAGACAGTTGTTTTGTTTTTAAAACGCAGGGGAGTTAATGATAAGAGGTGAAAGTCTTTATTTTCAGTTGAAAAGAAAATTTATCGGTTTTAAGATAAACCTGTTATTTACTTATTTAAATACTGTACATAATCCTGATTTAATCAAATAAAACCAATTCAATGCAACTAGCAGTTTATATGACATGAAACATTTAAAATGAAATACTTAAAAGTTTGTTAAATTTGAACACTTTTTAACAAACTAATTGAGCGAAGCGATTGTTTGTTATTGATAAGTTACAATGGTAAGTATGCATATTAGAAAATGATAAAATTTATAGGAATACACAGTTCATGTGACATGAAATATTAACGATACAAGACTAGTCCAAATCCAAAAACCTTACCTACCACTCCCCCACCCCTTAAAAATCGCAATACTTCAAACTTCAAGTAAAGTGAACATTTCATTCAACGATATGTTGTTGCTTAAATTCCAGTGACAAAAATTTCACGCATAAAAAGGACACTCAATACACTTTGTACGTTCTGTATCATAACAGGGTTGACAGTGGCGAGTTGATACAATGATAGTGGACAGTCACACCACTCTAGAAAAAAATATTAATATAGGAAAAGAATTATTTCCTTGCTACAGTCCATTTAAAGATTTATTACAAAATTTCTTTCGCACGAAGAGAGTGTGAAGCTCTCCCTACACGAGGAGGCACTTGACGTCTCTTTTCCAATTAAACTTGATTCCGTATTTATACATCCCGCATACTCGAAAGGACATCTCTCTTTGGCATGGGGTTTCTTACGATTGAGAGAATTTTGTATGAACTAAATATATCTATGTGTTATTCCATTTTGATACATGATACTTGTAAGGTAAGTTAAGTACGAATAAGGTAAAAGAAAGAAGAAAAAGGGGAGTTCAAAGACATTTTATATTTTTCTTCACTGTACGAATATTGTGTTTATCCTGCATTTTATCATTCAGTTTAAACGCAACAGAGAAAGGATATTAGGAGACAATAAACTTTTTACATTTTACGGATACTGTATATAATTTAATGACCGGTTTCGTTTATTTGAGAATTATTTTGGTAAACGGGAGATAATCCTATTAGAATCATGTTCCTCCATCGAACATTACATCTGACACTTGCATTATAAATTAAGAAATTGTGTTTTTTCTTTACTGAGGAATAACTCATATGTTCCGAAGCCGTGATCAGTACATACATTTTTTGTACATGGCGTCAACAAGGACAGGCAGTTCAGAAGAACAAGAAGAAATACATGTATTCCTGGTTAAGTTTTCTCGATTTCAATTTGACATGTCTCTAATATTTAACTTGGAATGAGAGAAAAAAATAAACTTGGAGTAGTATAAAGTAGTATAAAGTAATAGCATTGGATGTCAGAAATATCTGGCTAGAAATGAGAAATGTCAACTTGGAATTGGGAAACATCAAATAGGAAATCAGAAGTGTCAAGATTAAATTTAAAACAAATTACGACAGCATGTCCTTTCCGGTCTTGCATGCATATTGTTTTCACATTAACAGATAAAGTATTGGGAGCTTGCTGTCACTACAAGCATTCTTTTATAAGGTTTGTTTTTTTTTTTCATGTTTTGCTTGAACTTGTATTTTGTTACCTGCTGTATGAGTATCATAGTTATGAAGTGTTTTCTCTAGATTGCTGTATAGACGCGCTGGAATGTACCTTTATTTATCCAACTGGTCTTGAGTTTTTGACATATATTTATGTTACTGTCATGTTACTGTTGAACAGGATACAAAGGTCTAGATGAGAGAAAGGGGCTGTGTTATTCGCTTCTATATTCTTTAAAGTTTTAAGCTATATTGTTCTGTGTTTGTTTGTTCATTATACCCTATTCTTTATATTTCAGCGCTCATTATCTCATTTTTATTTTTTCATTTTTTAAACCTATTTTTTTCTCTCTTTTCTTTATGATCTTTGCCTTTTTCTAAAACCTTTGTCAATTATTCTATATATTCTGTAAACCCCATCCAGAAACTCAGCTATGTGTTATCGAAAGCACCCCTTTTATTATCTATATTACAGAAATGCACACTTTTAAGGACTCGAGGCGAAATAAACCTTGTCCAATTGACCGATATATATTCTACCACTCTAACCGGTACGATTTGATCCAGTTATTCGGGTTGCTTTCTCACCAATGTATATCGACCAACTCCTTCTATCAATATACATGTTCCGGACCACTTGAGTATTTGGTCTATTTATGTGGTCTATCATATGGTCCGGGTTATTGTATAATATAATCGTTAAACAGGTATTGCATAGTTTTAAGACATGACAATCCAAGGTGTCTATGCAATTAACAACTGTGCTTCATGTACGATCGAAACTGTCGACAGGATAAAGTGCTTAAAATTTACTCTAGATAGCGCAGACAACCTAACAAATATACCAAGATTCATACAATGTGTATCAAAGATAAAGGATTTCATTTAAAAAATTGTACGGATTTCGTTCTGTGTGTTTAATCTATATAAAAATGCCTATATTGTTTAAATAATCATATCGTCCGACCTGTTGATAACCAAATGAGTATACATGTTTACACGTACGGTCCAACTACTAGTCGTATATTGTCCGGAATTTCTATATAATAAACTCATCATAGATACCCGGATTAAATTTTATATTTACGCCAGACGCGCGTCTCGCCTACAAAAGCCTCATCAGTGACGCTCGAATGCAAAAAGAAAAGGTCAAATAAAGTACGAAGTTTAAGAGCATTGAGGATTAACATTCCTAAAAGTTTTGCCAAATACAGCTAAGGTAATCTATTCCTGAGACAAAAAAGCCTTAGTATTTCAAAAAAATTAAAGTTTTATAAACAGTTCATTTAGAAATATGACTATATCAATGATAATTCATGTCAGCACAGTGCTGGTGATACCCTCGGGGAATTAAAACTCCACCAGCAGTGGCATCGACCCAGTGATTGTAAATAAACTCATCATAGATACCAGGATTACATTTTATATTTACGCAAGACGCGCGTTTCGTCTACAAAAGACTCATCAGTGACGCTCGAATTCAAAAAAGTTAAAAATGCCAAATAAAGACCTAAAGTTCGAAGTTGAAGAGCATTGAGGACCAAAATTCCTAAAAGTTTTGCCAAATACAGCTAAGGTAATCTATTCCTGAGATAGGAAAGCCTTAGTATTTCAAAAATTTTAACGTTTTATAAACGGTTAATTTATAAATATGACCATATCAATGATATTTCATGTCAGCACAGTGCTGATTACTGGGCTGGTGATACCCTCGGGGAATTAAAACTCCACCAGCAGTGGCATCGACCCAGTGGTTGTAAATAAACTCATCATAGATACCAGGATTAAATTTTATATTTACGCCAGACGCGCGTTTCGTCTACAAAAGACTCATCAGTGACCCTCGAATCCAAAAAAGTTACAAAAGGCCAAATAAAGTACGAAGTTGAAGAGCATTGAGGACCAAAATTCCTAAATAATTCATCTTTTTTTAATTTTTACTCTTTTATATATTGTGTATGTGTTTTGGGGTGCATTACTAACTATGTTAACTGTGCATCATTTAATCACAAGACCTCATATTAATGCATACACATAAAATCAATGGTACCGATGTGAGCGCAGAGATGAAGTTCCACTTATATATATTTATATTATTCGTATTATAGCGAGAAGAGAGAATAAGACTAGTTTCCTTGTTCAAGCCCTATTCTGACATCGGACTCGCTCTTTTAAACAGAGTTTTACTGTGTGTATTACTGTGTGTTTGTTTATTCTACATTGGCTAGAGGTATAGGGGAGTGAGAGATCTCACTAAACGTGTTTAACCCAGTCGCATTTTTGCGTCTGTCCCAATTCAGGAACCTCTGGCCTTTGTGAGTCTTTTGTGTTTTTTAAATATTAGTTTATCTATATGTTTCGTAGTTTAGTGTGACGTCCATTTCCACTAAACTATTACACATTTTTGTTTAGGGGCCAGCTGAAGCCCGCCACCGGGTGTAGGATTTTCTCGCTGTGTTGACGAACCGTTGGTTGCCTTGGGCTGTTTTCTGCTCTTTGGTCGGGTTGCTGTCCCTTGGACACATTCCCTCTTTCCATTCTCAATTTTATTTAATACATAATAAAAACACAAAGATGCAATGTATGAGTCTTTAGTCTAATTACTTCTTTTAATATTCATATAAAAATTCTTAAACTATCTAAAAGTATATAAAGAGCTAAATGTCTATTTATGTTTCATTGTAAAACACAATCTATAGCTAGAAAAAAGGCTCATTGATCCAAAAATACGCCTGATTCTTAATTAAGATATGAAAAAATGAAAAAAAACTTTAAATAACTTACTGCATGCTGGGTTTGATTTATGTTTTCCGTGAAACATAAAAATAATCAGTTCTGGGAAAAGCCATTCTATTTTATTTGACATTTTTACTTGGAATTCCGTCACCTAAAAATAGTGAAACTACATATATCAAAATGTAAATAACATTTTAAATATTAGTACCTGTAATGTTACAAACTATGTCCTTTTATTCCTACCATTTTCAATATAGATACAAATGACATCTTTGTGTATTTATTATGTATTAAAGTATTTTATCACTTTTATATGGCGTACCCTACTTTTTCTAGTAAAAAAACAAGCATGAATAAATAGCTTTTATCTTAATACATCACGAAATTAATTTAAAAAAAATATATTATCGTTTTAAGGAGAAGGTACGATAAGACCAGTTTTTACCTTTTGAATTCTGTTATCAAAAAGAATTATGAATCTACCCAATGAGATTGTGCAGAGATTCATAAGATATATCAGGAAGGAAGAAAAGATACTCATTTGTAAAAACAATAATTTTGAAAATCAATCAAAAGTATATCGACTGAAAAAAAATGTCGGAATATAGTCTCAATATGTAACTCAATACAGCAAGAAATTGACTTCGAAATTGCAAGCACAAAGACGATGGTAAAAACATCAGAGTGTAAGTGCTGTACCGGGAGACGTAACGTGATTGACGAGTGTTGTTTTACCATTAAATGGAATGGCACATAAAGCATATAATAAGAACAGCAACTGAACCGAGATTTTTTTTCGCATCAGAGCCATTTTCAAAAGTAATTCAATCTTAACTGACATTTGAGTATCACAGCTGATAATATTTATAGATTATCGTTGATCATCTCAACGAGATTGACTTTCTCGTTAATAAATAAAGAGCCGGTTGTCAATTTCATTAGCAACTTCACGTGCGTCCTTAGTTTCTAGCGATAATTTTCCATCTCAAGCGAGTAGCATGATATGAAACATCATCACAAAAAAAATCAAAGGATAAATGCACATAATAGCGATAATCTTGGTTATTCTAAACAGATGAACAATTATAAATACCTAAAGAAAGCTCAAAACCACAATTTTGACAGAATTAGGCAAATTATAGTATTTTTTCCAAATAAATGTAAAAAAGAATTCTTAACCAAAACCAAACTGCTGTCGGAGATAAAACTATGCCGCGATTATCTTTTTGGAACAAATGAATTCATTTTGGCAAGAGATGTTCTTCAATGCCAAATTTTACAAAAGTTTACATGTAATTATTCAAATGCCTTCAACAGTACCGTTTCGCGCTGAATAAGATTTTGAGTTTATGGTTACAGGTAAAATGGTTTGAAAATATACAAAAATATGAAATAGACTCTTCATAATAAAATTCCAATAGGATTTGACAACTGTTCGATTTGACAATATGAGTGAAACAAATACAACGGAAATTGACCTTCCTGTTTACTGCAAGACTTGAATATTATCCCTCAACAAGTAATTGCAAGCTATGAATTGGCTATGAAATGAATCTTAGGATTGCCCAATTGTAATCAGAGATGATTAATACGAGATGTAACAAAATATTAAAGATATTGTTGAAGGCCTTTGTGTAACCTATAGATGCTTACATCGCCATCCTTTGGTCTTTGGTGAATAATTTGTCTCATCGACAAATATACAATATACCACATCTTCATATTGTAATAACAATATTGGATACTTGTAATGATTCCAAATTAAGAATAGACTACTGACGCAGAGTACTTGATTTACTAATAAAGATTGCATGTCATTTATGAATACAATAAAGATATTCACCGCCTTCTTTCCCTGTTACATTTTCCCATGTAACAAGACATTTTGCACTTGCGACCTTTACATACAGTGCAATTGGATATTAAATCTAAATTACAAAGTATAAAACAAAGATTATCTTTGTCATGATTACAATTAGTTTTTAAACAGAAAACATATTTTTGGATATTTTACCAATGATATGAATCAACATAATCAACGCGATATGTCACTTTTTAAATATTTTTTTTAGCATGTTCAGTTATCTCCCCTTTTCTCGATTAATGGAATAAACACATTGCTTTATATTATAATACCGGTATGATATATAATGAAAACACCGATACATATAAAACATTTACAAATGAAACTGTACCAAAGAATATTCGCGCTTATTGAAAGCCAGTTCACAGTATTCTAGCTGCGTAAATATGTAATCATGTCTCCATGCACTCTTTTATCGGCTGCTGTTAATTGCATACAGTACAAAAATGTGCATCGAACAAGTAACACATTGATAAATTATAAAATGACAATAACACTTAATAAATGTTGTGGTTCCGGAAAAATTGGAAACCAGGGGTGGTGTTCTCGAAAGTATCCTAAGATTCGTCCTAAGTCATAGATAAAACCAATTTTAGGATGGACTTAGGATCAACTTAGGACACTCTTAAGTTGAGTCTCGAAGCTATCTCAGACACATCTTATGTTAGGACATCCTAAACAGATCCTATGTGAGAAATTTTAAATAGTTAAAAGTAATTGTTTGATAACACATTTATTAATAAAATTGTTTACGAAATTTTATAATAACACGCTTTTAATTAAATGCATGATTTCAAATGTAATTATAAAATAATGTCAAAAAGGAATTGTGATTTAAACTGGAAAAATTCTTTTGAAATGAGAATATTGAATTCGTACTGTCGTCGTCTCGTAAAACGCGAAGTTCAAAGTTGAAAATCATGCACAATTTCTTTATACTAGTAAATAACCGATGGTGCGTTTCATTTTATGTTCATCTTCACTTAAAAAATTGAGAAAAAAGCATGCACAAAGTTGGGATGAAGATATGATGATCTTAAGACACCTAATTAGGTATCCTAAAGTTAGGACGAAAAATGCGATATATCCCAAGTTAAGAGAGCTTCGAGAACACGACTTAGGACAAAGACTTGTCATAAGATGGTCTTAGGACACGTCATAATCCTAAGATAGCTTCGAGAACACCACCCCAGGGATGTAAAGACACGTAAAAGTGTTCATTCGTTCGAAGGTCATTTAGACATTTATAAAGGGATAAAATTATAACAGCGATGTAAATGAAAATATAATTGCTTGAATAGAGCAGGTTTTGAAAGAAATACATAAAAAGTTAAAATATTGCATGCAGACAGATAATCAAAAGTCAAAGTATAGGACAGAAACGTTATTACCAAAAGAAAACAAGAAATACAACAGTCTATACAAGTTAAAATCAGAAACATTAAGGATGAAAACCGCAAAAACCAAGCAACATCCGTCAGTAAAATAAGGTGTTAACAGTTAGTGTACCCATTGTGTTGCTCGTGACAAGAAATCCTAATATAAAGTCGCATTTCGTCTTTAGCTACGATAATAAGACGGGAATGTGGTTACTATAAATAAAATTATCCATTGTATAATGTGACTTCAAATCACGATGCATATAAAACTGAGCCCCTTACAACCAGCATGACTTTATCAGATGACAATACGAATGCTAAAAGTGCAGGCTAAAGATAAGGTATAGGTACTTTAATTCAGTCGTGAACGCTTCATGTCTTATGAACATCTGAAAGATGTTATTTGAAAAATGTACAATAGTTTCCTATTTCAAATTCAGGACAAAAAAAATGGCCATGACATATATTCTCCTTATAAGTTACAAATACTTTGCCGATTTCAAAATTGTAGCTTTTAACTTACGTCTGTTTGTAATATCCAGGTATATGTGGTCACGCCTAGGTATTTCAGAGTTTGCACTAAAAAGATAAACCTTTAATTATTTTATTGTTTCAATGGTTTTATAAATAAGATAGTCATTACGTCAAGTGCTACTGGTTTTCCGTGAATTCTTAACAATTTAAGGTCGCTCACAAATGCAAGAGGCACATTTGGTTTAAAAATACTTCAGTGCCGGCTTCTGTTTCAGGTGAGACAAACCTTATATAGTTTTTTAAAAGACGTATTTATTTTATCAAAAATTGAAAAATTAAGTAACAATAATGTCTTTTTATGTAATATTTCTAATATCTTTGTTTATTACACTGTAACAGTGACCTGCATCAGGGGGGAGGGGGCTTAGTTTACCTCTTTTCAATACCACCAATTTATCATAGTATTAACACAATTTTTCCATAGATTATTGATGTGTTTACTAAAACTCTTTAGGGAAACTGCATAAACGTACCAATAATTTTTGTGTGAAGTTTATGAGTCAAAATTTTCATTCAAGTTGTGGGTTTACACATCAGTATTACAACTAAAAAATTGTAATCAATCCTTCAAATTCTCAACCCGAGTTGCTACTTTATTTTAAACCAGCATTCCAGCCATGTAATATACCACAGTAACATCGACATAGTCTGTACATAGGTTACATCAACATAGTCTACCGTAAAGTCATATTCAAGTATTTGTAAATTATTTAATATTCTTCACACTTAAAAAGTAGACTTCGTCACTGTATTCAATCAATCTTTCCGTTATTAATATGACATTTATAGAATAATCTATATTTCAAAAAATTACTGTTGAACAAAACACAATTCTTTTCAGAAATGTACATAGTTATATACGCCATACAAAAAGAATCTTTGATTAAGATTGCTGTATCTTAAAATGTACTCGTATCCAACTGTTATACTGTTTAAACATACTCTATCTATTGCATATATTTTTCATACTGTACTGAAATATATAATTGCTGTCATCTTGAAATTTTGTATATATTGTACTTATATGGAGAGGATTATCTTAAGTTGTTATAACTTGTATCCAATCCTACTGTATATTTAGACAATAAAATAGGTTTAAACTTAAACTATGTTAACTGTGCATCATTTAATCACAAGACCTCATATTAACGCATACACATAAAATCAATGGTACCGATGTGAGCGCAGAGATGAAGTTTCACTTACATATATTTATCTTATTCGTATTATAGCGAGAAGGGAGAATAAGATTAGTTTCCTTGTTCAAGCCCTATTCTGACATCGGACTCGCTCTTTTAAACAGAGTTTGACTGTGTGTATTTCTGTGTGTATGTTTATTCTACATTGGCTAGAGGTATAGGGGAGGGGGAGATCTCACAAAACGTTTTTAACCCAACCACATTTTTGCGTCTGTCCCATGTCAGGAACCTCTGGCCTTTGTGAGTCTTGTGTGTTTTTTAAATATTAGTTCATTTATATGTTTCGGAGTTTAGTGTGACGTCCATTTTCACTGAACTAGTACACATTTTTGTTTAGGGGCCAGCTGAAGCCCGCCACCGGGTGTAGGATTTTCTGCTCTTTGGTCGGGTTGCTGTCTCTTGAACACATTCCCTATTTCCATTCTCAATTTTATTTTATTTATAAAAATTAAAAATTTTATTTAATACATTTTATTAAAAACACAAAGATGCAATGTATGAGTCTTTAGTCTAATTACTTCTTTTAATATTCATATAAAAATTCTTAAACTATCTAAAAGTATATAAAGAGCTAAATATCTTCTTATTTTTCATTGTAAAACACAATCTATAGCTAGAAAAAAGGCTCATTGATCCAAAAATACGCCTGATTCTTAATCAAGATATGAAAAAAACTTTGAATAACTTACTGCATGCTGGGTTTGATTTATGTTTTCCGTGAAACATAAAAATAATCAGTTCTGGGAAAAGCCATTCTATTTTATTTGACATTTTTACTTGGAATTCCGTCACCTAAAAATAGTGAAACTGCATATATCAAAATGTAAATAACATTTTAAATATTAGTAATGTACCTGTAATGTTACAAACTATGTCCTTTTATTCCTACCATTTTCAATATAGATACAAATGGCATCTTTGTGTATTTATTATGTATTAAAGTATTTTATCACCTTTATATGGCGTACCCTACTTTTTCTAGTAAAAAAACAAGCATGAATAAATAGCTTTTATCTTAATACATCACGAAAATAATTTAAAAAAAATATATTATCGTTTTAAGGAGAAGGTACGATAAGACCAGTTTTTACCTTTTGAATTCTGTTATCAAAAAGAATTATGAATCTACCCAATGAGATTGTGCAGAGATTCATAAGATATATCAGGAAGGAAGAAAAGATACTCATTTGTGAAAACAATAATTTTGAAAATCAATCAAAAGTATATCGACTGATAAGAAATATATAATAAGAACAGCAACTGAACCGAGATTTGACCAATTTCTCCTGATTTATTTTCGCATCAGAGCCATTTTCAAAAGTAATTCAATCTTAACTGACATTTGAGTATCACAGCTGATAATATTTATAGATTATCGTTGATCATCTCAACGAGATTGACTTTCTCGTTGATAAATTAAGAGCCGGTTGTCAATTTCATTAGCAACTTCACGTGCGTCCTTAGTTTCTAGTGATAATTTTCCATCTCAAGCGAGTAGCATGATATGAAACATCATCACAAAACAAGATCAAATGATAAATGCACACAATAGCGATAATCTGGGTTATTCTAAACAGATGAACAATTATAAATACCTAAAGAAAGCTCAAAACCACAATTTTGACAGAATTAGGCAAATTATAGTATTTTTTCCAAATAAATGTAAAAAAGAATTCTTAACCAAAACCAAACTGCTGTCGGAGATAAAACTATGCCGCGAATATCTTTTTGGAACAAATAAATTCATTTTGTTCTTCGATGGCAAGTTTTACAAAAAAAAAAACATGTAATATTTACAAATTTGAATCAAATGCCTTCAACAGTACCGTTTTGTGCTGAATACAATTTTGAGTTTATTGTTACAGGTTAAATGGTTTGAAAATATACAAAAATATGAAAGAGACTCTTCAATAATGAAATTCCAGTAGAATTTGACAACTGTTCGATTTGACAATATGAGTGAAACAAATACAAGGAAATATTACCTTCCTGTTTATTGCAAGACTTGAATATTATCCCTCAACAAGTAATTGCAAGCTATGAATTGGCAAAAAAAAATCTTGGGATTGGCCCAATTCACCTTTTCAGAATCTAAAGAATCATGGGTTATCTCATTGTTCGTACCCCAAAATGAAAATAACGTCACGTCATTTGTTTAATGTTCTTGTGTGTGACATTATTAACCAATCACGACGTTTTGGTGTACACTTTTGAAAATTATACCCAGAATGCATTATATTCTGAAACAGTAAATTGTAATTAGAGATGATGTAACAAAATCAAAGGCAAATATAAAAAGAAAAATCATAGTGTTTTATATAGCTTCCTATACGGTATGGGGTTTTCTCATTGTTGAAGGTGGTAAATCTTAATTACAAATTATAAAACAAAGATTATCTTTGTCATGATTACAATCAGTTTTTACGAATGATGTGAATCAACGCGATCTGTCAATATATAAACAACACATACAGTTTATGGAAGCACCGAATCAATATAAACGTTTTTTATATCAAATAGCGATATTGTCTTATATCAACGAGTTGCATTGTGGGAAATTTCAGACGAATGTTAACATTTGTATGAAGAAAGGAAGATTTCTCGGTGTGAACAGAGTGATATTTAATACGGCATACGTCTGCTGTATAATTTCCATGAATTGTACTATATAATAACAAGCCAAGTGTATAAATACGAGAAAAATGAATTGTTGATTGCACGATTTATTATTATACCATTTGTAGATGTACACATTCAATAAATATCATGTAGCAAATCCAGTGGAATGCAATGGAGATGAATTCAATTGTTAGCTAAGCCAAAATCACCTATTATTCAAAGATACTGCTATATTTTATTATATCAATGCGATGTTTGTCTTATATAATAGCGATGTGAATTTAATATCAAACATTTATGAATGCAATATTTTTCTAATATAACTGCGATAGTTTTCTCATGACCGGTTTAATGTTTGAGGCCCAATATCACTAAAATTAAGTATACCTGTAACACAATAAATGCTTACATGAACTAATCATTTCGAAAATGTTGCTTGACCCTATTGATAGTTGACAGTGTTAACAACCTGTTTAGTCCATTGTTTTCGGTCATATGGTTTTACCGACTAATTCTATGTGTAGTGATAATTCAATGGCGAAATTTAGATGGGGCTACTGTAAAAATAGAAAAAATAATAACATTTCTTAAAAGGAACAAAAAACATTCATTCAAACAATCCAATTCAATACGGTTCCCAATTATACACTTGATAATGAATATTCAAATGGTAAAATTATATTCTAAACAAAGAAAAATGTACAAATACTGATGTCCCATCCTTTGAAGATTGAACAGCCTCAGACTTTAAATTAAACAACTTCAGATACCACGAACGACAAATCTTGTCAAACAGAAGATGTATTTCTTATTAACATAGAAAAAGATATTGATCAGGAAAACAGTTCTTGTTGGATATCAAAGACTTTTCCCATTCGTATTTTGATATATCTATGTACATAAACAGCTTGCCGCTTGGGCACATGACTGGGAGGGCATTCCGATTAATTGTTGCCACAGAGATTTGACTTTCGTTTTGACTGTCTTATGAACATCTGAAAGATGTAATTTGGAAAATGTTTAATACTTTCTTATTTCAAATTCAGGGCTTAAAGATGGCTATATAATACATTCTCCTTATAGGTTACAAATACTTTGACGATTTAAAAATTGTAGCTTTTGACTTACGTCTGTTTGTAATAACCAGGTATACGTGGTCACGCCTATGCATTTCAGGGTTTGCACTACAAAGATAAACATTTAATTATTTTATTTTTTCATTGGTTTTATAAATAAGTCAGTCATTACGTCAAGTGGTAATGGTTTTCCGTGAATTTTTAACAATTTAAGGTTTTTACACACACACAAAGACAAGAGGCACATTTGGTTTCTACATACTCTAGTACCGGCTTCTGTTTCAGGTGAGACAAACCTTATACACTTATTTAAAAGACATTTTATTTTATCAAAAATGGAGAAATACGTAGCAATAATGTCTTTATTATGTTATATTATAAATATCTTTGATTATTACACTGTAACAGTGACCTATTTCAGGGGATGTGTGCTTAGTTTACCTCTTTTGAATACCACGATTAGCATTGTATTAATACAGTTGTTCCATAGATTATTGATGTGTTAACTAAAACTCATTAGGGAAACTGCATGAACGTACCAATAATTGTTGTGTGAAGTTTATGAGTCAAAACTTTCATTCAAGTTGTGGGTTTAAACATCAGTATAACAACTAGAATAATGTGAACAATCCTTCAAATTCTCAACCCGACATTTGTTTTATTATTTTATCATTATCTACTTTATTCTAACCAGCATTCCAGCCATGTGAATCATGCATTTATATACCACAGTAACATCGACATAGTCTGTACAAAGGTAACAGCAACATAATCTACCGAAAAGTCATATTCAAGTATTTGTAAATTATTTGATATTCTTCACACTTAAAAAGTAGACTTCGTTACTGTATTCAATCAAACTTTCCATCAAAATATAAAATTTAAAGAAAAATCTATATTTCAAAACTTAATAGTTTAAGTGGTACATGTGGTACTACAAGGGTATTGTACGTCCAAGAAATGCGTAAATGTACTCTGGAAAAAATCATTAATATAAAACACTGCTGGTCTTCAACAAAACAAGAACACCATGGGTTATTTGACTTTGTTTATTCAGATTTCAAAACATTATGATAATAAATGCAGTTTGTTCTGGGTTTTAAAATAAAGCACCTTATGAACAATCATTTAATGAAGTTCACATAAACACTGTGATCACACATTGTCAGCAAGAAACCAAAGACATATGTAAATTTTCACGAAAGTTCATATGCTCTTGATCTCTGTAAGAAGCTGATTATGTCTATTTCATGATCCTAAGTTCTACGTAGAATTATAGAAATTTTATTAATAATTTGTCCCAGGTCATATGAAAGACTTCAAAGATATTCTTGTTCATGCTGTAAATGTGCTAATGGAAATATGCATCACAATAACCAAAATGCTAAGTTATCCACACATTTGGAGGCGTTTACGTACTGTCATATTCAATATATAACCTAACTAACAAAGATTGATCTAAGGCAGTTAATTAGACGATCAAATTTTCGCAAGAGTGTAAAACCGATAGAAATGAAAAACAATTCACAAATTTGGCACAGAATTGATTAATAACATATTGTTTATAATTGTTCGTTTATAATTAAAAAAAACTATTAAGAAACTAAGGTTCCAACTTCTTCAGGCAAAGTTGACCTCAGGTGGATTTTGATATTAATTTTAAGTCCTTTTTGTCAAAAAGTAAAATAACAAAAATACCGAACTCAAATGAAAATTCAAAACTTCAAGTTTTTTCTCAAATGGCAAAATCAAAATCTCAAACACATCAAAGGGATGGAAAACAACTGTAATATTCCTGACTTGGTACAGGCATTTTCTTATGTATAGAATGGTGGATTTAACCTGGTTTTATAACTAGCTAAACCTCTCACTTGTATGACAGTCGCTTAAAGTTCCATTATATTGACAACAATGTGTGAACAAAACAAACAGACAAAATAGGTAAAAATTTCATAAATTGAAACAGCTCTTCACCTATTTCGTTTCTTATACAATGTACATACTTGGCTTTCAAATATTAGGCCTTGAGCAATTTTGGTGAAGGTGAATCCAGCAAAATGTGTAAAGTGTTATTTCTAATTTTTGTTATTTTTGCACTTGGATTGTTGTCGAAACCCGTCAAAAGAAAATTTTGGAATTTTGTTTTTTTAATATTTTCGTTATATTCTAACCTCATCTGGACTGGGTTGCACAATCGTCTATTAAGTTAATAGACTATTAACTCCTAATAGACTAATAAATATCTAATTGACTATTAGTTAATAGAGTGAGTTAATAGCATTGCACGAATCACTATTAAGGCTTCTATTAACTAATAGACTTTTAAGTGACTATTAAGGTTTAATAGTCAATTAAATCCTTCATCATTCCCAATATTCATTGTAACGTCATGAAGCACGCGAATTTTTGTGAATTTCTGCATTTTCACGACGTCGTCACGATTTCCCGGATTTTTTCACGACGTCATTTAAAATATGGACGCTGGAAAGAAGAAAAGACGCTCAAATTGGGATTCATCGGAAATGTCATTGCTTAGACAGTGGAGAAAAGTCTATTTACTATAAGGAGCAAACTTTCCAACAGTTTAACAAATAAAGCAAAAATTGAGGTTTGGAGAAGTATCACGGTACAGATAAATGCACTGGGGTTACATGGTAGGACGGTGGCAGAAGTGAAAGTCAAATTGCAAAACATGCAGTCAAATGCCAAAAAGACATATCACGATGTTCAGAAACACACCCATCAAACTGGCGGCCGACCACCAGCAACACCTATTAACCAGGAAAGTCAAAAAATCATCGAAATGATGAAAGACACTTCAAGTTTTGTCGGTTTGACAGGAGAAGAAAGTCCTGTGGACGAAGGTACTTTGATATTTTATCTGCGAATAATATTTAAAAGATTGATATTTCAATTCTAAAGCTTATAGTTTATTCCACATTATCCTTTTGAATACGGACAACTTCATCTTAAAATATGTATAGCCGTAGACATTTAACATTTCACATAGTAAATTTGTCAAAAATATTAGCAGTAAAACGGCTTTTTTAATCACAAAATCTTATTAAAAAATACTTTGAACTTAATCAAGAGTTAGAAATTATATATTGTAATGTGACGGTACCCAAATTGCACCTTGACTTTTTGTGAATGTCGCATGGTGGCGTTTTCGTACATTTTTCTTTTCCAGCGAAAGCTTCATCTGTTGCTACAAACTATGAACATTAAGTGTATATTTGAATATATCCATCTATTTTATAAGACGTGTATAATGTTAAATAATCAAGTACAATGTATACAAATTGTTTAGTCTCAAAGAAAACTGTTAAGAAATTCTCAGCTGTTTATGGTCAAAAAGTGAAATCTAGGTATCGTGACATTAGTATATAGATATGAAGATATAGTATTAGGCAGTTACTATTTGTCCAGCAAGAAATTACTTGTAAAACAAACTTGGGTAGTGTTTGACTCGTGCATTTTAAGTTAACGTAAAGGATTTTGTTTAGCTGAAAAAAGTACAAAATTATTATGTTTTAGCTGTTACAGAGAACTATAGACCCCTGGAGATAAAGTTATCCATATTTTGAGTGAGAGGTGGGAGATTTTTCTATCCCCCCCTTTTCCCCCCAAAAAAAATACGTGAGGGGGTCGGAGCCAAATTTCTCTTTTCATTTTTGCTCCTGAATACATCTTGTTTCATCCTTTTCCTATGCTTGTGGTCAAATTGTGTTGATTTTCTTATACATATATTGTCTTATATTTTGGGCAATAAATAGCTTGCCGGATATTGTGTTAAGATCGTATTCTTATGCTCTGTTCATACTGTTAATTCTAGTATAGTTGAATTACCGACATTTTACCCCTCATCTCCTTTATATCTTAGCTATGAAAAAAACCAATATTTTTGAATCTCTTTCTTACAGTTGATCTGACAAAGAAAGCCAAATATATGCATAAAGAGATCAAGAACTTCCTAGCAAATTATAATTCTAGTTGTTCGAAACAACTCCCAAGAGCAAATGATGTCCATTTGATTCAGTTTTTGGAACCCTCTACCAATGATGATGATACATTTTCCGAGTACCAAATCGATGAGTTTGCAAATTTCCTTTGTGCCAATTACCCCAGATTGCAGGATATTTCCTTACAAGACGTCTCTTCTCTTTTGCATAATACTGTGCAGTTTATCATCAATTACAGGCAAGAAGGTAATTTGCTAATTTCTTGCCAATAAGGGAGCTACCATTTCATTTTTAGGGGGAGAGGTAGGATGAAATTTGAAAAAAGGCAGGAAAGATTTTACAACTTTTGAATTTTCCCAAGCTTGAAAATATATGAATAGGTCGGGAAAACTATCCGAAATAAATGATTAGTTCAATAAAGGTCCCACAATGTCTCCTTCTGTCATATCTCTTTGGTGTTATATATTGTATGAAAAAGGTGGATAACAGAGCCCCACCAAATCCCTTGTTAATTCAGTACTGTAGTAGGCCCATACCCCTTCCCCCTCCAATCTGAGGATTTGATACTAATAAAAAGAAATAGGACAACGTAAAGGCATTTTCATCTACCTGTAAATGAAGAAGGGGAACATACCATATTCAAAATATGATAATTTTGCGGTTTTTTTTTTTTCTCTTACTCTGCGTCAACTATTTGAAATTAAGCACATTGTGTCGATGTATATTTGCAAACAGTAGAAATTAAAGGTTGATTTAGTAATTGCACTTATTTTACAGTTGTGTATGATTCAGCAGAAAAACTACCAATAAACATAGATGGAGAAGAGATCGACGAAGACCAAGCAAGCCTGCCACCAACTCCAGTTCAACCAATAATTAGGTATGCTTAATTTGAATTAAATAAGTTTATATAATTTTTATATGATTAACATATTAGGGAATATGTTTATCTCATTTAATCTAGATGGCTTCCGGTACAGAATTTTGATGTTATTTCTATGGACGACGTCGATGACGTTGACCTAACTACTTTCATAAGCCAGACCAGTTTAGGGACACACTATGAAGTTTGATCTCTCTTTATATTTTCTGAGTTTTGACAGAAAAGTAATAGAACATTTTGCCAAAATTCACATAAGTATAGTAGTGTTCTTATAAATGAACAATGTCGTCACACAAAAACTGCTGTAGAAGAAAAAATTTGTCCTTTGTGTCTTTTGAAAGTAGAAGATGAATTTAATTTCACAATAAAATGTACAAAACTAATATCGATATATTGTGAGAAGAATTGTTTTCCAAAATTAGTGAAATAGTTCCCTCTTTTCTAAATCATTTGTAAATATGACTAATGAAGGCTTCAAGCACTTATTAAATGTTGGTATATATATATGTATTTGTGGTGAGATTGATTAAATTAAATCTATTGATTGTAAAATTCATAAGCGACAGGTACATTTCTAGAAATGATGTATAGGGAACGGAATATCTTTGTGGTACCACCTCCTCTCAGAGGTTATAAACATTTTATTGAATTATTAATGTAACAATATCTTCTTCTGATAGTGGAGGGAATCTAAATACATGTTTATAAATATGGTCATATGTACTAGTATATGTTTGAGTATAACCAATGTTAATTTTGTCTTAACCTAAACAATTTACACTTCTATGATAAAGGTTAACATGGTTAAAATTGTATATGATATGCCCACTTAGGGCCATAATTTGGTGCATGCAGATATTGTATTCAGAAGTTTCATTGTCAATAAAATGGGGTTAAACGATCGGAAGCTCATTTTGTATGAAACCCTGTCTTGTATACATTGTGTATATATTTATGTTGCGTTTCATTCTATATGTTGTATATTTCAGCATCAGCATGTTAGACAAGGATAAGGATCCCTTATTGCCGGTAAATCCACAAAAACGACCGCTGAAGAGTTTTTCTTGTCCCATTATAGAGAAAAAGATAAAACCAGAAGATGTAGTTGTAAAGCAGCATGAAGTGTAATGTAAACAGTCAGAATATTATGACTTAAAAAACCAAAAGCTAAAAATTGAAATAGCCATTCTTAGGTCACAGATGGACAAACATGAATTGGCTTCCTCATTATGTGATTTGTTTGGACTTGAACTTTAAAAGAAAAAGATATTTGCTCGTGTACGTGTGAGCTTGTGTGTGTTTACGTGTGTGTGTGAGTGTGTGTTTATTGGTTAATTTACATGTTTCAATTGTACAACAAAATTTTACTAAAAAATGATGATTTTTTATGATATTTTATTTGAATTTTACTCGCTATGTGCGTGTTTAACCAAAGAATGCTCTGCAAATATGGTCACGTACAGTACGACCTTCCTCTGGACCTCTAGAGGGTATATCGATCTATACACGAATCATCAACCTCATCAGCATCATCCATTGGTTCCTTCAAGTTTATAGCGATGTTGTGGAGCACCACACATGCCATAATCATAGTGCAAGCCTTTTCTGGGTGAACACGTACTCCAGAATGTAAACAGTTGAATCTTTTTTTCCACCAGCCGAAAGTCCTTTCAATACAACATCTGGTCTTAGTATGTGCCCTATTAAACCTTTCATGGCATTCCTCTGTCGGTCTCATGAACGGTGTCATCAAAAAGCTTTTGCATCCATAACCGCTATCACCTAAGACTATTCCATCCTCCACACGCTTATGCGTTGACTCCAGATGTTCCAGAATTTTCGAGCATCTTAAGATGTGGCTGTCATGCACACTGCCGGGCCATCTGGCTACCAGATTTGTGAAACGCCCTGAAAGAGATTTTGTTTGCTATGGATTTTTGTTGGTTAATTCTTAAAATAAGTGCACCCGTCCCCGATCATTATTTTAAACTTATAAAAAAAGGCTCGAGATCTCTTTTCTGCAAGGTATATTTTCTTATCTTTGATCCTTGGACTTATATAAAATACATTAAGATCATAGACCGTATTTACACAGACTAAGTTAAAAGGGATTAAAGTAAATAAGCAGAGAAAAATGCCTCAGGCTATACATGTATACAGGGTTCACATAGAATAGAACAAGGCTTGTATTGTTCTTTATCTTCGTCAAATAAGAGAAACTATTGTATCTGTTTAAAATTACCAACAAAAAAATCTGAAACGGTACTGCTGCATGAATTTTTTTTATATACCCTTACTAGATCAAGCAGGCAACAATTACCGAAAAGAAATGAATGTGCATTTTACAATATGGTACGATAACTTTAGCTCGCGTCATTTGGTTCAGTGGACATTTATAAAGAGATAAATGGATTAACTGTGCCATGCTACATGCGTTACATATTTGTTTTTCGTTCATTTTTTACGGTATGGGCCTTGCTCATTGTTGAATGCCGTACAGGGATCTACATGTACCGTTGTTTATTTCCGTGTCATTTTTGTCGAGCCTGCAACTTTTGTTGCAGAAAGCTCGACAAAGGGGTAGTGATCCGGCGGCGGCGGCGGCGGCGGCGGCGGCGTTAGCTAACTTCTTAAAAGGTTTATATTTTAGAAGGTGAAAGACCTGGATGCTTCATACTTTGTATATAGATGCCTCATGTTACGAAGTTTCCGTCAGCCACATGTCCAATGTCCTTGACCTCATTTTCATGGTTCAGTGACCACTTGAAAAAAACGTTCCGAATGTTTGTAATGTTGAATTCTCTCTTATTATAAGTAATAGGATAATTATATTTGGTATGTGCGTACCTTGCAAGGTCCTCATGCCCGTCAGACAGTTTTCACATGACCTCGACCTCATTTCATGGATCAGTGAACAAGGTTAAGTTTTGGTGGTCAAGTCCATATCTCGGATACTAGCAGCAATAGGGCTAGTATATTTGGTGTATGGAAGGACTGGAAGGTGTACATGTCCAACTGGCAGGTGTTATCTGCCCTTGACCTCATTTTCATGGTTCAGTGGTTATAGTTAAGTTTTTGTGTTTTGATCTGTTTTTCTCATACTTCATGCAATAGGTCTACTATATTTGTTGTATGGAATGATTGTAAAGTGTACATGTCTAGCGGGCAGATGTCATCTGACCTTGACCTCATTTTCTTGGTTCAGTGGTCAAAGTTAAGTTTTTAAGTTTTGGTCTTTTTATCTAATATTATATGCCAAAGGTCAACTATATTTGGTGTATGGAAATATATTATGATCTATATGTCAGTCCCGCAGGTTTTATTTGACCATGACCTCAATTGCACGGTTCATTGCACAGTGTTAAGTTTTTGTGTTTTGGTCTATTTTTCTTAAACTATAAGTAATAGTTCAACTATATTTGTTGTATGGAAGCTTTGTTAGCTGTACATGTCTGCCTGGTATGGTTCATCTGACCTTGACCTAAATTTCATGGTTCATTGGTCTTTGTTTAGCTATCTTGGTTAAAGTTAAGTTTATGTGACAGTTGTAATAAAGCTTTATACTTAGGACTATCAACATAATATCAATGATTAGTAAAAAAGGCGAGACATTTCAGTGTGTGCAATCTTGTGTCTCTTGTTTAGAGTTGTCTCGTTCGCAATCATACCACATCTTCTTTTTATACATTATAAGGTATTGCAAATGTTTTTACACGCTACCCATGGAAAATAAACTCTTCTTTAATATTAGCATAGAACGAATACTTTATATCACGGACAATAAATGAGGATACAAAAATAAACTGTTATCACAGAGATATGTCTCGCCTTTTTGTAATTTTGATAATGCAAATGTTGAAATTAAAATAGCAATACTTTAACATGTAAGTTATGCAAATATTAAAAGTCGATGAACAATGACTGAGTGTACATCATGCATAGGTGGATATAGGGGGGCTGGGATGCCTTGTAGGTCAGTCAGTGCCCCCCCCCCCTTAGGAAAAGTTCTGGATCCGCCACTGACATGGCTAAACAATCTCCATGGAATGAGATGTGACAAAGCTGTTACAACTTCATACCAAATACCATTGACTCATTATAAGTTGTTCCCTTTGGATTTCAAATATTTTGGCCACGAGCATCACTGAAGAGACATGTATTGTCGAAATGCGCATCTGGTGCAAGAAAATTGATACCGTTAACATGGTTAATTTTATTAAACAAATTACCTAAACACAAAAATTAACTTGTAAACTATGTAAAAGTTTCAAAGTCAATGAACCAAGATCAGGGGTGGGGCTACATAATCTCCATGGAAACAGTACTTTCAAATGCCATTACATTTGCATACCAAATAGCATTGACTTAACATTAGCAGTTCATCTTAAACTGATATAATCACAAACTAATACATGTAAACTAAGCAAAAGTTTCAAAGTCAATAGACCATGACTGAGGAGGCGGGGCCAAATATTCTCAATGGAAATGAGATGTGCTAATGCTTATACAACTGAACACCAATTAACATTGGCCTACCACTAATGGTTCCCCTTGAACTGACCTAATCACAAACGAATACAGGTTAACTTAGCAAAATTTTCAAAGTCTATAGACCATGACTAAGGGGGCGGAGCCAAAAAATCTCCATTGAAATAAGATATGCCAATGCTAATACAACTGCATACCAAATATCATTGACCTACCACGCAGCGACGTTAAGGGCGTTTCGAAAAATTTCCCATTTTTATACACAGGAAAAACCATATTGAACTGAAAGTTAATTTTCTTTGCCTAAAGGCCAAACATGCATGTTAAAAGCGTACACAGAGGGAAAAGGTTCTATTCTGAATTGCATTCCAAACTTTTATTTATAGAAAAATATAAATACATTAGTGTCACGTGACTTCAAACTGAAAGTTTACAGTAAAAAGTAAAAACTACAAAGAATCATCAAGCTACTAATAATATACAACATGTACAAATTATTGCTCACTATAATTATTTTATCTCGGAACTGACACAACACAGACTGAATATTAAATACAAATTATAGAAATATTTTGCATGTGACCGCGTCAAACTAAAACGTATACAGCAGCACTTGAGACAGCGGGGCCCCGAGACAGCATTCTGCTAATCAATGGATTTACGTGGAAAATAAATCAGTAAAATAAAAATAACCGTAAGCTTCAAGAAATAGAATACATGTAAAAATATATATGTTTAAAAAATTTATGCAAACAAATAAGAAAAAGATACAAAAAAAACGAAAAGGAACATAAAATAAAAATAATTTTTAGGAACAAAGAAAACATGGAAAATAAATAACAGTTGAAATATCAAAACCATAATTAACAAAAATAGGCTATTTTTATTAAACAAAGTTTTCTCCAGTACTTCACCTGTAAAAATATTTTATGTCAAATACGATGTAGAACTAATATAATCAATAAAGTGAGTGAGAGGTTAAAATTACAGGTAATCTGATTCTGAAATCAGTGAACCGTAATTCTAGCAACACGATTAAGATGAAAGGACCATTCACACCTGGATCTATTGATTAATGACCATACTACCTACCATAAAAATGTCGGATTATTCATATCCGACTAGACGGATTAAGACATCCATAAAAATAAGTCCCTACCCGTACTGAAGGTCAAAGTGGGCAGTCGTGATGAGCAAATTATACATATTAATTAGTCTAATATAATGGCGTCATGAAAGGCTTCTTGAATTCTTTTGATGCGATTCCTTTCTAATAATGCTGGTCATAGGAACATGAGGAAGGAGTCCCAGTTAAGGTTTATGTACCCTTCTGTAGCCATTTTTGTACGAACTTTTCAAACTTCAATTGTATCAAAACTACAGATATTATGAATAATAGAGATAGACCATTTTGTACATATTCCAAGGGGAAACTTGATGCAAAGCATTATTTTTTACTGTTCCATTGCATTTAATAGAAAAAGAGGACTTTGTGGCAAATAAATCAAGATTTTTATAGAAAATCCACAGCCTTTATCCTTGTACTCTCATATTTGGCAATTTGATGACTGATAGATATAGGATTATTGCATGCAGTGCTAGCATTGATTTCCTTATAACAAGTTTATAAATGTAGTTATTGGTTAAGACAAGTATAAATATGGCCAAAATCAAGTACACCTTTTAGGGTGCGCTCGACTTTAGTGACTCAGCACGAGGTGTTTTGGAATTTACAGGTTACTTAGAACTTTTTGTAAAAAATAAACACTAGCACATCATAGAAAATCAACTGAGTAATTTATGTTTCAAATTTTATAACAAAAATCTCTGTATTAAAGGCTGTGGATTTTCTATAAAAATCTTGATTTATTTGCCACAAAGTCCTCTTTTTCTATCAAATGCAATGAAACAGTAAAAAATAATGCTTTGCATCAAGTTTCCCCTTGGAACATGTACTAAATGGCCTATCTCTATTATTTATTATATCTTTAGTTTTGATACAATTGAGGTTTGAAAAATTCGTACAAAAATGGCTACAGAAGGGTACATAAACCTTAAGCATTATCAAAGCTTTTAAGAAATTATAATATTATTTAGACTATGACATAATCAGAAGCCGATTAAGGGGGGGGGGGGGGGCTTTTTGGGAAAAAAATTGATTGCTTATATAGGGAATCACTAAGCGTGACTGGAGCGGGCCCCCTCTTAGGTCAGTCAGTGGGTCCCCACTTATGAAAATTTCTGGATCCGCCACTGATAATGTGTAAAAAATTGTACTTTTTTACCAGCATGAAGTACATTGTATATACATTTGTAAACTTGCAATTGGTCATATTTCTGACTTGGTATTAAATGATACTGGTTCAAAGATAATTTATTCAAATTTAGAATGAACCATGGCCTAGGAAATGTACAAATAATTACCCAGATTTTTTTCTTTGCTTTCACACTATAACAGAAACAGAGGGGGGAAACCACGGAAACATTATAGAAAAAAAATGTCAAAAACATTGCACAGAAAATAAAAATAAGGAAAAACAATACACGAGAAACAACATCTCAAATATTATGGAAAAGAACTAGAATTAGATACTCTGAAAACTCAGTCGTCCTGCCCTCTGCAGTCGTTTATAATGGCCATAAAGATGTTCCTTTAAACGTCCTTAAGTTGTATGCGATTTCAAAAATAATTATTTATAAATTATAGTAATTTGAAGGTCTTTATTACATTTGACTATTTGTACATATATATGTAATTTGTACATGATCATGAACCATCAATATTCAATAGAATTGCACAACTTTTATAAGAAGCACGAGAAATAAATAGTACGACAGGAAACATGGACAATAAATAAGGGGAAACACAAGAGACCCACATCAAACCAAACACGAGACATTGAGAGAAAAAACGTCAAAACACGAAAACAAGTGAAAACAAGTGAAATAAAAAAGAAAACGTTGCATAAAATTAACCCATTACCTCCCTGTAAAATTCAAAGTTGACAAATACCACCAGCACTAAGCAGAACATAATATAATATGGACTTCACACTGATTTAATGGTGGGAGAAGAAGTTGGGGGAGGGGTACACCATATGTCAAGCTCCAGATTATGTGTTTGTTGAGCTCCAGATTACGTGTTTCAAGTTCCTTTTAAGCAAGTATGTATGCGCAGCCCCTGTGCTCCAAATTAATAGCTCCATGCATCATTATTATTTGGATTACAGCAAATGTTTCCAACCAGGCATGGCAGGCAGGCAGGACACATGCGAAACGAAAATTAGAAACAAATTTCGGGGTAAAATATGAGAATGGGCTCTTGGTATAATGCAGGGAACTTGTTTCATTCGATATATTGTTCATTTATTGACGAGACTTGATAAATTACTAAAATTGTAGATATTTGTTGTAGTCTTGTTTTGTTTTGACCACGTGTATATCATGCTTGCCATCATTGAACTCGTTTTTTTCTAATATTATACAGTTTTTCGCTCTCTGGAGCGAAAGAGAAACACAACAAGCAACGTATCTTTCATAATAAATACATGTCGTGTGGCTAACACTTACTTTTCTGATTAGATTTTCACGTAGAAGTGAAAATAATTTTCGCTGCAAATTTCTTTCCATTCTGCAAACTGCAAACATCTATTTGACGTCGATCGTCTTCTTATTGGCCACATACCACAATTGATTTCTCTATTAGTTCTTTATAACGTTTTGTCACATTAAAAAATTTGCACCATGCACTTTTGTCCAATTTTTTGTGTGTGTAATGTATAGTACCTGTCCCAAAGTATATCCAAAATTCAGAAAGATTGTAACAATCACTTTTACAAATTTAGCCAATACACATCCCTACCCCTATTGACAAGTCAAGAGATGTTCCGAAAACTGTAAATATTACCTTTTTGCACTTAGCCTAATCACTCTTTCCATATCAAAATCAGTTAAAATACAACATCCAAAAGTTTATTTCACCTCTTTTCTTTCATTTCCAGCCCATAAAAACTAACTTATCAATGAGAAAGGCAAAGAAAAAAAATAAGAAAGAATACACCTTAATTAAAGGGAACTATATTCGTGGACAACGAAAAGTAGGGTCATTAATTGTGGTCTTGGGCCTATTGGTTGATCCTCAATAGAAGGCGGGGTCCAAAAGCCGACAATATCGTCAAGAAAAACAGCTATTGCAACTCAAAGCACAAAGATACAATACTTGTATTTCGATAAATAAATTACATCATATGAATACCCGTTTTTAGTTAACAGGCATGTATGTAATTTGATTTCATACATTTTCATCGATAGACGCAGCCTCCACCATTAATGAATATATGAATACATAATGAGGTCCTTACGGGGTTATCTGCCCCTGACAAAATCTTATGTAAATCGCCTTAACATCGCTGCGCACTAGTGGTTCACCATGAACAAGACCTAATCACAAACTAAAACATTGTTGACGCCGTCGCCGCCGTTGCCGACACCGGAAACAGCATATCTATGTCTCGCTTTTTCATTTGACTCCGTCAAGGCGAGACAAAAAATGAAAACTAAGCAAATTTGTTAATCACGCATTGCCTGGATGAAAAAAATGTATTGCATTTCAGTAATTTTAATACATGTTCGTGGTTGATTGTAAACTCGTTTAAATACAATATATATTTATGTTGTCGGAAAATGTAAAAAAAAAAAATTGTATGTGCTTTAGAATCAGGAGGAAAAGTGAGTCTTTGTCGAGCTTTTCTCCTTTTTTGTGACGAGTAAAAATAATTTTATTTATAATTTTATATTTACCAACAATGTACATATATTGCGTTTATCCTGAAATTACTATCAACACTTAAAAAATAAGCTATTAAATCTAAATCAGTGTTTCTGATTCTCAAAGAAATCGTCATAGTTGAAACACGGACCGTGAAGAGGACCCTAAAAAAAGGTTTGACAAAGTAATTGATATATAACAAAATTTTATCCAAGACTGTATAGATTTACTTGTGCAACAGGATTTTTTTAATTCTAAATATGGCAAAATTAAACAGATAATTTCATCATTATGCTCTTGTTTCTCTTTTTGTCATGCACAGTTTCTGTCCAACGTCCATACAAAGGTTTATTTAAGGTATTGATATTTAAAATAAACACCTTTTAACCACATACTTATCCTAAAGGAGGGGGGCAAGAGTGACATCACCGACGAAATTTAGAATTGCATATGTATTACTTTTGCAACATATAAAAATGTCACAGGCTCGACAAAAGTGCAAACCACATATCGAATCACAGAATACAATGAATTCATTTAAATAAACGGAAAGTTGGTAGAAATCTCTGAAAATTCACAACTGGTAGATTCAGACTTTGAGAGACATTTAGAAAATCTATATAATATGATACCTTTTGTTCGAAAAGTAAAATTCGTCACTTTTATTCGCAATTAAAAAAAAAGATTTACAGAGCTGATGTACTATTTATAAGTAATTTGTATTTTATTTAGATTAAAAAAATTGGAGTGTACGCCCGGACGTTTTGACGTTAATCTACGCGCCTGTTTGAATCCCATAGAATACATAGGTCCAAAGATTTAGAATCTCGTCGATTTAAATACTAGACTAATTATATAAAGGTCCAATATGTCGTATAATCACTCATAAATTATGTCATTAATAAATATACATATCTAACGTCACAGTACCCAACTTGCACCGAGTACCAAAATTCAGCGATTCAGTATTGATATAGATATATAAATTGATGTACCTATTGTATTTAATAAGGATCAATATAGATACTGCCTAGAAATTAAGAAAATAACGGAAACTTTTGTCTGGATCATAAATAAATGTAGATGAAAATTGTCAAAATAGATGCAATTTGGGTACGGTTCCGTTCAGTGTTACATTTACCCTCATGGTCACATATAGCCTGAACGTTTATACTGTGGTATCCTTTGTGGTTTACAAAGGACGGTTCATCTTGTGCAGGGGCCAGTATCCTCGCATGGGTGCCATCAATGCATCCTATAAATCCAGGAAAACCACCATTTTCATAATAATCATTTTTAATTTCTCTCTTTCTGTCTTCTGATGGCCATTTAATGAAATCGCCTGCTTTAGAGGCAAGAACTGTTGAAACTCTAGTGATGCATCGGCTGACAGTTGATTTATCTACCCCGACCGTGTCTCCAACCACTTGCATAAAACTCCCAGTTGCATAATATCTCAGGGCAATAAGTATCTGTTCGATGGGAATACATAGTTTCATGTACCTACATCACATTATGATCAATGCATAACAAAAATATATATGCGATATTTTAGGAGTTTTTCAAATAATAAAACTGTCATTCCAAATAAATTTGCGTACATTATAAATATTCCGAAATTTTAATAAAATGTGGGTTTAGTGTGGACCAGAATAAGGGCCTTTATTGGGACTACAGTCTACGGCAATTACGTTATTTCTTTGTGGGATATTGCTTTAAAATAGTTTGCAATAATTTGGGGTTTTATTCAACAGGAAACCTCATTTTTTTACTTTCCTTTCGACATCAAAGGAATTTTGAATGAATAATTACCTTCAGTCATGATGGTTAGAATGTCAATCTTTTTATTATGAATAAAAAAAAAATCCATGAAAAATAAATGTATATTGTTTTTTATCAACCTGCTCTATATTCCTGTACAAAATTATGGCATTGACATCGTTTTTTCATATAGTTTTCCTCTCATTTTGGTTGGGTTTTTTTCGCGGGAAAATCATAAAAGACGTAAGGAGCATGTCATTTTAAAATTCCTAAAAATACGATTTGCTTGACCTGTATTGCCTGCCACAAGATTGATGACGCTGAATGGAATGTACACAAAGCAATGGAGGCCGGAAGTGGGATTTTGTGAAGTTCTAGAATGTTTTTAGACATTCAGAAGTCGGGATTGAAACGGGCATTAGAAAATTGGCATTTTTTACCAATAATTGAGAACAACAATGAAAACTTACCTTAAGAAATATTTTTTTATTCAAAAGTGCAGAAAAAACGTATTCTGCATTTGTTTTCTACGATGGAAGTAGCATAGTGACGTCAATGCGTAGTTTCCCCGTGTGTTAAGTTCAAACACAAATACCTAACGAACTGACAAGATGAACGATTTAAGACTACGGTAGGATAATATTGAATTAAAATGGTTTGTTTGGAAAAGTGTCGGCGTAGTTGGTAGTACTAGCTAGCCTATCTGGTATACAGTAGAAAACACGTTTGTATTTCAAATTTGTGAAAATCATACAAAACACAGAGTACATTGAGACTACACAGTGCGTTACACAAATGTGGAATGTCAAACTGAGCTACAGCCTACAGTAGAGGGTGACATTCTTCGGACAGTCTAGTATAGTATTTGTTTCTGATCTAAACTGTGAAAATACTGACATCATCTGAAAAAAGCAGTGTAAGCCGAGTGTTAAATATTTTGCTTCTTTTTGTTGGGTGCTCTATATCAGCTTTTACAATGTCTGTTATGAACTCTAAGCCAGCTCTCCCAAACCGATACCTTGCCCGAAGCTCACGGTCCGTCAAATCATTGATGGTGAGCATCCTTTCTCGGTATTTTTTCGGCTGATTTTGCGGTACATGGAATCCAAGCACTAGTAGGTCATCCATTTTAATTGTACTATTAAGAATTTAATAGCGCTCCTTCGTTCTATTAAATTTAATAGTGAGTTAATAGACTATTAACGTTAATTGACGTTTTTGCAACGCAGTTAATAGACTATTAAATTTAAGTGTACTTTTAATAGACTTTTAACTTTAATAGACGTTTGTGCAACCCAATACGCAAAAAAGTAATTTTTGAAATATTTTTTTTCATCAAAAGATCGTTGTTCTTCATACATTTTTATATTAAAGATATTTTGCTTTGTTTATTCTTAATAAAGGAAAAGACTGTACAAAGAGTTTAAAATATTTACCAAAAAAAAAACGCTTCATTTTTCACTTCACATGTTTAATATTTTAGGTTAACCAAAATAATATATCTTCTTAACGTTCCTTCTCATATATCGTAAATAAATTTGAAAACTGCCTATAATTATAAATATTATTACAAATATTTATGAGGTATGGGTTTAAACTTGTTTAAGACAATTCGATGAAATATTTAACTTTTAAATTTTATCAGTACAATCAAATTTTGTAAAAACACAGGTTTATTTCAAGTAATGTATCTGAAGCCCTGACCGTTTGTCATCGTCCACCAGTCTACGGCAAACGCTTTAATTTGATTCATTTGTAAAAATAGCACGACAACTATTTTTTCCAAGCAGGTGTATCAATGTTAATGTCAGGAAAAAAAAGTATATAGTTTGACAAATACGTAAATTTTCAGGAACGTTCGTAATCATTACATATCTGTAAGAAGCTGGTTATATTATTCTTTCATGATCTGAAATCTGAATTAGAATTATAGAGGTTTTTGTTGTTTCATATCTTTCGTCCAAATTCACAAATACATAGTAATAAAATATCATTTCTATCGATCATCCCGCGCGAAAGTCGTCAAAATACACAGTATTATTTTATTTAGGGGTTCACTCGATACAGTCACGTAAATTTTATTTAAGGTTAATCGAGCAAATTTATTAAATAATGATTTTTACAGTTTGTTTTTTGACTTTACACAGGGCTCATAAAGGTCTTATCTTATTGCTGTGTCCACAATTATGATTCTACGTATTTCACCTTTCGCCTGTATCTGTTTGGAAAATTCCATGGACTATTCATACACCATTTTTCATAAGGGGTTTTCATATGTCATGTCAAGATAAAACTAATAAATCGAAAATAAACTGACAACGCCATGGCTAAAAATGAAAAAGACAAACAGACAAACAATAGTACACACGACACAACATAGAAAACTAAAGAATAAGCAACACGAACCCCACCAAAAACTAGGGGTGATCTCAGGTGCTCCTGAAGGGTAAGCAGATCCTGCTCCACATGTGACACCCGTAATATTCGTTAAAAGAATTGAATATTTTAAAAATAAAATTTTATCTTTTCGAAAATACTTCGGAAACATATTTTTCTTTTACACTTTAAAGAATTTGAATTAATTCCAACATATTTATATGTAATATACAATTAATCTTTTTTATAATTTTAAAACTTATGCTATTTACCGTTGTCTGCGACAAATAATCATTTCTTTCTGATAAAGTCAAAATTCTAAAAAACATTAATATATATATATGTTATATAACTGTGTACATTGATCAGGATGTTAATGACAACATACACCTAAAATTATTTTTGGTCTATCCCGTTTAACACATGACATTTCCGAGGGAAATCCTTCTATTAAGATCGTAATTTTATGGACGTAAATTTGGATTAATGCATATGTAATGTGAAATATATTGTTCTTTGTGTATATATTTTTGATGAATTGAAAGGATTGAATGTGACACTATTTTCTTCAACAAAATTTGACATTTTAGGTTTGTACACATTTAGTCTCTACTCTGGTCTATAATCACAACTGAAGGGGTACATGTGCTGCGTAATCCCATCACATTTCAACCAACAAAAAACTATTGAATAAACTTTTATCAGCTGTATAGGGACATATCTATATTTATTGCATCTAAAAACTGACAAAATCAGTGGAAACCGTGTATTCGCGAATTCTATGTTTTTGACCTGCTATGGACGCCGGATTCCATATAACATTGTATTTTAAGGGCTACACTAAAGACCTGAAAAGACATACGACTCAAATTATTCAAATTACAATAACTTTTTTATTATTCAATGGAATTTCCTCAAGTTAGAATTTTATTAATTGTAAATATCCATTTTTCATTAAAATTTAAATGTTTTAAGTTAAAATTATCTTTTTTTACGACCAAGATTGGACCTGGACGGATAAATGAAAAGACCTGAACGGACCTGAAAATCCATGGTCGAACTTATTCAAACTTCAATAGAAATGTTTTAATATTAAATGGATATCTTTCAACTTTTGATTTTGTGAAACAAAAGTTCAACATAATGATAATATTAAAAAAACAATTATGAAAAATTTCGTTGGGGTGTCAAAACTCGGACCTGAATGGAGAATTAAAAATTTGAATATGCCTAAAATTCAATAATAATAAAAAAAATTTAAAGAAAATAAAAACATAGACGAAAAATATGGTTGTTAACTTTTCATGTTCGATGTCATTTTGGTCTCTTGTAGAGGTTTGTTTCATTGGGATCACACCACATCTTCTTTTTAATTTTTATTGACGTGAGAAACTAATAGGTTACTCAAAACTGATCGTTGGAAACTATACTTGTTAACATACAAAATATCATTAAAAACAAATATGTAACACATCAACAAACGACAATAACTAAATTACAGGCTCCGGACTTGGGACAGGCACATACATACAGAATGTGGCGGGGTTAAACATGTTAGCGGCATCCTAATCCTATCTTAACAAGTAACAGTGGTGTAACAGTACAACAAAAGAACAAATAATGAAAATCAGTTGAAAAAGGCTTAACTCATCAGATGGATACAAACAGAAATACTTCACAGAGTGAACGTGGTCGGGTACTTGTATATCCCAACAACAAAAAGACACTAAGTACAGATCTGAGAGTATTCGCAGTTACCGACAGATAGTTCAAAGCCACTAACAACTAATTAAAAAAATCTTGCATCCAAGACTTCATTATCAATCCGTACACATCCAACATCCAATGGATTTAGTATAAATACGTCATAAACAGTTAGAGAAAAACATGGCCTTGTGCAATGTCTAGATACAGGTATCGACAGATTGTAGATCTATGAATGTGTATATGTATATATCAATAATATTTAGTTTGCTATTAATTTACTGATAACAAAATCAATATGCATACCAAAAAAATCAATATTCAATGACCTAATTACAGTGTTGAATTGGTAACCTTTTAGAATAAGTTTGTTTAAAGGGGCACTAGATACGAGATATATAAATTATCTAATATATATATTTTTTTTTGCTCAATCATTAATGAAATGCAAATAGTGAAATAATAATTTCGCTTTTAGCAGCCAGTATGGTTCAATTTTGTCAAAATAAGCTTAAAAACATTGATTATGAATTTTTCACTTGCAAGTGAATAATTCGACTTCATTGAATCCGTATTCATGTGAACTTCAATTTAACCCCTCAGCTTGAGATGGATAACACGTGAATTGTATTTGTAAAGTTTTTTAAAGGAAAAGAGTGTGAACATTGAAAGTGAAACAAAGGTAAATCATTTTATTGACTGATTCGATCCACAAAAAATCGTTGTTATACAGGTAAAAACAGTTATTTAACATCTATGATATGAAATTAAATAGACTTAGAAAAATCTAACAGCACGAGTTTGCTTATTAATCTATTTATATCTACATTTATGTTTACATCGCTTATATGGTTATCGGATGACTTTGGAGGTCAACTCAATAGTTACTAAGATGTCGTCTAGACAAAAATACGCACGAAACGAAGCTACGTGTTTTCATGCCAATGCCTGTTAATTGTTTATTTTAGACTTTTGAGAGTTTGGATACATGTTTTACATTGTTATAAATCAAATATGAGAATTTGATTGAAATCGGTGAACATGAATGTGACAGCTAGTACCCCTTTAAAGGATCGATACATTTATCAGGATCTTTTCTACATTTCCTGGCACGGTAAACAATATTTCCGTAAAATTGAGAATTTGCTTTCCCGTGAGAAATAAGTTTTCTACAGGAACAACCAAATATTTGAATCTATAGAAGAATTTAGTAAAGATTTAAAGTAATTTATGGTAACAAAATCCCTGACTTAATAATTTAACAGTAATAAATGGATAACGTTCATTGAAATCAAAAACGCCACAACCGACACAGCATAGCGAACGAGTTGTGATACATAAACACCAAAAAAGGGTGCCAAAGGAACATCACCATCCAAACAAGGGAAATAAACAATAGGGAAAGAAAAATCCTCCCTTTTGTCGTATTTTTTGTGTAGAGTTTCCCTTGTAAAACTGAACTATCTTAATCTAGAAAAGGGACAGTTATTGCCGTTTATGTTTGATGTATTCAAAATAAGTTCCTTTGTATAGATTTCGGCAGTATATTAAGAAAAGTCTTGATTGTTTAACGCAATTATCTCATCAAGAAAATTGTAAGTGTGATTAATTTTATAGTCATTTTGCCTTGTATATTCTAAGAGAAAAAACGACTGTACCAAGAATTTAATATAATTTTTTGGAATAACTTCATGTTTCACTTCTCATGTTTAATCTTTCATATATTCTAAATATGTCTTTTACATGTTCTTGATCAAATATTGTAAATAAATTTTAAAGTGACTTCCTATAATTACACAATATTTAAGAAGGTATGCGTTTAAGGTAGTATAGGTGTCTTTCGCCATCTTGGATTGTGAAATAGCAGAGCACCTAAGGTCAAGATTTTCAATCAAGTCAGCAAAATTTGATGAGAAATGCAATTAACTAATGTGAATTTTCGTTAAAAAGAACAAAATTAATGTATAAGATTTTAGCTTATAATTATTTATATTTTTACAAACGTAGATTAATTTTTTGGCTTGATTTCAATGACGTATTAACAGGAGGCAGGGGCGTAGCTGCCGTTAGGCACTTTAGGCACGTGCCTACACATAATTTTTTCACAATTTTTTGTTTTATTAAAAAAAATAATAAACAACGTTATCTGTAGATGAACGTCAGTGAAGTTGTCAAAACTCTTTGATTATTGAATGTCATGTGTACACTAGTCTCTCGTTCTTAGTGAATGAAATATTGGATATAATTGAATGTTTTTTTTATGATTTTACCTTATATTGAAAGTATAAACTAGAACTTTGGTTCAGATCAGTTCACTTCTATCAACAAAAGCTTGAATGAACCTCAACTTAAAAACATGAGTTTTTTTAATAAGTTGTTGTTAGTGTTCAACTAGTTTTCCGCTTTGTCTTCACCGGACTTGCCAATGTTGGTCGTGCGTTTGGCTGTGCAGGATGTATAAATACGCAGTCACGTCTGGTAAGAATGGGGACATTAACTCCGATGCCTAATTGTAGAGAGGATGCCACTCTTTGATGAGTTCGTAGTTGGCTACTGAAAGGCGAAATTTCTGCTCCTATCCAATAATCCCTCATTTTCCAATGCATGGCATTTTCAAATTTCCAGACATTCGTTCTGGACGACACCTATTACAGGACCTAGCTCCCTGTTGTATTTATTGTAATATTTTTTTTGTCCTGAACTTGCATAAATATTTGACACTGGATGTTTAAAAATCAATCAATCAACTAGCTTTCAGTAATTGTGAGTACTCTCAGATCTGCGTGCAATGACCACAATTATTTAAATTCCTAAGCAGGTATAAACAGGATATAAAGAAATACGAATTTCTTGAATTTTGTTACGATAGTATGAACAGGACAGAACTTTTGCATTAGGCATCGACTATGTGTGTATGTGTGGCTAGGGTGAAGGTTTAAGAATTAAAAGATTGATGGTTTTTGTCTAGCCAAAAGGGTAGTTTTATTATATAGTAATACCAGTGTTTACGTACCTATTTTTTTTTTAATGAAGGATCGTCACAATCTTACATATAGCTTGTTGTTCGGTGTGAGCCAATGCTCCGTGTTGAAGGCCGTACATTGAACTACAATGCTTTAATTTTATAAATTGTTATTTGGATGGAGAGTTGTCTCATTGGCACTCACACTACATCTTCCTGTATCTATATCAATCAGAACGGTATAGATATGAAAATACCAAACAGGGTGTACTGCTTAATTAAAGGGATGCGCTTATCTACAGTTAGGCAATGCATATTGTAAATATTTTTTTCTTCATATTTCCGATTGTACTGCGCGTTATCTAATTCACTAGTCAGATGTTGTAGTGAATTATTCATAATTTTTCTAACTTTCATCATGTATATTATAATTATCATGATTAAATAACAAGTAAATTAATAATAATATTTTTGTGCATAAAATTTTGCAGCCAAAATGCTGAAAACCGTTTTCCGTCGGGGGGCTTCGCCCCCATGAACCCCCTACCAGGGCTCTGCCCTGGACCTATTGGGGCCTTAAGCTGCCCCCGGACCCCCTGTCGATTGGTGCCTACAGTTGACAGAATACCTAGGTATGCCCCTGGGAGGTAACACTGAAATAGAACATTGTCTAAAGAAATCTTGCATGATTTTTTATTTTTTTTATGTTTTAGTAGGAAAAAACGTACGGTTACCCTATTTTTTCTTTTGATAACCTTGAAGCATTTTCTAAAGATATCTTCTCGTTTTTTGTTTTACAATTCTATCATTTTCAAATTAGAAGGTGCGGTATAAGTGAAAATTTAGTTTAGCTTCTATTCACATAATGATGTTTTTTCCTGTATAATCCATACAAAATGTGTAATTTTTTTCACAAACTGTAGCTTGGTGACCTATCATTTCTATTATATTTATGATCATATCACAAAATATACTACGTGTTGGCATAATGAACTAATTCTATTATTTTTAATATATACTCTTATACTGCCTTAAACTTGTTAAAGCCAATTCAATAACTATTTAACTTGTAAAATTAATATGTACAATCGTATTTTCCAAGAACTTTGCACGCTTGACAGTATATCATGATAAATGGTTTATTTAACGGTTATTATTGGAATCTTTTCTCTGCATTTTATTTAAGAATTGAATGCTTCTTTTTGTAACTTTATTGGCCCGGGGGTGTAAAAGCGTTGACCGAAGTACATTTTGAATGAAGCGCGGAAATGTGCGCACGGTCAACGCTTTTACAACCCTATGAAGTTATAAAAAGAAGCATTCAATACTTATAATTACATTTTAGCTATGATCATGAAAACACGAATTTTATGATTTTTTTTTTATTTAATTCACCTGTGCACTTTATTGTGGGACCACTTGTTATCATGAATGAAAAATTTTATTGAGTAATGCAATTGCTTACGGAATAACACGTGATGTGCAGTTAGCCAATTAGAATGAAGTATTATAATGAAACATACATCTAATGTAATTATTATTTTATTGCATATTTCTTTCAGACTAAGGGATTTCATTGAAATCAATTACCATGGACGCTTTTAAATATTTCGGGGAACTTTATGGATGTAAAATGCCAGTTGATGATTCAAAAAATATCAAAGATATGGTCCAAGATGTTGCGTCCAATAAAGGTAGGTGACAAAGCATTTCATTTTTTTTTTCAACAATATTCCTTCACAATTTGAATAATTTGATTCGTATGGGAATGTTCCTGTCATCATTGAATGTTTGATGAATAAAAGGAGATGTGTGTATACGTAAATATGAGACAGCAACTCATCATAAGACATCTAGAGCGCAATATACAATATTGAAGAAATAAAAGATTTCTACTAAAGTGGATGCGCTTACACTAATAAACATTAAATTTCATACCACATTATGTGTGTCAGTTGCAAAATAAATCCTGATCATTGTGTACGATATCAGGTACGCCATTATCCATAAAATTGACAAATCCACATCGATGTCGAGTAACAGTAAAATACAGGATAATTTAGAACGAAATTCAAAGGGGAAATCTAAGTAGGATATTAATTATTTGTTGAAAGACAAGTAGATGTATTCTGAAATGTAACACAAAAATTCTTTTGGAATATTTCCTACGTCAATGGTACTCTTCACAGTCAATGGAAGCATTACATCACAATATTGATACTGCTGACTTTTTTGAAAAGGAGTATATCCAATAAAAACAAATATATATTATTTTTATTATTATTATTTTGTATTTTATATTGTGTTTGTGTGATTATTCACAGCCGAAAAATCTGATGGAGATCAATTGAATAGTACAGGGTCCAATCTTTTACCGACAACCTTGAAAGAACTCATTGAAGTAATGAATGACCTGAGAATAAGAAAACAGCGTATGAAAGCAAAATCAACAAATCACAGCAGGGAATGGTGTAATATCATCAAATCAGAAAGGGAAGATGACGTGAATGTTATAGATTTCAAGTAAGTAAGACGATACTCGATCGGTCGAATTGCATGTTGCTTTAAACTTTTGTCAGGAATGATTTATAGTATGACTCATTGCCATATTAGATATCAAAAATAAAACACTGCGTGGCTCAAACGAGTGTGCATCGGCGTTCTGTAACAAGTGGTCTTCTTTTTTGTAATAAATAAACTCACCATAGATACCAGGACTAAATTTTGTATATACGCCAGACGCGCGTTTCGTCTACAAAAGACTCATCAGTGACGCTCGAATCCAAAAAATTTAAAAAGGCCAAATAAAGTACGAAGTTGAAGAACATTGAGGACCAAAATTTCTAAAAGTTTTGCCAAATCCAGTTAAGTTAATCTATGCCTGAGGTAGAAAAGCCTTAGTATTTCAAAAATTCTAAATTTTGTAAACAGTTTTTATAAATATAACCATATCAATGATAATTCATATCAGCAAAAAAAGTGCTGACTACTGGGCTGGTGATAATTACGGCGAGTGGAAAATCGTTGAACATGAAGATCGAGAGAGAGTAAGATAGTGCCTCATTTTATTCGAAATTTGAAAAGTATTGTCATAGATCTATACTATAGCATCCTTTAGATGTCCACAAGACATTGATTACTCTTTCAGATATCAATCTGTATATTTGTGAATAGTGTCTCACATATAAGGGTCAATGACGCAGCAACCCAACGACAAAAATAACCAAAATATATTTATTATAGATATGTGGTATGAGTGTCAATGAAACAACTCTCCATCCAAATAACAATTTATCTATACCTATGTATCTTGTCATACTTTGAATGACAAAATTATTTTATGATGTGACTCTGTACCTATGTATCTTGTCATACTTTGAATGACAAAATTATTTTATTCATTAATATTACTTTTACTGTTAACCAACTTTTTTTGTGATATACATTTTACGTGACTCTGTACTTATGTATCACGTCATACTTTGAACCACACTATTATTTTATTTATTATTATTACTTTAACTGCTAAGTCAGTGTTTGTTATATCTATTTTGCGTGACTGTATTTGTGCATCCCGTCATACTTTGAACGACAAAATTATTTCATGTCTACCTGTGCGAATTTCAAACGCGCAATTTTACACCAGTACCCATACCCTCCTTCCTTGATGGGTGCATTTTACATAGACAAATATAATCGTATAATATAATCAAAATGAGGATGTTAATTTGATGTATGCCTTTTTGTGCTTCTTCGTTACATTTGTTGTTTTTATAGTGATTAAGATGATAACACAATGTTGACTGATGTACCCCTATTTTTGACATTTTTACCTATTATGTCTGTTTGTTTTGTTCACGCATCGGTGACTATATAATGGAATTTGATGCGACTGTCATACAAGTGAGAGGTTTAGCTAGCTATAAAACCAGGTTCAATCCACCATTTTCTACATTTGAAAATGCCTGTACCAAGTCAGGAATATGACAGTTCTTGTCCATTCGTTTTTGATGCGTTTTGTTATTTGATTTTGCCATGTGATTATGGACTTTCCGAAATGATTTTCCTCTGAGTTCAGTATTTTTGTGATTTTTATTTTTTATAAAAGTAAACCATTATAGGTCTAGATACGGCCGTCAACACGGAGCCTTGGCTCACACCGAACAGCAAGCTATAAAACGGCCCCAAAATTTAGTAATCTAAAACCATTCAAACGGGAAAACCAACGGTCTAATCTATATAAAAATTATTGCTTTAGGGCTTAATATTATGTTTGCTTTAGGGCTTCATATTCCTTTGCACTATCTGCCAAAATTACACCATTTTGAAATCTTAAGATTAGTATTTAGACATGGGCCATGACGTTAATGGTTGGTAAATATCTATTTGTGTGAAACTTAGTTTTCCAAAAATCCATGTTTAAAATTGAATAATTATACAACTTAATACAGAAGCTCAAAAACGTAAAATGCATTATGTTGATGACGACATGATACTATACCTTAGCATTATGCATGGCATTTTGCCCTATTTAGAATTGAGATGTTTTTTGTGAACAGTTTTCGGTGCTTTCAGTCATATGCATGTGACACTTGCCAATGAAAATGTCAAGGATTTGGGTCAGATACTATGCACACAATTATGTGTTAAGAAGGAGTTTTAACCTTAATTGTTGAACTTGTCAACGTCCAAAATATGACTTTCATTATTTAAATACGAATGCCTCCAAAGCCTTGTTTAGAATCCAAAGTAATATAGAAATCGTCTCAACGAAAACTGTATCGGTGTCTTCATGACTTATCATCGAATGATGTGTTGTCCTAGACGTATAACCCTGGCCTCACAACTTTTTGGAACTTTTGGTCCTCGGCGATCTTCAACTTGGTAGTTGTTTTGGGTTTCAAACTTTTTACATCTGAGCATAGTTTTGTGTGGACGTAGCGCGGGTCTTGTGTATAAAAATATTTTTTAACCTGTTACCTTTGGATGGCTATTATCGTTTGTTTCTCTGTCCTATATTTTCTCCCATTTATCTGTTTATTTATTGTAACCCTGTCGTGTAATGTTGTAATTTTAATGTTGTAATTAACACTGCCATTAAAGCGGGAGGTTTGGCATGCCACAAAACCATGTTCAACCCACCATTTTTTTCATAAAATGCCCTGTACCAAATCAGGAAAATGGCCATTGTTACATTATAGTTCGTTTCTCTGTGTGTTACGTTTCGGTGTGGTGTCTCTGTTGTGTCGTAGTTCTCTTATATTTGATACATTTCCCTCAGTTTTAGTTTTTTAACCCGGATTTGTTTTTTTCTCTGTATCGATTTATGAATTTTAAACAGCGGTATACTACTATTGCCTTTATTTATCAATGAATTTTAACTTATAAGTAACACGATGAAAGTAACAAGTGGAAAAAACCATTAAATTGACATTTACTCACTGTGCAGTATTTATAGGACTGTGGCGTTGAAAGTCCCTTTACAACTTGTAATTAGTGTTGTTACCCTTTGATATATAATATATATATGGCTTTCTATTGTTTTCTATTGATGTATAAAATGGCATATTTTATCCTGTTACATGAAATTACAGGAATCTCAAAAACAAGATTGAAATGGAGAACGCTACAACTCTAAAAGAGGATGTAAAAAAAAGTCATTGCTGTTATGAAGCCGGCGCTACAATTAGAGAAATCCAAAATGAGCTTTGGCCACGAACTGAACGAAAAACCCCTAACGGCGGCAAGGTATTACTGAACCAAACAGGCTGTGTTGATTTGTCCATTGGTGGAACCATAGCCACTGCAGCACATGGAAATGGTCTGGATAAACCGATTATAGCCGATATGGTCAGGTCTTTCAGATTGATAACAGTTCAATCGAATTGTATCAAACAATATCAACTGGAGCCTTGCAATGGGATCACAAATAAAGAGGAATTTTCCAAAACATTTCCAGACGTCAAATTGGTTCAAGAGGATAAGTATTTCTATGCAGCTCTTGTGAATATTGGAAGCATGGGCATTGTTTATTCGTATATCTTGGAGATCCAAGACGCGTTTTATTTGAAAGAAAATCGTACAATGATGTCTTGGAAGGATGCCAAGGGGCAATTGAAGGATCTGTATAAGGATGAAGGTAACTCACTACACAGTTTTGAGCTATTTGTTTGTCCGTACCCACCAGTTGCAAGAGGGAGCATACTTGATGATCAGATTCAAGTAGTAATTTGCAAGCTAGAAAAAAGTGATGGTCCTCCAGAAGGTACGAGACCGAACTTGCACTTTATTCAACCAGAGTGGATACGTCCAGCCTTTACCGACGCGTGCGATAAAAATCCAGAGATCGTACCGTTAATGATATGCTTGATGATGAATGCAACCCAGTGCAAAGATGTTGTGATGGATGCTTGCGAAGCACTTGATCCCTTGTCTGGTCTAGCGGTTTCAGGGGAGGTCAGAGTCAGTGAATGCGCAATGGAAGTTAAAAGTGAAGATGATATGATAAAGAAAATAGATGATGTAATAGAAATGTTTCAATTAATTAGAAAAAAGAAAGCAAATCAGCTAGCAACAACACCATTTGCTGTGCGATTCTCAAAAGAATCCAAAGCATACATGGCAATGCAATATAATCGTCCAAGTATGATGATAATAAGCAACATACTAAAGGGGACCCCAGAAGCAGATGCCACATTAAAAAAATTCCGAGATACCATGATGGATAAACATAAAGGTCGTCCTCATTGGGGTATGATACAAGACATGGATAAAGGTAAACTGGGAAAAGTTTATGAAAAACCAGCTATCGATAATTTCAAAAATGCTTTGATAAAATTTGATCCTAAAGGGTTCTTCAGCAACAAATTTACAGAAACAGTGTTTGATCACGTGAAAAAGAAGTGAAAATTGTGTAAAGTACCTGATGATAATAGGCATTGTTTTGCAGTAACATTTATATCTCTTATTTTAATTTCTTTTATTTGTTAAGTATTTAAATGATTACATTGTTTTAGGTTTTTAGTTTTTTTATATATTATATTCAAATTTGAAAAGCCATCATTTGAAAATTGGTGATTTTTCCGTAGAAACGTCCTTCGCATACGATTCTTGAGTAGTGATTTTGGTTGTTTGTCATAGTATTCCAATATATTGCTGGAAATCGATATGGGGATGCTATCGAGGAATACCTACAGAGGGGCGCTTATAAATATATGTAGGATATGCAAGTGAGGCTCGATTGATATGGCTAATTGTTATACTCCATTGCTCAATATATGCAGCACAACGATTTACCATGATGGTAACAGACTATCAAACAAAATATAACTATGATCTTAGAAATCTATCCGATATGGACAATTTTAAAACATTTCTCAGTATAGGAGTTAAATTAGTTGCCAAGTTCGTTACTGATATCTTTAACATTGTGTACAAAATTTATCTGTAAATAACAAACCAATTTGTTTGCATAGATAACAGTGATAGATAATTTTCTAAGAATAATTAATCTTTAATAGTTTTGAACAAAGTGCTTCATAAGCCTATGGTTGCTTGCTGATATTTGTATTATAAATTGTATAACTATGTATATATTCAGGTAAATAAACAAATTCATATATATAAGTTTATTTTACTTTAGATTTATCGGGATATGATTGGTTAACGTACTACACGTGGTGACTATATATATTTGGTATAAGGTGCCCTATAAAATACATGGTTAGTTACCATAAAGAGTTAGCAACCATATTGGAGTAAGTAAGGAGTTACTTGCCTTTCAAAAAATAAATTTAGTCTGAAACAGAAGAAGAAACTGACAATGAACGATTGCAATACATTCATAAAGCAAATTTAAAACTAACACGTTGTTATTGTTGGCATATGTTTTTGTATAGACAAATGAAAGTAGGTTCTTAAACATGTTAAAACAGTAAGTATTGAAAACTTAATCACTTTGGTTAGTCTTAAAGCCACATGCATGAAGACAGTCGGTAAGATAAATTCGTTACACGGTGTGCTCGTGACCTAATACGATATATATGGGGTCATATATACCGTATAAGGTCACTACCACACCATGTAAGTAATAATATATAATCGTTTCGTTGAAATATACCTTTTCACTCTTTTGAACTTTTGGAAAACGTTGTTTGTGCTGTATTTAGTGTGCCGATATGGGCCTCGTCTTTAAACTTTAGTTTTGGGGTTGTGACTAGCTCAGCAATAAAACAAGTCTTACGTTACGACATTTAATAAAAGGGAGTAAAACAAAAAAGCGTTTCCGGACATCACTTTTACAATTCCGTATAACTAACATATGAGACTAAAATACACATATAATAAATATATATTTAAATATATGACATTAGACCCCTCTACCAAGACATTTGGGTTATTTTCATGCACATGTATAAAAATTGCGGTTATAAGTCGATATATATGTTGCTGGTTGGGTGATGGTAACTGACATTGTGATTTTTTTAAAACATACAAAACACTCACACATTTCACCTGCGAAAAATACTTTTTATCTAATTTTACTACATTCTGAAGCGTACAAAAAGTGTTAAAATGTCGTATGTTAAAATTTGACTCCGAATATGTTGTTTTATTGGAATGTGCAAAAGAGGCTAAATCAATATTTCGCAGTATTTGAAATTTTATACATTGAGAGTTTTAACCATAAGAGAATAAGATTTAACAACTTGTGAAAATTGGATATCGCTTGAAGGTTCGTTTATTATTATATTAAAATCAAATAACTCGAGTTGATATCCCATTCTCTAATCCTTTGAAAACTATAATTTGCAAATCAGTACAATGATTTCCACATTATTATATAACAACCATTTATAATAAAGATGATACAAAGAAAAACAGTTTTTATATTGAAATATAACCGAACATGTAAACCATAATGTTCAGTCCTCGTTGACCATGCACTAGAAGAAGCATTCCATACACTAGTATTTAGTATAAATGACAACAAAATTATAATATAAATATATATATATTAATATAAAAAATGAAATATAGGGACAACAACTCCGGAAATGTGTGGATTGGCGATTTGATTAGTGTAGACTTATTTGTAGGTCTTATGTTCCGTGATATTTAACAGGATTAATGCTCATAAATATCCGTACACTTATAACATGCAAGTTATAGTCCGGAAACAAGAAAAATGCTTGATTCTGGTCCGTTATGGACCCCTTTTATGTAAACAGTTAGAACAATATCCCGATAATCACTCCTCACTGTCCTCTGGTGGTATGGAACCTTGTATTAATTGAAAATGAAATAGAGATCTATACACATATACTCCAGTTATTGTCGGAAAACTAACTGTCTTTTGACGGCGACGACGATGACGACGACATCTACCATTATACGGTCTCAAACAATTTGGGGTCGTATAAAAAAACAACATATACATTATATTCCAATGTAAACATGCATGGTAAAGGTATCCACATTTAATGAGAGATATTTCGAAGCAGATTTCAACTGAAAATATACCATGTATTCAAAGCTAAAATTTCAATAAATACAGGATTGAGTGAAATTAAGGATGTCAAAAGCAGTCTGAGATAAGCAATAGCCTTGTGGAATGGCAAACTGTATATCAAACAGAATGTAAAATCAACAGCGTGTGTGACGTTATAGCCATGACGATTTAATTATGTTTTATTTTTTCAAGAATCAAAACAAATGTTCGAACTGATGATATATGACATTATTAGAAGGCTTTACTAAACCGTTAAATTGATAACATTTCGGGGTGAGGATCGTAAAGTTTACATGGATTTACTGTTTCTATTTTAACAACGGCATCGTAAAATTAGAATGCGGGAAACCGTTTGTAATAAGGTTTCAAACCCAATCTGTATATATGAAAACATAGTGTAATAAACCCATCGTAGATACCAGGATAAGGTTTTAATGAACTTGTGGTAACACAATTCCTGGCTTCATAATTTACCAGTTTTACATACATGAGTAATACATTCAATTTAATACATACTATATAAAGAAAGAACATAGTAAAACAAAAAACCAGACCAAACATCACGAACTGTGGCCTTCAGATCATATCGACAACATGTCCCACTTGTGAAACCCGTCATTTAAGATAATTTAAAGTTAACATCTGGTGACATGTTGCATTCGATATCTTTTACATGTTCTATGTTCAGTTTAATCCATTCTGTTGACATTTATAAATTAAAATATTTGTCCTGCTGATACATGAAATTATGTCCATACATACAACTCTTATAATCATTCTGAGGATTTATAAATTAAGAAAAACATAATAGTTGCCAAATTCTAACTTTAAACGATTGTCTTTTTGACAAAATATCATCGATTGACCGAGTTCCTAATACAAATCTCATTGTGTTCTTCTAATTAATCCATCCCACTTTATATATTTAAATGGTTTTGTCCCAACGCAGTAGAGCGAAGTCGTCAAAATAATTTATTTCAGGTATCACAATTGTCTGTTGTTCATAATTCTTGACATCTACCACTCTTTCTTCCGCGAATATGTTTCAAAATGATATCTTAAGTCGAAGCATATATATGCACAGATATCTAATTGATTTACAAATAAGTTATTATATTCAAGAAGGTAGGATATATTCAACAATAAACATGATAAACTGAAAGTAAAATTCAAAAATCGCATTAGTAAAAATTATACTATATGAGAGTCTAACCGTTCATTTCTTTGTATTCAAATTATGGAGTGCCGTCAAATTGACGAGCATGTGAGAATGTATTGCTCTAAAAGGATGTGCACAAAAAAAGTTAGTGATTAACTTGAAATTGATGCACGAAATAACTTATGCCGAAGAGTCAATGATCATAGAGATAAGAAAGCATGAGAAAGAAAACAACGGTGACAAGTTTAAGAAAATACTTTCAAAATTAAGCATAACAGACCCAGGTCTGCCATTAGACATGATTGGTATTATTGGTGAGAGCCTATTGAAAGGTACGTGTATTATGAAAAGGAAAAAAAATTATATGTATAAAACAGAACATTGGGCAAAAAAAAAACCTCCTTAAAAAATGATGTATTGTGATACTATGGGTAAGAGTACCTATAATATTCATAGTTGATCCCAATATGTTGCTCACCTCAAGTAAAAACATGGACATATTGAAAAATAGATAAGGTGGACGGAATTGTAGCTACGGTACGTCAGATGGAACATATTACTGGTAAAATGTAACCCGAAAAGTGCATATATTGAGATCAACAAAAACAAACTGGCGTTTCCAAAAGTATATAGACGAAAATAAAATAATGCTGGGAGAATCCATAACCCCCTTGCAGAGCGAGACTGGTTTGTTCAACATAGTTCAACTTTTCCATCTATGCATGCATCACGCGGAAGGCGAATCCACACTCAGTCAGACTTTCGCAGGTAAACTGCCCTTTTACCATACATAATAATAAAAATAATGATAAAAAACATAAGATACTCATTTAACCATATCAATCTTCCCTGATGCCATCAAAAACTATTAATAAAAATAGTAAATACAACCAAACATAGTGCAGTTAACTACACGTATATATAAGGCTGCTTAAATAAAGAATCAGCACATATGCATTTAATAGAAGAAAAATTACATTATATTCATGTGTATTAATTCTGTAAAGTTAAAAACTAGTTTGAGCATTTTATCTTTAATGTGTCTAATTTAATTGTTTCCTTAATAGTATTTGGCGAATTATTCCAGGTAATAAGACCAGACAAGTTCAGAATTAGGTCTTTAAATAAAATCCCGATGTTGTCGACCGGAGCTAAAAATTATAAAGATCAAAGTACAAGTACTAAATTTTAATCGGGAGATAATCAAATGCTAGACCGTTCATACATTTTTAAACATTAAGACCGCTTGAAAATGTGGACAAGTTTATTTATATACATATTATCTATTTGATATTATTCCCAACTTTGTACTTAGTTTATATCTATTTTATCCTATACTATAATGATCTTACTATATTGAACATATTTTGTATTATATGGTTCAATAAATCCAAAATTCTCTATCTGGGCTCTTTGATATTCACTCACCACTGGCTATTGGACAAACTACCTTACTTAATAGTTGTTTTATCTGGTTCTATCTAGTTTAACAGTTCACCTATTGACTATATATATTGTACTTTTTAACTATATTGTCAATGCAGAATAAGAAACACCAGAAATAACATAAAGAGCCGTAGCCAGCATTATAAGGTATTTACATTTAAGGGTTTTTCAAATTAGTTTATGGTTAAATGTTTTTGACTTAAATATTTTATTTAGTTTCATTTACTTTGCTAATTGTATTTCAAACTTTATATTTTCTTATTTACCTGTACAATGCTGTAATTAACTTTCAATGTTGTGTATTAGATAAAATACAAAGGTAACAAAGAAACAGGCCGGTAACAACCTTGACCTGACTACAAGTGCAGAAAACTATTCGGCTGGTTGTAACCGGCCTGTTTCTTTTGTTACTTTGTTTATTATCTGACTTGTACGACGTTTCAAGAAAGTAATAATACTTTTAGCAAGACTAAACATTTGAGAAACTTAGATAGCCATAAAGCAGAAAATTGGAACAACCCTTTTTTGGACGATCAATGCATTTAAATGGGGACATAAAGTTGAACCCCCCTGTTTTGTCCTGTATTTGGACCTGAATCCGCCATTGATGTAAATTCGATAACAATATAAATGTATCAAAAGAATGAATTTCCTACTTCATTAGTGAATGAAATGTTTATGAAAAATTAGATTTTGTCTTAATATTATATATATTCAGGCATATACTCTGATTTTTTTTAAAATTCATGCTCGTCTCTAGATCTGCAAGTGTTGATCGGGATTAAACACGTGTTAATATATGATCCAATCGCAGCTTACCGCCCACAATTTATGACATAAGTTGAATGATTTTCTTCTAGATTTGCTGCTTATTTGGACGTGTATTACATGAACACTTTTTGTTTATAGGATCAATCGTGCATTGGTGAGTTGATAGGGACTTTATCTTCTGATATTAGATTTGATTTTTATTTACTTATTTCCTGTCTAATTTTTATTGAAATATACATGATATACACGTCAGTATCATCATTTCTTTACTGTCAGCATTGTCCAAAATACTATTCATGTCCATATATTGAAGGAAACATTTATTGACCAAATATTTTGCTTCACAAAGGGGGTGGTATGTTCTTTTTTCAGTATATTAACTATTTACTTTTTAACGCCATCACCCAAATGTGTTTGTTTAAATTAGCACTATTAACGGTATTCGGAAAATCAGGAATCATGCAAAACATTAATTTGTCATCTGCTTGACCATAATAATTTTGTTCACATAAAATTTGGGATCAAAATATCTATTTTAGGAGAAAACCATTACCCCCCCCCCCCCCCCCTCTTTTGAAGTTAAGTGTCTAATCCCTTAGTGTACTGATATGAATAGTCTTTAACTGGAAATGTTTGAAAAAAGATATTGATGCTAACGTAAATGTTTTGTTCAATAAAAAGACAGGAAAAAAGGTCGGTGAACCAAAAAGTTCAAATCTAATTGAAAGTTAAAGTGCCCATGAACTCACTGATCATGCACGAGTGATTCTATTCATAAAAAGTGTTCGTGTAACAACTAAAAAGAGTCCGTGTATCGTCTAAAAAGAGTCCGTGTAACACCCGTTAATGTACTGTTTTTCTATAGCTCTGCGAAGGGCAAAGTCGTACAAATAGTATTTTATATAGTAGTATGGTCAACTTACTTTAGTGAACAGTTTTCATTAACATTGATTAACTAATTGTTTACATTCAGAGTTGTCATTTAACTGTGTTTTGCATTATTATTTATTTGCAATTGTGTAATTAAACATAATATTCATTATTTGCTACAAAATGATATGTTCATATGCATTTATATGTAAAGTTGTATTTATTTGTCATTATCTGTATATTTCAGATCTGTCGTTGCCTTCTATATTATATTTATTAAAATATATGAACGTTCTGCATTCAATTTATCTGAGCCTTATTCCACCTGGTCACAAATGGCGTCGTCGACAAACCAGAAGGCAATGACTGCTGGCATTCCATCAGACGGCTGAGAGGGGTATCCACGGAGGAAGCCGAACATTTACGAAGTTAATGTGTGTGTCATCGGACTATCCACGGAGATGAACGAACTTTGACGGAGTTTCTACCAGACCGGAAATCCACGGGAAGAGCCGACCAGTGACGGACATTATTTGTGTTATCGGAATATATACGGACTTAACCGAACATTGTCGGAGTTTACGATTGAAGACGAACATTGGCGGAGATGTATAACAGTGCCGAAACCGTTTACCAATGAAGTAACTGTTTTCTGTATTTGGAATATACGTGTATTTGGAATATATGTGATATTTTGAGACATGGTGACATATGATGAAATATGTTTAGTATTTTTTTCAATCTGGATTATGTGATTTATTCATTTTGGATTATGTGTATTATTCATGCTGGATTATAATTATGCATTGATTCACTTTTTGTGAATATAGAGTGGAGTTATATATTGTGTATTTTTGCAATTTTTGTATATATTTTTGTGGTAATTTTCAATAGTTTTGAAAGTTCATAATGGCAAGTAATCCTACTTGTAAGTCTTTACAAAAGCAAGTGACTGAATTGCGGAATAGAATTAAAGAACTATCTTGGAAACCTAGTGTTGAAAATGAAGTGAAAAGACCACCATCGAACGAAAAGAATGTTGTATATGTGCAGAAAGATAGAAAGGTTCCAAAGTTTACTGGGTATAATTTTCAAGTTGAAGATTGGATTGAAGATGTTAATACTGTGTTACATGCACGTGAAATGTCCCGTCAAGAACGAGCGGATTTTATATATTTACAACTTGAAGGTTCTGCTAAAGATGAAGTGAGATACCGTTCTCATCTAGTTCGACAAAGTCCAGATCAAATTTTAGAAATTTTACAAGATGCCTTTGGTGTAAAAGATAACATTACTAAACTACAGAAGAATTTTTTGGACCGTGTACAAAAGCCTTGTATTCCATATAGGATATGTTGAAGTTGATATTGACATTATGGGCCAACGTTTGCCAAACAGAGGTGTTTTGATTGTGAAGGATCCTATTGACAGTTATTCCCGTATGAGAAAAGAAAATGTCCCTGGACTTTTGGGAATGAACGTTATTAGCTTATGTAAGACACTTTGGCAAGAAGATTATGGGAACCAGTATTCAGAAGAAGTTACCGAAATAGCCGAAAATTTTAAACTTAGAGAACTTTTTAAAGCTTGTGACAAAAAGAACATTGTAATACTATTGGATTTGTTAAACTTTGTTCTAATTCACCAGTTCGTATTCCTGCAGATTCCGTGATTATTTTAAATGGAACTGGGCCGAATTTACCAAGATTGTATGATGCTGTGGTTGAACCTTTACACACTAGTGGATACTTGCCTTCTACTTTTATTGTTGTACATACGTTTGTTTCTGTTCGAAATGGACGATTAACTTTTAGAGTTGCTAATATAGGAGATGTGGATATATAGATCTTGCATTGGTTGCATAAAAGCTGACGAATACAATTTCGTCTTGTAAATTTCCGAAACTATTGGAAATTGCTGTGTGGCTCCTTTCTCGTTTGCTTTCAATTCTGTTAGGGCGGTTATAAATATTTGATTTGATTTGGTAAAGTCTTCATATTTCATAATATCAAATTCCTTTAAAAAAGGGGGAAAACTTCAGGAATCTATTCAGAGCGAACCGGAATGAATCGAGTGAGTTGACTTTTTTCCCAATCAGGTTTACGGGCATCGGATTAAAATATTTCAGGACATCATTTTGCCGACCAGGACTATACTGCTCAAAAAGTGTGTCTTCCTTTTACTCAGAGATAATTATCACGTGGTAAATTACCAACCATTTTGTTTGCTTTTTCTGATGATGACGCAATGTTTTTAAACCTTTTGTCAGGAATTTCATCATCAGTGTTGAAGCAAAACGCTTTGTCATTTTCAATATGGACGCCGTCTAGAAGCGCCCGTGATGTTCCCAGGGGTAATAAGTAGCAACGTCCGGTGTATGGGTTAGCAATGCCGGGGCTATGGAGTTATTAACGTCATCCATGAACCAATCAAAATCAAAGAAATATACTAAGTCGGGGATGAATTTTGAAGGTTGTGTCATTTTAAGTGTCGGTCTCTTCTCACGTCTAGTGTGCGGTCGTCTCCATGACATCTTCAAATTTCCATTTGTTTTAATAGGTATCAAACATTGGACTTTCTATCCAGCTTTACAGATGTAAATGATTAACGATATCATACAGCGTTAAAAGAGAACACATTAATAACGCAGTGTTCCTAAAAGCTTTACATAACAATATATTAAACTTATACTGACATAAGGACCTTATTATATTGCTAAAAACTTATTATTCGCCTTATTTGTCCCTTCCAGGTAATTAAATTTGACAAAAAAGTTTCTTAGGCGATATAAAAGATCACGAATCTAATTATAAAAAGAATATACCTTCTATATAATTAGAAATTAATTTGTTCGTACCAAATTTAATTCAATAACAACACTTTAAAAGAAGGAAAGAAAATTACAAGGTTATTAGTAAATCGCAAGAGTAGAGTATAGTTGAAACAAATTAACTTAAGTGTTAGCATTATCGTATCAGTGTCAATTAAGGAAAGCTGAAAAATGATGTGTATGTATAGATAGAAAACAAATGAGTATGATGAAAACTATTGTCAATCTTGTTCTGACAGAAAAACAATAGCTGCGGTGCTACAACGTTTTGAACCTATTTTTTTGAAATTACAAACTAAGGCTTATATTTTCTCCGCTAAAGAAAAGACTATACAAATAAAAGCAATGGTCCAAAAAAAGAAATTAATCAGGAAATATATATCTTTTATTGATTAGATGGAAATCTAGAGTAAAACCAAAAAATAAAAACATCGGTTGGAAAAAAAATGAAGCAGACGATATCATTGCGACATTCACAACTCGAAATTCAACAACAACTGACAACGCTGTAGCAAAGAAAAAAAAACCGACAACAAATCCACAAAACACCAGAGAGAAAACTAAAGACTGAACAACACCAACGGTAAAAATGAAATTTGGTGCTCCAAAAGGGTTTGCAACACCTACTCCACATGTGGTACCCGTGAAAGTATGCATTGTTCTCATTATGAAATTTAGTTAAAAGTGTTTTTCATGTATAAAGAGTCCATCTATGATAAAAAAAAATAGTGATTTCTTTTTCATTTCCCTTGATTTTTATTTTCCATTCTACTTGTTATATAAAGTTAATCCCATTTATTTGCTGGTTATTCTTAAAAAGACCTAAGCGAATAAACCAATTGAAGTATTACATATACTTATGTGCGTTTTAACATATTGGTTTTCATTTCATATTGAACGTAATTGGTCAAAACCCAGTAATACGCGTTGTTGTTTACTAAAGATACTTTGAAGGAAACACAAATTTCCAGTTCAAATTACTTGGTAAACCATTAAACAACATTTCAAATACTAAATAAATATCTTTCGTTGTGTAATTCAATATGGGTTTTGCAATATATAGTAGTCAGCAAATTGGGATATTTGATGGAATTAGATAATCCAATGTTATGACTACCGCAAAAGTAAACAAACTTTCAAAAGACTGAAATGATGTTGAAAGCTTTTGTTATTATCAAAGACAACAACGAATATAAATAAGGTCAATACATTGACAAAGAAAATATGAAATGTTGAGTTGAAATTGCAATTCAACCAATATATAGTCGATATCTTACAAAAGTTTAAAACTGATAAGGACAGTTCGGTTCGGCTTGAGGTTTTGAATATTTTTTATAACAATGTAAGAATTACAAATTCGTGTTTAAAAACTCTGTGTATTAGAAAAAAGTCAAACAATCCACCAAATATCAAACGAGATTTGTAATAAAATGACACACTAGTCGTCTTACCCAACCTATCTGAGCGTATACTTATCCCAGCCTATTGCATTACGGAGGGGAGCATAGAATGCACGAATTGTTTGCTCATTACACACATATTTTTTTTTTAATATATCTTTACCAATTTTGCTATTAGATAATGATTAATATTGTTGACAACAACCTCTTAAAGGAATAGTCAATCCAGGTAATTGTAATCAAATGCACCGATCACGATTTGATAATTTCACATGACCTATATATTTATCCTTTAAACGGGAACTTTTCAAACCTCACCATAAAAATCTGACAATAATAAAATAGGAAGAGATTATATTTTAACTATGGATTTGTAAGTTGTAAGGTTACAATTACAAAAGCAAAACAAACGACCGTATGTAAAAGGTTTTTATGACTGACTTCTTTGTTTATTTCAAGATGTCAAATTTTTTTTCTGAGGTAGAAAATCAACAATCATTGATGAATGTGTCAAATTGTACTATCTCACATCTATTTAGAATTTCATAAAATGGATTATCTTTTTTTGGTTCCTATATCTCTTAGTTTCTTAGTCATGACAAATGCACATCAATGATTTATGCAGTCTTAAAAGAATTCGGTGTCCCCTTTTAAATGGTTATCAATAAAATGAATGCAATGAAGTAAGTTAATATAATTCAAGCTAAATAAAAGATTTTAAAAATTGAAAAAGGTTTTAAAGCAAATTGAATTCGAACTTGCCGTTAAATTTCTTCTGGTGTACTAAAATTCTTGTTCAGCTTGCATGATATGAATGTTTAAGTTGCTGTTAAAAGTCCCGATTTTCATCAGTGTTATCTGGCTCTTCATGTTTATTTTTCATTTACGAATTTGGTGACATATATATTTGTCGTATCTATTCATAACCTGTCGCTTAATTTACAGAGCATTACGTTCAGCATGGTTACTTGTTACAGCTGGGCGTCTTTAAAAATATGAAAATAAGGAGATGTGACATGATTGCCAATGAGACAACTATCAAACAAAGTTCAAATGAAGTCGATGTAAGCAATTATAGGCAACCATGAGGCCTTCAACAATGAAAAAACCATACTGTATAGTCGTTCATTAAAGGCCCCGACATGAAAATTATGAAATATTTCAATTGAGAAAACTAACGGCCATATTTATAACAAAACGTTTTACTAAAAACAAATATGACAGACATGAACCAACGACAACAAATAAACTACAGGCTCTTGACTTGAGACAGGCAATTACAGTATGTGGCAGCGTTAAACATTTTTGTTAGCGCTCAATCCTCCCGATAGGTTGCATTTCTGTAAATATTGACAATGCAATTTCCCATAGGAACTCCTTTTACAGCTAAAACTGTACCACTTTTACTATGAAGTTTTGAAAAAAATCTTATCCTAAAATTGAAAGTTCATATGCACCACAATTTTTTTCAGAGGTCAAAATATAGGGCTGTGCGGCATATTTTCAAAGTTTATATGCCCTGAACTTCTCATAGTTTAAACTAACACTAATTTTCTTAACTACCCCTACCTCGAATGAAAGGTTACCACGGATTGCAATGTAAACAATATGCACATGTTTATTTACTGGTAACATTCGCAAGTTATGTCTCTGTGAGATGGAACACAGAGAGCATAACTGGGAACCAGTATGTAAACAAAATTAATTTTCTATGAATATTCAAGATCTCCCCAAAAGAGGCGTGTTTTGAAAACAGCTGTATTTACAAAGTGCACCTATAACCTAAAGATAGTGGTGTAACAGCACAACATAAGAAACAAACTATTGTTTGTTTAACTCTGGCTTTGGTCTTATGCGTATCTGTTTTAAAGGGAATTCTCATGCGATTGTTAACGATTCTTTTCCATTATAATTTTTTTCTCAATAATAATCATATATTGTCAGTTATGCTACTATAGAGAAGGTCGGCTACTCTGACGGATAGTTATAAACGTAAACATAAAGAACTTTTAAAAATGTCTGCCTCTTAGACAAACTTATTAGGGTTTTGTGTGATGGTTTAGTTATTTAGCTTGACATATTCATTATAATATAAGAATTAGTTACGTTTTTTTTTTAAAGTACACATCATTTATTCGAACGCTTGGAAGATTAGGCGGGAATTCAAAGAATCACATGATTTAAAAAAATAAATGATTTTAAGTATTTTGATTCCTAAAATATAATTCAAGATGGCCGACAATTCTAGTGTATGAGTTTATATGTCTTAGTTACTTAGTGAAACCTTTACTTACGTATTTAACTAAATTCAAAGTGTGACAATTACCGATCGAATTGGTTTGTATGTATGTGATTTTATTGAAAATCTTTAGTAAGACATACGTTAGTGCAACACAATTTCAATTTGAGAAAAATAATTTAAAATTCGAAAAAGAAATCATAAAACAAATTGACATACCCCAAGTAAGCACTTATAAATCATTCTTATTTACAGCCGAAAAAAATAGTGGTAGATTTAAATTATTTACAATACAGTTCAGAAATTATTTACAAATGGAAAAAAACATAATAACTGTAAGTAAATATTATTATTAAATGCGTTTTAAGATACATTCCCTATGTATCATATTGATAAGAAGCAGACTGAAATGAAAATCGTTGTGGCGTATGCAAACTATCGTTATATTAATTTTTCTGTTTCCCGAATTCTTTAGTATAAATGTTTTGTTTTGGGATGGGTGAACCGTAATGAACTAGATTTACGACCCGCCGATGATGCATAGTTGATATTTACTACACCACTTTGCCTTTTTCTGTAAATGCTGAACTGTTTTTATGCTTAAGGTTCAACCTCGACAAAAAAATATATATATATAGATATATTCCTTAATTCAAAAGGATTTCAATAACAAATTTTAATAACATGATTTCCGTAATTCAGGCCAATTGTCGCCAAAACAAATGTAATCCGTAATAAGCTGAGGAAACTTCACTACAGATAAATTAAAGTAAAAACAAATGTTTGGTTGGAGCGTTTTAGATGGTTTAAACATGTCTTTTTGAAAAGCTGTAAGCGCAATACGTTGTTTAAAAAACACCCTGTATTGCTTTAACTGATTTGTGATATCATGAAAGATTTGTTTAATATCAGAATTTATCTGAATTTGAACTAATAGCAATAAGATATATTTAGAACCTATCAACTAAACATTGTGTTTTGATATTTGTTTTGGTAAATAAAATTAGTTGAAATCTATTGGAATGCAGTGTATAATGTTATTTTGATATGTAACATATACAATGTACAAGGAAAAATGGATAAAAACCTGATCCGTTGGCCTTAGTTGACGAGTTCTAACGTGCAAATATTTAACATAAATGAATGTCCAGGTACAGGAATAATGCTTCTCATACTGACAAATTCGACAAAAGCTTAAAGAAAGATTTAAAATATACTCGTATGTTTGGCCATGTGAACTTATATCCTTTAATTATGTCGGCCGTCTGTCATTCAGCGAGTGGCTACAATCCTCAGAAATAACCAGGGAAGTTTTTACCCAAGCTTGTCTGGATGATATTTAAGATCCTGTTTTAAAAAATTCGTTCGACGAATGAAAACTGTTGTCATGACTAAAAATGTGAAATGGATGTAAAAATTAACAAAACTAATAGAAGAGTTAACTTCATTTAACTTTTCAATGCTAAAAATAAAAATTCAAGAAACGATAAATCGTAAATCAATATGTTTGATTGCACATTTAATCATCAACCGTAAGACTAAAAAATAGCATTTGAACAGCATAGATTTAAACTAATGACACGGAAACGTTTGAAGAAGTACATTCTTATATCAACTTGCACTTTATTTAATAAACCAGTAGGGGAGCTTTGTTGCATAAAAGCTGACAAATACAATTGTATTCTGTCAATTTCCAAAATTATTGGAAAGCGTTGTGTGGCTCCGTTTTCTTTTGCTTTAAATTTTATAAGGCAGTTTTAAATACTTGATTTGATTTATTAAAGTCTTCATGCTTCATAATGTTCAATTTCTTAAAAAGGGAGGGAAGCTTTAAGGTATCTTTTCAGAGAGTACCGGAATGAACATAGTAAGTTGACTTAATACATTTTCCCATCAGGTTTACGGGCGTTGAGATAAAAAATGTTTCAGGACATCATTTAGCCGACCAGGACTATACTGTTCTAAGTGTGTGTTTTTGTTTTTCTCAGAGAGATAATCATGTAGTAAATTACCAGCCCGTCTGTTTGCTTTTTCTGTTGATGACGCAATGTTTTAGACTTTTTTTCAAGAATTTCATCCTCAGTTTGGAAGCAAACCGCTTTGCCATTTTCAATATGGACGCCGTCTAGAAACTCGCGTGACTTTCCCAGGGGTAATAACTAGCCGATGATAATTTGGGATGGCTGTGTGATTCAAAGTGTCGTTTTTGTCTCAAATCTAGTGTACTGTCGCTTCCATGTCATCTTCAAATTTTTTTCATTTCTATGAATAGGTATCAGACATTGGACTTTCATTTCAGTTTTATAGTTGTCAATGGTTGACGATATCATGTTAAAGGGGAACATGTTAATGACAAAATGTTCCTAAAAGCTTTGCATAACAATACATCAACCTAATGAAGACATAAGAACATTATTATATAGCTAAACATTATTCTTCGTGCCTTATTTCTTCCTACCAGTTGATTAAATCTGACAAAAGCTCCTAAGGCGATAAAAAATATCACAAATCTAATTACAAAAATAGATATAATATTATTTATTTAATAAGACATGAATTAGTTCGTACCAAGTAAAATTTGATAGCAACACTTTAAATAGAAACGATCATAACAAGGCGTTTACGTATATCTCAAGAGTAGGGCATAGTTGAAACATATTAACTCAGATGCAAACATGATTGTATAAGTGTCAATTACAGCTGGAAAATGATTTGTATGTATAAATAGGAAACAAATGACTATGCTGAAATATATTACGCTTGTTTTGGCAGGACCACAATAGTGAATGTGTTACAACTCTTTTAAACAGATTTAATGAAATAACAAATTAAGTCATATCATTCATCCGATAAAGGAGAGACGACAAAGAAAAGGCAATGTCTCAAAAATAGAAATTAAAAAAAGTAAAATGGTTGTAAAGATTTTTCAAAAAGATTTATTAATTTGAAGAACATTGAAAAAAAAGAAAACTCCGAACATCTGTTGTAAAGAAAAGATAATATGGGGACATTCAAACTCATAGGTTAATTTTTAAAACTGACTATGCCATGCCAAACATATGAAAAACTACAAAAAGACGAAAAAGTCCACAAAACAATAAATAGGAAACTAAGGACTGAGCAATAAAATGGACGGTACTAATTTTCTTGCACCAGATGCGCATTTCGACAATACATGTCTCTTCAGTGATGCTCGTGGCCAAAATATTTGAAATCCAAAGTTTATATAAAAGATGAAGAGCTATAATCCAAAAGGTCCAAAAAGTATAGCCAAATCCGTGAAAGGAATCAGAGCTTTGCATGAGGGAGATTCATTCCTTAATTTATAATAATTTCTAATATTTTGTAACAGGAAATTTTAATAACACAAAAAATCCGTATTTTCATGCCAGTACCGAAGTACTGTCTACTGGGCTGGTGATACCCTCGGGGACTAATAGTCCACCAGCAGAGGCATCGACCCACCGGTAGTAATAAAATGGACGGTACTAATTTTCTTGCACCAGATGCGCATTTCGACAATACATGTCTCTTCAGTGATGCTCGTGGCCAAAATATTTGAAATCCAAAGTTTATATAAAAGATGAAGAGCTATAATCCAAAAGGTCCAAAAAGTATAGCCAAATCCGTGAAAGGAATCAGAGCTTTGCATGAGGGAGATTCATTCCTTAATTTATAATAATTTCTAATATTTTGTAACAGGAAATTTTAATAACACAAAAAATCTGTATTTTCATGCCAGTACCGAAGTACTGGCTACTGGGCTGGAGCAACATGATCCTATACCCCTTCCAAAAAAAAAAGAAATGAGAAGACAAACTTGGGTGTTTCTGAAGGATCAGCAAATCCTGTCCAATATTTGGAACCCATTGCTTCTCATTATTAAAGTGTTTTTCATGACAAAAGTGTCCATCTGTTATGTTTGTGTTTTCTTCTCCCCCGATTTTCCAATCTATTTGTTATTTAAAGTGAATCACATTTACTTGCTTGTTATTCTCAAATCATTCTTACATTAAACCAATTACAGTATTAAACAAACCTATGTGCGTTTAAACATATTGGTTTGCATTTCATTTTAAGCCTAATAAATTTCAAAGTCTTTTTTTTATTAAAAAATGTACTTTTAAGAAAATAGCAGTTTTCATTCAAATTAATTGGTAATTCGTTAACCAATATTCCAAATGAGTTGACATTAGATAATTTCCTGAAGATTATAAGGCCAAATTGTAATGAGTTTTCTTTTATGTTATAAAAGCTTACAATTGATATGGACTAGACTATTTATTGTTTTTATAGGTTTTGAAACCTTTTTTCTATTAAATTGTAAGAATTACAAAGCCGTGTTTATAAACTCTTTGTATCAAGAAAAAAGTGTACTAAGCCACCCAAAAATTAACAAGTCGAACTATCTAGACTCATACCAATGAGATGTGCCCAAAGCATTGGTCAATGACCTCCGTAAGTTGTAACTGTCTTACACTTATATTGCAATGGTGTCATGTTTAACAATTTATTTGCTTGATGTCATGTGAGTTTGAAAATGTAAATATGTCAGTGTAAAGATTTCATAAGTACTTGTTTTGAAATAAGATAAAATTTGCATTCCAGTAACTTAATATACATTTAGTAGTGATGTAGTTAAAAAAATGTATTAGAGAGTGTTAATATTCCATTATATTTATTTTCAAACTCCATCTGGTATGGAGTATAGTTATTTAATCATTTATTTTTAATGTAATATATCTTAAAAAATACTGTATAATTAATACTATATATATAAGTATATGCTCGGAAACGGGCCCTTTAATTGGATTCAATAAATATTCTTATTCTTATTCTTATTCTTATTCTTATTCAAAAGTGATATCATATAGAGTTTATCAAAAATGTAAATAACTATTTGAACTTTCATCGTTGCTACTAAAAGTTTTGTTTATGAACATCGTGCAGACATGTGAACTTTATGAAATTGTTAAGAAACTATTCTTCTTTTCCTTTCTTTTTCTACTTTCCCGCTAATAAGGTATGACCTAAATTTCTATGGCAATTAAAGCTGACAATCAATACAATTAAGGATGTAAAACAATTAAGGAAGTAAAACTTTATCGAATAAATGATAGATTGTGCGTAACAAATTCAATTTAAGAAAACAAAAATGCTTTAATTGCGAAAAAGTAATCATAAAGAAATTCGATATACCCTAAGGATTGGCTATAATGTAAAGAAAAAGAAATGATAAAGCACTCATAAATCAATCTATGTTACAGCTGACAAAATTGTGGAAGGTATGAAACATTTAATGTTACAGATGGGAATACAACCCATTATACATTATGAAGCAAGAATCTTGCAATCTAATTGGTTAATTACACAGGTGTAAATGACACCCCTTCCAGTTTCTGGGGATAATTTTTTTGTTCAAATTTCGAAGAAAAAAAATTTGTTCAAAATGAAAAAAACAAACACAAATTTGAATTACCAAAAAATATAAAATTCTCCCTCCGAAATTTTTGCTCTAAACAAAATCCCCAAAAATTGAAAATGTAATAAAAGAAAAATTGGACAATGCCCACCAACATCGGTGATTTAGGAGTTTCGTGTAAGAATTTTTCAATTTTACAACCCGATATAAAAAATGAGTAAAGGAACGCTTCATAAGAAATAAATTTGTTATCTGGTGTGCCTCAGGGTGTATGAATTTTCAACCTCGACGTTAAACTCTGTAGACCCCTTGATTACATCAAGATACCTAATAAAGATTTTCAGTAAGAATTATTGTTAAATACTTTTCAAAATGTATTATATTGAGAATATGCAACCTTTAAAGAAAATACTTTCTGGCATATGAAAGCTATATTCTGAATTCTCGACTTCTATGGTATTTTTACTTTTTTATATGTAAAAATTACCATTAAAACTCACTTGATATTTACTGCATCACTTAGCTTTTTTCATGTAAATAATGAAAAGTTCTAAATGTTAAAAGTTCAACCTCGATAAAAATGCATACTACTTCATAAGAACGAGAGATTTTTGCTTATCAAGAAACTTTATCATTCTTTTTTTTTTTTATGGAACACTACTATCAAAGATAGGTTCGGTTCGGTTAAGAACTAAACTGTACGACAAAAGAAATGATGTTTTCCTCGTTCGAACAGTGCCTGCGTATTGAGTAACTAGCAATTAAATTAAGTGTTTTATTTTTTTTTTTTGTGTAATAAAATGAGTACAAACCCATTGCAGTTCAGGAAAATAATATTTTATTACTAACTTATACAAAAAAAAATCAACTACTCAATTGGGCTTATAAAGATGACGACCTTTTTTTAAATGTGACAATTTTAAATGTGAAGGTTTTACATACAAAACTATTTATCCCCGGCTTAGTATATTTCTAGGATTTTGATTGGTTAACGTACGTCGTTACCAAACCCATAGCCCCTGGGTGTTGCTAACCCATATCCCCGGACATTGCTACCTATTACATCGGGGAACTTCACGCGCGTTTTCCTAAGTTCCATGGTTGTTCCTTATGAAATATCGAATTCTGTAGATTATCCATGATGTCTGTATACTTAGATACTTCATTCACTAACGATTTTATCCTATTATGCCGATCATTTGCACTCAGTCATTTAAGTAAATGCATCACTTGGCTCCCACATTGTCAATGAATGGGACTACTGACCTAGCTATGCAAAAGACTCACGTTAAGGTCACACCGTCTATAACGTAACTCTCACAACATTGAGCGCCAAATTTGACCCATACCAGTTTATGTGTTTCTTGATTAAAAACGTCTTTTATCTGACTACCTGTAGGGTTCTACAAAGGCAGTACCCTACACTATGTGAAAAATATGTCAAACTCACCAATTTTAACACCCTTCAATACCCTGTACATTCTACACGCCTCAGGGTGTACTTGGATACTTCAGGGTGTTAAAATATCCATTTCTACGGATATGAACGTAGATAAGTTATAATATTACACGAATAATTCTTCTCATGCTGACACAATTAATAAAGTTTTTAAAGAATACATCCTGTTCTTCTGTCGGTAGTTTGACGTAACCAATTGAAACATATCACCAGAAGCCATCGTGTAAGTATTACCAAAGCTTGCCTGGATGATCTTTACCTTCCTGTTTTTAATTTATGTACTATAAATCAACACGATTGTTATGACTGAAAATAAAAATTGGTTGTAAAGTTTGCAAAATTAATGGAAAATGTAGCATACACTTCCTTTAGATTTTCAATAATAAAAAAATCAAGAAACGATACATCCAGAATACATAAGTTTGATTGCACAATTTGTCACCAATCTTAGTTTGAAAAATAGAAAATAACGTTAACATGCCAAGGAAACATAGTATTCACAAAAATCGATAAAAATCATAGCAAATATACTGCCTAAAACATATCCGATTAACACTACATCACTACAACTACATACGCCTGACGAACAATTGAATTATAATTTAAAAAAAAAAACATGCTTGGTAGACTCGACTGCTTCCATACCTCGTAACTAATAAATGTATACACTCTTTACCTTAATGAATAATTACAACTGCCATATAACATTATGATCTGTTGTATTACAATTTTAAAATCAAACCAAAATGGACAAATGTTTTAAATAGTCATTCACTACATAATGAGAAATTTCCTAGCCTATATATGCTATATATAAACAAATAAAATATCAAACCGTAAGTTTTAGACATCCGCCTTGGACTTACACATACATGTTGTACATGTGAATTTATATTCGGATGTAATTAATGTTACTTGGCATACACACAATGCGCGTAAACCAGAATCCCTTGTTTAGATAAATTGCTGGTATTCATTTCAGGAATAGAAAAGACCATTTTAATATACTAATAATACTGACGATTTATATGCTAAAAACAATATTTGAATATTACAGGCAATATATTTGTATTTCCTTTATACAACAATGCATCAAAATATTAGGAAATTAATTCGGAAGACACAGGTGTATTTTAGACATGATGAGGAATTCTACTCCAAAAACAAAAGCGTAACATATAGTTATCAATGAAATTTTATTGAAATATATTGTTAATGTCGAATATCAGGCTCATTTACAACATGTAAAACAAACGTTTATACAGCCTCTTAATACTTTTCTATAATGCACAAATAGTATGATTGCTGTTTATATTATCTTATTTGTATGTTTTAAGTTAAAACGTTTAAAGTACTTTCCAAGAATTCCTTTAAATTATATTTAAAATGTTTTTTGTAAAAAAATCTATATTATTGAATTTATTTGCAATTTGTTTAAAAACGTGAGGTTAAAATAAACTCATAATAGATTTCAGGATTAAAATATGTACACGAGACGCGCGTTTTGTCTACAACAGACTCATTAGCGACTCACGAATACCATTGTTGTGTGTATGACACGAGTTTCTGGAATAACCTTCAACAGATACGATCAAAACCCATTCTTGGAAAGCAAACAGTATGAAACTTTTTCAAAGCACAAAAACCAAATTGATTTAAACAATCAAATATTGTTCAATGTCAACATAGGCATGTGAAGTTGCAATCTTAGTTTCAATGCAAATGCATGAATTATAACAAAAATTAATTATAAAACTCGAAATTTACAGACAAAATGTGTAAGTTTATAAATACTTATGTTACTGAATCACTGTCAAACTTGGGAAGTTATAGTCCATCGATATTTGTTTCAACCCTGTCGTAGTAAAACATATAATAACATTTATTCTGTTTTTCACCCTGAGAGTCTCAGTCAGTACACGGCTTAAAATTAGTTTTGCTGCCTAATATCAATGAATATTAAGTTTTCTGTGTTAAAAACTTTAAACTTTTATTTATCACTCTGTCTTTTAGCTATGGTATTGTCTACCTGTCTTCGACCTGTGATTTTCTATTGCTGTCTTGTCATCGTTTTTATTATTAAAAAAAAAGAAAGAAGTGCATGACATATCTAATTCTCAAACAAGGAAAATTGTCAATTTTTTTTTTAATTTGTATAGATGTTTTCAAAATATTTTTGGGGATATTTGTTCTTTTTGATTTTGTATCGAAGCCAGTGAAAATTAATTGTGATAAGGTCTATTAATAAAGTACTAACCTACTTATTTACTTGTGTTTGACGTAAGACAACGTGATACTTTTTCTCTGAAATGGCGACCACTTTTGTAGTAAAGTACATGGTTCGAACCGACATCACGACAAATTAATGTCAGAATGTTACAGATATTTCACCTTTGAAATGTAGGCTTGTTGAAATAATTTTCTTCTGGGAATGATACAAATTGATGTATCTGGCTTAATGTTTCCTTAGAATCCTATCATGTAGAATTCGAACGATCCCCAAAGGAGTACCACATTTTACTAATGATTTATTTTATTTACCAACAAGGATTTATTGTAAGAAAATAAAACGCAATTATAAATTAGTTGATGCAAATCTATTCACGGGAAATCATTAAACTGCTATTTCAAAAGAGATATGTTACACGTTATATACCTTCTCCAATATGCCTTCTTTTAAGAGATAAGCGAACATAGAAAACTTAAGACTGAGCAACACGAACCCCATAAAAACGGCGTGTGATATACTGGGGGTCATATTTAACGTATGAGTTCAATACGTTAAGTTAGATCCCAGTACCGGCTGGTATATACAAAACGTAAGTCGGATCTTAATAATACCGCCTTGTTAAAGTATTCGGAGCTATACATACTGTTTGTACTGAAATTTAAGAAAAATTATAAGTCAGTGGGTAAAACTACAAAAAGGATGGGAAAATATGCTCTCTCTGCTACAGAACTGTCAACATTATTGTCAGACAAAAATTATGCATAACGAAAAATAGGAGATGTGAGGAATACTTCAAGGAGACAGCAACCCAATAACTTAAATTACAGAAACGTATCTAGTAGGCAACATACATTCAACAAAAAACAGATGTTCGTACAAGATGTCAAGCTCTAAATTGATCCGAGTTATCTAACGAATGCAAATTTCAAAAACATATATAGAAGGATACAGCTTTATGCTTACTCTATCACGAATGTCACAGAAAAGAGGTGGGAGCTTCAAAAGGGTTATCTAATATCGAAGATAAACTTACAACGCTAAGGGAAAATCCCCAAAAAAACGGCATAAATAAAGGCAACAGTAGTATACCGCTGTTAAAAACTCATAAATCCTTGGACAAAAAACAAAATCGGGGTAACAAACTAAAACTGAGGGAAACGCATTAAATATAAGAGGAGAACAACGACACAACATTAAAATGTAACACACACAGAAACGGACTAAGCATTAGACAAAATCCTATGAGAATAACAAATATAACATCAAACATAAAAAACAAACAAATGTCCATGTTATTTTGTTAAACTTAAAATACATATTCTCCTTTATCTGATAGAACACTAGTTTAAATTAATTTGGTACATTAAACGTCACGAACTACTAGTATTGCAATGGACGCATTTAGTGGCAGCAAAAGCAAGTTTATATATCATTTAAAATAAACTTATTCGAAAAGGTTGCCAATTTAAAACTGTAATATATAATTGAATGATTGATTGATTCTTGGTTGCTTAACGTCCAGTAGCAATCGATCATAATTAAAAGTGCAATGTGTGTTACTCTATGCAGATCCTATATTTTCATTTTACAAAACATCAAGTTCCTTACAGTTGTGAAATGTAGCAGTTCGTCTGCCTTATTAAGCTTTAAGCTACAAGTGAGAACAATTATGTGTATATATCTTGAAAAACGTTTTCTATCTACTTACAACTATGCAAGGAACGTGATATTGGTTAAAGATAATATAGGTGCGACTGCCATAAAGTAGATCACAAAGAAATTTATATATATACATTCGGTGTCAACGTAATTTTGTTTGTCTTTTAACTGTTTGAACAATATTTATTTTTATTTTTAAAAGGTTTCAGTCAATTGAAAGATGATAGTTTCCTCATCAGAAGTTTTTGTATGAGAGTAATGAGGAACAAAGTCATCTTCAATCAATAGAAAGTGGTCAGTATTACTTTCGTATATTTGAAAATTCAATATAACGCAGTTTCTATTTTTAATTAATTACGTTCTGTTATCATAGTCATACGATGGACAATATTCTGTTCACATATCATATTTGATTATAATACAAATGTATAACGACTGTGTTTGTCTTCGAGGTAATACATTTGGATTTTGTTTTACCAAATAGTTATTTTTTTGTGATTTCATTTGTTTGCATATATCAGTCATTTCAAAATAAAGTACAAATTCGGAATCTGAACTTTTCCAAAAAAAAAGTTAAAAAAAATGCAAATTGATTTAAAAAACCAATAGCATATTGATTTGGTAATATTCTTTTAAAATATGCAATCTTACCAACACCTGAGAAAATTTTATTTTAAAATTGTGTGCCAGCTTGTGTCAGATTTTGTCCATCCTGTTACTTTTTTTAACTGATAGCAAAAGTGATAATAGAAAAGAAAATATCCAATGAAAAGTGTGGCTCACATTTGCATAGCAGTGTTCATTTGAAATCACATTTACATTTATCATTTATGTAGATTACCCCCAAAAAAATCTGCAGATAGTCGGTACGTTCAGGAAAATCATCACATTTCTTATTTTTCAAACACTCTTAAAAAAATATTGTGGAGACAGTGGCATTGAAAATTTACTATTATGTCCCTTTTTAATTATACTAACTGGAAACTTAGTCAATAGATCAGTTATGTTGATTGTAAAAATTATTTTACACATTTTTTGGGGTAACAGGAACGAACAAAGGCAGTAACAGGGAGGACAAAGTGGTAACAGTAGAGACAAAACATAATTTGGGTCACGAAAATCAATAACAAAAAACTGGATTTTGAATTTCATAGGGATACGAACGGGAGATATAAGTATCTAAACATTATACACGAACCATTTATACGTGTAGCAACCCTGTCCGGGTCAAACAAACAAAACAAAACAAAAACAAAAACAAAAGAAAAATTGGTATTGGTGTTTTTTTTTTTTTTTTTTTTTTTTTTCTCGCTTAGTATGAAGTAAGATTTGGTTGCCGCAAGTCGTAAAAATCAGTACATAAGATGACATGCCTTTCTGTGAACTTTTAAGACCAAGTTCAGCATGTTGGTTCTTATTTATTGATCATATTCTCTTCCTGAATATGCCTTTAAGTGTTCACTGGAGGCTAACCAATCACCAGAATAACCACCCATCGTACCGTCTTAGAGAAGGTTGAAGATATAGGCGTAAAAAGCAAAACTAATTTTATATGTTTAAAAACATGAGGACAATTTAAAGAACACAACAATACAACTGAACGAAAATTCAAATTATTTTGTCTTATTGTCAATGAGTCTGATATACATGTATCTAGTTTCTGACACATTTTAACACTGAAGGCTTGTCATTCTTGGATTTTTGGATCACCTCCATAAGTTCACGAAGAGGTTCTGATTTTATTTGGATTCGGAATGATAGCCAATATTCTGGAAGATGTAGCAGCGTCTCTCAATGATTTTGGCAAAGAAAAGCACGGAGGCGTCCAAAAAAAAAAGGGGGTGTATGTCATTTTAAAAATTATAAAAATGAATTATAAACACAGATTTGCCGCTGGTGTGCGTATCTATATTTGGAATGGCAAATATATCAATGACCTGCAACTTTAAGAAGGCAATAAATCAATGGGCAGAATTCTTATATCAATTAATGGGTCGACCCATACGTACATGATGTGCACCTACTGTAGACTAAAAGTGGTGTTCTAATGTTTGTATCTCCTAATATCATCTAATTTAAGTATGATAGTGGTAGCTGTGAAATATCATATGTGACGGAGAAGGGATTTTCACATTGTTATTTTATGAATAGGGCAGGGGAGTTCAGACCACAACCGGAGGTATAATATACCCACATTTATATGTTGTGCACCCCCCTTTTTTGAAATAAAAGAAATTCTTTTGTGTCATGAGTGTTGCTGTCGTCTGGCAAGGTTTATATCTCTATTTGCCTGTAACGAGAAAGTATCATGTCTCTAAGAAACCAGTACAAAAGTTGGCAAAATATGATAATGATAGTTTTACAACCCAAGCAGAACAAAATAACACATCAAGGAACAAAATGAACCAAATTAGGTTCAGGTACTAAAGAAAATACTTAAGTACAAATCGCAAAGGGTAAAGCATTCAAAGAGTATTGAAAAGAAACAATGCGTATTCTATGTGACACGCTTAAATAATAGCTGTACAGTAATATCGGCAACTGAATTCTAAATAATAGTTGCACAATTAATAATTTTGTCCATCCTGTTACCAGTCAAGGTAGCACTTGACTTGTTCTAGAAATACCTCAATACAAATGTACATTTTATGAATTAATATACCGTACGGTAATAAATATGTGTAACAATTTATTTGCGATAATGTAAGAGGCATTTTGAGTTTTCTTACAAAGTATATGTCTATCCTGTTACCATTTTTGTCCCTCCTGTTACCACTGTCTTTGTAACAGGAAGGACAGTAACAGGATGGAAAAATTAGTACACAACTTAAATTGGTTTTAAAATAGTCACTCCCTAATAATTGATGTAGTGTTTTTATACTTCCGGCCCATGCCTAAGTTACGGTAACAAGCGTTTCATTAGTCTTATGCAATTAAAAATTATCTATCAACTGGTAACATTAAAGACATTATAAAAAGGTACGCATACATCAATACCTACCGATCTTTTGATTCTGATGACCAAAATCTTCCCACATAAAAAATTTCACCATTTCGTTACGTCCTGTATAAACGCCTACGACGTCACCATAAAAAACCGCCGTTATTTGAGGGAGAAACTAGTTTTATTCCGTAAACAAATAAATAGTAACAGGAAGGACAAATATTGATGAACAGACATTCCAGTGACTGTGGAATAAAAGTTGTCATGATTTGAAACATGGAAAGTTATTTATTTTTAATTATGATGTTACTAAATGAAAAAAAAAATCATTATGTTTACCTTTAAATGCAGTTTTATGTACAGATAATTTGAATGCAAATGTTATTTATCAAAAATGAACGCATTGAAATTGGCGAATTTTCATACTTCAACGAATATAAAAAAAATATGAAACTTTTTGCACACTAATATTTGCATGTACTATCTTGCACAATATGTAAACTCTTATGTTAAATTGAAAAAATATGTCAAACTTACAAATAAAACAGACAATAGACAATAACCGAAAAATGTACATTTTTTTGAAATGACTGATATACGTGACTATACATCTTGACAACAACATGCATTTTTCAACGATATGTTATATAAACGTCCACGGTATAATAAAAAAAAAACTCTAAATGCGAGTCTAGACAAATAAATTGAACATCAAAATGTTAACCGATTAATTCAATTGACTGGGTTCTCTCTGGGGATCTGACTAAGGATTATATAAACCTTAAAAACACAAGCCATATAAATATAAGTGATTACGAAGTGATATTTTCATCATTCCTAGCTATAAAAGTGCCATTACGTATCAGTTTTTTTGGCATAACAACAAATCGAATTTACATCATAAATATATTTCACCCATTGGAGTATCTAGGTAATTAATTCGTTAAATTGTGTTTAAAACGTTGTTGTTGTAAATTGCAAAAAATCCTGACAAATAAGTCAGTAACACCGTATATTGAAATAGTGTTAGACATAGTAGGAGGATTTGAATTACACACTTCTCTGCGGAAACTCCACTTAAAAATTCACGAATATGACAGTTGGTTTCCATTCGTTCCGTTGGTTGATATAGTCGAGCGTTCGATTTTGTCAGGTTTAATGGACATCTCGCTTTGAATTTACCTCGTAGTTCTGTGTTGTAAGCCATACTTTATTTTGTATAACTCGACATTTTATATATGTTTTTTGAGGTGGTAGTATTATCTAAAATAGAAAACATTTACACGTTTTAAAAACCAGCTGTGTTCTACAGGTTTTTAACCGGTAATGATCATGATATGTTGACTCTCTACTTAAAGTAATGATCTATCAGTAATATTAATTAAATTGGCATAGAAAGTCACACAAATGATATTTCTTTCGTCTAAAAGAAAATTTCTCAACTGTATTCTCGGATAGCGGAAGTCTTTTTTAACCTGCAGAACCAATGATTTGGTAATTAGCTGGTTTCCTTTATTTAACTTAAAGTCTCTCTCCTACTAATCGATTATATTTCTAGAAGAAAGAAAAAACACCAAACTATACACTGTTAGCCCAGTATTCAGCAATTCTGTGTTGACATGAATTATCATTGATATGGTCATAATTATAAATTAACAGTTTACAAAACTTTGAATATTTGAAATACTAAGGTTTTTCTACCTCAGAAATAGATTACCTTAGCTGTAATTGGAAAAACTTTTAGGAATGTTTGGTCCTCAATGCTCTTCAACTTCGTAGTTTATTTGGCTTTTTTTAACTTTTTGTATTTGAGCGTCACTGATGAGTCTTTTGTAGACGAAACGCGCGTCTGGCGAAAATACAAAATTTCAATCCTGGTATCTACGAAGAGTTTATTTAATGGACATAAAAATTTTTTGATTTCTTTTCTTTCGGTTTGAGACCCAAATAATACCAATACAAATATAAGGTAAAAGTCCGAGTCAGCCATTTCCCGCCATTTTTTATAAATTAAATATCTCGAAAAGGAGCTTCCTAACCTATCAACATTTTAAGCTCTTTTGTTTCTTATCTAATGCTCATCTGACTTAAAGTATCAAATTTAAATTCTTGATTTGTTTAATTTCACCTCCTAAGTACATCCTTAATTACCGGTCACCATAAACAATTCATTTTAACTGTTATACAAACAATAGATATAGGAAGATGTGGTGTGAGTGCCAATGAGACAACTCTCCATCCAAATAACAATTTATAAAAGTAAACCATTATAGGTCAATGAACGGCCTTCAACACGGAGCCTTGGCTCACTGCGAACAAAAAGCTATAAAGGGCCCCAAAATTACTGGTGTAAAACCATTCAAACGGGAAACAACAAGGGTCTAATCTATATAAAAAACGAGAAACGAGAAACACTTATCAATTACATAAACAAACGACAACTACTGTACATCAGATTCCTGACTTAGGACAGGTGCAAACATTTGCAGCGGGATTAAACGTTTTAATGGTCCCAAACCTTCTCCCTTTTTCTGAAACAATAGCATAACATCACAACATAGAAATATCAATTGGAAGGCTTAACTTAATCAAAAAACGTAATTTAACACACTATGAACGAATAAATTTGATCTGCGATACCTGAATGCAAATGCAGTTAATAAAATATAAGGGACAAACATTCAAGGTTAAAAAGCAAACAAACAAGTCCAAACAAAGCCATGGCAAGACACCACGGCGAAATATTTAACCCTTCGAAAATAATCACTTTTGAAAAAAAAACGGTTTTAATAATATCGATCTACAGGTAAATGAAAAATAACTTTGTCGTTTTAGGTATACTACTTATATGTATAAAATTCTTCCAATAAAAATTGGGGTGAATATCAACAATAAAACTATAAAATTAGAGCTAGCTAAAACTTCCCTGTACAGATTTAAGGAGAATAATCTTGATATCCATACAAATGTAGTACGAAGAAGTGAAAATTAGTAGATATTCCAAATAATCAAAGCAAATAAGTATGTTTACTAAGCTTTAATCTCTTTTGCAAATTATTAGGTTACATAAGAAATACTTCCGATTTGAATTTTTATCATTAGGTCTGCATCTTTCGAAAATTCTTACTTTCGAACTTTGTAATGTTTTTTATTGTTGTTTGCCTTTTCGTCGTTTTATATTGGTTATAATGTTGTCTTTTTTTATTGGACTAATGATTTACGGTTTCCCCTTTCGTATCTTCTCTCTCTTTTTTAGTGCAGAAATGTATAATTGTGAGTGCATTAGTGTATGAACGTTATTGACATTTTTCATAATTTTAATAATTGATACAGTAGTCAAAATGAAGTTTAACCTAAAATTAACCGAGATCAACCTTAATATATCATTGCATCACATATTCTTTTGTATAGTTCAGCATAGTGTTGTTTCCTCCTATAGTGTTTAAGCGACAGCTTCTTAGAACATAGTATTTCTATTTAATATGCTGTCGTAGTAAAGATAAACGATATTAAACTACATATTAATATAACCTGATATCCAAGTAGTACAAAGGATTGTGGTAATTAATTCCATTTATCATATACTTAGCATTGATATGATAGCTTTTGCATATGTGTAATGAGCGGAAGTACACAAGCCATAATTTCCCACCCGAGCTGATAACCCATATCAGGTGCATCTCGTGCACAAAACCCATAATAGTGCCTCTCGTGCAAGTTACTTCCGGTGTTTCCGGTATCGGTTGTTTACTTTTCCATTGTGACGTCAGATATTTTTTATGACGACGTCAAAATTTACGAGAACTTTTGTGGGGATAGTTTAGTACTTGTTAACAAATGCCATTGATAATTATGAATCATTTTATAGTACAACAAACATGGAGTAATAATGATCATAAAACTCTTTCAAATTTTCAATGTTTCAAAATGCCTCTATAGGAAATGTTACCATATATATATATATGAAGGTAGTGATGCTGTTGTTGGACAATTATAGTATACAGAGGCGGATTTAGGGGGGGGCAGGGGCCCGCCCCCTCCCCCTTTTCGGGGAAAAAATTGGTTACTTATATAGGGAATCACTGAAGCGCGACTGGAGCGGGCCCCCTCTTAGGCAGTCAGTGGGCCCCCACTTATGAAAATTTCTGGATCCGCCACTGGTATATTTGATTCATAATTTAACTTCTTTATAAAGTTTTTGCCTGTTTTAGTTATTGCATTTGTTTATTTGCCTTACATAAAACTAATGTCGGAAGTATATGATAAAGCGATTAATACATGGCCTTTTCCATATCAGCCTGGGTATCATCCCTCGACCCATATCAGCACCTCGACTCCGTCTCGGGCTGATATGGGGGTCTCGGGATGATACCCAGGCTGATATGGAAAAGGCCATGTATTAATCTCTATCTCTCATACAAATCCTATAATTCCGGTTTCGAAGACATCATGATACCTTTAGGGTTAATACATGTATTTAAATGCGACAAGAAAGCGAGCCATTTAGCGTAATTTTGTAACAAAAATTCATCTACATTAAAAACACCATATGTGTCATTATTGATTGAAATTTCTTCAGATGTATCATTCACGTTTCTTTATTTACCTAAATATTATACTGCATGTTTGGACAGTCATACTTCACTACATGACATATACATTTAAAGCTACCACTGTTGCTTCTTATCTGGGTTATGTGTCCTATGTGATATTATTCTTATTTAACTTTTGATACTTCGGCTTTCCAATATTTGGTTACTAGCTTCACTTATGAAAAAGAAAGTTGGTAAATGAGTACATAATAATTAAAATAGATGTCTATATTTCATAGTGTGTTATCATATACTTAATATTGTGCTTTTTGCATATGTGTAACGACCGGAAGAAAACGAGCCGTATTTGCACACCCGGTCTGATAACCCCGTATCAGCCTATTCCGTCACTACCCGGGCTGATATGACCGTATCGGCCCGGGCAGAAAACCCATATCACCTCTGGTGTTAATCTTCTTTATCTTCGGAAATATATGATAAAGAGATTAATACATGGCCTTTTCCCTATCGGCCCGGGTATCATTCCGAGACGTAGTCGAGGTGCTGATATGGGTCGAGATATGGAAAAGGCCATGTATTAATCTCTATTTATTACATCTAAATGATCACGTTGTTACTTTTTGTGAAAGTTATATTCGCTCCGTCGATTGCATATTACAGCTACATGTCGTCGATTAGATATGCTACTATCGGACAAATGTTAGATACAATGATGTTCAGAACGCAACTTCTCCTACATACGATACATGCTAAACTAATCAGATCTGATCAGATTTGAGCAAAGAGCTGTGTGCAGTCATTTTAAAACAAAAGGAGATGTGGTATGATTGCCAATAGGACAACTATCCTCCAAAGTTCAAATAAAGTGAATGTAAGCAATTATAGGCAACCGTAAGGCCTTTAACAATGAAAAAACCCATACCGTATAGTCGACTATAAAAGGCCTCGACATAAAAAATGTGAAACAATTCAATTGAGAAAACTAACGGCCTACTTTATAAAATGGGACGGGCACATAAAGTATGTGGCGGGGTTAAGCATGTTTGTGAGAGCTCATCGCTCCCCTTACCTGGGACTGTGGTGTTACAGCATAACATAATAACTAACTGTAAAAATCTGTTGCAATAGGCTTAACTCAAAAGTTCGGTACGAGGCACACACACTACTATCATAAAAACAACAGACACAAAGCACCGAAAGAAGAGTACTCTCAGTTACTGAAAGCTAGTTCAAAGCCAATTGCAATTAATAAATAAATCATATTCTCCCCAGACTGAAGTATAAATCATTACACCCCATGTTCCCTGTAAACTCCCAACCAAGGTACGATTCGCCATTCCCCATAGTCCCATACCCCTAAAAATCAATAATACAAGTTTTGTCGTGCTAAGCATTCCTACGCTCGCAATTCAAAGTATCGGAAAACAGAGAGGATATGTCAAAATTACCCAAAAAGTACTCACAAGATGCAGTATTGATCACTATCATACTGCCATTCAAATATATGTCATACTGTTCAGCAGTCTTGAGATAAGTGGAAAGAAAATAATTTTTCCCCTTTAATATTTTGAAATTTTTTTAAAATTCTGGAAAAAAAAGAATTGTGACACAGAATGAAGAAACGTGCACGTTACAGCTCAGCATATTCAAGCTTATAACCAAAAATAAATTAGCTTTGTTTAGTAGTACTGGAAATTGTGTGACGAACAATTTGATGTTCATACAACATATTAAAATAATTGTTTTTACAAAGTTTTGAAAAACTGTTTGACAGATCCAAAAAGTGAACACACGTTCCAACACATCACTGTAAGGCTGCTGGCCAAATATGAAGTCGTTCTGTTCAGTGGTCCCTCAGATACAAGAGTTACGAATAATGTTGTTGGACTGACGAACAAAAATAAGGACGGACGGATAAGTTGAATGCAACACTTATTTTAAGAGTGGTGGTTTAAATTTGATAAGAGTTTCTTTGCATACCCCCCCCCCCCCCCCCCCCACCCCACCCCACTTAATTGCCAAGACGTTTTTGTCACTTCCGATAAAACCGAATTCATTCATTAATGATACAAAAATAATCAACGATTGACTTTAGTAAAGACATATTGTTATCCCTTAACTTCCCCAATCCGGCAATTAAACTCATGCATTAGAAAAGTGTCCGTTTAAATATGCGGGATGTATAGATACTTAGCCACGTCAGATCAGAATGGGGAAATTAAATCAGATGCGCTGTGAAGGGATAGTGTCACGCTCTCTGAACGTAAAAACCCAACTATTTAGGGGTCAGTCGGTGGCTTGTTGCAAGGCAAAATGTCTGCTCCTATCCAACATATCCCTATTGAAGTAAAATAAGCGGCCTCATCACGGTCGAACCTTTTTTTATGCATGAAATATGTGCCACTGGAAAGTAAGCACACACTATTAATCAATCAATCAAAACCTTCTTCAGAAAACTACAAGGTAAACACATGGACAAAATTATATCTTCGACACGTTGGACAACTTATAAAAATAACAAGATGTGGTATGATTGCCAGTGAGACAATCTTCCACCACAAACCAAAACAACTATAGGTTTCCGTACGGCTTCAACAATTAGCAAATTCCATACCGCATTGAAAGTTCTAAAAGACCCCAAACTGAGAAATGTAAAACAATTCAAACGCGAAAACAAAAGCCTAATTTATATGTATAAAGCAATAAACTTAAAACAAATATGAAAAACAGCAACAAACGACAACCACTGAATTCCAGTCTTACTGTAATTACAGCCTTATTTTGTAAAAAATAGTTCCGTACTCCATGTACTCTTTACAAAAAAATTATTATATTTACCTGTGTACGTTATTTCATTAAACGTCATTTTGTCCAAGGTTATATTTGTCTTTCTGATATTGTTTTACATCTCCCCCTTTTTTATTAATATTGTATTTACATTGTGTCATAGATCAAATGTATTCGTTCAGTGTATGTTTACTTGTTTTTGTTAATATGTCTTTTGATTGATTTAAGCCATTTTAATTGATATTTGTCTTTCTATGTTGTGATGTTAAATTCAGGTTAGGTGAAGGTTGACGCCTGTTAAAACGTTTAAACCCGCTGCATTTGTTTACACCTGTCCTAAGTTAGGAACCAGTTGTTCAGTGGTTGTCGTTTGTTGATGTGGTTAATAAGTGTTTCTCGTTTCTAGTTTTCTAGTTTTTTTTTTTATATAGATTAGACCATTGTTTTTCCTGTTGAATGGTTTTACACTTAGTCTAGTCATTTTTGGGGCCCTTTATACTAGCTTGCTGTTCGGTGAGAGCCAAGGCTCCGTTTTGAAGGCCATACTTTGACCTATAATGGTTTACTTTTACAAATTGTGACTTGGATGGAGAGATGTCACATTGGCACTCAAACCACATCTGTTTACATCTATTTACATAAAAAAAACACAAGTTTTACTACGTAAATGAAAGCTCCTATTTTTCCTCCATAACATAATCTTTTGTGTTTTGGTTTGAACACGTTTGTGAAAATTGTAAGTGTGGTTTATTTTTTTTTTTTTGGTTTTGGGTCATTGATTTACGATATATTCTAACACAACAGTTTAGATTGTAAATAATACATTTATTTATTTTAATTATTTTTCAATAATACAATATAAGTAAATAACAATAATAAACATGTTCACTTAATTTGAGCAATATCGTGTATGTACATAAAACCTGACGTCTTTATTGATAAAGGTATAGTTGTTATCATGAGAGACTGAGTGACGACAAAACATTTAGTATTAACTTTAAATAAATATTGTTAAAATAGTTTCTTTCAACCTTTTGGTTTGTTCCAGTTTTCATCGGTAATGGCTAACAAATATCCCCTCTTTTGTTTCTAGGTGAACTCTAATAGTAGGCGCTGAAGCTGCATTGACGTCCATAGTTAAAGACGGAGTCAATTTGCATTTATCAGTTTCCGTTTCCGTATTTTGTTGCTGAATCTCCTTAACATTTACAACTGTGTCGTCACCTTTTAAGTCACATACATTTGCATACAAGGGAGAGAAGTCATTCATCTTTCTACGACTCTTTGAACTTGAAGATTTAGATTCGTTGTTATGAAAAATAATTTCATCTTTTTGTAAATTTTTAAATTTCACAGAAGTATTTTTATTTGAATTAGATTTAGGCTTAAAATTATTAACAGACCTCCATCTCTCATACAAAATATAACTGTATGGACGTTTTTTCGAAGAGAGAAAACACCTCAAAGCCATACGAAATTTCGTCGATACAAAATTATACAAAATAGGATTCAGTGCGTGGTTTAAGTACAACATAAGTCGAGCAAAGTAAATTATATTCAGGTATGTTTCTAGTCCCATAGTAGCTAGCTTTTGCTTATGTTCTAACATTAACCATATGCTTACTACTCTGTAAGGCAAATGGCAAATGAAAAACACGCATATAATTGTTGCTATTATGTTAACAACTTGCCATCTAAGACGAAGTTTTTCATTATCTGTATGAGCTTGTAGTTCAATGGTTGTTTTATCTTGATTCTTTCTAGGTACAAGTTTTCTACAGAGTTTAAAATATAAAACAGCTAATACCATAAAAGGTATAAAATATATCAAAATGGCATTGGCGAAAAAATATGTTTTATGCCATGCTTTTCGAACTGGAATTCGACAAACTTGAATTGGAGTGCCGTCCTTTAAACGACTATCTTTAAAAACTGTAATTGGTAATATTGGTGCGCTTGTTAAAATTGCTATAATCCAGACAATGATAACCGTTCCGATGATTTGTTTTGCCTTTTCCTTATTTATACTCAGTGGGTGGCACACTACTTTGTATCGTTCTATGCTGATTGCTAATATTGTAAAAATTGAAGCGCTAGAAACTACGAATTCCAAAAAAGGCACCAGTTTACCTACAAAAAAAATATGAATGAATATTCAGCATGATTTATTCATTAGTTATAGTTAGTTTTGAGTAACTGCAAATAATCTTATATAGATGATTGTTTCTATTGTTTTTAACTTAGTTGTTTCGTTGTGCTCCGTACCGATCTGTTGAGTTCAGCCATTTGCTACTGATATTTACCAATTGTTAGTTTAAACATATTTATTCATAGTGGATTGGGAAACAAGTTTTGCAACTTATATTAATCTCTTTCCACTTTGCGGGTACGAGTGCTGCCTTGTAGCGGCATTAGCATGCTCTTTTTTGAAATCTACAAGGGTGTCTTTAACGTGCAAGAGATATGGCTCTCTCTAACACGGGTCAGCCATTTATCGTCCCCTTCCGACGGACTATCATTGTTTCCTCAAGACCATACTCGCAAATGGTGTCAAGGGAGAGCCGAAAATTCAGTCCCTGAAATTTTCATCCCGGAAAAAATAGACATTCCCAAATTTCACAAGATTTAAACAAAATGCCCTTTGTTGGTACTTGCATGATATTTATTTTGTTTTCTATCATATAAGAACCAGCAAAGGGCATTTCTAAAACTCATATGGACATAATAGAAAAGAATACCATAATTCCAAACTAAATGTACATTGAAATATTAATTGTGCAATATTTGAAGAAAAATACAATTTTTTTTAAAAAATACTAAACAAATGATAAATTTGCGCTAAAAGCAAAATATTTCTTCATGTATCAATATTTGAATGTCATAAATAAAATTAGTTTATCGTTTATAGGCGAAAGGATTTTTTCGTCATTTTTAGCTGCAATCAATATCATATTGGTCAAGAATCAGCTTTCTAAGAAGCTTTTACAGTTGCCCTAAATACAACCATCTGCAAACAACAATCATTTTGCTTTTCATTATTAAGATAACACATCGATTGTTGTCAATATGAGGAGAAAATAATTTTCCATATTCAAAGAAAATGTAGATAAAAGTGCTTATGATATATACAAGGTATATATATATATATAGCAAAAATATGTTTTTTCGATGTCCAAAATGGAGAACATGAATTATTTAAAAGTTTATTCTCGTTGACTATTCGATAACTACTATTTGCAACGCGCTTTACTATCACAAATCCGGCTATTTTTTTATTCACATTATTATATACTAGTACTATGATAGTTGTTTTATCAAATTTGACAGGAAATTGATATTGTTGAAGATTGATTACCCTTCCTGAGCACTTCATTCACCACCGGTTTAAGGTAGTGTTCGAATATTTCGGTGTAGTGTTTTGAGGACTGTTGTTTGCCCGTCTTACTGTTATCTCTTTGGTTATGGTGTTATATGTGCTTGTTGGAAATGTAGGAATCATCTTGTCCCTACGCCCATATGTGTTTTGTTCTCCCAATTCATATGTACATCCTTAAGTATAAAAAAAGAAGTTGGTAATGAGCAATACTCCTCCTACATGGCTTGGTAAATTTTATTGAAGTTCGAAGTTTTGAAGTGCACATATGGAGATTGTAATGTAGGGGATTTTTTCACGATAAACACATTCAACTAGAGTTAAAAAGCAAGCAATTAGAATTCACCATAACAGGCCTGCTTTTAAGTTATCTCATTTTAACGATTGTTTTTTCCTCATTTAAACATACCATTTTGTAAGATTTTTTTATCAACTAATATCAGACTCTTATTGCAGTTAAAAGATCTTCGCACCATTAGAAAACCAAATGAACAGATTATAACCTGCAAAGCGTTGGAATGTAAAAAAAATAAAAATAGAAAGGATTTTACTTATTCAAGTTACTGCTTGGATAAGTTTTAGGGGTTTTCTTTATGATGTAGTTTTGGTGTGGTTTTAATAAAGACAATACTTCAAACCGATTAATTTTGGAAACCAATTTATTTACCCGACTTTTATGATTAGAAAAATAAAGCGAATACAATTAACTTTGTTCTTCTCTAGTATGAAAATAAAGTGTGAAAATTGCCAAACAATCTCTGCCAGGTCAACAGAGGGCTTAACGCAGCAATATGAAAAGTACCATGTTTTGTCAGAGGTTGTCTACTTTTACAAAACGTTCTTTGTAATGATTGGTTAAATTGTTGGTCTGACACCTACACAGTAATTTTTTGTATTAGCTTTTTATTCTATATGTAACAATTATACTTTTTCGAAAGTCTGATTATAACTATAATTGTTGCGAATTGTTAGAATGTTCACGTAAAAAGATTTAGATTGTAAGTTGATGTAAAAACACTTCTGAGGACCACCTCCGGGTGCGCGATTTTCTCGCTGCGTCGAAGACCCATTGGTGGCCTTCGGCTGTTGTCTGCTCTTTGGTCGGGTTGTTGTCTCTGACATATTCCCAGTTTCCATTCTCAATTTTATCCTCATAGATAAATAGATGTTCCGGGCTTAAAATCTTTTAAGCCAGACGCTCGTTTCGTCTACAAAAGACTCACTAGTGACGCTCGAATAAAAAACTGTAAAAAGGCAAATTAAAATACGATGTTGAGGAGAATTAAGGGCCCCAAATTCCGAAAGATTTTGCCAAACATAGCTAAGGTTATCTAATCCCGGGGTAGAACATCTGTAGTATTTCGAAACATGCATTGTTTTGCAAACAGTTAATTTATGATTATGACCATATCAGTGTCAACGAAGAAGTGCTGACTACTGAGCTGGTGATACCGTCGGGGAGGAAACCTCCACCAGCAGTAAAGACCTAACGGTTGTAAAACAATTCATTATAGACACCAGACTTAAATTGGCTATGCCAGAATGCTTGTTTTGGCTACATAAGGCGCAATAGTGACACTCGAATTAAAAAGTGAAAAAGGCGAAATAAAGTAAGAAGTTGAAAGTCATTGATGACCTAAAATTCCAAAAGGTCTGCCAAAAACAACATGCAACTGCACGTAACTGCAACATGTCAATTTTTTTACCAGAAAAATACGTATTTAGATAAGGGATACTACTTCGGACTGCACAAAGAGCACATTCAGTATTTAGAATATAATAGTTTTCACTTATTTCGTCAATGCATGATGCTGTTGAAGCAACCAAGAAAAACAAATTCTAATTATCTAAGAGAAATATTTTGAAATTCAATTTTTCATTAATCAACTAACTTACTTTATAATTATCTATAGATGTATTTATTTTGGGGGGGGGGCTAGCTTAATATTTATATACAAAGTGCTTATTTTTATTTTTTTATTAATTATCCCGAAATTACAAACAAAATAACAAAAAAAGACAGAAGAGTTGTTAACAGGTTGGCAGTTAAACTTCGTATTGAAATATCAAAGTTTAGCTCCCTAAATTCCCTTTAAAAGCATGAATCCCGCGTGTTTTTTCCTGCAAACATTTTTGCATTTTTTTAAATATGTTTTTTCAACCTAATATTGAATACATACAATATTTTTAACGTAGAACAGCTAATAAGCTATCTGTTTGCTGATGGCGGTATTTTGGGTAACTGTAATGGGTGTTATGATTGGACGTGTAATTAGCAGGAAATGTGATTGCAGTAATTTGATGATGTAAAAAACGTCCTTATCACTAAATGAAATATGCTATTTAGTTTTATGGTGATTAAAAAATGAATCATTGACAAATATTTTGTTTTTTACTCATTTTTATCATTGTCACTGGAATATCTTGAAAAAAAAAGAAAAATACGTGATTAATATCTTATAGTTCGTTGGATAATTGACTGATATTGTCTGTTCTAAATGTTGTTCATATTCCCACACATAATTATATTATTTAGAAGATAGAATATACAAAATGCTGACATCTTGTAAAATTGTCCGTCCTTGACCTTTCATCGTGATTTAATAGAAGTTGCACCTTATACCCCAGTCCCACTAGGCCACGATCGCACTACGATCTGTGAAAAAAATGCAAATTTTGATGATCGTAGTACGATCGTGTAGATCGCAGTAAGGTCGTATCACGGTCGTGGTGACGTCTTTAAGATCGTGATGATCGTGGCCAACTTTGAACATGTTCAAAACAATCGTGGTACGGTCGTGGTGAAATCAGGTCGTAGTAGAAGCGTAGTGAGAGCGCAGTAAGGTCGTGATCGCAAAGGTCGCTGTACCATCGTAGCGAGAGCGTAGCGAAAGCGTGATTCTATTCGGAGAGACTGTGCTACGATCTCACAGCGACGTTATTACGACCTCACTACGACCATCACGTTCTCACCTCGACCCAACTACGCTTCCACTACGACCATACCACGTTTACACCACGCTGTTCAAGACCACAGTACGATTCTAGCACGCCCTTGCCGTCCTCATCACGCTCTTCTTACGACCTCACTACGTTCATACTACGACCATCATTTTCATTGTCATTTTCACATAAAATATATCAAATCTCTCCAGGTTTTGTTTCTCTTTATGTAATAAGTACCTCGATCTTGTCCATTTTCTCTAACGACTCAACCATGCTTCTCGTTTTTATATGAATTAGACCGTTGGTTTTCTCGTTTGGATGGTTTTACACAGTCTAGTAATTTTTTGGGGCCCTTTATAGCTTGCTGTTTGGTGTGAGCCTAGGCTCCGTGTTGAAGACCGTACCTTGACCTATAATGGTTTACTTTTATAAAGTGTGACTTGGATGGAGAGTTGTCTCATTGGCACTCATACCACATCTTCCTATATCTATTGAAACATCTGTGTCATCTCTGCTATCGTTCACTAAAATGTCGTCATTTGAGCTTGATAGACCAGCAATAGGTTGTAATTTAGGTTGGATTGGTCGGTCCGACATCTCTGCTGGATCAGGATTCGTTACTATCAGAGCTCCATTTGCCTATCATCAACTCCTACCACCACGCCCACGTGTTCTAGTAGATTTTGATGGCATGGCTGTTTTGTTTCAGAGAAATCTACCTATTAATCAAAAATAGAAGGAATTGAACTGTATTAATATGGAACACGATGTTGACGTTATTGCTGAAAACGTAGAAAGATCGCAATATGAACGAAGAATAATCGTGGTAAGAACGTGCTATAATCGCAGAAGAAGCGTGGTAAGATCGTGCTGCAATCGGATAACTCGTGGTATGGTCGTAGTGAGAACGTGATGAGCGTAGAAAGATCTTGATAAGCGTAGTGACGTCGCAGAATAAGCGCAGTGAGAACGTGGTATAATCGTAGCAGGATCGTTGTAGAAGCGTAATGAGGACATAGTAGCATCGTGAAAGCAACGAAAATTTATATTTTCATGCCGCTCATACCGCGACCTCACCACGATCTGAATTCATTTTAGATCGCGGTGAGCGTGGTGCAATCGTGGTCTAGTGGGACTGGGGCTTAACGAATATTTGACGACCGGGCAAAAAAGAATGCACAGATGATACTGCTTTCGAATGGTATATGATTTAGCCGTATGTTAGGTGGGGGCATTAAAAATAAATTTTATGGTTAATGTCACTCGACTATTAATGTTTGATATAGCATGACGCCCTTATAATTAACTCTGTGAGATAGTTTTAAACTTTGCAATACCAAATTTAACAGTTTTAGAATTACGTTTAGTTTATAACAGTTTATTTACGTGACTTACTGAAAAATGAAGATCAAATTATGTCTTAAAGTGATAAAGCAACATATTATTTTGTCAAAAATGTACAAAAATTCATTGTTTCATCAGAAATGTATTACCAAGATAATTAAGGAGACCATACAAGAATATTGGGAAAATTAAGATTCAATGTTTTCAATGTGGGTCAATATCCTCAACCAGCTTCAAGGTAAGAAGGATTTATAAAAAAACAAAACATTATTACATCACGATTTTGGAAACGTTGTTACTATTTAAATAATTGACTGGTCTTAATTAAAACCTGCTTTATAATATAATATTTAAATATTTATTATATTGTTTTATTTTCTAATGACACGAATTTGTTTTCACCTTCTCAAGAAATCACTTTGATGCAAATACTTTTTTCTAACAGTTACTTTATTTTGATATTCTTGCGCAAGAAAAGACTCGGTGCAAAACCCTTACATAACCTATTATTTATCATTAAGAGGGCAATAAATCCAGGAATGCACTCATTTGATATTAAGGATGTCTGCTTGTCATGTTTTGGAATTTTTGTCAGATTTTCAGAATCCTCTGGTTTTACCCATTTGAATGCCCTAAAAAAAATCCCCATGAACCCCCATTTTTCTCTTTATAAATCTTTTACATGTATAATTATAAGTCATTTGTAAAAGTCTTATAAAATTTTATTTATTTCTTAATAGTATTTGAGAACTTTAACTGATCAATGATAAAGCTATGAAAAAGCAAGAGAGAACATTTTCCCGCCAAAATTCCAATGGCTAATATCTTGAAAACAAGCACATTGACCCCTATATTTTTTTTGCTTTTTTAATTCCTCAATTTATTCCCTATCAATACATACTAGTTTCATGAAAAGTTATTTATTTTGAAACTGAGCAGCAAACATCCTTAAAGATGTTTTTAGAACATTTTAGAATTCAATTCAAACATTACTAATTAGGTACTTGAGCATGCTGCGCTGTTACAACGTGTACGTCCGTTTTTTTTTTCAGACAAATTACCATCTCAATCAATTAGGTTTAAAAGAGAAAAAAAAATACTTAGAATAATTTTTATAATTGTTGCACTCGCTCCATTTTCCTGGAGGGTAATTACTAACGGAACAATTAGTTTAAGTCGGCGATCTTACATGTAATGACAAGTGTAAAAATAAAGAATGTAGTGTGCGGGATAACTGTCAATGAGGATAAAAACAAAAATCTGATTAATTATTGTTCGCTTTACGACTACTGGCAAATATTTCATGCATGTTCTGGACGAAAACAAATTAATAATAAATACAATAGGTAGGTCCTATAATAGGGTGTCGATCGGGATGGGTGGGAAATAAGGAATGCCTCCGAAAAATGATGGTATATTGGCTAGGGATAGAAATAAACCTTGCTACAGGCCACATACAGACCCCTCAAAGAGTTTTTGCAATAGTTATAATGTGCTAATTTCGTGGGACTCTCTCAACACGAGTCGTGTAACAATACAAAACAACATGTGAAGTGATATCGGAATAATGAATGAAACTTATATGCCAAAATTCTATATTTAGCACCAGTATAAATTAAAGTTGGTTAATAGGTCCAGATTTCATACTACCACTACGTTACTCAAGGAGTAGGTCCAGTAAGATCCCTTTTTGGCCTCAAAATATAGCAGTTTTACAAAATTGTTAAAGTGTAAACTTTTAGTTATTTATTGGAAAGTAGAATGCTTCTGCTACATAAATATGGGTTGTTTTTGACAATAGAAAGCCCATATATCGGGTACTAGCATCATTAAGTCATGCTAAATTACTTAAATCTTCACAATTTTAGCATTTTAGTTAAATTTTAGACGGTTTCCTTCTTAAATGAAAGTGGCCGCATTTGTGTTCATTCTTAATATTGAAATGTAAGTTGTATTTGATGATAATACATAACATACATAAAGGTTGAGGACGAACAAGGATGCGGTCACTTTCATTTTTGACAAAAACCATCTGAAAAGTGACATTTTTGGCATATTTGATAGATTTTTCATATTTAAGCTCGAATCGGAGCATTTTAATGACTAAATCAGTTAAAATTATCCATTACAACCAAAAACGCATAATTTAATGGTTAACCGACCTAAATTTAACAAATGCCGAATAAATCTTAAAAAAAAAAAATAATTATGTTCGACCATAAAAATTATGACTTTCAACATTATATTTGATCTATTTTGTTTTTAAATTAATTAAATAAATAAATAAATTGAGGTGTCGGCTTAATATGATTGTTTTTTTGTTATTTTTTAATTTAATTCCTATAATTGACCACAGAAGATATCCTTGACGAGAAAAGTTAAGGAAAGGTAGTTATCAAAAGGGCTTAAAACAAGTGAATGCAATAATACATAAATACTGTGAATAGCCTTGATGAATAATTATTGAAATATAGTTTTTGGTTAAAGATTAACATTAAAATGATTTTTAACTTTAAAAGACTATTAAATAAATGAAAAGGGTATACTTACACATGAATTTGCCGAGATACCAGACTTCCTTTGTATGTAATTCCAGTAATGTTGGCGGCATACATATAAGCATAACCAGTAAGTCAGCCACGCATAAATTTATTAGAAACATATTTACCATATTTTTCATATTTTTGTTTGCTATTATAACAATGATCACTATGATATTACCAAACACACCAAGTATAAAAACAATCACATAAAATAATGTAGCAGTGAAAATTAAATATCCAGGCGGTTCTGGGACCTGTCTAGAAGAAATCCTTAAAGATACATTAAGAATATTATTCACGTTCTGAAAAAGTTGGGTATTGTTCTTTAACGTATTCATTGCTTCTTCATTGATATAGTTATACTACTAGTATCAGACAGTTAGAAAACAAGCGATAAAAAACTGAAGTATATCATTGACATCAAGTACGTCCCTCGTTAGCATGGTTAGTATGTCATTACGATAAAGATGAGATTGTAATATATAAAAAAAACAATTGAACAAGGAACTATTGATTAAGCCTCGACCAACCGACTGACAGACAACATGCTGTTTAATATAAGCATATATTTTGGACGAATCAAATGAAACTTTTAAGAAATAGTCATTTATGAAAGTGACAAAAACTGGAATAAATGATTGTATGAGGTAATTTACAATTTGTTAGGGGAAAATTAATTAGAAACAATTTCTAGAAAGCAAATACAAAAGAGTAATACTTGTATAAGCTATTATCCTGATTTAGAGTAATTTCTCGCAATTTGATTGGCTGATATTGTCCTAATAAATTTCAGTACAATTTTTTATCACGTCAATTGGAATTATCTCCCTTATTTATTACGTCAATTGAAATTATCTCCCTTATACCATTGACCTAATAAAAAAAATGAGTTGCTTTAATCATAATATTTTTTTTTTTTTTTTTTTCATAGTTTTAGATTAAATATCTAAAATATATTTGTTGTTGTTGTTCTAAAATTTAATTTCAATATAATAATATGTAATATAACAAAATCAGGATAAATTCGTTACACAGTGTTCAATTGTCCTAATACGAAATTTATCGGGTCAATAAAATTCATATCGGGTTTGGCTTCGCCTCACCCGATATGAATTTTATTGACCCGATAAATTCTCGTATTAGGACAATTGCACACTGTGTAACTAATAGTGTTATTTGCATACAATATACTTTATTTTAATGACAGATGTTATTCTATAATCAAGTATTGACTAGAACACACCCGCGAAATCGCGGGCATTCAGAGCGTAGTTTAAAGTATGTAAAGTGTTGTTTGAAGAATTTTGTGAAATATTGAATGACTGGAGAATTTCAACAAAAGTATCATAAATCATAGGTTATTGGGGACAGGAAAATGTTTTTTTAATCCCTCCTCCTTTATTTCCAAATTTCCCAATTTGTGGTTTTCTACCAATTTCAATATGAATATACATTTAGTATGTTATGAACATTTAAGTAAGGAGCCTGTAATTCAGTGGTTGTCGTTTGTTTATGTGTTACATATTTGTTTTTCGTTCATTTTTTGTACATAAATAAGGCCGCTAGTTTTCTCGTTTGAATTGTTTTACATTGTCATTTCGGTGCCTTTTAAAGCTGAGTATGCGGTATGGTCTTTGCTCGTTGTTGAAGGCCGTACGATGACCTATAGTTGTTAATTTCTGTGTCATTTTGGTCTCTTGTGGAGAGTTGTCAACATGGCAATCATACCACATCTTCTTTTTTTTGTAATCAATGAATTTTGTAAAAGATTTAATGACTGGAGAATTTCAGAAAAGGTATCAAAAGTGCACATGAATAATTTTAGCGCTTATCTGTATCTATATATAAATAAAGTGTATTTACTTCATGTACTTTCAATTCGATCCATGGTGGTCATTGATAGAGTATACAGACCCTCTCTATTTAATAAACTCTGTGACCACCTTGGATAGTAAACTTGAAAATGATAGCAGATAGAATTCTGAAAATACTCTTTATTCGTAGTATATGTATATGTTCAAAGTATACAGAAAAACGCAAACCGGAAGTATAATCTGACTTAAAATTTTGTCCAATGACGGGACAATATCCGGATGCCCTTTTTCTCGTTTTTCTCCCAAAATAACTCAATCTGAATAATCATATGAATGGATGACAAATGCGACTATGCACTGTACCTATAGGACACAGAGGTGTGTTGATTAATTTATTGTGGAAAGAAGAGAAGCGACACCCAAAATGAGGTCTTCTCGTTTAATAGTATAGATATCACTTGAAATAGTGACGTTAGGAGTATATGCTATCCTGATGAATAACGTGTAACATTCAGCGTGGTTGCTTTGGATATGCTGTGATACAATGTCAATTATAAGATGTGTTGACTTTGACAAGGATTTAATGAACAAGTGTATAATATTTTAACCATAATATGTCCGCGTTAATCTATTTTCGGTGGGGGGAGCAAGTAAGATACTAGGCACTCGACCCTCATCTTCAACTTTAAATGTTTGAAAGCTTTTTATTCCTTATTGTACATTTTTGACATACGTAGTGTCATAGCAGTCTAACATAACGATGTAATTGGATGACCTGAATAGATAATAAGATTTGACATATTAACTAATGCCGTTTGACAATTAGATGTCAAGATTTGCATTTGTTACGGACACGTTTAAAAACCTTACGGGTTATGTTCTTCTCATATATTCTATGATGTTAAGATATAAAAACCCCTAACGTGAGGGATTGTGCTTGATTTTCATATGATGAAGACATATGATAATCTTTTAATCAGTTTAATTGCTGGAGCTGGCATGTCAGTAACTGCTAGTAGTCCTTTGTTAATTTATGTATCATTCTCATTTTGCTTAGTTTTTTTGTTACCTATTGTTACATCGGACTCAGACTTCTTTTAAACTGAGTTTTACTGTGCGTATAGCTGTGTGTTTCTTTATTCTACATTGGCTAGAGGTACAGGGGGAGGGTTGAGATCTCACAAAACATGTTTAACCCCGCCGTATTTTTGCGCCTGTCCTAAGTCAGGAGCCTCAGGCCTTTGTTATTCTTGTATGTTTTTTTAATTTTAGTTTATTTATATGTTTTGGAGTTTAGTATGACGTCCATTTTCACTGAACTAGTACACATTTTTATTTAGGGACCAGCTGAGGCCCACTTCCGGATGCGGGATTTTCTCTCTGCGTTGAAGACCCATTGGTGGCCTTCGGCTGTTATCTTCTCTTTGGTCGGGTTGTTGTCTCTTTGACATATTCCCCATTTCCATTCTCAATTTTATTAGTAATGTGAATAATATTACCCTATCATGTATGTTATCTCGTTTTGCTCCATTGTAATGTTTTAAGAGACCAACTCCAGCAACTAATACTTACAACCCAATGTATGACAAACGCCCCGATTCCCCTCCCCGGACGTATTCAGGGCGTATGAAAGGAAACATGTAAAATCGATGTATTTTTTGTGTCTGTACATTTGTTGTACCTAGGCAGGAATTCCTTGTCCTCGTCAGTATGTTGGGTATGATAAGCTACCGTACATTTGATTAATTTATTGTTGTTTGCTTTTCGTTCAGTGCCAAATATTTCATGCGTGTTCAGAACAAATTCTAATAAATACAGTAGGTACATGTAGGTCCTACAATAGGGGCGAAAAGGGATAAAAGGCAGGAAATTTGGAGTACCACAGGGAAATATGGGTATATTGGATAGAGACAGTAATATATAACCTTGCATCAGGCCACATAAGGACCCCAAAAAGAAAGATTAGTTACAAGAATTATTTATCGTACAGAAAGCATGGACATCTGTCTAAATGTGGCATCGGATTTAACGTCCCCATTCTGACCCGACGCGCCTGCGAATTTTTACACCCTGCACAACACAACTGACGTCTCAGTTTGGCAAGAGTTCTACTTCCGGTTGGAAGAAGACCGAGGAATGATTATATAACTATACCCCAGTCAACCCTTTTGGTGCCATTCATTTTGTAAAATTATTAAAATGTGAAGTTATGGTAGCCTAACATTTAACATTCCAAATCTATTGGTTACTGTTCTATACTCTGAGGTTCATTAGTAAATTAATTCTATTGGTTTGAACTCTGGTTTGGTTTAGTAGTCAAAAGTTCATTGGTCTTGAAATTCAGAAACAGTTTGAAAAATATCTATTAAGCCATATAGCGCGCAATTCAGCAAAGACTTGGGAGTTCTAAAATCAGTGAGCCGTAATACAAAACTCACTTAGGTCTGGAACTGTTTTTTTCTCTTTGGTTCATCTTGAATATGTCAGCGAACAGACATTTCTAAAGGGATGTGAACAAATTTAATGTAAGAGATAAATGAATTGAAGAATGTACTTTTTTTAAGGAAATCAACTTCTGTAAAATTAATTAATAGTTAATACAAGTACATGTATTACATGGATTATTTCTTCGGAACAATGGTACACGCGATGTTAACATTTGCAACTGTATCCGGTTAAACTAGGAATCTGTGTTTCAAATTGCGTATTGAATACAAGTAGCTAAGACGAAACTTCAACTCCCCTCCAAACATAAAAAAATCAATGATTATCGAAAGTTTTATTGTACCAATTTCAATTATCAATTAAGTCATCTTGCCACATTTACCTTTGACTTTTAATTTTGAAACTGAATGAACATATTTAATGATCTCACTGTGTCATGAACGACCTTCCAAAAGTTTATTAGATCGAAGTAGACGTTGCTGTTTCTATATGTCCCTGAAGAAAATTCCTGATAGGGAATGCAAATTCTTTTTATCTGCAAACAAAACCGGACTTCAGAATTACTGTAAAACGATATACTCTAGGGGCCATGTGAATCAGATGTGAATATTAAAAAAGTCAAAACATGTGTAACAATATTTACAATATAAGTCCCTCTATTAGTGCAATGGTATGAACATTATCTCTCCTCTCTTGTCACGAGTATTCCTCACTCTAAACTTAAAAACATATTAGTCAGGAGCCCGTTGTTCAGTGGTTGTCGTTTGTTGGTCTGGTTCGTAGGTGTTTCTCGTTTTTTATATAGATTAGACCGTTGTTTTCCTGTTTGAATTGTTTTACACTAGTCATTTCGGGACCCTTTATATCTTGCTGTTCGGTGTGAGCCAAGGCTCCGTGCTGAAGGCGGCACTTTGACCTATAATTGTTAACTTTTTATACATTGTGACTCGGATGGAGAGTTGTCTCATTGGCACTCATACCACATATTCTAATGCAATTATTTTGTAACAATTGTTCTGATTGGATAACAGCAAGCGTAAAATTCTCTATCTCCTTGTCTGTATATAAGGAAGACGACATTTTGAATTTCGGAATGTATTGACATGTTATTTCTACAATAACAAAAAAAAACTCACTTGTTGCGCCTAAAAATCTTCTTTTTATCATATTTTATTACATTCTGAAGCGGCACAAAAGCCAGAAAACGGCCGGTGTTTATGTTTGACGCCGGAAGCATACCTATGACGTCACCTAGTGTAGGGACCAAAGAACATAACATCTTTTCGCGGAATTTTCTTTAATGAACATTTTACACTGAAATAATGATTGAAATTTAATTATAAACTTGTTTTGCATTAGAATAGAGATAACTGTATTGTATTTGAAGCTTTGCGGACGTCCATCGGTAGTTTTACTGTCGCAAATACCCGTTTACCTGTCTCCGCTCCGCGTCGCCAGGTAAACTAAATTTGCGACAGTAAAACTACCGATGGACGTCCTTAAAGCTTCAAATACAATACAGTTATCTCTTAATTTTTATTTAATATATTGAAAACATTGATCCAACTTGATTAATAAACAAGAATGGCCAATGCATATACACATATTTGGTTTTGGATGTGACAATTCATACTTTAGTTTAAACAGTATTTATTAATGAAAAATTGCAACAATAAAGTATTACAATATGACATGAAATTCAAATATGGGATTCAGAAACAAGTTTTGAAAAACTTATATAAATACGTCTCCCCCCCTCCAAAAAAAACCAACATCTATTTAACAAACAATATGACGTGCCAACAGTATATTCAGTTTAATGTAACATATAATAAATTTGAATAAAAACAAACAAAAAATACAACTAACAAATAAGAAAAAAAAAACCAACGAAACAGTAAACTTTTACTTTCTTGATAGACAGTCACTGGAACCACCACACATGTCCGATTATTGTCGATTACAGGCAATCCACTCGATTTGACATCTATTTATATATATCTAATATAAACTTATATATACAAGGTCAACTTTCAAAACGTTTTGTTTTATTTATGTATTCAGAAACTTTATGAAATGTTTGCATATTGTCCTCGTCAGACCTTAAACTGTCCACATATAAAATAATCCTAAGATTAAAACAATTCATACTTTGTAATACTTCACTCTGATTCGTGCAAAAGCTGGACGTTTTTTTGGGACAACATAAAAGTTACGTTTGGAGGACTTGTTTTCAACAGAGAATCGGCATTCCTACTGGAACTAGCTGTGCCCTTTGCTTGGAGATATGCTACTTTTACTTATGACGCAGAATTCATAGAGACTTTATATTTACGTTCAGCTATATAGATGGTGCTTTCACTACATAATTTAATTATTGTTGACCGCATCTTTTCCAATAAACTTGACAAAAAGAAATCAAAGTTAAAATAAATCTTTTCCTAACTTGATTTAAACCTATAAATTGACAATGATTGTCGGTTGAGACTAAATAGATGACATTACTTTTCCTATTGCGATTTTGCAATTTTGGTATAGTAGCATTCTAGCAGCGCCTGCATATGGAGTATATATTTCTTTCATTTTGGGATATACAGTTACTGCTTAAAATGAAGCATTCAAATCCAGGGTGTCAAATGATGAAATTGAAGTCATCCCTTTGAAAATTTTACCGACGCGCCATCATTGGCCGTCATGGATTATCTGTGTCAATATGACCGTTAGCATATATCACTTGTCGTCACCACAGTCTAATCCTGTTAACCTCGATTCTAAATAAAGGCAACAGTAGTATACCGATGTTCAAAACTCATAAATCGATAGAAAAAAACAAATCCGGGTCACAAACCAAAACCGAGGGAAACGCATTAAATATAAGAGGAGAATGACGACACAACATTAAAATGTAACACACACTGAAACGAACTATGAACGAATGCGACTAATATCGTTTTTATTTGTAAGTAGTACATGTAACACGGCGGAGGTCACTAGTGGAAAAATAACTACGTACCTTTTCGGAGCACAGGACTTCACCTCACGGGTTTTTGGTTAACGTTTATGTTTCTCAATTTTAAAGTTTTATTTGAAGTGTTTTGTTATTGTTGTCTGTTTGAATGTTTTCTTTGTTTTTCTTATTATCCATGGTGTTGTCTGTTTGTGTAAGACTTATGATTTTCTAATGGCACTTGCATTGGTATTGTTATTGTATGCCAACCTCAGCAATGTGGTATTTTCAGTTAAGAAAAATTCAACGATGAGATCTTGAGAACATTGGTCTTTACCAAACAGTCGAATCGTCAGAATAACGAACATATTCTGAACATATTTATATACTTTAAAAAAAAATCTTGAGCAAATAACATCTTTACCATCAACTTTAATGGAAACAAATCACGGTATTACAACAAAAGACAATTCAGACGCTGACAAAAGATGACAGATCAACATGGGTAATCAGTTACATTCATGTCTTTCTTACATGCTCGGATTATATACATCCAACTATCCATGACTATCGCGGTTTAATGATGTAAACTTACAATTTTATTCTTGTTATTTACTTTGTACTTAATCAACCACTAGATAATATCTAAAATGTCAATGGTTCTTCGTAAGTTTTGTTTACAAAATGAACCTGAATTCTGTACGGTCATGGTATAGTAAATGGGCTATGTCACAGATTTTGTTAAAAATTTGAATACAACTTTAGCTCGTTAAACTATATCTAAAAATAGAAAAAAAAATAATGCATTTATCTATTATATAGTCTGACATATTATAAAATAAATTCTTTAAACATATGTGAGTAATTGTATAGAAAACAAATCAAGTCGGCAAACACGTACTTAAATTTGTCTTAAAATCATCAGATTTTCCTTCTTCATAGAGGTTTTCGAGATAATAGAAAACACTTGCTTTAACCCCATGTTCTATTTTTAGCCATGTTGGTTACCATGAGGGGTAATCTTACACATTTGTTTTTAAAAACAAGACACCCTAATGATTATTGTTGCCAAGTTTGGTTAAATTTTGCTGAGTATTTTCAGAGGAGAAGGTTTTTGTAAAAGTTACAATGATGAAATAAGCTCACTTGACCCTTTGGGCCAGTTTGTATATTAAAAACTTACAAAAAAACAAAAAAACAATAAAGCACGCTAACAATTAAACAAAAATATACAGTGTGTATATATATCCTGGTAAACCCTTAAAAGTTAATTGATAGGAAAAGAGTGCCGAGGAAACAAAGGGGCATACAAACTCATTAGTCGAACACAGACTGACAACGCCACACCAAAAACTAAAAGCGTTCAAAAGACAAACAATAGTATATGAAACTTAACAACTAATTATATAAGCAACACTGACCCCACAAAAAAACGGGGGTGATCGCAGGTGCTCCAGAAAGGGAAGCAGATCCTGCTCCACATGTGACACCCGTCGTGTTGCTTATGTGAGTACAGGGACACCCGTCGTGTTGCTTATGTGAGTACAAACTCGGTGATAAGTCTTATTCGACAGGTAACATTCGAGGAAAAGGGGACGTGATTGTGGTTACCAAAATTGGACAATATCCGTCATCAACTGTGAAACAGATATTCTATAAAGGTCAATCAACTGGTGATGGCGTTTGTAAAATTTTCGAAGGGATATTTTCAACTTCACCACTTTGAACTCTTTGTGTAATAACTTCCTTGTAAGCAGCAACCCTCTATCAAGAAATCAGGATAGGAAATGCAAGCTCTGGAATATCGTTACAACTAGTACTGTGTATATACTCCGTATGCAGGCGCTGCTGGAATGTTGCGACATAGAAATGGAATTAATTGGTTAGCTAAAATCTCTTTTGTCGTGTTTTCAACCGACGCTCACTGTCAATTTCTAGATGTACGTCAACATATGAGGCAAACTTATTTGTATCTGTTGCATCATTTTTTTCAAGGTCAATGGGAAAAGATGCGTGCATTATAGTCATCAATATTTAGCGAGAGGACATCATCTATATAGCGGAATTTGGGAGAATAAGAATAAAACAAAATGAAAAATCACTCACCATCACGGAAATGATAGAAATACAGAAACCTAGTCCAAACCAAAATATCAGCAAGACATGTTATTGTCCCGAAAGTTTGCAACCAACACACAAAATTGTGTTGCACTGTTACCGTATAAAATTCATTTTCATCTCTGTCGGACATTCTATGTGAGCCATACAGTCTCCAGCCAGCCTCTTGTTTTCTACACCACAAATATGTGTACCTTATCATTTGTTTCCTTATGTCATATCTTAAGATTTTAGTTCATATAATTTGCAGAGAGTAGGAGCTGGTTGACAAAAACTTCCCTATCTCCTACTTTTGGGGGTGAAAATAATATTGAATATGACAATGAGAAAGGACCTGATTAAGTTTTAGACTATAACATAAAATTAAAACTGTTTTCCTTTGTCCCTATCATTAGTGTGTCAATAACCACCATCTATTTTTGTTTGTTTACTGATACGCACCTTGGTGAGATGATGGCAGATCCTTGATTATTATTGTTTATTTATTCAAAACTGATAGACTCCGCACTTTTGACAGCTGTATACATGAGACCTCCCTAAAAACTGCATATTGTCCTCTATTATTGATGTTGTTTATTTTTGACTTCGAATTGATGTCTCATTGACGTCTTTTTTCTAATTTCTATAAATACAATGGTAAATTACTTGTAATACTACATAATAAATACACAAACAGGTAAATTGTCTATTTTATAGCTACATTTTGAAAATTCAAATGTTTTAAAGCATCATATAACATGTATAAGTATGCAGTTGTAATTGTTGATTTTCTAATCCAATTTAATTATAAAAGGAGAAATGAAAGGTTTATATCCGCTAAATGTTTTATATTCGACGGAGAAAACTCTGTGCAAAATCAAATAAGGGCGAAAGATACCACAGAATATGTACAATCGAACAGTATTTTAGGAATTTTTATTCCTCAAAGCTCTTCAACTTCAAGCTTTATTTGACCTTTTTATCTTTTTTTATTTGAGTGTCTTTTGTAGACGAAACGCGCGTATGGCACAAGTACAACATTTCAATCCTGGTATCTATGATGAGTTTATGTATTCCCAATAATTAATCAATGGTACAAATAAGGTACTAATTAGGTAGAAAATATAGTGTGTAGAAATAGTTTTGTATACTTAGGACCTTGAATGTGTCACATGACTTGAAATGTTTACAAAATATGTGACTCACATAGATAATATTAAATGACAATATTTTAATTTGAAATACATTTAATTTTATGTTACCAGAACCAAGAAGAAACCGCATTCTTGTTTTAATAAACATATTTATTGAGACACATCGTCGAATTCTGTTAAAAATAAAAGCACAAATACTTGGAAGAACCATGATTCATCCACATTCAACCTTTTTTCTTGGTATTTCCTATTTTTGAAAGATTATCAAAATCATGCTGTTTACCCTTACAATAATGATACGTATTTCAACGCGAAATATTCAATGTGGGTATGACCATAGTCCTTTTAAAAATGATAGTTATAAAACAGACTTCAAGTGAAGCCCATCATCATCAAATAAATACCAAATCTAAACACGTTAAAAGGGTCAATTTTTTTAAGGATAAAGTAATAAGGAATCTTTTTTATTTTCATTATGCATACCTCACACTAACTCAAATCAGAACGCATACAACAAAATTAAGCTTGATTGCAAAGCGCTATATCCTTTACCAATCATCAGGAAATATTTAATATGACATAATTTGTAACCTTTGAATTTGAACATCAAATGACATGAGCCTAACGCAAAAAGGTATGTTACTTCGATGTGTTTCAAGAAGTTGTTAATGCGCGTAAAGTGTCGTTTTGTAAGACCTTGGAATGTTTATGATAAGTGACGTCATAGTAGACAATTCTGCGCTGAGATTTCCAGATTATGTTACATTTTTGAAAAGTAAAAAAATAAATTAGAAGGAATTAAAAGATTTGACATGTTTCTTAATTTCAGGGACCATATAATGACTATTTAGATACTTCATCCGTTGGTATTGAGTCAAATACTTTGAAGTTTTGTAACGAACGACGACGTTTTCGACCCGATTTTATGTGACATAAATTCAGATTGAATTAGCTATTTCAATAATATTATTTTATTATTTTAATTTTGTAATTAAAATTGTTGAATAGGAAATTTTTAATTTCATGAAACATGTTTGTTTTAAAATGTTTATCGGTAAATATACATTTATCACATAAAAGATTTCCCAGAAATGTTGGCTACCCTTCAACGTCTATTTTCCACACATTTTAATTCGGTTCGTCTCGATGTTACTGGTATCTAGATTTGGTATGCTTACTCGTGTGCCTTTTCATTTTGTTCTCAATGCTCTTAAAATTCGTACTTAATTTGGTCTTTTTAACTTTTTGGATTCCAGCGTCATTGATGAGTCTTTTGTAGACGAAACGCGGGTCTGGCGTAAATACAAAATTTAATCCTGGTATCTATAGTGAGTTTATTTACAACCACTGGGTCGATGCTACTTGTCATATTTATAAATTAACTGTTTACAAAACTTTTGAATTTTTGAAAAAAAACAAGGCTTTTCTACCTCAGGAATAGATTACTTTAGCTGTAATTGGCAAATCGTTTAGGAATTTTGGTACTCAATGCTCTTTTTGAAAGTATTGCAGCCTATACCATGCCTTCTGTGGTTATGTTTAGTTTACAATATGTAATTATTACTGAACTAACAAGAAAATCTCATGATAAGATGAACTCAGGGTGAATATGTTTTAACATGTTTAAGTAACAAACGCCCTGTGAAAAGATCTTATGTTTTGGTGAAGTATGAAGTACAAATTATTTTTTATTGTATAACTTTATTGTACTACTGAATGTTTCATTGACAGGTTGAGGTTATGCCCATACTGTATATCAAATTCTATATCTCTCCGAGTAGTGATTACGTTACGACATGGGTTTTATAGATGCAACATGATAACTTATACAATGTTAAGATCGTTGTGATATTCTGTTACCGTTGATCAATTTATGAGAATAATTAATTTGACTGACCGAGTTCTTAATTTAAATTTTACATACCTTCTTACAAATTAATTCTGCTATATATATTTAAATGGCCTTGCTTTTTTCACGTAAACTGCAGTCATCAGATCCTTGTATTATTACTTATCATAATTGTCTTTTGTCCACTATTTTTGGCATCAAGCTTTTGATTCCACGATTTTTTGGGGGAATCAATATATATAGATGAAAACTAAGTTATATTATTCACTTGAAGCGTATTTATTTGTTACAGTATTATTTTCATGAAGGTAAGATTTTTACGGTAAAACTGCTAACGTGAAAGTAATATTCTTCAAAATGCTGAAGGGAAACATGGAAAGTAATGTTCTTCAAGTTACGTTTGTATTTTGAATGGTTTAAGGTACATGTATTGAAATTCTACATGATGATTAAATCCTTGTGGTTTGCACAATTTCATGAATAGATAGAAATTTAAGATACTGTACACTTAAACCAACCAATTTTTTTTTTTAGGTTTTCATTGTTTCCAGATAAATGAACGTTTCTTCAAACGAATGAATTATTGTGACGACTACCTTTACATATGCTCATATATGGGGTTATTATTTTATTTCAAAATGATAGGGCCAATTGTTTTGAATTTATATTAATCAACGAGTTAAAATGTTTTGGTTTTTTTTTCAATTTGGAATAAGAATATCAATTTACAGAGTCACAGTTCTACAAATATTACTACTGACATTATCGCAAACTTCATATACATATGTGTATGCCCCAATATTAATAACCAACGCATTGGTGTTCTAAACAAAACTGCGACTGTTACAGTCAAATATTAAATAAAAGTAAAACATTATTACCGTTGTAAGCATGTAAGTGTTGTCAAAAGGTTAGTAATTGACTAAAGCATTGCTAATTTTATAGGATGGACACACGGAAGCTATTACTGAATTTAATATTAACGCATGGAAGTAAAGCAACCGATGAAGAAGAGTCCATTAAAGAACTACAGAAATATGAGAATGAAAACAACTTTGACAAGTTTAAGGAAACTCTATCAAAATTAAGCCAGAAGGAACCAGGTCTGGCATTGGATGCGTTTGGTCTTATTCGTGGCTGTAGATTTGAAGGTAATTGTTGTAATATGGTTATTGTACCCTGTTCATGATTCAGGAATTGACCCTGTAGTGAGATATCTATTTAAACGAAGTGTGCCCAATTATTAAGAGGAACTTATATTTTCATTTAAAATGAAAGGCTATCTGAAAGAATGAAATGAATCTGTGTGGAATGTATTTCAAATCTTTTAATAACATTTAATCCTTTATAAACATATCAGACACCTCCGTCAAAATGTCTGAAATTCCCCCTAATTACAACAAAAATGTAAAACAACCGCTTCCCGTCTTTTGGTGCAAATTTGTGACGATTTACAATTTTCAAAAACTCGGTCAACGCAAGAACTAACAATAGACGATAAATGGATTACGAGTAATCTTAATTTTAAATGCCAAAAGACAAAAACAAAAACCTCAATCGTATGCATCTACTATACTAATAAACAAACGCATCATAGACAACTGGATTAAAATGTCGTACGCCTTAGCACTTTAGGGTTTCTGTTTGTCTGTTGTTTTTATACGCCCGTCAAAATTTTGACGGGACGTATTATGGTATACAAATGTCCGGTGTCCGTCTGTCCGTCTGTCCGTCTGTCTGTCCGTCTGTCTGTCCGGCGTAAACATGTCGCACCGTGACTTGAGAACGACTTATCCAAATTTCATGAAACTTAATAAAGTTGTTTCTTATGATGGTCAAATGATCTGTATACTTTTTGGTGAAAATATGATTAATATTTTTGAGTTACGGCACTTTGTAACTAAAACAGAGGTGTGGTTTTTTTTTCACATGTCGCACTGTATCTCAAAAACGATTCTTGATTATGGCTTAAAACTTTAAGCACTTCCTAGTTATATTAATCTTAATATCTGTATACTTTTTGGTGATGATTCAAAATTTCGTTTTTGAGTTATTGAGTATTTTGTGAAAAAGGGGGAGGGGATTTTTACATGTCGCGCCATATCTCAAAAACGATTTATGATTATTGCTTAAATCTTTACACATGTCTTTGTTATATTAATCTAAAGATCTGTATACTTTTTGGTGATGATTCAAAATTTCATTTTTGAGTTATTGAGTATTTTGTAAAAAAGGGGGAGGTTTTTTTTACATGTTGTGCCGTATCTCAAAAAACAATTTATGATTATTGCTTAAAACTTTACACAAGTCTTTTTTATATTTATCTAAAGATCTGTATACTTTTTGGTGATGATTCAATTTTTTTTTTTTTATGTTATTGAGTATTTAGTAAAACAGGGGAGGGTTTTTTACATGTCGCGCCGTATCTCAAAAATAATTTATGATTATTGCTTAAAACTTTACACACTTCTTTGTTATATTAATCTAAAGATCTGTATACTTTTTGGTGATGATTCAAAATTTTTTTTTTAAGTTATTGAGTATTTAGTAAAACAGGGGAGGGTTTTTTACATGTCGTGCCGTATGTCAAAAATAATTTATGATTATTGCTTAAAACTTTACACACTTCTTTGTTATATTAATCTAAAGATCTGTATACTTTTTGGTGATGATTCAAAATTTTGTTTTTGAGTTATTGAGTATCTTGTAAAACAGGGAAGGGTTTTTTTACATGTCGCGCCGTATCTCAAAAATAATTTATGATTATTGCTTAAAACGTTACACACTTCTTTGTTATATTAATCTAAAGATCTGTATACTTTTTGGTGATGATTCAAAATTTTGTTTTTGAGTTATTGAGTATCTTGTAAAACAGGGAAGGGTTTTTTTACATGTCGCGCCGTATCTCAAAAACGATTCTTGATTATGGCTTAAAACGTTACACACTTCTTTGTTATATTAATCTAAAGATCTGTATACTTTTTGGTGATGATTCAAAATTTTGTTTTTGAGTTATTGAGTATCTTGTAAAACAGGGAAGGGTTTTTTTACATGTCGCGCCGTATCTCAAAAATAATTTATGATTATTGCTTAAAACGTTACACACTTCTTTGTTATATTAATCTAAAGATCTGTATACTTTTTGGTGATGATTCAAAATTTTGTTTTTGAGTTATTGAGTATCTTGTAAAACAGGGAAGGGTTTTTTTACATGTCGCGCCGTATCTCAAAAATAATTTATGATTATTGCTTAAAACGTTACACACTTCTTTGTTATATTAATCTAAAGATCTGTATACTTTTTGGTGATGATTCAAAATTTTGTTTTTGAGTTATTGAGTATCTTGTAAAACAGGGAAGGGTTTTTTTACATGTCGCGCCGTATCTCAAAAATAATTTATGATTATTGCTTAAAACGTTACACACTTCTTTGTTATATTAATCTAAAGATCTGTATACTTTTTGGTGATGATTCAAAATTTTGTTTTTGAGTTATTGAGTATCTTGTAAAACAGGGAAGGGTTTTTTTACATGTCGCGCCGTATCTCAAAAATAATTTAAGATTATTGCTTAAAACGTTACACACTTCTTTGTTATATTAATCTAAAGATCTGTAGACTTTTTGGTTTTGATTCAAAATTTTATTTTAGTGATATTTAGTTGTTTGTAAAAAAAACAGAGTTGGGGGGGGGGGGGTTCACATGTCCCGCCGTATCTCAAAAACAATATATGGTTATTGCTTAAAACTGTCTCTGAAACTATTGATGATTATTGCATAAAACTTCCACAAAATTTTATTTTAGTGATATTTAGTTTTTTGTAAAAAAAAAAAAAACAAACAGAGTGGGGGGGGGTGGGGGTGGGGGTGTTTCACATGTCCCGCCGTATCTCAAAAACAATACATGTATATGGTTATTGCTTAAAACTTCCTCTGAAACTATTTATGATTATTGCATAAAACTTCCACACAAGACGTCGGGCGTATCATGCGCTCATGGCGCAGCTGTTTATTCTCTTATAGTTTATGTGTTTCCATTGGTTTTAGTTTGTAACCTCTATTTATCTCTCAATCGAGTTATAACTTTTAAACATCGGTATACCAAATAAAGTACAAACTTCAAGAGCATAAAACTCAAGACATCAACTAATCAAAATGAGTCTTTTATTGTTTTTATTTACCATTTCCATTCTCCAAGATTACATTTCTCATGTACAATGTAATTGCGAGTCAAAACCTTTAATCTTGCAAATTATAGTTCCCCATTGCATGTTCGCTTTTTTTCATCTGAGGAAGTGTTGCTTGCGTAAAGTAATTCTGTTAGTCAGAACCTGCAATTAAGCAAGGTCTATTTGTATGTTGTTTGATTTGATAGTCTAAAACAGTAACAGTTTTCTGTAGATATAATATATTATCGCACAAAGTGGTAAAAGGCAGTTACTTTCGAAGGTAACCCCAAAGAGTTGAATACAATATGTCACCAATAGTATATTACGAATTCTTTATCAATATGTTTGTTAAAATCTATTTCATAGATTATCAATACTCAACGAGAATAATTATAAAATTATTTATTCAATTCACTTAATACCTCTCAAATATTTAGATGGAAGTCACCGACAACTAGCAGTTAGAGATAATGATATGGAGAAAACGGACGCTTCCAAATCTCCAGAAACAACAGGTATTTATATTCATTAAAAAGACAGTGGGTGCTAAAGGGTAATTCAACCTTGCAGAACTAATTAGATGATTTTTGCAACGACTTTAAAGCAAAGGTAAATTATTTTCATATTAAGGCAAACATTCATTTTTTCTTTAACTTTAAACATTGTTTAAATCGTTTACAGAAGGAATGTTACCTTTTTAAATACAAATGTCGTCATGACTTGAAAATCATCACTTGCTTTAACATGATCAAAATTTAGGTTTATTCAAAAGAAGATGTATTTTTGCATTCATCTGTGACTTGTTGAAGCAGAAATATTTGCTACTTTTAGCCGCATCTATTTGTTATTTTATCTAAGTTTTTCTAAGATTATTGATAAAGACTTTTTGCCTTTTTTCCCACACAAAGCAGTTATTGAGAGACAAATATTTATCTGGGTATCTGTATCTTTATGGGTATGTTGTAGTTACCATAACTGGCTTATATTCAACGGGAGGAAGTCCGGCCGCCAATTTATTGACGATTCTTGAGAGCAGATTTTAAGCTCTCTATACTTGTTGCGCGAACAATTGTGTCTTCTAAGTGGTTCCAGTTGATTATTGTGGACACAAAGAATGAATTTAAATGGTGTGGTGATTGACTAGTGGGAATGTCAAAGAAAAAGTGTTTGGCTTGTGCATCTGTGTTGTAAATATTGGAGTTCTAATTTGGTAAGCATGTTTGTTACGCAGCCATCTTCTATTGTTAAAGAAGTCGCCTGTTATGAAGCGTGCTGTTCGCCTCTGTATTCTTTCAAGCTTGTTTGAATCTGCATTACTGAAGTGCTCCCGTACTGTTGCCGCATATTTTATAGTTGAACGTACTGTAGAAATGACGTTTTCTTACACTCCTTTGGTCAGTTTATTAAATTCCTTCAGAGGAGACAAAGGGTTGAATTTGCCTTTTTGCAACATTGTACCTCCAATTCAAATCATCTTATATGTGCACTCATATGTATGGGCTGTTCTAGACTTGTTGGTGTATGTGGCAGTTGAGTGTGTAGAATCTCTGGATTTTGTTTGTGATGTTTAGGCAGCAACCATTTGATTTTCTGGGGGGGGGGGGGGGGGCTATGGTTTTTTTTGGAAAAAAAAGTTTGTTTTCAGTTTTTGGAGAAAAAAATAATTTGTTTTTGATTCTGAGAAAAAATATTGTTTGTTTCACCCTCAGCTGCCACTATATGTAATGCTAAAATTGAAAGAAAAAAATTGTTTTCGACTTGTCGCGAAAAAAATAGATTGTTTTTCGCCACAGGCGAAAAAAAAAGTTTGCACAGAAAAAAAAAACCATAGCCCCCCCCCCCCAGAAAATCAAATGGTTGCTGTCTTAGGAAGTAGCTTTTTTTCTTTGAAACGCATAACCCATTTGTTTACCCAGTCATCTAGGTTTGCTCGGTCTTCTTGCAGTATTTTGTGGTCGTTCTCTGTTTTAATAATTCTGTACAGTAAATAGTCATCGGTGAACAGGCGTACTGATGATTTGGGTGCTAGTATTTTTGTATTTTGAAAGTAAGTTTTATTGTGTGGCCAAAAAAATCTAAAGTATGTACGAATGCTTTTTTTTATCTAACAAAATCCATTCTAAAAATTATTGTACAAGTTATAAGTGAATTTTCGTCAAATTTTGTAGATTGAAATTTGTACAATTGTTTTGGTCAAATAATAATTTTCATCGCTATTTTGTGCATTTTCCCTTTGATCTTTTTTTGTTATAATTTTTCATATCATGCTACTCGCTTGAGATGGAATATTATCGCTAGAAACTAAGCAGGCACGTGGCGTTGCTAACGAAATTGACATTATAGTTATCAAAGGTACCACGATTATAATTTAGTACGCCAGACGCGCGTTTCGTCTACATAAGACTCATCAGTGACGCTCATATCAAAATATTTATAAAGCCAAACATGTACAAAGTTGAAGAGCACTGAGGATCCATATTCCAAAAAGTTGTGCCAAATATGGCTAAGGTAATCTATGCCTGGGATAAGAAAATCCTTAGTTTTTCGAAAAATTCAAGTTTGGTAAACAGGAAATTCATATAAATGACCACCTTATTGATATTCATGTCAACACCGAAGTGTTGACATGAATTTGTCAACGTCGTCATAGGTAAAATAGCGATAAACAGATTATCATTGATCATCTCAATTCGATTGCCTTTCTCGCTTTCGCCGTCCCGGCTCAAGCGAGAAAATCAATCTCGTTGAGATGATTAACGATAATCTATAAGTACCTTATCATTACTTGCACACAGCATATATGTATACCCTGATCTAAGTAAAGGGCTGGGTTTCTCTGTCTGTAAACATTAATTGTTTTGTGTTTATTATTATTTTTTTAATTTCCAAACCAGGCCTTTGGCAAATTCTTCATACATTTGGCAAATTCTTCATGTTTTTGTTTTAACTATTTATAAAAATTTGTTTGGTTACAGAACCCCATCCAGGACATACCTGCAAGCCAGATAGTTTGGCTGATTTGATAGACATAATTAAAAATGCTGCACAAAAGGGAAAACCTGTTAAAGCTGTCAGAACAAATCATTCTTTAGAATGGAATGATATAGAAGAAACGAATGGCATTCGAATAGACATGAGGTAATTCTATATTTTACTTTTAAGTTAAAATCACATTCAATTATTTTCAAAATTCATATTAATCCCACGATCCGTCCGTCTAACTTACACATCTAGCATGTCTCGAAATAAGTTGCCATTAATAAGTTCACTTGTAAAATTGTCTAATAATCTTTCAAAGAGCTGTTCAAGGCAGCTGTTTCAAATTATTCAAGTTACTGTTCGGGGAGAGAACTATCAGAATATATTCTATGACGGAACATGTCAAATCTATTCTCCGGTAGAATCTTCCAAATCTGTACTCGTGTGGAATTATCAGAATACTATCAAATATTGTTATGGATAGTACAGTACTCAGCTCCAAATGTTGTAACCACTTGTTTTTCGTGAAATTTACCTCGATTTCAAACATAGAAAAATTTGTAGAAAAAAAACATCAACAGTATCGTTTTCTTTACGTATCATACACCGTCGAATAAAGAAATAAAGCTTTAATTGACATTTTACATGAAACATATATACATGTACTACCACAACAAGTACAAAAGCAGCGATCTCGAAAAACTTACGTTTGTCTTAAATCCTTGCTGAATTTCATCAAACAACAAAGAACTGGAACTTCTTTCAGTTTAATGGATATCCAAATTACAATAATGTCTTTACAAACAACTTTATAGTGATGGTTGTACTCGAGGCTCCACAAAATCTCTTTCCAAATTATAAATGATGATTATATAGGCAATCGAAACCAGGTATCAGAGTTACTGTGAAACTATCTTCTTTGGGAAGGGAGCATCAGATCTAGATACTACAAAATTCCAGAGATATGTAAGAGTACATACAATCTGGACATGCGAAATCCCTATCCCTTACACTAGTGGAAAGTAAGTCTTCAAAAAAGATTGACAGAATTAGAGCAACTCAGTTTCATTAAAAAAAACCAGCACAAATAACTTTTTTTACGAAAGATAAATCATGTTTTGGAAAAATCCTACTCTGATTCTAATAAAAGATCTTTGAAACTGACTTTTATTGTTATTGACAACACATTTTTTTCTTTCCGATGCCTTCATCATGTAGACCGTCGTCATTCGTATGGAAACAAAATGTACTCCTCGTCTTGACGACTTTTTCTTTATTCATATGAGGCTAAAGTGGTGTGGGAGCAGCCTTATCCGACATTCGGCAGAATATGAAAGAAATATGCAACAAATTTAAAGTGTTGACTGCAAAACATGTCTGCACCTATATGTATATCCAACACACCCTCATTTAATAATAGCAGTATACATTCTTGTCCTTCAACCCGATCGACACACTTCACAGACAGAACCTAACTATTGTTAACTATTTACACCACTGGGTCGATGCCACTGCTGGTGGACGTTTCGTCCCCGAGGGTATCACCAGCCCAGTAGTCAGCACTTCGGTGTTGACATGAATATCAATTATGTGGTCATTTTTATAAATTTCCTGTTACAAAACTTTTAATGTTTCGAAAAACTAAGGATTTCTTATCCCAGGAATAGATTACCTTAGCCGTATTTGGCACAACTTTTTTTGAATTTTGGGTCCTCAATGCTCTTCAACTTTGTACGTGTTTGGCTTTACAACTATTTTGATCTGAGCGTCACTGATGAGTCTTATGTAGACGAAACGCGCGTCTGGCGTATTAAATTATAATCCTGATACCTTTGATAACTAATTGCATTACGTTAATTTGTTTTGGTGCTGCATATGGAGGAAAACATTGTCATTCAATGTTAAGTGAACGACTATCGAATATAACGAATTTTGATTTAAATTTGACATTTTAATGCATGCTCAGTAAAATCTCCTTCGAGAAAAGAATATGATTTTTGATAACTTCTTGAAATACCATTATACAAAATTTTTTTTTTTCGATATCACGTTTCATCTATATTTTCCAAATCCGTTCAGTATCGTATTTTGTTGTAAGATTTGCATACAAAATAAACTTGTTTAAAAATGCTATAGATGCTGAACAAAAAATGTTGAAGTTGGTGCAAAAACAAGTATTACTGTATATAATTGTGAAGAAAAAATAACGCAAAAAATTATTGATATTGAAAACAATATATATGTGTCATATTTTAACGATAGAAACTGTCGATTGTCACTTATGATTTCAGTCAATTGTATGATGTCATCAGTATCAAAAGAGAAGTCCTAAAAACAGAATTCCAGGGAGAGTTCGATGACGGGATGCTCTTCTCTTTTGAAGCAGGGGCCACGATAAAATGTGTTCAAGAATATCTGTGGCCGGTTGAATTTAGGGAAACTAAACAACCGGAGCAGTATAGAGTTTTGACAAAACAAACAGGTTGCACCAATTTATCTTTGAGTGATACTATAGCAAATTGTGGCCAAGGAAATGGTTTCACAAAGTCTATTTGTGAAGAAATGGTCTTGTCGATCTGTGTATTGACGGTAAACAAAATCGGTGAAGTTGTACAGAAGCAAATTGAACCAACAAATGGCATAACCAACCCTGTAGCGTTTGAAAAGAAGTTCAAAGAACGAGTCCTCATTCAGAATGATAATACTTTTCATGCAGCCCTTGATAACATTGGTGGTTTGGGAATTGTTTATTCATATATTCTTCGTGCTGACAATGCCTATTATCTAACGGAAAACCGTTACATGGTCACGTGGGAGGAAGCACAGAATAAAATTTCAATACTATATAACCGAAATATAAATGAACGAGAAAGGACACCAGGTTCCTTGCACAGTTTTGAATTATTTATAAGTCCATATCCTATGTTGCCTGGAGGTACAGTCGATGTCATAATATGTACCTTAGAGTATTCAAGCGGTTTACCAGAAGGTAATCGACCACGATGGTATATCATTCCTCATGAATGGGTGCGTTTAGGTTTTGTTCGGGCGTGCGAAATCAATCCAGATATTATTCCTTTGCTGATGAATAACATTATGCGATGTACAATCACTCAGGAGCCTGTGACTGTGAATGCTCCTAAAGCTTTTGGTCCTTTATCGGGATTAAAAGAATCTGGTCAGGTTACCGTAAGCGAATGCACTATTAAAACGCAAACTCCAGCTGATGTCATCAAGAAGATTCAATCTTTGGTAGATCGTTATCAAATTATTCGAGGCGAAAACAAACATCAATTGGCAACTTCTCCGTTTGTTGTGAGGTTTTCTGTGTCATCTGGTGAACATATGACTACGCAGTACAATCGGCTGACAATGACGATTAGCAGCAATATATTGGTGGGAACACCAAATGCAGATAATACTCTACAGCAGTTTAAAGATTTGATGCAAAACGAGTCCTACCATGTTGACGACCTAGATGACTTTGGGTATGGTACAAGATGCAGATGTTAACAGCTTGAGGCAGATGTATCCAACAAATCATGATTCTGAAAAGGGTCGTGTTGTTTCTTTCAAACGTGTCATACAGTAACTTCACACAAAAACGATTTTCGGGAAAGCTTTAGTCAAACTTTTTTACACAGCAAAATTAACAAGAGTGCACATGCTGAAATGGCTCGCCTTCTTTACTAACCATTGACATTATCTTAATAGTTCTAAATATAAAGCTTTACTACAACTTAGATAAATCAAACTGGAAATACATGTACACCTTATGATCATTCATTACACCAAATTCCCTTTAAATATTGTTGACCTATTGCACATCAATGAAACAAACTTTAATAACAAGAGAACTTAACATTGATCAAAGAACCATGACAATGAGGCCAAGGTCAGGTGAACTCTGATTACTCATAAGAGAAAAATTAAGAATTCTAAAAATCTTAACTTTTTTTCAAGTAACTATGAAAATGAGGTCAAGGACAATGGACATAAACGGACAAAAACTTTATAACATAAGGCATCTATATACAAAGTATGAATGATCCAGGTCTTCTACCTTCTGTAATATTAAATTTCTAAAAGGTTAGCAAACGCCGTCACTGCTGGATCAGTATCCCCATGTAAAGCTTTCATGTAAAGAACCGATAATGACTAATATAGGTCCAAACTAAACTTAATGTGTCCAGTTTTACAAAATGTTATGAAGTTATATGTGGTATACGTCAAACAAAGTGGGATACTTTTTAAAATCATATTGGTAAGCACTGTATGATTGACTAAAGTACATGTAACTGTTCTTTTACAGGTAACCAATCGAAAAAATTAAACAAAATTGAACAATTTAATTCCTTTAGGATATTCAAAATCTGTTTAAAGAAACAGAATGATGAATAAATGCTCATCATTAACCATAAATAAAACTGAAATTACACATGTGAAACAACTTTCAAACTAAACATGCTAAACAAATAAAGTGAAAAGCCATTTGAGGCTATTGTTAGTAGAAAGTAAAATCGTCAAAATACAGATCCCAGGAAAATTCAAAACCAAAACTTCCTAAAATGGCATAATCAAAAGCTCAAACACATCAAACATGTGGATAACAACTGTCATATTGCTGGCTTGGTACTGGAATTTTCTTATGAAGTATGAAGAAAATGATGGATTAAAGTAGCAGGGACCAATTTGGATGGATAGTGGGCTGTCAAATATTATTCTGAAAGGTGCTGACCGCAAAAGGATCATCCATGCCAAGGTCTCAATTGGTCAAGTGGTTTTCAAAGCAAAGATGTTTTTATTTTAGGAATGAATAAAAAGCTTGATTTTCATAAAAGGCAGATTTGCCAAACCATGTATTCTGGATCATTGGCCACATATTTTAAACTATCAAACAAGAGGATGAGTGTGGCAGTTTTCGTTTCAATTGGGCATACCCAGTAGATTCAGAGAATTTTTTTTAAAAGAGTTAAAAGACTACTGCATGACAATTGACCAGGATTAAGAGTGTGATCCCTAATGGCAATAGCTCACTCACACTTGTCCTCTTCACTATGTGCATGTGCAAAACAATAACGAAAAGGAAACTGAAAACAGAAATTTTTAAGAAAAAATTACAATACCAAAATTGGTTACCAATAATTCATATTGATTAAACAATAAGTACTTTTTCTGCTTTTATAATTACTTCTTTGTTTAAATGCTAACCATAAATTGATTCGTTAATAATAAAACAACAAATATAAAAGAGGACAAATAAGGCAAACATATGTGTATATATATATATATACTTCAAAATTTAAAGAGTTTTCATAGACATTAATTTCACTGAAACCCAAAAATATTTCATTTTTATGTAAATATTTTGACGTAACATACTTAGCATTGTAATGTGACATTTGATTATTTATATGTGTATTTTGAATTTGAAATGAAATTTGTTTTTTTAAAGTTTCGCTATGCTTGTATTATATACACCATATTTCTCTTTTTATTATGTTCTCTAAATCTCTTCTTGTGTATGCACACAAATGACAATGAATCATATCCAGTATAGTAAGTTAAAGATATGATTGAAAACCAACAAAATATTCAAGCGACAAAGCACCATAAAATATCTGACAAAATGAAATAAGGTTTAAAAATCAACAGCAAAGTTTCAAGCAAGATTGACTGCAATATCTATTAAATGTGAAATAATTGAAGATTGTATGTCACAAATATCACATAATTAATACTTCCAACCAACATTTATTTTGTAATTACTATATCCATCAGTTTATAATTTGAATATTATAAAATAAATTCAAAAATATATCAGTGTTTTGTGTTTAATGTGTTTTATGTTATTTGATTTTGTGTCCTATTCATTTTTATAGTTAGGCTTTTTAATGTGTTTTTATGTTGTTGTTTTACACCACTGTACCAGGTAGGTTGAGCGCTCACAAACAATTTAATCCTGTCCCTTCTTTATGTCCATTCCCAAGTCAGGAGACTGTAGTTCAGTGGCTGGTGTTAGTTCATGTTTGTCATATTTATTTTTCATAAACTGTTTCGTTATAAATTAGGCTGTCAGTTTTCTCGTTTGAATTGTTTCACATTTTTTCTTGTCAGGGCCTTTTAAAGCTGACTCAACAGTATGGGTTTTCTGCATTGATGAAGGATGTATGGTGCAAAAAAAATGCATATGTCCACTCATTTGAATTCTGGTGGATAGGTGTATCATTGGTAATTATTCAACATCTCCTTATCTATTTAGAGTTAAAATGATTGATACTTAAACTCACACTTGTACTTGAACTGATTTAAGAGATGCTCAGTTTAGAAAGTTTACAATGCATTCAAAGAAAACATTTTTTTTAACTGTATGAATACTGATTTGCATGATAAATTATTATTTAAATTATCAGAATATCAAATTATTATTTTAATAATAATATGTCACAAAGTGTATCATGCTGACTACAATTTTTAACAGGATGATATTTCACTTAGTATCACAATTCAAAAGGCTTCAGTTGTCATTAAACTTGTATATTTCTGTAATTTTTAAAAGCTTTGTTGTTCATTTTGTCTAAGAAAATTCCCAGCTGATTGCCCGGTCCACATTCATATGTATATGGAAATGCTGATTTATTTTTATCTCTGGTGAATAACGTTGACATTATTTGTTCCCATTTTACTGGTCTCACAAGTTGATTAACAACAGTCTTGTGGAAATTGGCATTATTCTGCAGTCTATTAGAAGTCACATTTGACAATATAGGAAATTTTGGACGATGTATTTCTATCCTTCTTAATGCATTACTGACAGGTTTCCTAGCCGAGTCCATTAAAGGAGTGTGAAAAGCACCGCTTACTGGTATACGTTTACAACTTCTTATTCCAAAATCTTTTTTATTCTTCTCTATGAAGTCTAATGCCTGTAAAATATGAATGCTTATTTGAATGAACTACAATATAAAAATATGAATTGCAATGGTAAAAATAATAATAAATCTTATAATTCAAAGTCTTTTACTTTCCAATGTATTTATATTACATAGTAGTACATGTATCTGTACATATAATCTGTGTATTGCTGGTAAATTATTAGGCATGGGATTTGGTTACCACAAATTACTTAAAACCTTTACTAAAATCTGTTGATACCTGTATCTTGGCATTGCACAAGCTCATGTTTTTCTCTGACTGCTTATGACATCTTTACACTAAATCCATTGGATAATGGATGTGTACTGATTGATAATTTAGTCTAAGATGCATGATTTTTTTTATTACTTGTTAGTGGCTTTGAACTAGCTGTCAGTAACTGAGAGTACTCTCAAATCTGTACTTAGTGTCTTTTTGTTAATGGGATATTGATCGATATACAAGTAATGGTCACCTCAACTCTCAGTGTGTAGTATTTGTATTTGTATCCATCTGATGAGTAAAGCCTTTTTCAACTGATTTTTATTGTTCGTTCTTATGTTGTACTGTTACACCACTGTCCAAGGTTAGAGGGAGGTTTATGACTCGCTAACATGTTCATTCAGTGGTTGTCATTTGCTTATGTTTTACATATTTGTTTTTCTTCTTTTTTTGTTCCTATATTAGGCCGTTAGTTTTTCTCATTTGAATTGTTTTACATTGTCATTTCGTGGACTTTATAGCTAACTATGCAGTATGGGCTTTGCTCATTGTTGAAGGCTGTACGGTGACCTGTCGTTAATTTTTGTGTCATTTGGTCTCTTGTGGAGAGTTGTCTCATTGGCAATCATACCACATCTTCTTTTTTTATAGTAAAAAATGTTTGATGTCATTACAAAAGATTTGAAGAAAATACTGTCAGGGGTTACGTAGGAATAACTGATGAAAAAGACAGAGGAATGGAAAAAACCTAAACAATTGAATGATAAGAAAATATTAATGTCTCAGTATAGAAACTGTGAAGTTCATTCAAGCTAGAGTAGGAACCTTGTTGTACCTCTTCATGTCCAGCTATAACTTTAACCTCAGGAAACAGGTAGCTGGCTATTTTACAAACAGGATCTTCTATATGATGTTGCTCCTTGCAATACTGTTTAGCTGCTTCTGTAGCTAGATTCAGTTTGGTTCCCCAGAAACAAAACACTGTCATCATTCCACTAGGTGTCTCCTCTGAGGCTCGCTGCATTGCCTGGGCTCTTACTTTGACAACACTGAGGGCTGAAAATAGTGACAGATAATAGTTACTGGTATAGGAACTGGAAGCTTGTTTTTAATATTGACAATTGAAAGTAAAGTTGTGTGACAATGACTGCCTTGTCGTGGTTATCAATTAGACAGCAATCTAATTACACAAATAGCAAATACATCACCACATTTAACGATCACAAACTTTTTGCTTTTTGAAACTTCAGCAAGACAGCACCAGTCTTTATATTAAGGCAATATTATGTCTACAGCTCAAGATGTCCATTTTTAGCTGCTGATTTTTTTTAGGTGTAGTGTTGTTGGTGTTTTGACAACATTTTAAATGTCAAGTTAATAAATTCAGTTAAATATTCACACTTGCTTATATACTAGTGCTGAATAATGCACCATAGATTAGGGTGATAGCTGGGAGATAAAGGGAATCCCTCTTTGATCAATAGCTGTCTCATAAATCACGATCATGTATATTACTGCACTCAAGGCACACAAGCTACATTTCTTTACCTCAATCCAACTGAGATGGGATCTGAGATTCATGAAATGAAAACTAGTAAACCAAAGTAATAAGTTAGAAATCAGGTAACAAAATTGTTTCTCTCATGTTAAGATGGACTAGTACACATTTTTGTTTAGGGGCCATCTGAAGTCCTCAGTATGTGTTCAGATTTCTCCCTGTGTTGAAAACCCATTTGTGGCTTTGTGCTATTTTCTGCTCTTTGACACATTGCCGATTTTCATTCTTAATTTTATCTTACTTGAAGTAATAAAAAAACAATCTTGACTTATATCTCTATATATTATACATTGTATATACTATATATAATATAAGATATAAAGCTAAAGGCTGACCAACGGACAATACAAATTATGGTATAGATGCTACATTGTAAGTGAGAGATGTGTGTGAACTTAGACGTGATTATCTCCCCCTAATAGAGTCCAGTCAATTAAGAAATTATTGCGAGGTTTTTATTATTGTGAAAAATGTGAGAGAGTTGTAAAAGCAATAATTTAAACTCGCATTATGAAATATTTCATATAAATTAAACACAATTTTTCTCAAAATCATAAAAAATTAAAATCACATTTTAATCTAAAATGACAAAATCGCAATAATAAATGCAAGCAATAATTTCTAAATTTTCAGTACATGTAACAAGTCAGGCTGTCTTAACCATGCACTAATTGCTCATTTTGTTTTTCTTTCTTCATTCAACATTTTCAATATTTTCAGCAGATCCTGTTTTTCCATTTTTTTCTGAGTCATTGATAATCAGAGATCCTGTGATCTACTTTAAGATGGCACATTGCCATTGTCTAATAATCCCTTTCATGGTTCACAATCAATTTGACAGTTTTTCTTAGAAAAGATATGAAAATGTGTGATAATCAGTGTTATAAAAGCTTGTTATGGGCCCTGTGAACTAAAGCCCAATAAAAGTTTATAGTAGATATATTTATAGCTGAATTATTTTGTGCTCTATCTAATCTAACTGGTAAATCTCGTCATTGCACGACTGTGACACTACACTTCATGATGTAGTTTAGTGTCAGAGTCATGCAATGAGGAGGTTTATTAGTACATGTAGTTTTTTGTCAGAGTCATGCTATTTTAACTGTTAAAACAGAATTCAATTATTTAAGAATCTCATTTAAATAAACTATCTAATATATATATAGCTATATGTAAGTACCATCTTCAAAAGACATCATTCCAGCAAACACCATAGCAGCAAACTCTCCAACACTGTAACCAGCTGTAGCAACGGTATTCTCTATACCCTGTAATACAACAAAATCATGATATTAATGTACTTATGATATCAATTGATTTTTCCTATACATCTTTTCATTCATTTCCCCATTTTCATCTTCTACACAAGAAATATTCTTCCAGCATGAACTGTTTTTACACCAAGGCTTATAGCAGGCAACAAATATTCTATTTTGTTTAAAATGGTCATCTGATCAACATGAAAAGTTCTGCTGGCAAATATCTGTTTAAAACAATTTTGACTCACAACAGGCCACTTACACATGTTACAGACCCCTCAACATGCTCAATAAGAGTTGTTGCAAGGGTTCTTTAACGTGCACAGTGCATGGTACTCCCTGAACATTGGAGCTCAGATTTAATGTCCCTGTCTGACAGTCAGATTACTCTATAGAAATGCTCAACAAATTGCACAGCTACAACCATTTGTTACGCGTAACCAGGAAGGGGTGTTTGAAATTTTTTACCCATACAATGTAGGTTTGTTCCAGTTTCCTGGGATTTGAAGAGCAATGCAAAACTGCAAAAGTTAACCAATTGTGAACTTTCCATTTCTATGTACATGATGTAGCAACATACCAGCAGCGCCTGCATACGAACTATACATGTACATGTATATCTCCCGCTTGATACGATATATTCCCCAAATTGTATTTCCTATCATGATTCCCTTGATGTAGGGTTACTGCTCACAAGGAAGCTATTAAATTTCCAAATGATCAAGTTCAAATCATCAATATCCCTTTGCACGACAGGTGCCACATGTGGAACAGGATCTGCTTACCCAGAGAATATATAACAATAACTGTAGAAATATTATAATATTTATAACTGTAATGTTGTACATGTTGTAACACATTGTACATTTTGTATGTGTAAAAATCTTTTAATTATTGTTTACATTTACATGTACCTGAAAGTTTTCTTCTTTTAATCTCTCAATAGCTGCAACAGATGTCACAAATACAGCAGGCTGACAATGTATAGTTTTATCTAGTTCTGATTTTGGACCATACAGACATAGTTTTAGTAAATCATATTTCAGAATTTCACTAGCATGGTCATATAGTCCTTTGACACCTGGAAAGGGTAACAATTGTTTACCCATGCCAACAAACTGGCTACCTTGCCCAGGAAAGAAAGTAAATGATTTTGTCTCTGGGTCAATTTCGGGTCTGATTATTTGTGAATGTTTTTCATGTTCTTTTGATTTTTGATTGTCATCAACATCTGATGAAAAAGTCTCTACAAATCCTTTATCTTTATCTGAATTTATAATCATATCATCAAGCATTCCCTTGACTTGTAGTTTGCCCTGGTTTTCATATTCTGATGTCCTTGAAACAGATCTAGAATGCGGTGAACGTAACAAATCGGCTTGTCGTTTCCTATGTCTTCTAGGTACATAACTTGCATCACTCGCAATGTCAACTGATGAAGATGGACTTGTGTGTTCGTCTGTTTTCTTGGAACAAAACATCCGAACACTGTTCAGAAATCTGGCATCAGTTAACAACTGTCTATGCGCGACAGAGAAAATGGAGTCTCTTAACAACAATGGGAACATGGTCTTCAGTAACTCGCTGAAACCTTAGTTATCAATCACTTATAAGAGTGACAATCGGTAAAAATTTGGCCTCCATGTGCTCTTGTTTACAATCAGCTATCGGAAATGAGTCGTACTCCGAAAATGAGATTCACCTTTTTACGACAAATACTTTCGTATCATAAACATTAAAAATCGGATTCAAAAACTCAAGGTTTTGCTTTTTTTGGTCTATAATGGTGAATTTGTGTTTTCTTTTAAATCATGTTTACTAAAAATCGAGTAAGTAAAAAAAATCTTTTACCGGAAGTAAAGGGAAATATTTCCCGCGAATTTCAACACGTGACACCGACCCATCACAAAACAACGAAAACACATCTCAGGTATTTGACAAACTTGACTTTAAAAATGCATACAATGATTATGAATAGTTTCTGTTGCTCATGTCATTTTCAAAATGCATTAACATGTACTTATCATTATAGCTTTTACATGTTATCATTGACATTGTGGTTATTTCTTTGGTGTTTTGCGAAAAATGTATAATAGCATTTTAAAACTTATCTTCCTTTTCTGCCTTTTATTGTTTTATGATTACGTTTATATGTAATTGATATTTGTTTAGGCACAGTTCTGCATGTAAGAGATAATGTTCTGTTTGGTTATTGATGTACTTTTGTGTATCTGTCAGAATTTAGTTAAAGACTTAAAATTGACAAAAATGTGAGTATTTACAGTACCATTCAAGAGGACCAACTATCCCACACCCTACACCAAGGAAAATGTCAGAGTCAGTCTGAAAAAAAATCCAATATTCCTCTCAAAATGTTGGGAAGAATTTAGGAGTAATCTCTCCCAAAATCGTGTAAATGTTTATTGTGATAGCGAGCTCATTCCCTACACGAGGAATTAATTGGCCCTCTATGATATAAGTTGAAGGCTTATCCTACTTTGATCTCTACCGGCACACGACTGATAGGGTAATTGGATTACCTGACAGGTAAAGGTTGATGTAATAAAGAATACTGTACCAGTTCAAGTGTCAAACAGGTGTATAATTTTAAATGACTAAAATGTCTTTTTATACTGATTAAGTTTAATTTTTGTGGTAATTATAAGTTAAAATATTTTCATATTTCTTGCTTGCCAATCTAAAAATATCTTTACCTAAATGTGCTTGCTTTTAAAAAAAAAAAAGGATTATAAAATATAGTTGAAAATGTGAAAAAATGTAATATTCTACTTCAAAGTTAGTCTTTATTTGAAAATTATGTGTCTCAAAGTTTTGTATATGCAAGTTTAAAGGAAAATTTATTCACCATTCGTTAGGCATAATAATTATGTAAGTCTATGCTGAGACTACTATACTGTTATAGTAGTCTCAGGTCTACGGCATTTTCTCTTTACGATTATAAATCTGATTGCTTGAATGAATAAAAGATTTCAAAGCAAAATGTTGTTGTTAATTCTTTCAATTGCATTGAAGTTTTATAAAATAAAAAAAAACTACTTAATTTTGACCTCGATATTTTCACCAGTAAATTAATATTTTATTTACAAAATACACATACTTGTGTAAAAATAACCAGAAACTTCCGCTAAATTAATGAGAGTAGTTTAAAGAAAATCATAAAAATTATGTGTCACAAAGTTTTATATATATATATTATGCAAGTAAAAAGAAAATATTATTAACCATTTGTTATGCTTAATATTTATGGCATTTTCGTTTTACAACTTGTTGGCATTACTTTAAGATAATAATACATTTCGGTTACAACAGGAATACTTCCCCAGCTGCATTAATTTGTCTTTGTATAATATTTATTTTCACACAATGAATGTAAATTTGTGTAATTGGAACAGTGATCTTAAAAGATTTTAAAAACAATTATTTGCCGTGCGAAGACAATTCCACAATACACATCTCAGTTATCAACAGTTTTGGTTGAACTTGACTTACTTAACAATGTTAAATGCTAAAAATAGTTATCATTAATTTTATCCACAGCACAAGTTTTTTAAAGGGTGGGAAATAATATCGCGTCCCAGTAAACTCAGGTGACCTTTCTAGATGACCGTGTGAAAATTCATTCAGGTTTGTAAAGTTGCAGAACGTCATTTTTGTGCGATCGTATTGAGGCTCCAGAAGGTCCTTTTACAATCTATTAATCGGAATCTAAAATATAATTCTTTTCCGAATAAATGAGAACACCGTGATCTTTGACTATTTGATTTTTAATGTTTTATCTTTCAAAAAAGGACGTAGCCCTGAACATTAGTTATATGTCCATGGTCAGTAATAAAAATTTATGGTTGAAGAGATATTGAAATTATGATGGAAATTGTCCGGGGGATCAATTGTGTTCAAATGACAAAAATATGATAAAGAACTGCCAATTGTAGGCGGTTGGGAAATTTTGAAAATAAAATGATGACTGATTTAACTGGACTAGAATAATATGATGGGCAATTATGAGGTTTGATAATAATTAAAGGATTAGTGACCTATCGGATAGTGATAAGCGGATTACTTATCATCACAACTTTTAACATCTTTTGTAAAAGTTAAATGGTTGAGCGTCATAAACTTGTCAAAAACATGAAGACAGGTAGAATTATAGTAATTTAATGTGAAAATACTTAAAAATGACACTTTCCAAATTTAAATGACGAAATTGATATAAATACTTTCGTCAATTTGAAAACCATTTCGTAAAATACGAAAATGACGAGCGCTAGCAATATCACTTGCAGTTAATTATTTCCTTTGTTCAACAGAGTTGTCACTTTACAGTTTCTTTTCGTAATTTAAATTATTCAAGTCTGTATAAATGTATCGAGGTGGTGAAACATAATATTTTACATTGCTCAATATATTGAGTTTACTTGTTGATCCGATGAATCAACTCTGTGGTTTAGATTGGACGATCGAGTTACCGTAAAAACAACATTATTTTATAACCAGTTGATTTTTAAATAATGAACAATTAATGCACCGATATTGCTTATTGAGTAAGTCATAAAAGATTCTAATGGTGGCAAAATCGTCTTTGTTGAAAGAACACAATGTACACCCTGACCGGACTGTAATAGAAACAAGTTTTTTCTTCATATTTTTTCGTTTGTACGTTTTATTTCAAAGATAATGGCATGGGACAAAAACATATAAGATAATAATTATCTTATTCTAAATGATAATGTCACATCTTTATCTGTCAAAGAAAGGAAACATTTGTTCAAATTTTAATACCATGATTTTAAAACACACCTGTACAATCAAGATCGATTAAATGTACATATAGGTAAATTATCTGGGTAATCCGATTATGTTGTCACACGTCGTTAATTTTTAGTACATCCGATGGGCAATAAACCAATTAACAGCCACGCAGTGTTGGGAGAGAATCTTTGGAGATATTTGGGAGTGAAATCTGCGGTACTCGGTGTGGCTCCGAGAAACACGGAAATAAAAAAAAAAACGATATAGAATCGATCCGTTTGAATGGTACTGTATCAAATCTTAAAATCTCTGTGACTATTATTAATTGTTTTCACTATTTGCGATAATTTCCATGGTTTTTTTTAACATTTTATTCCCTATACGATGACATTAAATTATAAAACCTGAGGCGGGTACTCATAGCCTATGAAGACAAAATTGGCTTCATGTCCCCGCATGCGGGAAAGCGCAGGCACTGCCTTATCTTTGATTGTAATGCTTCTTCCGCACAGTGGTCTGGCTGTAAAGGTTCACCCTTTTCCGCCATTCCCTGAAGAATAATTATTTATGATATGGACTTTTTTTGGTGTTTGTGAGTCTACTGTAATGTTTTAAAGATTGAGTTTACTTTTGGTTTTGTGCTGCTGATTTTTGCTGAAACTATGGCCATTTGACTGAAAATTTCTATAATAGATTTAGCATTTTTTTTCTGGATTGAAGGCCCTTCACGTACATGAATATGTTGAGATAATTTTTAGAATGTTAGTCCAGTATGACAAGAAACAGGTCAAGATTATGTTTGGTTCCACTCCATTGATTTTTGCCGAAATAACAGGCAAAAATACAATATACAATGTATGTTACTATTTTTTTCTTCTTAAAATTTAGAGTTTGAGCTCTGAAGACATATGGAAGATGATGTTCTTTTAATGTAGTAATAGTTTTTGTTGTTTAATTTATATGCAATATACATGTATCATGACTGCTTATTTCAACCCTTCTGTACAACTGTATCTATTTGTCTTGCAGATTGATCCTTTTTGTACAAATGTATCTATTTATTTGTCTTGTAGATTAAAACTTTCCGGTTGACAACCCAATATGTCTGAACCATTGACACCTCGTAGAAGTAAACGGGGGAGGACATCAGAGCCTACTTCTCCAACGACAGATGAAAATGCTAAAACCCGTAAGGTTATGTTGGAAATAGTTTGTTAATAACTTGTTTCTATGAATAAAAATTTTTAGGATTTTAATTCAGGAAGTTTGACAATTTTTTACCTGTTCATTATATATTTAGCATGATTTGTCTGTAGTGAGGGATCAGACCAGTTGCAAGATGGACACCAATAGAGTAATATTTGAACATGTATAACTAAATAGCTATTAATTGCATACCGAAGTTTAGATCTCTTTGTGTTCACTCCAATGGATGGAAACAACAAAATTAACTGAAGCTGTTGTGGAAATTGGTATTCAGAACTATTTTAATGTTACCTGCATAAAAAAACAATCTATTTATTGTAATAAATATAATTACGATATGAGATACAGTTTGAAAACAGTATTATTAGGGCTCCGCCAAAGGCGGGTCGCCCTATAGTGATCAGTCTGTCCGTCCGTCCGAATCTAGAGAACCATTATGATTTCATACTTTATACTTTACATGTTTATTAACCACCACCAGAGGGCATGTCATGGCCCTATAGTCCGTCCGTCCGTCACCAGAGGGCATGTCATGGCCCTATAGTCCGTCCGTCCACCCTATACTGATCAGTCTGTCCGTCCGTCCGTCCGTAACACTTTTAACTTTGTGTCCGCTCCATATCTAGGAAACCATTATGATTTCATACTTTATACTTTACATGTTTATTAACCACCACCAGAGGGCGTGTCATGATGTATGTACAACTTCCTAGGTCAAAGGTCAAGGTAAAAAAAACTTTGGTTTCAGTTGACAACCCTGTGTCCTGTGGTGAAGATCGTGTCCGCTCTATATCTTGAGAACCGTTATGATTTCAAATATTATACTTGACATCCATTTTAACCAACACCAGAGCGTGTGTCATGATGTATGTACAACTTCCTAGGTCAAAGGTCTTGTCTGTTGGTCTGTCCATCGCTAACAAATTTGATCCACACTATATTTTGAGAGGACAGCTGTTATTATTTCCGTTTGTTGTTCTTAACAAATTGTGTCCGCTCTACATCTCGAGAACCGTTAATATTTCATACTTTATACTTGACCGTCTGTCTGTTGGTTCGTACATGACACAGGAGTGTGTGTGACACCAGAGTGTGTGTCGATGTGTCATGATACCCCCAAAAATGGATGTGGAGTATCATACAACAATCAAATTGAAAGAAATTAAAGTAAGTACTGTATTTCAACTTCATATAAATGCATTTAAAATATTTCTGTCATGCTGTTTTCTAAATGTATATGATATTTCTGTTGTGCTGTTTTCTAAATGAACCTGTCATAATCTTGCTGCTTATTAGGGCCCCGCCACAGGCGGGTCGCCCTATAGTGATCAGTCTGTCCGTCCGTCCATCCGTAACACTTTGTAATAACTTTGTGTCCGCTCCATATCTAGAGAACCATTATGATTTCATACTTTATACTTTACATGTTTATTAACCACCACCAGAGGGCGTGTCATGATGTATGTACAACTTCCTAGGTCAAAGGTCAAGGTAAAAAAACTTTGGTTTCAGTTGACAACCCTGTGTCCTGTGGTGAAGATCGTGTCCGCTCTATATCTTGAGAACCGTTTTGATTTCAAAGTTTATACTTGACATGTATATGAACCAACACCAGAGGGTGTGTCATAATTTATGAACGACTGCCTAGGGCAAAGTTCAAGGTCAAAAACTTTGGTTTCAGTTGACAACCCCATGTCCTATGGTAAAGAATGTGTCCGCTCTATATCTTGAGAACCGTTATCATTTTAAAGTTTATACCTGAAATGTATATAAACCAATATCAGAGGGTATGTCATAATTTATGTACAACTTCCTAGGTCAAAGGTCAAGGTCAAAAACTTTGGTTTCAGTTGACAACCCCATGTCCTATGGTAAAGATCGTGTCCGCTCTACATCTTGAGAACCGTTATCATTTCAAAGTTTATACTTGACATGTATATAAACCAACACCAAAGGGTGTGTCATAATTTATGTGCAACTTCCTAGGTCAAAGGTCAAGGTCAAAAACTTTGGTTTCAGTTGACAACCCCGTGTCCTATGGTAAAGATCGTGTCCGCTCTATATCTTGAGAACCGTTATCATTTTAAAATTTATACCTGAAATGTATATAAACCAATATCAGAGGGTATGTCATAATTGATGTACAACTTCCTAGGTCAAAGGTCAAGGTCAAAAACTTTGATTTCAGTTGACAAACCCATGTCCTATGTTAAAGATACAATTTTTTAATGCACATTATTCACAGCGGGGCCCACAGAGATGGCTCCCATCTCAATGATATCTATTTTTTCTTCATTCTTACATTTTCTTCATCTGGTTGAAGACACTAATTTTTATTTTCTTTGTTTATTTTTAGCAACCAGGAAAAGTTCAAGATCCAGTGCAACAACACGTATGTATATATATTGTCACATTGTTTTGCTGCTATATGATGTTTCTAAAGCATTCAACATGTTAAAGCAGGGTCATAAAAATGAAGAAAAAGAATCCACTGTTTAGTGTAAAACACATAATCATTAAGATGGTTTGAGTTTCTGTTGCTGGCCATATTTGAAAATGTGCCAAAAGGATTAATGTCTGACCATGCTGACTTTTTTGTCTGTAGACAAAAGTTTTATTAGGTGAATCCAGAGCAGTCCCAAGAAAAAAAGTTTTTGCATATGTTAATTAACCAAAAAATAATCTGTTGTAGTTAAGCAAATCTGAATATGGTTCTTTTGAACCCTCAATCATAGCTATTAGAGTGAAATCTAAAATAATTATTTACTTTAAAAAAAATATTCTATCAATAAAAAAACCTACCAAAGCAATTGTTTTCAAACATGAGAGAAATTGACATTTCACAATGGAGAAACATCTAAAATGAGAGACAGTTCTGGACAAATAAGACCAAATTTCAAAGCGTAAACTTTAAGGGAAAAAAAAAACTACCAAATCTAGAAGGGAAGTCTGGTACAATGAAAAATGACTTGTCTTTTAAACAGTGAAAATAGTCTATGAAATGTGTGAACAACTTAAATGTCAGAGTAGAATGACTAAATGTGCAGATTGATGATACATGTATGTCATTTCATGTGAAGGACAGTTCCAATTCCCAGGAAATTAATTAAGCCCATACTGACCGGATGTTTTTGTTTGTATGTCATTTGATTTGTGGTTCTTTTTTTAGCCTCATCAACAAGAGGAAGTGCAAGAAAAAGCAAACCGGAGAAAGAAAGAGATGAAACATCCTCACCCCCATCAAAACGTAGAATGGATAGTTCTCCTGGTGCTGACCTACGACCTCTGCCTTCGTCTCCTCCATCAGGACCACAAGCTGAGGACACCTCCTTGTTTTCCAGTCCACCTCAATCTAGAGCAGGTATGTTAAATGGTAGATATTAAAATATCCTCTTCCAGCAAGCAGCAGAAAATCTATTTTTATTCAAATTTGTGTATATTTATATTTTTAGATGAGATAAATGTTTTAAAGGTTTATCCCACAGACAAGACAGAGGAAAGAGATGTTTTAAAAAAAAATAAAAATTGTTTCACAATGAGACCACAGTCTTCAGACTAAACATGAATCCACAAGCCTGTAGCTCAATTTAAACAAATTTTTAGTTGTATTCTATATATTGGCTAGTAGAGAAAAATTTCAAAAGCCAACAGCAATTTTACAAGCCATGGCTGTAGGATTTGTGGTTAAGTGTGAAGGCTGAGACCACTGAGGTGTTTACCTTTCCTGGTTGTTTTTGAATGCATTATCATTATAAATCCTGTTATTTATCCTCCTGAACATGCATGAAATATTTGCCACTATGTTGAGCAACCAACAATCAATCAATCCCTTTATTTATAAGCATAGTACTTGAAAGGCTTAATGTTAAGATTCAATGTCTATTTAAAATAATTCTTTTTTTTCAGCTCCTACCAGTGAAATAGATTTGAGTTCACCTTTGAATTATGGAACACCAGGATCAAGAGGTGGTCCCCGTACACCTGGAGCAGCTGCCACACCCATCAGAACAAGACCAGATGTCCGAAGTGACAGGAAGCTGCGACAGGTCACAATTGGAGGATCAGATCCAAGTGTTGGTGTTTTTTCTTTGCAATTGTTTTGAATGTGCATGCACTATTTTACAGATCAATTTTTCAAATTTTGTTCCGGTCTGATGATTTTGTGTAGAGTTATGGTCCTTGGACTTTGAAAATTCACTTAAATAATCAGTTTATCAAATTTTTTTCACCATGCTTGCAGATATTGACTTGATATTTGTAATATAGTTTACACCATGGCAAGTTATAGATCAAGTTAGGATTTTGTTTCAGTAAAATGAATTTTTAATCGGTAGGGGACTATGTATTGCCATGCAATAGATCCGAGACCACAATTGTCGTCCCTTGATTTTCGTTGTTCACGAATATAGTCCCTAGTGTTGACAGTGGGTTACTTGCCATTAATTTTTATACCCCTTCCAAATTTATTTCTCCATGTTTAATGCCTCAAATTGGAAGTAGGGGGGTGAAATTACACTAAAAAAATTTGGGTCCAGAATTTTAAAGGAAAGTAGTGATTTGGTCCAGCTGAAAAAGGTTGAAAATTAGCACTTCGGAAGCTGTCAAAAGATTTCAATACGCCCTAAACATAAAATTGTCCATATTTTGAGTTAGAGCCGATGAAGTTTTCTATAATTTTGATATAATTTGTCCCAAAAGTAGTACAACACACTGTAAAAGTTTCTTTGAGAAATCGCAGGTGGGATTTTTTTTATTTTCATTTATGTTCTAAAAGAAATGCACTACGAAATAATTGTGTTCTCAGACCAATACTCAAAAAATGCTTGTTTTGTATGCTATTTGCATGTTTCATCTACTAAAGACTTTCAATAGAGATAAAGGAATGATGAGTGCCTGTCCATCAACAGTGGTGTTTAATTAGTCTCTCAAATGACAAGTTTATTTTTTTTGCCAACAATTATGCTGGATGATGAGAAATTAGTTGCAAAAAGTTTAATTGAATTTGTTTAAAGATTGTTAATTAAGTCATGTGTTGGTGGTTGATATGGTCTGTTGTATTGTACAGTATTCCTATTATCCCTTTAAAGTATTTTGGTATGTTATAATGGAATATTGCGAAGTGGAAGTTACATTTTTTTGGTGAACAACCCTGTTTTATCATGTAAATGTGTTTTATAACTTTATAAACTGAGTACTGTAAATGCAGAAATTATTGTGTGCATTTATTATTCGGCCTAGCCACAATCAGATGTGCATTTTGTGTTTCACATGAAGTCAAAAATGAGTATCACCTCTGGGAAAAACTCTTTTGATATTTTGGTTCAAAAATGGTTTAAATTATGAAAAATTGCCATCGTTAGGCTAACACTGGAAGTATTTATATAATTCCATGCAGTTTTTGAAGGAAATATTTAATATTTTTATTAAATAAATGGTGTTTAAAAACTGTATAATTTTCTATAATGGTTGCCTTCAAGACATGGTCACCAGTGACAGATTTTTGGTCAATGACAAAGACAACAAAATATGTTTAGAACTATTGAATATCAAACATTTTAATTGAAAAAAAAATAACAAGAACATGTTTGACTCACAGTTATTTCAAACAACAGTAGCTTTCTTTAATCATTAATCTTATCTGATAAAACTGTATCTAAAATTATCTATAAATAACAAAACTTCCAAAAGAACCCTTTCTTTTGGTGTATAGAACATTAAAATAACTTGATGCATATTCTTACAATAAACAATCAAACTTAGCAATACAATTTATATGTTTTGTCTACGGACAAGACATTGTATTCATATTTAATGAAATGCATTATTAAAACCTAATTTTGATATAGCTGAAAGTGTTATCTTGAAAGAAAAAACATACATTTTATCAGGTTTATCTATCAAATGATGCTTAACTTCGAGGAAAATGGAAACAAATACATTTTGAAAATGTCTACGGACAAGACATTTTATTGATATTCAATTAAATGCTTTCAAAGATGATTGTTAAAGTTAAGATTAAAAGTTACTGATTAAGTTTTAAGCGGTGTTTTTTAATTTTGGAAAATATAAAAATGTACGCATAATTCTTTACATATCTCAATAATTTATTGATTAAGCCAAAATGAAGACACATTCTTTTAACTGAAATCCATATATCTGACTGTTTAAAACAATCAAACTATTATTAAAACTCAATTTTGACATAGTTGAATGTGTTCTTTTGAAAAAATAACATACATTTTACCTATCAAATTAGGCTGAACTCAAGGAAATTGGATACGAATATATTGTGGTAATGTCTACGGACAAGACAATTTCAGTTAAAAAAAAAATCTGTTAGAATTAATTGTGACTATATTTATGTTGAAAATACTGAGTTTTAATTTGAATAGATAACTTTCATCACTTATAAATAAGATTTAAGTTCCATAGCAGACAAATAATTGAATTTAATACTTGTTATGTACAAGTGTCTTGTCCGTAGACACTTCCTCATCTGCTGTTAATACTGAAATGCAAAAGATAAAGTTAGAGAGAGAGAAATGCTTTTTCTTCATTTGATTTAGTTAATCTTTTAAGGTATGCAGCAACTGGAATAAACAATATTGAAGTAAAATAAGGTATGCTTTTTATGACTGATAATCTGACACTTTTTAAAATCCACTCCTGTAAAGTAATTTTACAAAAATTGAGAACACTTAAATTACCATTTATTTATTTAAAATAAGATATTTCTAAGTTTAAACAACACATAGGACTAATTAAGACCCATAAAGCCAAGCAATATTGATAAAAAGACATGTCTACGGACAAGACATGTGTCTACGGACAAGACATTCTGACATATTTTTGAATTTTTTCCTCTATTAATAGATGGTAGAAAAAAATGTTGGTAGTGTTTTCATATCTACAAAAGAACAGGAACTTAGCAATGCAACATTAATGTAATTATGCTTCCAGTTTACTAGGGAATGCATGTCTACGGACAAGACATTTTTTCACTTTATTTGTATATCCAACTTTGATGGCATATTTCTCCAGCTAGGGTACTTCAATTTTGATAAATGAGGTAGTTTTTGATAATGTACATGTATATACTAGAAGAGAAAACAAAACACATAATAGCATAAATTTGATTTATTTTTCTCTTTTATCATTACACTGAGCAAGCTAAAAACAAAAGTACAAAATTGCATAACAAGCGCATAGTATTCAACTTTTTATCATAACTTTGTAACCACTGAAGATTTTTTGTTGCAACAAACAGTAAAAGAAAGATGAATAAATTGTCTATAGCAATGAACCAATAATGTAGTTCAAATTAATTTCACTTATTAACTATCAATTGATAAAAACAGCGAAATTTTAAATGAAACAACATAACGTGAAATTTTGCCCATTTTCAGCGTGTATTTTAGTGTTTTTTTTTCAAAACGGTAACACCTATACATGATATTTGATATTCATTGTGAAACCCTACATTCTCTTCTTCAGTTCAAAGATGTATTACTTATGTACAGTTTATCTTCTTGTCTTTACAAGCCTATAACATAGACCCAATATGAAATGCACATCTGATCTTGGCTAGGCCGATTGCAAATTTTAAAGAATTGACTGAAATGCGAGATCTATTATTGCGATTTCAGGAAAAATTGACTACAGTTGTATGTATCAGATATCAGAATGAGAGTTTTTATTATTGCAATACTCATTCAGTCCCATTATTCGCATTGATAAAAACCTCACTATAATTTCTGAATTTTAATAGTGTACTTCTGGCCTAGCGGTCATAAAACTTTCGAGCACGATTTTTGTACTCAGACTCGAGAATCAACCAATCAAAATGCTGGATTTCATGTTTCGAGCATGATTTTTGTGCTCCGAGCACTGAGCAAAGTTTTATGACTTTAACCCCAGAAGAGAGTCTGCAGATTTAAATTGATTATTGTCAATGTAATATTTGCTTCTTTCAACTATCTTTTTGCTCTTGTAGGAACCAACAAAGATCACCAGTGATATTACCAGTGATCCAAATGCTGGTCCACAACTGGTCATCTGGGGTACGGACGTTGTGGTCAGTCAGTGCAAAGACAAGTTCAGAAGGTTCATCACCAAGTATGTGGACAAGAACATGGCCGGTGATGAACAGTTTGATGGAATGGATATCAATGAACCATACTACATACAGAGGCTGGAGGAGGTTAGTTGTAAAGTTGTTAATGAACAGAACATATGCATCAGGAATTCACTTGCCAATTTAAACAGTTATCTCCCTTTGACATTTTAGGGAGTTACAATTGTCATTATGATTGAACAGGTATCAATAAACAAATTGCCGTTATGATTGAACAGGTATCAATAAACAAATTGCCGTTATGATTGAACAGGTATCAATAAACAAATTGCCATTATGATTGAACAGGTAACAATAAACAATTTGCCATTATGATTGAACAGCTAACAATAAACAAATTGCCATTATGATTGAACAGCTAACAATAAACAAATTGCCATTATGATTGAACAGGTAACAATAAACAAATTGTCATTATAATTGAACAGGTATCAATAAACAAATTGCCGTTATGATTGAACAGCTAACAATAAACAAATTGCCATTATGATTGAACAGCTAACAATAAACAAATTGCCATTATGATTGAACAGCTAACAATAAACAAATTGCCATTATGATTGAACAGCTAACAATAAACAAATTGCCATTATGATTGAACAGCTAACAATAAACAAATTGCCATTATGATTGAACAGCTAACAATAAACAAATTGCCATTATGATTGAACAGCTAACAATAAACAAATTGCCATTATGATTGAACAGCTAACAATAAACAAATTGCCATTATGATTGAACAGGTAACAAAAGGGTGTCAATTAAACATGTTTTTGTTTACCACAGCTTATTGAGAATTCATGGTTTCTGTTACTTAAGTGCTTACTTTCATTTTGTTTTGTGACTACATATTTAAACAAATCAGTGGAAAGGCATTTTATCAGTATGTAGTTTTCAGATTAGTGTAATTGGTGAGCCATTCCTGAACTTTAACTGTGAACATCTCCGTGAGTTTGACGCTGAACTATACCGCCAGTTAATCTGCTATCCACAGGAAGTGATACCCACATTTGATATGTCCATCAATGAAATGTTCTTCGACAGATACCCTGACACTGCATTGGAACACCAAGTTCAAGTCAGACCATATAATGCTGCTCTTACTAAAAATATGAGATCTCTCAATCCTGAAGGTAAAATTTATCAGAAGACTTTCATTGCTTTCGAAATTATTGTCATATAAGAAAGAACAATAAGGATTTAAGTTTGGTAAATAGTATGAAAGATATTTTACAACTTTTATGTAATCAATAAAAATTATGAATCAATAAAAAAAAAGCAAAAACAAAATACAGTGCATTTTCAGAGCAGAGAAACATTTGATACATAATATGTTAGACTACCCCAAGGAAAGCAATGGCACAGTGCTCATACCAAAGTCTTTGAAATTTATAATATCTGCATTTAGGAGCTCCAAATTAAAACAAAGCCTGATAGGCTTGCAGTTTAAATCTAAAAAGGACTAGCAGGATGAAAATCTTTTGACTCAACAAACCATGGTATATGCACATGAAACTTGCAGGCTCTCATTCTAAATCTGCATGTAATATTTACTGTTGGATGTTGTAAACATCGATCAATCAGATAACCCTATTATGTTACTTACTGATCAATCGAAATAGTGATAATATTTTTATGCCCCACCTACGATAGTAGAGGGGCATTATGTTTTCTGGTCTGTGCGTCTGTCCGTCCGTTCGTCCGTCCGTCTGTCCGTTCGTCCGTCTGTCCCGCTCCAGGTTAAAGTTTTTGGTCAAGGTAGTTTTTGATGAAGTTGAAGTCCAATCGACTTCAAACTTTGTACACATGTTCCCTATGATATGATCTTTCTAATTTTAATGCCAAGTTAGAGTTTTTACCCCAATTTCACGGTCCACTGAACATGGAAAATGATAGTGCGAGTGGGGCATTCGTGTACTGAGGACACATTCTTGTTTTAAAATGGTCTGTTGAGATAAACTAGCTAGATAATCGATTATAATTAGTAATAGATAAATACAAGTCTTAGAGCCAAGTCTAACTGGTAGCAATATACACTTACAATCACTGCAAATATGCCCTAAATCTTTAAGAAGATATTTTGTTGCAAATTCTTTGAATATTGAAACATCAGTTTTCATGTGTTGTGTTTTGCGGTTATTTTCCTTTTGGCTCTGTAAAAACAGATCTGATAACATAATTGATACAAAGGCGATGTTTGACTGAAAAACCAAGTGCATTTTTTCAGATTTAACGGTCCTAAATATAGTAGTAAAAGTTGAAGGAATATTGCCATGTATAGCTATCATTAATGATTTAAAATTCAAACAATGTATTTTCAGATATTGACCAGTTGATAACAATAGGAGGGATGGTTATAAGAACAACAGCACTGATCCCTGAGATGAGAGAGGCTTTCTTTAAATGTTATGTCTGTGGAACCACAGCATCGGTAGAAATTGACCGGGGCAGGATTGCTGAACCTACTCTCTGTACCAACTGTAATACAAACCATTCTTTTGCTCTGGTACATAACCGATCACAATTTACAGATAAACAGATGATAAAACTTCAGGAATCTCCAGGTAAAAAAAAACAGCATGAATGGTATCAATTACTTTTCAGTCAAAAAGTAAAGTATATATATATAGTTTCAAGGAGACCATTAGAAAATAGAAATACCATGATTTGGAAAATTTAAAGTCATAAGAAACCTCAAATTAAAAAAGATAATGCATATGTTTTTTATAACTCAATGGATAGTTTTCATTATAAAACTTATCATTGCTTATGTACATATACTTTTTTCTGAAGAAAATTCTTTAATTTGTTCATATTGAGAAGAAGTTTACTTTATTTCCTGACATATTTTCTGTATGCAAAGTGACCTTCGTGTGACCCATGTCTTAAAAATTCGCAATATGCATGGATGTCCTTAAAATAAACTATTATCTGATTGTACATGTTAAACACGTGTTCAATATCCATGCTTTTTTGTTGATTGTTGACAAACAGGTGACAATCGTTACACTTTGGCTTCAAAACATGAACTTTAATTAACTGCCATATTTTCACATCCACACTGACCGATTGAAAAAAAAATTGACAATTATACGAAATTTATGCAAAAAAAATGATAAAATCGTGCACAGAAGACTAAGTTTATGATGTGTTTGCATGCATTGGTTCAAGAATTGGAATAACATTATTTTTCACCGGTCACTCGTTTATTATGACTTTAATATGGTAGCTAGTATTGGATTAGCTATACAATGTAAGATAGCCATAGATGTTACTTGAATAAAGCATCTGAACCAGGACGCATGTTAAATATTCATATACCTATCAGCTGATACCTATAGGGCTATAATCCATGCATAAAATCAATGAAGACTATTATTTTTAATTGATGCTCAATTTCTCAACCAGGCAAAACAAGTTTTTTATGAGAAGTACCCTCAAATGATGTAAGTTCGACAGAAGTATTTATATATAACCCCAGTAGGTTAAAATAGTGACTGAGCTGATACAGTAGATATGCCATATGCAGGGATTACAATATTTAATATACAGCAACAGACCAACCGATTATTATCAATTCAAGCATATGAGCAGTGGTTAAGTTCAGGTATAATGGGATATTTAATGCTATATAAACATCAAACTTTTTGTGTCATTTTATTAATGTAAGATTCTAATTTCTCTTCAGAGGATATGCCAGCTGGACAGACACCTCACACAGTAATACTGTATGCACACAATGACCTTGTTGATAAGGTGCAACCTGGTGATAGAGTCAAGGTCACAGGTATCTACAGAGCCACACCTCTTCGTGTCAACCCAAGAATGAGAAATGTCAAATCAGTTTACAAGACACACATTGATGTAGTTCACTTCCGTAAACTGGATGCCAAGAGATTGAGAGAAAGTAATGATGATGATGATGATCAGTAAGTAGATCAACAGGGAATCAGCCAAATATTGATTGAGAGCTTGAAGAATTTGTTTTCATTTCTTCTTGTTACATGGAGTTTTTTCCATCACATGGCTGTTGGTTGCCAAGTGTCTGTTATCTTTGTTAAAAAAAAATATCTCTGAAACTACTTTGAAAATTTGAATAAAACCTTACAGCACATGATTGAGGGGGAGGGGGCATATAAGTTGAAGTTTTATTCCTTTCTGACAACAACATGGCCACTATGGACATTTAGAAAAACAATAGATAGACTGAATCTGTCAACAGCTAAAAATATCAGCAAATTAAGATATTTGTGTTATAAAACATTGAGCTATTTTAATCCTGATATTTTATGTAAACAAAATATTTTATCAGATAAGTTATTCAGTCTCCATGGAGGCTTTTAGTTATGAAATAGATACTTTCATATAGTAAATTTTCTTGGGAAGTCTTCTTGCACTATAGTTTTGCTTCTTAATTTTGTTTAATACCTCTAGAAAATTGATATTTATTTTAAAAATTCACAGTAACTTGCTTATTATTACTGAAAGTGCTGTTTTGTTTGTATTTGAAAGCACAAACATTAAAAAGGAAAATTTGCACAGCCAGAGTTTGTTAAGGTCTATATTTCTATTGAATTTTTGACAGAAATATTTTTATATTGCCTATAGCATTGACTGTTTATTTCTTGTCACTATTACTCAAGACTTGTGATTAAAATGTATCGTGACCTTCGACTTTAGTTGAAAAGGCGAGACTAAGCGATCGTACATTTCAGCGGCAGCGTCCACAAATATTCACTCTGTGGTTAAAGTTTTTGAAATTTTAATAACTTTCTTAAACTATACTGGATTTCTACCAAACTTGGACAGAAGCTTGTTTATGATCATAAGATAGTATCCAGAAGTAAACTTTGTAAAAATAAAATTCCATTTTTTCCATATTTTACTTATAAATGGACTTAGTTGTTCTGCGGGGAAACATTACATTCACTCTGTGGTTAAAGTTTTTAGAATTTTTATAACTTTCTTAAACTATACTGGATTTCTACCAAACTTGGACAGAAGCTTGTTTATGATCATAAGATAGTATCCAGAAGTAAATTTTGTAAAAAAATAAATCCATTTTTTCCGTATTTTACTTTTAAATGCACTTGCGATTTTCTTCCAGTTAACATGACATACAGTCTGCAATTAAAGTTTATATGCCCCACCTACGATAGTAGAGGGGCATTATGTTTTCTGGTCTGTGCATCCGTTCGCTTCAGGTTAAAGTTTTTGGTCAAGGTAGTTTTTTATGAAATTGAAGTCCAATCAACTTGAAACTTAGTACACATGTTCCCCATGATATGATCTTTCTAATTGTAATGCCAAATGATAGTTTTGACCCCAATTTCATGGTCCACTGAACATAGAAAATGGTAGTGCGAAGTTCAGGTTAAAGTCTTTGGTCAAGGTAGTTTTTGATGAAGTTAAAGTTAAATCAACTTAAAACTTAGTACACTTGTTCCCTATAGTATGAAATTTCTAATTTTAATTCCAAATTAAAGTTTTGACCCCAATTTCACAGTCCACTGAACATAGAAAATGATAGTGCGAGTGGGGCATCCGTGTACTATGGACACATTCTTGTTAAAACATTTATTAGATTCATAGACTATCCTGGATTTTTACCAAACTTGGACAGAAGCTTGATTTTTAGCAAACTTGGACAGAAGCTTCTTACAATCAAAAGATTGTATCAAGAAGAATATTTTTATTGATTTTTTTCCTCATTTTTGTTGAGCCTGCGATTTACAGCAAATGTAGGCAAGACACTGGGTTCAGCAGAACCCTTACAAATTTTTTTAATATTTTTATTTGAACTGCTACTTTTCAGAAAAGATACTAATTTGAGTGAAGAAAGGGAAGAATTCCTAAAGAAACTGTCTAAAAAGTCTGATATATATGAGAGATTGGCTAGAGCAATTGGTAAGTAGTTCCATAGTGACCAAACAAGGACTGTTTTTGTTTATATTAGTTGCTGTTAGATGATAAGATCTGTGATACAACAGTTATACATAATAGATTGAGTTCAAGAATTTCAACAAAATGAGGATTGAATCTAAGCTTTCATGGAGAAAATGATAACTCTTTACTTTGACATTAATAGCAACAGCTAAATGAACATCCTTAACATCTTGTTTAAATCAAAACAAAGTTGATCCCTGAAGATGTAAATGAAAGCATTTTTATGTGGGTTTACATTTTTTATTGCCCTGCTGCATAATGTGTTCCTGACTGTATATACAGTTAACTCTCGTTGTCTCGAACTCGGTTGACTCGAAATTTCGGATGAGTCGAAGTTTTCACCTGGTCCCGAACTTTATTCCATACAAAAGTATGTAATTCGACTCCTGATGAGTCGAAATTGGATGAGTCGAAATTTCGGTTGAGTCGAACTAAATTTACGGTCCCAAGGTTAACAAAAGCATACAAAATTCATTTTTTATCTCGAACTAATACACATATGTCAAAACATGACCTCCGGGATTTAAATGGATTGAAGAGTTAATCTGACATGCAATACACGTGTAATTAAATTTCCGGTCACTGACCACTGTATTGATTTATGACGTGCTATTTCCATGAGTGTTTACCTAAGATTATCTTTTATAGAATTTTTATAAATAATTAGTGATACATTGTTAATGTTCATGAAAAAGTATGAAAAAGTATTTAAATTGTTTACAAAACAATTAGATTGTGATTTACACTAATGAGCTTGGGTGTGTATAAAGTTAGGATTATGGCTTTCGTTGATGATCACCTAAAAACTACTCAAACGGCGTCTTTAATCTTGTTATATATTCTTTTGAAAAGAAAAAGTGAGATAAAACAAAATGAATAGAAATCAAAATTTTCTTAAATCTCTTGTATCCGAGAATAAACAATTTTGTCAGCTATTAACGACCTGAATTACGAAACTATCGATTGGAAATTACCCTCTTGGAAAAGCCATAGGATTTTTTTTTAATTGAAACAATTAAATAAGTAAAAATAAAAGTCATTATAATAATAAAAGACTGTGACATACAAATACATCGTTCTGATACTAGAATATCGATCCCCTTGCCATATTCACCCGGATTTATTTTAGCTTTACCAAGCTAAGCAAGAGTTGTGTCCCTTAGATTGTCGAACTTCCGGTGTTCGTTTGAGTCGAACTACGTGTATCTCGAAATATTTCTCTGGTCCGACTGACTTCGACATAACGAGAGTCGACTGTATCTTACTTTTTTGTGGTCACATCTACTTAAGACTTAAAACACTTGTTCCATTATGATGTGAACTTTTAAATACATTGTATATATGAGCTAAATTAGTGTTTTCCTTGTTATGGGATCATGGGAATTTATCAGGGTAAAGTTTTTGTTTAAGTTAGTTTATCCTGGAATTGTTGTCAAGTAAGAATACACGTATGGTATGATGTGATCTTTTGAACAAATAGAATTTAGGGCTATTCCAGAAAAAAATGTATGGGGGGTTGGAAGGCACATTGTATTAATAATACATGGGTGATGGGTATCAGAGCAACTTTCACACTATAATGCACTATAATTCTCAATTACAATTGGCTGGGTGGTGGGTGCTGACAAAAACTGCCTTCCAACCCCCCCATACAATTTTTTCTGGAATAGCCCTTACCCAGATTTCATGAAATTTCTGTACAAAGAAAAATAATAGAAAAAGCTAGTTAAATATAAATATATAAAATATAAATAAAATACACCTTTTTCTAGCTCCAAGTATATATGAAAATGAAGATATTAAGAAAGGAATATTGCTGCAGCTCTTTGGTGGATGCAGAAAAGACTTCACAAACTCGGGTAGAGGAAAATTCAGGTAAATATGTGGTTCAATCTGTTTCAGATAATAAAAAAAAACGGTCTGGGTCTGCATCTTTTTTAGGGTGTTTAATATATAAATTTTTGTATGTTATACATACAAGAATAATCTCAAGGGTATTGGGGATGAATGTTTCCTTAAAAAGAAAGACCCCTGGATAAAACGACCAAAGGATAAAGTTGTTAATAATTATAGGTCACAATCAACAAATTTAAACCTTAAAGAACCTATATAAAGCACTTGATGATAAAACTTGAATGATACCACATGCTGAATTTATACTACAACATGGATCGAAAATCTAAACAAGCTGTGGAAGCAGAACTCTCCTAATCTGGGACAGTGGCTTGACAGTACGAAAAAAGTACAAATAAAGAATAATAAACAGTTTAAAAGAGCTTGACTCAGCAGAACTCTACTAAGCACCAAAAATAGACAAAAGATACAAAATACTGATCTAAGAGAACTCAGTTATTGAAGACTAGTTTTAAGCTTTTAAAATAGGTCCAATATCAACTAATAAACCTTGTTTTCTCATTACTTTTAAGGGGGAAAAAAAGATGCTCACATTTCGAACACTAGTAGGTTTAATGTATTACTAATCAAGAATTTGAAGAAAAAAAATCAGTAATATAATCTGAAATAAATTGGTTAAAAGAAAGATTTTGTGGAGTTGATAGTGAAAATCAGATACTTGGAATGTTGACCAAACTTCCTGTTTTGCTATGTTTTTAACTATTTTTAAAAAGGGGTAGACTTGCATTCTTGATCTTTTGCAAAAAGACTTGTACCAAGTACTGTAGTGAAGATGATTTTGAATATTTTGTCATTTATGTATATGTTTTGATCACTACTGACAGAAAGGACTTTTGTCTTTAGATCTGAAATGAATATATTACTGTGTGGTGATCCAGGTACCAGTAAATCTCAGCTTTTACAATATGTTCATCATCTGGTGCCCCGAGGACAATATACATCAGGAAAGGGATCCAGTGCTGTAGGTCTGACTGCATATGTGACTAAAGACCCAGAGACCAGGCAGTTGGTACTGCAAACGTAAGTAATTGGTGTGATTGATCATTAATAACTTGCATTATATTCTGGAAATTTTAAGTTGACAATCTTCTTGGTGTATTTACTGTCTTCTGATTGGTTAAAATTATAAGTTTTATTTTCAATGTTGTCAATTTTGATGGCGACACGCCCATTCTAACGTTGTGTATTCATACGCCAACATGTGTGTACGTTGTTGTTGTTAATATAAATAATATAAAAAGTTCTTTGAGCCTTATTTTTGATAGAAATTTATTTATAATGAATGGCAATTATTTATTTTGATTTTATTGAACCGTAAAATAAATTCAAAATAGAAAATAGTCATTCATTAAATATAGTAAACATACAGTACTTGACCTTTGAGGTATGGTTTCAAAAAGATATCCTATAATGCAGAGGATATGTGGTGTGACTGCCAATGAGATATCAATTCACTTTTGTTAAATTTGTAATACTGGGAAAGTACTTTCGTGGGTATAATTTTTTGTGGTTTTAGCAAATTTACTTGTTTGTGGGTTTTTATTTAAATTCTTGGATTTTAGTTTTCTCAAAAAATAAAATTGAAAGATTGAAGCCATCCATTAGAAATGAAGTTTACTTATTGTCTGGATTGAAGAAAATTGCAAAGTAAACATTGACCGGTGCAAATCAAAGTGACCACACAAATTATCCAGAGATTAAATGATCAACAGATTAAAGGGGGTCTTCCCATTTATCCACCTTTTTTTGAGTTTTGGTCTTTATTTCTAATACTATATGCAATAGGTCAACTATATTTGGTGTATGGAAACATTTTATGATCTATATATGTCAGTTGCGCATGTTTTATTTGACCTTGACCTCATTTTCATGGTTCATTGCTCAGTGTTAAGTTTTTTGTGTTTTGGTCTGTTTTTCTTTAACTATAAGCAATAGTTCAACTATATTTGTTGTATGGAAAAATTGTTAGCTGTACATGCCTGTCTGGCATGGTTCATTTGACCTTGACCTCATTTTCATGGTTCATTGGTCAATGTTTAGTTTTCTTGGTTATTGTTTAGTTTATTTGACAGTTGTAATAAAGCTTTATACATTTTGTATTTAGGACTATCAATATAATATTAATGATTAGTAAAGAAGGCGAGACATTTCAGTGTGTGCCCTCTTGTTAATATTAAAGACCATCAAAGGTGTTACAGTCGATTCCACTTAATTGCATACCGCTTAATAGCATAATTCGGTTAATTGCATACTTTTCTCCTGCACAAAACCATTTCCCATTCATCTAATGTTAAATTGTACGGTTATATGCATAGCCCCACAAGTGGCATTTCGGTTAATTGCATAGAAAATAATCGCTAGCTAGATATGCTTAGTTAAAACTGACGAGATTTTTGACCAGAAACAGCAATTTGGTAAGTATATTTTTCTTGAATGCATCATAATTTTTGATATTATTTCACATTTACTTCTGTGTTATTTAAATAAAGTTTTAAAACAGTTTCTTTCGTGTTTATATGGTTATAAAAAAGTCCTCGATGTGTACACAGGTAAAGTTTCCCATATTCTATTTTAAGCCTCGATGTCATAAAAATGTCAATCAGCTGATTGTTGTAAAAACACAACCATTCTATGATCTTCTATCTCAAAAGGTGTTAATTATTGATTGCATTTCAAACATTGTTCATAGACTACATTTTGGGTGTATTTTTAAAACAATAACGCCTGCTAATTATCGATCATTATCCAATGTGCAATCTCGTAATTTGGCTAGGGGTGATCTACATTTATGTTAATTATTACAGGGCATTTATATATGGTTGAAGAATTTCATACATCAATCTTTCATTTTTAATATTTTTTGAAAAGAACATTAACTTAAAATTATCATATTTTCTCACTTTCAACACTCGTGATCAGCAAATAACCCGTGCAGGGCCCCATTACTGTTAACTGCTTTGCATATACGGAACTAACGGGGTTAAAGTAACAGTGTTACATCACTGTGCAATCGGTAAATACTGCATATTAAAGGCAGTTCATTACACATTTATTGTATCAAATGTTTATGAACTGCGTAGCATTGTACAACAGTTTGTTTTAATCAAAGTGTAACAATATAATTTGTCCATCCGGGTCAAAGAAACAAATCTATTTTTAGAATTTTTTTATTTTCGTATCTCAGGTAAAGGAAAAGTTGGTACATAAATAAACTAAAACTAAATGTGTTGAAAGAATAAAATGCATGACACTAGACAAATAACTTTTATTAGAATAAATAATCATTCAATATGTTGTAAGTGGATTATGGACGTTCATCTTTCTTCAGGATTTCCTTTACTGATCTGCACTATCGATGTTATTTGACTCCGTATTTTGGCATTTCGGATATAAGCATACTCCGCTTTATTGCATAATTTCGTCTGACAAATAGGCTATGCAAATAACCGGAATGTACTGTAATTAGGCCATACACATGCCCCATCAAGAAAACAGTTTTAATTTGTAAGGCCCCCCAAAAAATATATGTCTGTTTAAGGTTATGCTTTAAAAAATAAGGGTAGGTAGATGGTATTTTCTTTTTATTTTCTTTTTTCATTTTATTTTATGTGACATGATTTTGAGTGTGCGGTTTCGTCTTGTCGTGTTCTGAGTTGATCATGGGCGTGGTTTACCTGTAATTTTAATGACTGGATTATTTTTTTATTGGTTGGAAAAAATGGCAGTAAAATGTTTATTACATCACATGAGTAGTGAATTTCCTTAAAACAGCTATCATATTCACGATTATGAACATTGGAATGTATCAGGCAATACTATCTTGACTATCTTCACTTTATGACGGAAATAAAATGGATTAGAGTCGGCGCTCAGAATAGGGTCGGTTTAATAACAGTAAACAGACATACATTTTTAGCTCACCTGTCCCGAAGGGACAAGTGAGCTTATGCCATCACTTGCGTCCGTCGTCTGTCGTCCATCGTCTGTCGTCGTAAACTATTTCAAGAATCTTCTCCTCTGAAACTACTGGGCCAAATACTTTCAAACTTTAACTGAATGTTCCTTAGGGTATCTAATTTATAAATTGTATCCGAAGTTTTGATCTATCAACAAACATGGTCGCCATTGCTAAAAATAGAACATAGGGGTCAAATGCAGTTTTTGGCTTATAACTCAAAAACCAAAGCATTTAGAGCAAATCTGACGTGGGTAATATTGTTTATCAGGTCAAGATCTATCTGCCCTGAAATTTTCAGATGAATCAGACAACCTGTTGTTGGGTTGCTGCCCCTGAATTGATAATTTTAAGGAAATTTTGCTGTTTTTGTTTATTATCTTGAATATAATTATATATAGAAATAAACTGTAAACAGCAATAATGTTCAGCAAAGTAAGATCTTCAATTAAGTCAAATTGACCAAAATTGTCAATTGACCACTTAAGGAGTTATTGCCCTTTAAAGACTTTTTTCACAATTTGTTCATCATGTTGACTTACTTTAAAAAATCTTCTCCTTTGAAACTTCTGTATCAATTTCAGCCAAACTTAGGCTAAATGAGTTTCAGAGTATCTAGTATAAATTTTATATTTTATTTCCTTGTATGTCAAGAAACATAGCTCCTATGGCAAAAATAGAACATAGAAGAAAATGATTATTTTTTTTGGCTTTTGAAGAAAATAGGACGATCCAAAAAACATTTAAATAAATTGAAAAGCCAAAATAATCATTGATGAGAGATTTAACCAAAAGAATTAAGGTGAGCGATTCAGGCTCTTGAGAGCCTCTTTTTTTTTTGGCCTAAGCAATAACATGCAGCCACTGTATGGCCTTAAACAATGGGAAAAACCCATAATCATATTTTCAGCTTTACAAGGCCTGACATGAAAAAGGTGAAACAATTCAAATCAGAAAACTAATGGCCTAATTTATAATAAAACAACTTTTTAAAAAATGCAGATATGAGTCCACAGAAGAGACATGAACCAAGAACAAAATTCACAGTAGGTACTACAATCTTCTGACTTACTACATGGAGAATGTGTCAGATCAAAACAAATATATGAGCACTTAATTGTCCCCCTAACCTTGGACAGTGGATTAACCACATAACATCAGAACAAACTAAAGTTCAGTGGCAAGACCTTGCACACATTTCAATTTAGGGCTATTCCAGAAAAAAATGTATGGTGGGGTTGGAAGGCAGTTTTTGTCAGCACCCGCCACCCAGACAATTGTAATTGAAAATTATAGTGGATGATAGTGTGAAAAGTTGCTCTGATACCCATTACCCATGTATTATTAATACAATGTGCCTTCCAACCCCCCCCCCCCCCATACATTTTTTTCTTGAATAGCCCTTAGAAATTATTATGGACATTTATTATTGATCATTGGACAAAAATATGAGATCAATTATACTAGCAATTTCAGGAAATGATTAAACAAATATTTTAAAATTATTTTGCTTTAACTTATTTTTTTGCAGGGGTGCCCTTGTGCTGAGTGACAATGGTGTTTGTTGTATTGATGAATTTGACAAAATGAATGATAGCACCAGATCAGTTCTGCATGAAGTTATGGTGAGATACTCAAATTTAAATAAACAAGAATATAAGTGATCTCAAAGTTCAGTGTAATTATTGAGAAAGTACAGATACATATTTTTATTCCCTCTTATGCTCTGAAATGAAAGAAAAGGCATTTTATTTTCAATTTCTCAATTGTCTTAAACCTGCATAAAGATGATGAGGATTGAAATTATCAGTTTTTATAGTGCTGGGAAATCATTGTTTTTCATTGCAACCAATTTGATAAATTATGATAATGATATAACTGCTAGCAATTAAATTCTTTAAATTTCGAAAATTTTAGTTAGCCTTTGTTATGAACTTTGAATCACTAAAGGAGATATGCTTAACACAGAAGTGTATGTTTTCTTGTGTTAGTTTTATGGGTAAGGGTAATGAATTTGTTGCATGTGAGCACCAAATTAGACCTTTGATTGTAATGCTGCTCTTCTACTTTGGAAATAATTAGTATGTCTATACATTGGAATTATGCAGTGACTGATATTTTGCAGGAACAACAAACGTTATCCATTGCCAAAGCAGGTATCATCTGTTCACTGAATGCCAGAACGTCAATCTTAGCAGCTGCCAACCCTGTGGAATCTCAGTGGAATAAAAATAGAACCATTACTGAAAACATACAACTACCACACACTTTGTTGTCAAGGTAATAATCAATGGCTGGTTTTCAAATTCGCCGTTTCAGAATCTAATGCATCCTGGGTAATATTTTCAAAAGTGTACACCAAAACGTCCTGATTGGTTGAAAATGTCATAACAATGGAAATTTAATCAATGACGTGACATTATTTTCATTTTGGGGTACAAACAATGAAATTACCCATGATGCTTTAGATTCTGAAACGGCCAATTAAGACAAGAGATTTTATATGATTGCCAATGAGATGATTTCCCACTATATACAATTGTCCAAAGAAACACAAATTGTTATAACCATGATAATATTTCTACCATGTTCAAAAAATTGGAACTATTTGCTTTGTTGAAAACATGTTGCCATAATTTTGTGAAAACACCATTTGATTGTGGGAATTTAATTTGTGGTTCTAAGACTTGCACGCTCCAACTTAATATACTCGGTTTTTCAATGGACTTCAACAATGAGGAAAAAACAACAAATGCTGTCTAGTTGGCAATATAAGGCCTTCTAATGAAAAATATGAAGCAATTGAAACTAGAAAACTAATACTGTAAACCAACTTATTTTCGCGGATACTTTATTTCGCGTTTATCTCCAGCTAGTCTACTTCACGGCGATTTAATTTCGCGATTTTCTAATTAACTAGATGTAGTTTAATAAGGAAAGATCCAAGTTATACATATTCGCGTCCATTTTAATTGTTATTTTTCTACTCTCAAGGGTCGCCAAAATTGATCGCTCGTGAAATTAAGTTGGTTTACAGTAGCCTAATTGATAAAACAATTTCTACAAGAAAAAAATATAGAACAATAACCAACCACACCCACTGAACTACAATTGTTTGTAGTCCTGAATTTGCATTCTGGTATGTTTTATTGTAGATTTGACCTGATTTTCCTGATATTGGACCCACAAGATGAAATGTATGACAGACGTCTGGCCAGTCACTTGGTTTCACTATACTTTCAAAGTGAGGAAGAAGAGCATGAAGATCAAATGGTATGTTAGTGAATTACACAATTTTATTTCTGAGGAAACTGCTGTCAATTTTTCTTTCCACAATGATAAAATGTTAAATTTTCCAATTTCGACAAAATGTTAAATTTTCCAATTTCGACAATATTCTATAAGCAAAATGAAGCTAGCCTTCAGATAGTATCAGATACACATGGTGTGTGAATGATAATAAAATTAAAGGTACCAATTTTCTTGCACCAAATGCGCATTTGGACAATACATGTCTCTTCAGTGATGCTCGTGGCCAAAATATTTGAAATCCAAAGCTTATATAAAAGATGAAAAGCTATAATCCAAAAGTTCCAAAACGTATAGCCAAATCCGTGAAAGGAATCAGAGCTTTGCATGAGGGAGATACATTCTTTAATTTATAATAATTTCTATCATTTTGTAACAGCAAATTTTAATAACACAAAAAAATTCGAATTTTCATGCCAGTACCGCAGGCCTGGGGTAATGGTAATTTGTAATTGTAATGCATTGTAATATTACATTTTTTGGATGTAATGCAAAGTAATTTGTAATGCACATTTTTTGCATTACAATTACATGTAATGTAATGATTACTTTAGTTAAAAATTGATGTAATGCCTCCATTACAGTACATTACTTTTTATTACAAATTGGTAAAATAGATCAAATTGAAGAATATTGTATAATAAAAATAAAATATTAACAAAAACAAAAGAAAGTATGGAATAAAATTTTTGTCACAGTTAATAACTGTATTAAATAATTTACATCAATCTTTAAAACACACATTAAGGTAAGAAATATAAAATGGTAAAACATATCAGGTCTTTGATCTTGGTTTCTGATATTTGTTTAATATGATATGGGAATATATTGGTGTTTGGTGGTCTATGAAAAACCTTATAAAACAAATCATCAAACAAAACTATATAGATCAATGAAAAAAATATGAAGATGAAAATTTCATAATTCTATACACACCTTACATGTATTTCAATGAAATATTGAATATATCAAACTACATTTTTAAACCAAACTGTGGTTTGGGTCCTGTCTGTGTTGTTATTTCACCTAATTTAATATCCCAATGTTTTTATTGCAATCAAATCTTCTCAACTTATGTTTGTCCTCACAGAACCCTTAGGCATTTCACAAGATAATCCTTTAATGACACATTTATTATATCCCTTTGAAATCCTTAATGATGTCTTAATGATTAAATGATCAATGTAAGAAACAAAATTATATGATAATTTATTTATTTTTTACCACCACCTAAGAACCGAAAGTGACTTTTTCAGTTTCATGCCTTCTACTTCTCAATCAAAGGGTATAGACACAGGTACGGTGCAGTACATGATGTTGACATCTACTTGTCTGAGCCATGTGAAGAAATTTCAATCAATGCACTGGAATAATGGAAGTCAAATTCAGTGTGCCTTTCTTCTTTGACTAATACAGCTATCAAGTATTTAGCCATTTCCCACACATAAGCTCCTGTAGAAAGGCTTTTAAGTATTGCCGGAAAGGTGTACAGAACTGATAGCTGTTCTCTTAATGGCATCACATTTAAACCACTTATGATGATAAAGTGCAATGGACATATTAATTAACCAGTATTTGAAGTCTATGTACCTAACACTGTATGTACATATGTACATATACCTCTGTTTTTGAAATGCTTTTTGTTTTTATATTGAAAAAGTAATGTGTAATGTAATGCATTACACATGCAAAGTAATTGTAATGTAATGCATTACATGTGAGAAAAAATGTAATTGTAATTGTAATTGTAATGGAAGAATCACAAAGTAATTGTAATGTAATGCATTACATTGCAATGTAATGGCCCCAGGCCTGCAGTACCGAAGTACTGGCTACTGGGCTGGTGATAAAGTTCTATGTTGGGATGATTATTAAAAAAGAAACTGCATCAAAGCAGCATTTCATCATATTTATGGATTTCCCCATAGTGTGATATCACAATCAGCTGATTAGAAATCTTAAAAAGAAAATTGCATGGTTTGAGTTAATTTTTTAAAAACCTAATTGTAGAGAGAGAGTCAATGAAACAAAATTATCATAATTTTATTTTTAAAAAATCTAAATATTTCTATTACAAAAAAATATTTCAGGACATGGGCATTCTTAAAGACTACATAACATATGCCAAGAGATTTATTAACCCTAAAATCAGTGAGGAAGCAGGCCAAGCCTTTGTAGAGGCTTATGTCATGATGAGGAAGGTGGGAAGTGGGCGTGGTCAAATATCTGCCTACCCTCGACAGCTTGAATCTCTCATTAGGTTGGCAGAGGCCCATGCAAGGATGAGATATTGTACTACAGTAGAACTTGCTGACGTTGAAGAAGCCAAAAGGTAGTTATTTAGTTTAAACATATTTATTTAAAGTGGATTGGGAAACAAGTTTTGCAACTTATATTAATCCCTTTCCACTTTGCGGGTGCGAGTGCTGCCTTGTAGCGGCATTAGCCTGCTCTTTTTTCGAAATCTACAAGGGTGTCTTTAACGTGCAAGAGATATGGCTCTCTCTTAACACGGGTCAGCCATTTATCGTCCCCTTCCGACGGACTATCATCGTTTCCTCAAGACCATAAAGTAGTTAGTTATATTGTGACCTGTATCATATTGAAGGATGCAACTCGGAAATGACACAGATAGTTGTGAGAAATAATGATTATAATCTGTCTTATTCTGCTGGTGATATCTGTTAAAAAGAATAAATCAACAAACATTCATTTTGACATTGAAGCATTTAAAGATGTGATTTGAAAGTACCTACATCCTTTAATAGTCTAAACAGGCTCTTTACAACTTCAACAGTCAATTTGGATGTTCTAAAGAAAAATAATTTTAAAGTCAACAGCAACATATTCAAGTCTTAGAGTTCATTCCTGTACTATTCCAACAGGTCTTTTTCTTTGAAAGATCAGAGCTCCAAATCAATGGTTTAAAGTTTCATACTAGAAATAAACATAAATATTAAGTGCATTTAGAAATTAAGATACTTTCTTATTATTGAATATATAATGAGTGACATTATTAATAACAATCTTGCTACTGTTTTGCCATAAAATTCTTGCTGAAAATTCTATGAAAGAAATCTCTTACTACACAAAGAAAAAAATTAATACCTTTTTGTTTTCCAGGCTGTACAAAGAAGCACTTAAACAAGCAGCCGTGGATCCATCCACTGGCAAGATAGACGTTACAATTTTGACTACAGGTATCAGTGGAGCTGCTCGTAAACGAAAGGCAGAAATTACACAATCACTGAAGAAACTAATCAAAGAGAAAGGGAAAGTCCCAACTCTCAAACAGCCTAAACTGCTGGAGGAATTTAAGGAAAGATCAGACTTTGTAAGTTCTTCGTTTCTTTGTTTAATAATTATCATTCAGAAAGGGGAAAGAACCATAAACAAAATGATGTTAGCTCATCTGGCCCAAAGGACAAATGTAAGCTTTTGCCATCACTCAACTACTGGCATCATTTAAACAAGATTTAAATCTTCTCTAACTACTGGGACAATTTGAAACTACAAAACCAATATCAAACTTGAAATAAATGATAGTTAAGAGTATTTCGTTTTGAAGTTTGTCTATTGAAATCCTATCGGTCAACAAAAAATTATCCTCAATACAAGATTAATAAATAAGCCACGAAATAATTAACTAATTAGCAAACAACTGATTGTATTATTTGTAAAATAGCTGGATAATTTACTGATGAATCAACAAGAGGCTTGTCTCAATTTGAAAAATATCTGACTATAGAAATAAATGATTTCATTGTGCCCTTATCACCACTTTAGCACAACTTGATCAATGTATTAAATGGTTTTTTCAGTATTTATAATGATGATAATTCTCTCTATTTGCAGCCTGTTACTAAAGACATGTTTGAGGATGCATTGAAAGAATTACAAGATGAAGATTTCTTGATTGTCACAAATAAGTTGATTAGACTGTGCCAATAGACAATGCCAATTTTTGTACAAAATACCAAATACCACTGTGTTCTAAGAAATTGTGGGATCACTTTCAGTATAAAATTGTGTTCAAGATACCTAATTGTTTGTGTTCAGGAATTTATGGTCAAAATTTCAGATTTGACAATTATACAAAGATAAGGTGCACTAGCAAATATGACAATGTATGAATTCTATTGTCAATATATTGAAATAGACATACTTCAGTAAATTTTTAAATTGATTATGAAAAAATTGAAATTTTTAAGAATTTCACATTTGTTAGCAAAAGGTTAGAATCAAACTAGCATGTACAATGTTAATATATTACTTAGTGCTGTTTAAAAAACATGATAATATGTAATAAATGAACAGATAAATAAATATAGTACAACTATGTTTTAATTAATTATTAAAAGCTCACCTGGCTATAGAGAGGGGCAGGGCAATACACCTTATCGCTATTTGTCCACCATTACTGGATATCGCACAGGTTCCCGTAAATTTTTGACGTCACAAAACAAAATGTCTGACGCCACAATGGAAAAGTGATTGTTGTATGCGTCAAAAGTTCAAGCAGCCGGGATTAGCGATAAGGTGTATGGGTGTTATTGCCATCAGAAGATTTGCTTTGACAATGGGTGTTATTGCCATCTGAAGGTTTGCTTTGAAATCTGGAATCTGTAACTCGAAGCCAACTTGGTACAAATCAAAACAATATATAAAAAAAATCATATGCGGTATGACTGCCAATGAAACAAGGATGTCAACAAAAAATGTCACTGTCCCACCTTCAAAAATTATAAAAACCCTAAATAACTTGGACTCAATTAATTTTGTGGGGATGAATTTAAACATGTATATTTGTTTTTATGGATCAGAAAAAGATTTGAATTAAAGTTGACCAATTTTAATTAGTCCCCTACTGACAAAGTCGACGGGGACTTTAGGTTTGCACTCCGTCTGTCTGTCTGTCCATCCATCAGTCTGCCAAATCAGTTTTCCACACTTTTTTCTTCGTTCTTGGAAGATATTGATTTGATATTTGGCTCTGTTTTCTGTTTATAGTCTTATTATTATTTTCATAACTTTTATAGTTATATAGACTTCAAAAAGCAAAAAATGATCATCATACAAGCATACAAGATCTGCAAATGGGCCGGCGTGATGAAAGAAACAAAACTACCTTCTTATTTTCAAAGTGGTAAAATTTCCCTTAAAATTACTATCTTTACCTTTTTTGTGTAAAGTGCATTGAATATAGAAGACAGAAGGAAACTGTCAACAATAGAAAAAAAAACATCTGTTAGACAAAATGTATTCTAGCCAATAATGTTGGAGAGATTCAATTGTTAAAGATGAACATAGGTGAGTGATTCAGGCTCTCTGAAGCTTGTGGTAAAATTGGTCAGCCTGTCTTAAGTTCAAGGACTCTGGTACTAAAAATTGCTACGTATGCATTTAACACCGTCTCCACATGATAACTGATGTCAAATGGGATTGGAGACAAACTTTGATACATGGTCATATAAAGTGAGAGAAAATAACTTGTTAGGAGACCAAAAGCAATACAGGAAAGGGGTTTCAGAATGAAGACTAAAACCATATTTATACTTGAACTCATTATAGTAGGTGTTCACATTTAATAAGAGGAATAATCTGTTTAAGAGATTGATATCACACATACTAAATCTAGACTAGAATTTGAACAAAAGAAATTTGTATATCGGCGCAGATCAGAAAAAAATTTCGGCAGATATGAAGAGTTGAAGCATATAAAAGTGGGTTTTGTTTGGATGGTTTGTCGTTATATTTTCATCTAACCTGGTAGGGACACACATGTTTCCTTAATAGCCGGGACAGAAAGTTTAACAATGTTTAGAGTTTATATAGAATATAGGTTTGTTTAGCCTTTGGATTTTAGTTGCTGTTATTCAATATGCAGAACATGCTGCCATAGTATTAAAATAATCAAACAAGCGGTCAAAGTTCCATTTCTCCTATGAAATGTGAGAGCTTTTTGCGATTCTGTAAATTAGTTTTTTAGGAGTTACAAATGAGGTTTTTATTGTCAAAATCCCAAATCTCCTTTCACTGGCGGATCTAGAAATTTTCATAAGTGGGGCCCGCTCCGATCACGCTTCAGTGATTCCCTATATAAGCAACCAATTTTTTTCCCAAAAAGGGCCTCCCCCCACCACCTAAATCCGCCTCTGCCTTTCAATATGGTCAAAATAAAGTTATTAGCAAGTTATGGTAAACTCTATATGATGGCAATTAACCCTAGTATTTTGTTTAACATCGTCAGAGGAGTTTCGTTCACAATGTGTACATGGTACAATAGTCTTCAAAGACCAATAACTCCCCCAAAATGGTCCAATCTAAATGATGGTCCACTACAAAAACCAAGTATGAAAAAAAAGGTTACATTATGGAGAGAAATTAAAAAAAAAATCCAACTGCTGTAAAAATTGTCACATCAAAATGATGGTACATGTATAATATGTTCAATTACATATGGGGCAAATAATACTGCCAAGTATGAGAACTTTCTGTCAAACGATCAAATAGTAGATAGAAGTTGCAGATGTGGATTCATGATTTTCAGAAAGGGGCGGGGCCCCAACTAGGCAACTTTTATAGAGGAACAGGCAAAAAGTATGCATTAACCATATAAATAGAACCATAAGGGATAACCGGGACCCCTCCCCCTTTTCCCTAAATACGCCTCTCTTAGTTGAGTCTTCAAAAACCCATTACTCCCCCAAAAATGGTCCAATCTAAATGGTGGTCCACTACAAAAACCAAGTATGGAAAATCTGTATCAAACAGTTTCAAATGAGTTCAGTTCACAAGGTTACATTGTGGAGAGAAGGTAAAAAAAATCCAACTGCTGTAAAAATTGTCAAACCAAAATTATGGTACATATATAATATGTTCAATTACATATGGAGCAAATAATACTGCCAAGTATTAGAACTTTCTGTCAAACGATCAAATTGTAAATAGTAGTTGTGGATGTGGATTCAGGATTTTCAGAACGGGGCGGGGCCCCAACTAGGCAACTTTAATAGAGGAACAGGCAAAAAGTATACATAAATCAACCATATATATATGTAGAACCATAAGGAATAACCGGGATCCCTCCCCCTTTTCCCTAAATACGCCTCTCTAAGTTAAGTGCATAAGGTGAAATTGTGATATGATATTTCTAAAATTTGTCAAATAGAATAGTCCCATTACCTCCATAAAACAATCGAATATAAATGACGGTAAAATGACGTCAATCACACAATATCGGGAAACATGCCTATCAACTATATAAGGGCTAATGTCGAACTGTCTTAGAGGGTTTGCGTTCGATCAAAAGGTGTCATTGGTGCAATACAAAAAAAATGTCAAACTCACGGTAAAGGATGTTAAGCCATAAGGTGAAAATATAACGACAAACCATCCCACAGTGTACAACCTTTCTGCCGAACAGTATCTCCAGTGGGTGGACAGACAGACAGACCGACACCAATACCGTATAACACCACGATTATGGCACGATGCCGAAAACATTTGCACAAGTTAAGCCTTTTTTAACTGACTTTTAAAGTTTGTTTTGATTTTGTACTGTCATACCACTGTCAAATTTTAGGGGAGGGTTGGGATCCCGCGAATGCATGTAGTAAAGCTTCATATTTAGGACTATCAACATAAACTCAATACTAAGTAAAGAAGGCGAGATATTTCAGCGTGTGCACTCTTGTCTTTCTTTGCGAATATTACAAAATTGAAAAAAAAACAATCCATAACTTTATTAAATTGTAGATTTTCATGAAGATGGAGGTGAAGAATTTTGAATAGCTGATTTCTATCTATAAAAGTTATCGCAAAAAATGCAAAACCTGGGTCAAATTAGCAATGCCAGGGAATAATTGATAAACTGGGGCTAGTGAAGGTTCCGACCACATCAATTTTTTTGAAGATCCTATCTAACGAATAATTTTAAGGGTTTTGGGTCTTTCTCTATTGCTATTTGCAAAATTTTAACAAACACCGAAAAAAGAGACAATATCTCTAGTTAAGATCTTTCACAAAGGTCAATACCATCTTTTAAGAGTATCTTTACCATTTTCGTCAATTTGATATATTAGTAAGGTTGTCTTATTGATAATCACATTGTTTTTCTCAATAATAGAAAACAGCCAAAACATTTCGAAATCCGCTTAAGGTGGTACCTAACACAACAGGGAGATAACTCTGTAAAGTCATCTAAACGTTTTAATTACGTTGTGTTGTAAAAGGAATATTAAGCTTCTCAATGATCAAAATTGGTGTTTGTCAAACTGCTATATAACCAGTGTATTTTTTCTGACAAAACGGTTGGTTCAAAATTTTTGTAATTTTTATATTTTTTTTAAAGGGTCAAAGTACATACTTTGACAAAATTTTATGAAAATTAAACGAGCCAAATTAATTTTAGTGAAAGTGTTGGGTACCACCTTAATATTGACATTTAAAGAGCGATAACTCAAAAATGATCGTCCGACTTTTCAGAAAATTAAGGGAGTTGGCTTCTCAGTTTCAAAGTAATTAACTTTTCAAAACACTAGTTTCCATTGATAGGGGATTAATGAAGGAATCCAAAGAGCAAAAAATATATATATATGTCACCGTGCTTGTTTTCGAGAAATTAGCCATTGAAATTTTGGCGGGAAAATATTCTCTCTTGAATTTTCATAGCTTTATCATTGACAAGTTGAAGTTCTCAAAAACTGTTAAAAAGTAATTAAAATTTTATAAGTCTTTTACAGATGGCTTATCATTATATATGTAAAAGATTTACAAAAAGAAAAATGGGGGTCACCGGGCAGATTATTTCAACGCATTCAAATGGATAAAACCAGAGGATTCCGAAAATCTGACAAAAAATCCAAAACATGACAAGCCAGCTTCCTTAATCGTAAGATCGTCTACAAATTGTTTTTACTGCGTTTATCATTTGTATTTTTTTCCGCTTTCCTCTTTTTTTGTACAATTTTCAAAACGGCATTAAAATTCATGGAAAACATACACCGTCGTCGATTTCTTATTCCATGTACAAAGTGTTCTTTCCGTCACGAAGTAAGGAGAAAATCAGTGACGACTTCGATTGACGTCGGACGTCATAATATCTTCAGTAGCAACGTTGTTGTCGAGCGAAACAGTTTATATTTATTTTATGCACAGAGAACGAGGAGAAAAAAAATGATCGTCCGACTTTTCAGAAAATTAAGGGAGTTGGCTTCTCAGTTTCAAAGTAATTAACTTTTCAAAACACTAGTTTCCATTGATAGGGGATTAATGAAGGAATCCAAAGAGCAAAAAATATATATATATGTCACCGTGCTTGTTTTCGAGAAATTAGCCATTGAAATTTTGGCGGGAAAATATTCTCTCTTGAATTTTCATAGCTTTATCATTGACAAGTTGAAGTTCTCAAAAACTGTTAAAAAGTAATTAAAATTTTATAAGTCTTTTACAGATGGCTTATCATTATATATGTAAAAGATTTACAAAAAGAAAAATGGGGGTCACCGGGCAGATTATTTCAACGCATTCAAATGGATAAAACCAGAGGATTCCGAAAATCTGACAAAAAATCCAAAACATGACAAGCCAGCTTCCTTAATCGTAAGATCGTCTACAAATTGTTTTTACTGCGTTTATCATTTGTATTTTTTTCCGCTTTCCTCTTTTTTTGTACAATTTTCAAAACGGCATTAAAATTCATGGAAAACATACACCGTCGTCGATTTCTTATTCCATGTACAAAGTGTTCTTTCCGTCACGAAGTAAGGAGAAAATCAGTGACGACTTCGATTGACGTCGGACGTCATAATATCTTCAGTAGCAACGTTGTTGTCGAGCGAAACAGTTTATATTTATTTTATGCACAGAGAACGAGGAGAAAAAAAAGTAGAATTTCGGATAATCTAGAAGATGAATCAGGAAATTAAAGTGTTGAGTAAGTATTATTTATTCTTATTTTAAAAATTCTATTATTGTATGTAAACTGCGTCTTTTTGGAATATCTTTTTCAACATATGCAATCGAAACTTGTAATGATTGCAAATGTCACAAGGTGCATTAAACATATTTTGATTGTTCGTAATTCAAAACATGTACTTCTGTATAAGGATTGATTTAATTTCAAATGTATGATTTGTTTGTGTGCCCTTTAGCTTTAGGCATACGGTATAGGAAAAGATCAGGGGTAAAATTTGCTTTTATTCATATGCCGCCGTTAAACATCCTTTCACCGTTTTCACCTCGAACTCAACGTGACTTTTAACTTTTAGTAATACGATACTATATATGGCGATTTAGTTTTGAATTAGTGTTTTATAGAGATATGAAAAACCTTTACAATTATACTAGTATTATAAAAAAGTGGTGTTAAATAGAATACTACCTTTGTTGGTATTTCAGGGAAGCTTTTAAAAAACGTCTAACAAAATGATGGCCTTTTAAATGTACTCTTAATTCTAGGGCAATAACTGATAGTTAGGCTCAAAGTTATTTCCATTATTGGCGTTTACCATAAAAAGAAATATGAAATACGGAACTTAGCGATGATTCAAAGTTCAAAGGTCACAGTATTCCCATTCGACTCCTAGCTTTTAGATTGACAATTCTGTATATAAGAATAAATGAATTAAAACCATTATCGGACATACTATTTAGGAAACGCTGGAAAAATGGTATATGAAATTAATTAGATTTTTTTTAATAAAAATTAAGCCGACTCGGATGATCGAACCTTGTCAAATTGACATCGGACAATCAAACCTTAGTTAAAGTTGTGTTATAATATGTTGGGTTTTTTTGCCGTCAGTCTGGCCTTAATATATTATTGTGCCATTTTCAGGTATGGATGGAAAAAACGCGAACTTTGAACGCAACTTGAGTGGGTTTATCCTATCTGTATTGCATGCTGCTGGCAGCGAAACGGAATCAGATGTAGTGTCCGTTCAACAAACCAAGGACAGCGAGTGAAGAGGAGCGAGTTGCTTTCTTTGGAGATGTCAGAACTAAAGAGTTTGAGAGACTTACTGCAACAATGACAGAACAAAACGATGAAGCAGGGAACACAGAAACAGCGAGTGAAGAGGAGCGAGTTGCTTTCTTTGGAGATGTCAGAACCAAAGAGCTTGAAAGACTTGCTTCAACATTGAACAAACAAGTCGACAATGCAGAGAATCATGATGTCCAAGCCAAACCAAGTATTATCACAGAGGAGAATATAAAATATCCGGTCGAAATTGAGGCACTAGATGCAGAAGAAACTGCTAGTGAAGAGGAACGTGAAGCATTCTTCCAATCGATTAGAGATGCAGAGCGAAAAAAGATTGTTGAAGCATTTGAAAAAGAAAAAATATGGAAAGAAGAAAGAGAGGAGAGACGTGAGAAAAAAAGACAGGAACGGGTAAGAAAAATGTTTGAGGAGTTTCACAAACCAGCAGTTAGTACATTATCGGCGTCGCAAGAACCAGGTCCATCAAATAAGCATTACCATTTGGTACTTAAAAATATACTATAATTTTGCATCTTTATAAAAATATATATAGATAATGAAAACAATAAATCGGTATGTATTGTACAAAGTCCTAAATTAAAATCATAATACAATTGTTCCATACGATCGCATTCAGGCGAGTCGTTGTTGATGGTGATAATGTTAAATTTTTGAATTTATAATACATATATAAATTGTTAAAATGTTCATTCATGACTAAGTATATTCACTTGATTTTTAGAATGTTGTTTTGATTTTGTAGAAAAGAAATGACTAGTGTTTTACACAATGTAAATGCTAAATTATTGGTTTGTTTATTTTAAAGTACCCAAGTAGCAGTAATACTGAATACAACATTATCCTGAAAGCCTCAGTCTCAAAACTCCACAAGAGAGTGCAAGCTTTTGCCGAAGAACAAAAAGATCTCCAGCGAAAACTTGAACAATCACATGCCATAAAACTCAGAGCTGATACAGAGGAAAACAAAGAAAATAGTAAGTTTATTATAAGATATTTTTGAAATAGGAATATTGAAAGTAAAGACGTGTATAGGAAACAAAAGACTGAAAGGCTTTAAATCTTTTTTTCATTTTATTTTGGCAACAACTTTAGTTTGAAAGTTATGATAAATGAAAATAGGAATTCGACCAGATCCTCTATTGATTTTACTTACCCTCTATGAAACGATAAGGGCTCTGTAGCAAACCATATAATTGATATTATGTTTAAACACGTGACGCAAATAACAACTATTGCAATATTTTCAATAGGACACATCAGCATAAGAACAAGTAGTGATGCAGAAATACTTTTGGCCGACAGAATCAATGACGTAAAGAGAACAGGCTCTGTTAGACGCTTTGTAAGCAGGATTTTCAAGGTAAAGATATGTTCATGGGAAAACTTATATTTATGGTTAGAATATATTGCTTGGTAGTTTTTTTATTGTCATATATCCCGTATCTCATTTCATAATTTTCATTGCCGTATATATCTCATTTCACTGCTTTAATTATCCCGTATCTCATTTCACTGTTGTGTATATATTCCCTATCTCATTTCACTGTTGTATATATATTCCGTATCTCAGTTCACTACTGTATATAGTATACCCCGTATCTCAGTTCACTAATATATACATACCGTATCTCAGTTCACTACTGTGTATCAGTTCACTACTGTATTCATACCGTATCTCAGTTCAATACTATATATACCCAGTATCTCAGTTCACTACTATATACATACTGTATCTCAATTCACTACTTTATACATACCGTATCTCAGTTCACAATCATGTATACTCCGTATTTTAGTTCACAATCATGTATACTCCGTATCTCAGTTCACTATTGTAATTACCCCGTATCTCAGTTCATTTCTGTATCTCAGACAGTTGATTCATATGACTTGTGTCTCGTTACCTTGGCAGACCATTTATAGTTTTTTAACACACAAAATTGATATTTTATTTTGATGAAGAAATAGTACTTTAGTATTCAAATGGGTCTTTTTCTATTTTTCAGAGAAGCAAGTCTGCGACAGCTGAATTAAATTCTAAGCAGGTAGACCCAGAAGAATTGAAGCTAGATTTGACCTTGTTGGACAATAACAAAGAGAAAGAACGTGAAGCGAAAGGTAATAACCTCAATACTACTACATTTCACTTAACAACTCGTCAACAACATCCATCTTTTCGTTTGTTGTTGTTGTTGTTGTTTATTTTGAAACTTCTGAAACTTACCATGATATGCGGGTATTTGACTAGTTTTTTTTTGTTGCACAGATACCAATAATGAACAAAACAAGTAGTATCTCTAATATTTTGAAAAGATATATTCTATTTAAAATAACATATTTTGGTTTTGTCGTAATAGGGGAACAAGAATTTCTCGCCAATCTAATATGTCTGTTTTGTTAAAAACATTGGCAATCATACCACATCTTCTTTTTTTATAATTAGGTAATATTTTATTCTGTTAATTTCTCTTTGATTTAGACCATCCAGATACAGCAAGATCATCAAACAGTGAATGGTACACACTCAGTGATATCGAAGACCCAACAAGACCGAGGTTTAAGCCAGTTTTTACTCCATTACAAGAAACACATGAGACAAGAGGGTCGAAGCTATCTGGTTCCACCAATCATAAAGTCGCTGAATCAATCAACCCATTTCTGCTTAATGAACCAACCAAACGGCCAGTTCCGAATGATATACCAGTTCACAAACAAAGTGGTTCTACCAGTGAAAACTCTCTAAATTTTGTAAGAAGATTTAGAAAATGGTTTAGAAGACTTTGCTGCTGCTGCAGTCAGAATGCTGAAGACCGGGATACAATTTGTTCTTGATTTAATGAGATATTGATGTTTTTTGTTTACTGATTTGATTGTTTATTTGGTTCTTTTGTTTACTTAATTAATCGTTTGTTTTTTCTCTATTAAAATTTTGTTTTGTTTTCACCCATAGTTGTTTTATAGTGTTTATATGCATATCTATATAGAAATAGTTTCTATTCATAAAAAAAAAAAAAAAAAAAAAAAAAAATAACAATCAAGGATATATATTAAATACTGTTTCCATTATCATAAAGACTTCAGAGTAACGTAAATGCTAGTACTTCGCCGGTTGATATCTTCATGGTGATTGTAAAAAAGTTCAACACCATTTTATAATTTGAAGACCTTCGAAGGAATACCAGGACGAAACACAACCAATACGAATGCCGTGGTGCACATTCAGCATGTGTTTATCTCCTATGTTATCAAGAAATTCCACGGTTCATTCCGTCCACCGTTTTGGGATGATTATCTATACAATTCCCGCACAAAAATTATTTCGACTAAACCTTAATCGTTGCGGTTTATTTTTCTGTATTGAAAATTCTGTATAGGTTTCTTCTGTTCATCGAATAAGTTCGTGATTTCTGTTGAATTGACGTTAAAACATATATATATGGCATTGAGGTACAGCACCCTATATTAGGGAGTACGACGGCTTCGAAATATATTGAGAGAATCGGAGTTGAGCTGGCTTTCAGTTATTGCTACAGTAGCAAATCAGGAACCGGACTTGTCAGTGCTTGCATTGTCTTATGTGATATATCTTCACGTGTTTTGTAATTTTTATAACTTTGAGTTGACTGTATATTAGATAATGTCGGTTCAAATCATACACCACTTTCTATAGACTAAAAGAACTTCCATTTGATTTTTAGGGGGGGGGGGGGTAGGATGAAATTTGAAAAAAAAAGGCAGGACAGGAGTTTTGAGTAAAAAAAAAGGCAGGATGACAATTTATGTAAAAAAAAATAGGATAAACTAATAAAAAAAAAAGGCAGGACCGAATCGAGTGAAAACTAAAAAGGCCGGACAGAGATTGCAATTAAAAAAATGCATGCAGGACAAAATTTTTCATCCTTAAAAAAAATAATACTGTCTCCGCGCGCCATGGTCTGATAATATCAAATTATTACATGGCATTTTTCATATCGCATGTAATATAAGCCCTAGGTTCAATATCAGCCCAAGAGCCGCATGGCTCGAGGGCTGATAATACATGTGATATGAAAAATGACATGTTATGATCTTTTTATCATTTGCTTCAACAATGAAGAAAAATAACAGATTCATATATTGATCCTTTTACGTGGTTCCCAAATAGAAATTCAAAGAGTGGAAAAAGTTCACGGACGTCGGACCCCAAATTTACTACGTACATTCGATATGAAATCTCCCTATCATATGCCTTTAAATTATTTTACACAATATACTTTCCAGTATCCAAATAATTGTTTTGTACACTACTTTGTAATGTTTTTCATAGAAAACGTAGCCACTAATGAAAACGTAGCATTGAGGTGTATTTTCCGGAATTTGCCGGTATCACCAGGGCCGCGTTCAATATCGTAGCTGCTACGTAGTGCTACGTAGATTTTGACTATTGCCGAACGCGTAGCTATAAACTAGCTGCTATATATATATTGATAGCAGCTACGTAGCCGCTACGTAGCTGCTTACGATATTGAACTCAACCCTGAATGCCATGCGATAACGTTACGGAAAGGCATGTGATAACAATCGAAGCATGTGATCAACTTTTCATATCAGCCCGCTAAGCACCAATTCGAAAAAAAATATGGAATTTACGTGAATTTAATGCTATTATCATTCAGTAAAAATCATATACCCTTTGGGTAGTGCTCCACAATTAATGGAGGAATATACAAGAAACTGAACTGAACTATGTTATTTAATCTAAGTATATATGATAAATCATTTTATCATATACTTAATATCATGTAATGATAATAACGAACATATTTCTAATGTGATTTAAAAAATCTAGTAATTAAATTAGAAACAGATTCAAACTGCTTTAAGTGAATTTCGGATTCTTATTCATTTCCTTTCCGATAACCGACAAAACTTCATCATCATAAAAAACGTTATCTTTGCGTTTGTAATTCGCTCAAAGACTCCATGTGTTCCAAGAAAAAAAGATACATCGACTAATAAATGTGACCGAAGAAGATTGAAAATTGGAAAAAGCATTGGTAAAAAACTACACCCATGAACCTTTAATCCTGAATATCACTGAACAAGGGCTTGTTTTTATACTCTGTTATCTGCAGTTTCACACCTCTATTGTATTTTTTTTCTGTAAACATATTTATCAGTTTATGTGTGTTGTTTTCTTCCAAGTTCTACCCGAGTACCTCCGGCTCTGCCTAGTCCAAATAATTATGACTTCTTGAAAGGCGTTTAAATTTGTTTCTTTGACGCCTTGCATCGCAGGAAGGTGTACATGTCAATGCAAAAAATTAAAATAGCCTTGGCTTCCAAGACGTCATATTAAATTGTTTGCCCAGGGGTGGATCCAGCCATTTAAAAAAGGCACTGGCTACGGTTACATGGAAATGTAACAATAATAAAAATATTATTGTTACATTGGGGACTAAATGCCGGAATGCATGGTTGGAGAAGGAACCGATTAATTACGAATATAACAATAATTATTGAGGCTACGGTTACATTGCGTTATTGTTACATGAAAAACAGCAATGTTCGATGGGACTAGTAATATGTACTAAATAATAAAAGTTGAAGACATTATCTTATATTTACAATACATACAAGTATGACATACAATTTTTTGATTTTTTTATAGTACGTCCTCCATGGATTCTGAAATCGGACTCGGACATCTCTTAAACTGAGTTTTACTATGCGTAGTGTTGTGCGTTTGTTTTTTCTACATTGGCTAGAGGTATAGGGGACGGTTGAGATCTCATAAACATGTTTAACCCCGCCGCAATTTTGCGCCTTTCTCAAGTCAGGAGCCTTTGCATGGCCTTTGTTAGTCTTGTATGATTTTTTAATTTTAGTTTCTTGTGTATAATTCGGAGTTTAGTATGACGTCCATTATCACTGAACTAGTATACATATTTGTTTAGGGGCCAGCTGAAGGACGTCTCCGACGGATGCGGGGTTTCTCGCTACATTGAAGACCCATTGGTGACCTTCTGGTGTTGTCTGCTCTATATTCGGGTTGTTGTCGCTTTGACACATTCCCCATTTCCATTCTCAATTTTATACATGTATACAGAAGTTCACAGTGTTAGTTCACAGTTATGAAACTTTGCTTTTGATGTATCAATTTTTGGTAAGTGCGTTTGTAAAGCAGTATGAAATTTGTGTCTTGATATTGTTTCAGTTTCGTTTCAAACGAATCCCATGCAAGTTTTAAATTTTTCACCCAAACAAAATTGGTAATAGGAATCTCTTCATCAGTTGTTCAAAGTATAATGACGGTAATACGAGCGAGTAGGTGTTCAGTTGAATACTTAAAAGTGAACAGTTTTCTCAGCCCGAGTTTTCAACAACAAACCATTGAACTATATTTTTCGCCTTTGGCACTACTAATTTGAAGTAGTATCTTTAAGAACATCAAATCCATTAATATCTAAAACTATTTAAACACCATTTGTTGAATAATAATATTTATTATTTATTATTATAACAAGTATTATTTAGTAGACATAAATGAATTAAGCAACAAAACTATATAGAAGATTTAAGTTTAATAAATCTAGCGTATATTGCTGTTGTTCATGTAACAATAACGCAATGTAACCGTAGCCTCAATAATTATTGTTACATTCGTAATTAATCGGTTCCTTACCCAACTTTGCATTCCGGCAATTAGTCTCCAATGTAACAATAATATTTTTATTATTGTTACATTTCCATGTAACCGTAGCCAGTGCCTTTAAAAAATGGGGGTCCCAACCCAGAGTAAAAAAGGGGGCGTCCAACTATATGCTCCCATTCAAATGCATTGATCATCCAAAAAAAAGGGGGTTCCAATTTTAATAATTTTCTGAAACTATCCTTGATTTCTACCAAACTTTGACAGAAGCTTGTTTGTAATCATAAGATACATGTAGTATCCAGAAATAAATCTTGTTAAAAAAAATCCTATTTTTCTGTATTTTACTTTTTAACTTTGGACTAAATATGGACTTATTTTTTTTGCCAGGAAACATTACATTCACTCTGTGGTTAAAGTTTTTAAAACTTAAGCAAATTTCTTAAAACTATACTGGGGAGTTCAGTTGTACCAAACTTGGACAGATGCATTTTTAGGATCAAAAGCTAGTATTTAGAAGAAAATTTTGTTAAAATTTCATTCCTGTTTTTCTATTATTTACTTATAAATGGACATAGTTTTTCTTCCAGTAGACATTACATACAGTCTGCTGTTTCAAGTTTTTAAAACATTTATTAGATTCATAAACTATCCTGGATTTTACCAAACTTGGACAGAAGTCTCTTACAGTCAAAAGATAGTATCTACAGGAACATTTTTATTTATTTTTATCCTCGTTTTTGTTCAGCCTGCGACTAACAGCTAAAGTAGGCAAGACACTGGCTTCCGCAGAACCCTTAGAAATGTTTTGGTATTATATTTATTATGATACCGTCTTGTGGTATGTATAACGCACACATTTATACCCTAGCCAGGTTTGTTTCTTGTAAGAGGGGTGCGTGTTATACATGACTACAAATTTTCTAGTTTTTATAAGCCCATTAAAATTTTGACGGAACATATGGCATGTATGGTATACAAATGTCGGGCCTCTGTCCGGCGTCCACATGTCCCACCGTAACTTAAAAACTGCTTATCCAAATTTCATGAAACTAAACATAGAACTTTGTTTCTTATGACATGTATGATGGTCAAACGATCTGTATACTTTTTGGTGAAAATAGGATTTAAACTTTTTGAGTTACAGGACTTTTTTTTTCACTTGTCACTCTGTATCTCAAAAACAATTTGTGATTATTACTTAAAACTTTACACACTTCTTAGTTATATAAATCCAAAGATCTGTATACTTTTAAAGTTTTTGGTGATGATTCAAAATTTTGTTTTAGAGTTATTGTTTTTTGTTGGAAAGATTAGAACTTGTTCTAAATCTTCACTAAGGCACTGGCCTCCCTAATACCACAACAGGTTAGCTACTGTTACTAAATGTATTCACACTGAAATGTAGTTCCGTATAGTTCTCATGTATATATGCACATAATACACATATGAACTGAAAAAATTGGTATATTTTTGGAGCAGTTCATCCAAGAATTTATGTAACTAAGGTGTATTGATGTGCAGGCTTTTTTTTATAACATTTTGATTAGGTAATTGGGTATTGACACAATACTATGGTGTTTGACAACTGTCATTATCACCAAACAATCGAGACAAGGTGGACCTTAAATTACAATGCCCCGCCTTCTAAACTGTCAATCAAATTGACCACATTACTTATCAACCTCAGTCTTACATAATTAGAACCTTCAATATACAACTTCAATATACAAATATTTGACCTCATAATTGAATACACAAATGTATGTAGTAGATGTTTGATATATAAGAATGATAGATTTATTTATTGCCTATTACTTTTGATTAAGAAATAATTCCTTCATGTCATGCTCTATGCTCATTTTAACATGGGTAGGCATTATATTTGTCGATATTTTACACTGAGCGTGAGAATTATTTCGATTCTAATAGGACAAATACAGTATTTTTATAGGTCGAAGCGTACGAAATTACCGTAAAAATGTTTGGCTGTTCCCGTTTCCTCCTCGAGGAGTCTGTGCATTGTATTTCAAATTTGATAAGTTTAAAAACTACGAGCAGGGTAAATATATGTTGTTTCATAAAAAAATATAATAAAAGTTTATGTTACCTGCTTAAATGTATATATTTTAAAGGATAACGATGGAAATAACGTTAATATAAACAGTAAGTTCGTGCACATGTGTCAAACATATTTTGTGCTCATTAGAACACGGCTTTGTTTCAACTTATAAAATGTCCCAAAACAACATATTTAGATTATTTTTGTTGACACTTTAAAGTTCTTAGCTGTTGGTCTAGATTTTATGTCTTACAATGATAGTTGGAAGCATTTACTAGAAGAATTTTGGTTTATTTTTTTGAAACATGTTCAGAACAGGCAACATTATTTGGATAAGATATAAACTGCAGTTTAAATAAAATTGTGCAAATTAAAAGACCCATATTATTTAATTAAATGAGCTCATTTTATTCTCATACTTGAAAATTTTCGGCAATAGTGTTTTATTAATGTTCATTTTCCTTCATCATACCTAAACATGAAATTTTTCAAACTACTCTTCTAATCTTTCCATGAGTGATTTCCATCACTTTGATTGTAAAAAAAGGGGGAGGGGTTTACATGTCACGCCATATATGAAAAACGAATAAAAAGTCGATTTAGGATTATTGCTTACACACTTCTTAGTTATATATTAATCTGAAAATCTGTATACTTTTTGGTGATGATTCAAAATTTTATTTTGGAGTTATTGATTTTTTTTGTAAAAAAAAAAGAGTTTTTTTCACATGTTGCACTGTATCTATTTATGGTTATTTTATAAAACTTCTCACACAAGACGAAGGGTGTATCATGCCCTCATTGGGCAGGTGTTTATTATTAAATACAAAGAATATGTTTAAGATAATTTATGTACTGTTTTCAGCAAAGTCAGAATATGAAAACATGCAATATTATTTCCCATCGCAGTGCAATACGTTGTTCTTGATAGGAAAATCATTAGATGTGGCTTCACAGTAAGGTGACAACAGTACACACAAAGATTAACACTAAATGACAATAGAGAATAGCTATACCCATGTCCCTCGTTTTATTGCTGCAATTAATAACTTCCAATAAACACCCTTAACTCTGTACACGTGTCATACTATACAATTACATGCGCCAGAATATAAAAAAATCGTTAATAGTGAAAACCTGTGGAAATCTCAGCATTGGTTGTAATTATCTTTAATCTTCAATCAACATTAAATTATGCATCCACATGATAAAGATCCTTTAATGAGGTAATACACATAATAGAATGATGTTTTTCTTTACATTTTAATAAGTAAACGTTTTTTTCTTCTTTGATTTCAATGATTTCAGTTCAGTGTATTTCACAAATTATGTCTGTATTTTCTGAACAATGATGCACAAATAATGCATTTTACAAGCAGTCAATTTGTTATAACATGACAAAGAGAATGTTAAAAAAAATATAAGATGACTATATAATTGTTCTATACCACAAGTAAAAATTAATACATGTACATGTATCATAATATGCATGATATGACAAGCAGTGGCGGATCCAGAACTTTTCCTGGGGGGGGGGGGGGGGGGGGGGGGGGGGGGGGGGGGCTCTCCAATCATGCTTCAGTGATTCCCTATATAATCAACCAAATTTTTCCCACGAAAGGGGGGCCAGAGCCCCCCAGGCCCCCCCCTGGATCAGCCAATGACAAGAAAATGTAATGTTTGCAGTAATATATATAATAAACAAGAATGTGTCCAAAGTACACAGATGCCCCACTTGCACTATCCTTTTCCATGTTCAGTGGACCATGAAATTGGGGTCAAAAGTCTAATTTGGCTTTAAAATTAGAAAGATCATATCATAAGCAACAAGTGTACTAAGTTTCAAGTTGATTGGACTTCAGCTTCATCAAAAACTACCTTGACCAAAAACTTAAACCTGAACTGACGGACGGAAGCACAGACCAGAAAACATAATGCCCCTCTACTATCGTAGGTGGGGCATGATAAATGTAGCATTTATAGATCTAGGTCAGGGGCGGATCCAGCCATTTTAAAAAGGGAGGGTTCCAAACCCAGGATAAAGGGGGGGTTCCAGCTATATGTCCCCATTCAAATGCATTGATCGGCCAAATAAAAGGGCGGGTTCCAACCCCAGGATAAAGGGGGGGTTCCAGCTATATGTCCCCATTCAAATGCATTGATCGGCCAAAAAAAGGGGGGTTCCAACCCCCAAGACCCCCCCCCCCCCCCCTCCTGGATCCGCCAATGTAGGTTTCATGCGTTGTTACTTTAAATATTGAATTTGTTATCAATATATATTAATTAATAGAATATTAACTTTATAATTTGTAATTTGCAACATTTTTAGAACGGTGCCATTTTTCTAGTTTCCAGACAATTACTTGTTTTTAAGTGTATGGATCTCTCTAAAATTGTACTACAAGGTTTCATACTACAAAGGGAGTTTACCACATCTCCTTATTTCTGATATAAATATGTAAATTTGAACTCATGACATTTTTTTTAATTTTTAATTATTTTATTAATTTCTTATTAATTTATTTACAGATTACAGTAATAAAGAAGCCAAATGAGTTTAGTGAGGATACTTTGCCGAGGTCTGGTACATCATGGGAGTCCAGCAGTACAGGCAACTAAAACTATTACAGATTCAATCTCATCAAGATTATTTTCATGTATAAGTGCTTACAGACCACAAACACTGACTTCAGTTCAAGAATCTAGGTCACAGTTCCCTAATTATGGACTTTCTAAGTTGTTGCTACCTACTTCCACTTCAATTTTATCAGTGAGAACATACAAACCAAAGAATGTCTTGAAATTAAGATGTGATGGCTGCTATTTTGAAAGACGTAAAGGAAGATTATATGTTGAATGTACCTTAAAACCAAGACACAGACAAATGAAGAAAATGCCTTCAGGTTTATTATATAGAGATGATTATTCAAAAGGAAAAATTCATGAGGCATGTTGGTGGAAATATCGAGCAGACAGATATTACAAACAAGGAGAAACTGAGTTCACACATTTTAACTGGTTAGGGGATAGGTTGGGAAAAGAAATTTAGAATAGAATGTTTGTTTTACATGTATAAGATGTGTGAAAGGAGTTAAATAAATGATTTGATCTTTGCTTTTTAATTTCAATACTTGATTCATGAAGAGTTTGAATATACACAGATTCAGTTTATCTTATTTTATAAGATTGAGATTTTGATGTTGTGTAAAGTTTGTTTGTGATTCGGTATCTAAACTGTGTTTTTAAAGCTTGCTATATATAGCATGGATACTTCTTAATCATTGTGATCATTGGAGATCAAATGTTGACCCAAGATGTCCGTTTGTTTCTTTAATGTATTTAAGTTGCTGTTTCATTTAGTTACAGTTATTTATATATATATGATGCACAAATCATCCAATAAAAGATATCAAAATTTATCTAACAAAAACAGGACAAATTTCAAAGGTAAATGTATCTCTCATATCTGTAGCTCACCAGGCCTATAAGACCATGGGAGCTTTTCAATCACTTGGTGTCTGTTGTCCCTCCTTCTGTTTGTTCATCTTTGTCAACAGCTGAAATTTCTGGACCAATTGCTACAAAACTTAACCAGAATGTTCCTTACCTTTGGGTAACCCGTGGTCACTTGTTCAAAGGCTGTATCCAGAGATTAGGTCATTCTACAAACATGCCTGCTGTTCCTAAAAAAAGAACATGCATTTTTTGGCCAATATCTCTGATGAAGAAAGCTAAAGCTGTGAGAGCAAATCTAGAACTGAGTTAATTCAATCAGCAGGTTAAGGATTATCTCTTGAAAAACTTTCAGAGAAAACAGACAACCTGTTTTAGAGGAATTATCCCTGAAACAACATTTTTGGTAAATTTCAAAGTTTTTTGCTTTATCAAAAATTTTATCAGTAAGTGGATAAGAGCAAATATGAAAGGGTAGAATTGGTCAGCAGGTCATGGTCTATTACTTGTGGAATTTCTTTAAGGTGGCTCGGGACTATTCGACTGCGCATAATTCCACGCATGAATTACAAAAGTATTTGTCGTAAATTCGATATAATTTTTTTAAATACTTTGATTGATAAAAAATGTTAAATCATTGTAGTTATGTGTCTAATAAAATATTTTCGTTATTATCGGTATTTTTTAAAGGGTCAAAATGACATTTCATCCATTTTCCCCATTTTCCCGCCAAAATTTGGGTTTTAAGGCAAAACATTTTTTTTTCTTTATCCGTGACCTATGTTTTTTATTTGCTCATTCTTTAAAGCTAGAGGTCAGCTTTTCATATTACAGTTTTGGAGAAATTGTCATAGAACATTTTTTTGATATTCCAATAAAAATATGTCAACACCTCTGTTTTCCCTATCATTTCATTGAAAAGTGGTGCCTTTTACATACCTGTTTAAAAGTAAAATTTTGAGCTTAAATGGTCCGTGACCCCCTATTTTTTTTCGACCAATTTGATTCACTTTCTGTAAAGAATAAAATAACAAAAAATACGGTACTTCTGATAGAAACTTCGAATAGACCCGAGCCACCTTAAGAAGCAATAGTTGATAGAATCCTTCTTAAGTAAAAATGTTCAACAAAATATGATTTTCAAATAACAGGGCCGTAACTAGGGTTTGAATTCAAGGGAGGCAGGGATTTGGGGAGGGGGGGGGGGCCGAATGAGGCCCAATAGAGGGGTTGGGGCACAGCCCTTCGCCTACTTTTTTCTCTCATTAAAATGGCTAAAAATGACCCTTTTTCCTTTGATTTCCTTACTTTAAGAAACATCAGTATTGCTTGAACCTGGAAACAATTTTTATGCAAAAACAAGCTGAGATTGCTGTTCGGGGTGAGCCAACGCTCCGTACTTTGACCTATAATTATCAACATTAAATTCATTGTGACCGCAGATATTTTTCTCAAATTTAAAATGGCTAAAATGACCCGTTTTCCTTCGATTTCCTTCAGTATTGCTGGATCCTGGAAGCAATTTTTATGCAAACAATTATTAACTGTATTTAAAAATCTTTAGAAATCAAACTGGTAAGGCAGCAACCATTTGATTTTCTGGGGGGGGGGCTATGGTTTTTTTTGGGAAAAAAAGTTTGTTTCCAGTTTTTGGAGAAAAAAATAATTTGTTTTTGATTCTGAGAAAAAAAAATTGTTTGTTTCACCCTCAGCTGCCACTATATGTAATGCTAAAATTGAAAGAAAAAAATTGTTTTCGACTTGTCGCAAAAAAAATAGATTGTTTTTTGCCACAGGCGAAAAAAAAAATTTGTCCAGAAAAAAAAACCATAGCCCCCCCCAGAAAATCAAATGGTTGCTGCCTTAGTTAAAAAAAACATATAAAGCAAGATCATAGAACGCAAGATATATTTTTTTTATCGAGGACCTTGAATTTCAATATTGTTGAAAGCTGAACAGACATATATATAACTACAACCAGTGACTTTCTGTACTAGTATATACTTAGTATAGAAAGTCCCTGCTACAACGAATGGGAGTGTTTAACTATTAAGGCATTGACCATAATGTTCTCGTACGATCGGGAAACGTTAAAAAAAAGGATCTAACTGCTGATTCAGCTGGTTACGTAACGAATTTCCAATATTATTAAAGATTCACAATACAAAGGGAACTTCCTATGCTTAATTGAGTTCCTAAATAAATGTGAACAGTTAAGTTTTATTAAATATTATCGAAAAGCAAAGTTCAATATGTGTTCTCGTACGAATACTGAATAACAGACAGACGGCGGCCACACGATAAAAAAAAAACCAAACAAATACTGAAACGTTTCACTATCGATCAAAAATCCGGAAAAAGACATATATCACGTATCATGATAACACTGTTTAAACTGTATACTTGTGTTGTTTATAGTATAAATTCAAATTCTTCTTGTACATATTGTCAATATTTCATTTTATTACTTCAAATTTTGGTGTAGAAAATTCAGGGGAGGCAGTTGCCTCCCCTGCTGCCTCCCCTACCTCATAGGTAGTTACGGCCCTGAATAAGTCAATATGGACAAATTGTCAGTTGATCTGATATAGGAGTAATTGCAGTGGCGGATCCATCCATTTTAAAAAGGGGGGGGGGTTCCCAACCCAGAGTAAAGGGGGGGTTCCAACTATATGCTCCCATTCAAATGCATTGATCGGCCAAAAAAAAGGGGGGTTCCAACCCCCGGAACCCTCCTTGGATCCGCCACTGTATTGTCTTGCATATCCTGGAAAGACTAATTTTACTATTTTTTTGTGTTTTTTGCAGAAACTTTGATAGATAGAAATTGAAATGGAAAAATGTTCAGCAAAACAAGATATATGAATTTTTTCAACTTGGCCAGAATTGTCAATTTTGACCCAATTACAGCAGTTATTGCCCTTGAAAGACTAGTTTTACTAATATTTTGGTTTTTTTTGCAGAAACTGAGAAAATGTTAATGCAAAAGTGTTCTGAAAAATAAGATCTTCAAATTGGTCAACGGCCAAATTACCAATTGTCCATCATACGAGTTATAGTCCTTAAAAGACTAGTTTTACTACCTTATTACGTTTTTCGTAGAAATTTTAATAGATTGAGAGAAATTGCAGTGCAAAGTATTCAACGAAATATATCTACAAATTAGTAAACTAGGCCAAAATTATCAATTTACAAACATAGGAGTAATTGTCCTTGAAAGATGGATTTTTGTCCTTTTTTTTTTTTTTTTTTTTTTTTTGCAGAGATTGATATTAAAAAATACGAACGATGTTCAGCACAAAATTAGATTGACTATTGAAAGGATTGATTGAAAATGAAGGATGATTTTGCAGTTTGTTGTACAAACTATAATAGAAAGAGTGAAGGAACAGTTTTTCAGCACAGTAAGATCTTTAACTCAGTCGAAATTATTAACCATTACTTATAGAAGTAATTTCCTCTGAATGATGATTATTTCCCCTGCTATATGCATTTTCGTGTCTAAAACGATAAGAGTATAAGCAAATAAGATATACAAATAAGTCAACGCACAACACTAGTTATACGTTAATTGTGATTGAAAGACCCTCAAATATTCATTGGCATCTGTCACAGTGATATACACAACTTTTTACTTGAGTTTTTCCCCTAAATGACGACAAATCACTATGTTTTGCGATTTAGGCTAATATCTAAAAAAAAATAATATCGAGACACGAAAAGCAAATTTTAATCAGCAAATAAACAGATAGGTACATGTTCAATAAAAAAAAAAAGTCATCATGGCTGAAGTGGTCTGTCAAACTAGAGACTTTCTATACTCAAGTATTGAAAGTCCCTGGTTAGACCTCATTATATGAAAATAAGGAGAAGTGGTATGATTGCCATTAAGACCTCTGTCCACCTAAGTTCAGATGACGTGGGTATAAGCACGAGGTCATGGGGTCGTTCAACTTTGAGAAAATCACTATCATGGCCTCAATATGAAACATATGAAACAATTCTATGGACTTATATTTAACAACAAAATGTGCAAAAAACAATCCCACGGTGACCCTAACCTGGGGCCCTGTAAAATTACTATAGTATTAATGAATGGGTGTTTTTATAATGGGCCTGTTATATGTCCAAGGTCTATAATAATCCTCGAGGAAGTCTGTAATGGCCCAAGGCAACGCCGAGGTCCATTACAGACATCCGAGGCCATCATTACTGACCGAGGACATATAACAGGGCCATTATAAAAACACAAAAGTGTATGTGTTGCTGCCAACTAGATGTACTCTCTACTCTTTTAATGACAGTTAAGTTTGAAAAAATAATTTGTACTTCTTTTAATATACCAAATATCTAAGATGCTAAGTTGACAGAAGTTATTTGTTGAAAAACAGGATGAACAGTGAATCCTATATATGGTTCCTCTAATGTTGGTTGCTGGTCACTAAATAATATAAAATACATACTGTTTTTTTTCTAAATTTGAACAAGAACAAATGGAGAAAAATCCATAAAAAATTATAGTTGCTGTTTCATTTTATTTCATCATAATTCTGTGAATATACCTAACACTAAGTTATACTACTGATTTATTAGTTGATTGTAGGCACCTGCATCATTTTCATTAATGTTCAGATGAATACAAACTGGGCTTAATATAGACAAACTGGGCATTAATATAGGGCCATTACAGAAAAACAGGGCCATTACAGAAAAAAAAGTGTTAATAATAAACAGTCATATTTGGCAGTAATGTACTTAGTTTGTCAATAAAACATAAGAAAAAACTGTAAAAATCAGTTGTAAATGGTGCAACTCAACAGATAGGTACACCGTCTATAAAAAAAACTACCTGGTGACATTAACACAATAGACACAAAGCACCGATATAGGAGAATAGTTGTGATCAGTACTGCAAGCTAGTTTAAAGCAAAATACAACTAATAAATAAATCGTGTTATCCCAGACTAAAGTTTCAATCCAAGTACAAATCCAACGGACTTAGTGTAAAGACGCCATAAAGTATTAAAAAAACATGACAGGATGTAGGATCATGATAGTCCGAGATTACTCTGACGTCCAACGGCTGTTCTGCCAGACAAGCTTGGGTCGTTGCACGTCAGAGCTCGTCTCATATTATCAAAAAGTGGATATTTGCCCGTCCAAAATGGATGCCTTGCTTCGTTGCATCTGCGGGCGACAGACGGCCTGTGATCAATATAAATCGGGCCTCAATACTCTGGCCCAAGACCACAATTAATGACCCCGCTTTTCGTTGTTCGTTGTTTGAACGAATATAGTTCCCTTTAATTATAGTGTATTTCTTCTTAAATTTTTTTCTTTCCTTTTCTCAAACATTTCTTAGCTTTTATAAGGTGGAAATGAAAGAAGAGAGGTGAAATAAATTTTTAGATGTTTAATTTTAACTGATTTTGATATGGAAAGAGTGATTAGGTCAGGTGCAAAAAGGTGATATTTACAGTTTTCGGAACATCTCTTGACTTGTCCATAGGGGTATGGATGTGTATTGGCTAAATTTGTAAGTTTTATACGTGCAATTTTTCTGAAACTTGGACATATTTTTGGACTTGTACTGTACATTACACACACAAAAAAATAGACAAAAAGAATAGGCAAATTTTTTTTAATGCGACAAAACGTTATAAAGAAATGATAGAGGAATTAATTGTGGTCTCGGGCCCTCTAGTTCAGGGAAGCAATGCGCATGTGCAAGATCGATCGTGATTTTGCGTTATCGACTAATTAGATACGAGATTTGATAAACTGGGGGCATTATCAGTTTATTGATTTACCAGATCAGCATCGTTATTACTGTAGTCATATGCATAATTTATTTTCACATGCTATGGCAAACGAAAATATATACAACATATGACAAATAAAAGGCAGCAGAGAACAGAAGTTACAGAGTATACAATAATATTATGACATTATATGTGATCTAATTTTCCAAGCGGCTGCATTTGAATAAATGCATAGTTTTACTGTCACTGGAGATTTAGAATAAATTATCTAACTTGTGCCGATTTGGCCAAGAATAGTAGAATAAATATAAAATTCTATGCGCACAGATCTATACGTTGGACATGATAAAACAAAATGATATTCGTCTTCCAAAACATTCATATTGCAACATATACAAATTCTATTTTCTCTTTGAGTATTCAGAAAACGACCAACTTCAACATTTAATCTAAGTGTGCCGCTACGCAATTTTGTTAATATAGATACATTACAATGAAAATCTAAGTATCTTTCAAAACCAAATACTACTTTATATCGTTTATAAATACAAAGTTTGTTACATTCTTCTAAAGCTGAAGATTCCACTGACATATTAAAACAGACTATTTTGACCGTTATGTTAATTAATCTTAATTACAAAAGGAACGGTTAGATATATGTCACCTGACTTTGAATGTTACCTTCACGCAAAAATGGACAGATTCATGCTGTGATGTTCACTTAGCAGATCGTCTGTATATTCAAGAAGGTACAGGTGCAATTTCATTACCGTATCTGAGGAACTGATCTTAGGTCATAAAAATAAAAGTCAATCAACACCTAGGCCATATGGTATCATAAAGTTTTACCTTAAACTATTAATCTCACCAGGCGACAGTTAGAGACAATTTATATACCCTTAATAATCGTAATCATGTTCTGACAGTTAGGTACTATTAAAATATATGTTCAAAATGCTAGCCCTGATTGCAGGCGTGTATTTACATAAATGTTTTGTGCTTAATTCAAATGCATCGGATATTGACAATTTTTGAAAGGAGGGGGAGATGGGTTCAGCATTTTATTTTGATATATTGTGAAGCATACATAATATTGTATACAGAACATCTAGTTAATTCCAATATATATGTCAGAGTAAAGACATTTATATATCTTATAAGTGGGTGCGGCTTTTTTGCTAAGATTTGAATTCCATATGACGATCTGAAGCTGTTTGATTTTATGGGAACTTTATATTTTTATTATGGTTTGAACGAGGAACGTATATACTGTACCAAGGTTTAACGGTCAGATTATTTATACAATATTGAAAACATAACATTTATGAAGCCATGATGTTTATTTTTTATTGAATACATCGCATAATATCATTCATTACGACTATGTGTTATGACCAGCAACAACTTTTCAAAAAGCTCCGTCTTACATGACAATCATATGGTTTAGATTGTTTATCTATATTCTCCCGAAAAAAAGCTAAAGGGAATAAATTATGTAGTGTCACCATTGTATGCTATACTGTTTTGGCAATTAATGCCATTACCGTCCAGCATGTTTTTGGAAATTATTCTCAATCAACAAAAAATTATATTTCTGCACATAAACTTCTTCAAAGATCTTCAAAGTTCTTAACAGCTTCCAGGGACTTGAAGGACCTCGTTCCTTCTTTATCAAACATTTCGTTTTGGTTTTTTGCAAGCAGTAATTTCAATTTTCTTTTCCAATTTTCTCCCGTAATTTTTAAACACTATGTCCCGAAATTTTTCAAAATATTACTTATTTTACTTTATTACACATAAACATAAACAAACAAAAACAGATGACACTCAGCGACTTCACAGGTAAACGGGAAAGCGGCAGGCGTCCTAATAAACGCCTATTAAACACCGAATATTGATGTGTACCATATATGACTTTGCCCCCAGTTCAACCAAATCTCGTAAATTCTCGCATAAGTTTTAATTAAACGCTTGACCCACTCAGAATTCTAGGTCGCGAACAAGCTTTCCCTGAACTACTGTATTTGTTCAATTTGTTGACTAGATTTTAATTAATTTTCAAAAACAAATGATCAATCACGGTTAGTAACAAAAAGTAAAATCACAAAAATACTGTACTTAGAGGAAAATTAATTCGGAAAGTCCGTAATAACATGACAAAACGTAATAAAACAATTTTGAAATTTTTACTTAGGTGTTGAATTGATTATCTCTATGAATAAATTTCTTCAAAGAATCAATGAGTTTCCATGTCACACGGATTGAATCATCTTAAAACTGATATCAACGAAAATTGTATGATGTGATATATCATGCTTTTAATTTCAAAGGAATAGCGTGTTCCAAACTTACAAACCAAATCGTTTATCTATGAAAGCATTTAGTAAATGTAAATCTTATTGATTTATACTAAAACTTGGACCGGATCTAATCTTCAAGATAAAAAAAAAGCACCCAAGGCGAAAAGTTGGATTTCATTAATTTTGTATTTTTCTAAAAAAAAACCAAAACAACCGCATCAATTAATTTTTGTAAGCCAAACTACACTTTTATAGTGCCGGACTGCACTAAGCGCCTGACCGACACAGACCCCGTTTCCAAATGTGTACTCATATTTGTGTAAATGTCTATCCGAATTGACTTATTACAATAGAAAGGAATCGAAGGATCTTCATGTTCTTCTACACCATTTGGTCCCCCTACATGATTACAACTTTCGATGCTGGTGATATTTTGGCGGTTTGTCATGATACAGTGGCGAATCCAGACATTTTCATAAGTCTTAACGAGGCCGGGACGTCCACCTGCCATCCGCCCCACCCAGTGGCGGATCCAGAAATTTTCGTAAGTGGGGGCCCACTGACTGACCTAAGAGGGGGCCCGCTCCAGTCACGCTTCAATGATTCCCTATATAAGCAACCAATTTTTTTCTCAAAAAGGGGGGCCCGGGCCCCCTGGCCCCCCCCCCCTAAATCCGCCTATGCCACCCCACCCCCATCCCCGCCAGACCCGCCTCTGGTATTACAGTGGGATAATTTAAACTATATACTGTCCTCCAGAATATAAAACACAAACTGTCAAAATACATTTTAATCAATTGCATGATTATCTCTAAAAGTGCATACGCTTTGCTTGTTAATACTAAGAAGCGTAAATACGGATATAAATGGTAGCATTCCAAATTATTTTCATATCAGGCAGTTCGGATTTATGTAGAAGAAAAACTCGGTAGAATATAACAGAGAACAATACTTTCTGAGATTTTCCTTTATACCAATGAAAGTCTGTGCAATGTCCTTCACTATAAATAATTAGATGCAACATGTGCAAATAACGTAGTTTTGTTTCAGAATGAAATAAGAGAACGACCATTTAATTTCAAAGGGTGGGGTTATGTTTTTTTTTTCTAAAAAAAAAAAATATTCTGATTCCCAACTTACTGAAAAAAATAATCAGAAAAATTAGCGCGGAAAAAAAATTCTGACTCAGAAAACATGGAAAAAAAATCATACCCCCTCGTTGGGTGCTTTTTCTCTATTTTGAAAGAAAACCGTCTTGTGCATCGTGCGTATCATATCCAAAGTTTTCTTCGTTCTTTTAATATCAGAGACATATATTGTTTAATATGTCGTCTTTGTCAATATTATTATTTTTTCTCTATTTTTTTACCTTTTTCCCCTATATTTTTTAACTGAGTTGTCGGTCTTGCTTTGTTGTTTCCCCAGCAGGTGTCCGATTAATTTCATCCAATGAAATTTAATCCGGGTATTCAGTACGAACCTGCGACCATCCATTGTGAAGTTTTGATATCTGTTTGGTAAAGAAAGAAATATATTTTTTCTATGATCTTGGTAAAGTTCTTTATTTTCTAACTTCCCGGACCTATTGGCACTTCCTTTCCGATAGTCGGCATTCTTTGTTTCAAGTTGATTGATCATTCTATAACCAGAAAAGTAGATAGAAGTGTCTAAGATTAATCTCGTAAGAAAAACCGAAGAGCATTCACCTTACATAAAATTAAGACTAAAACGTGGGATTTTTTTCATATATTTTCAAATAGTGATGGTTCTTTTTATGTTTGTCGAAAACCTCATCTACTATCCCGTCTGTCTGCCACTATTTGGTCATACCAATCATAGAACCAACCAGACCAAGTACTCAAAGTTCAAACACAAAAGCAATTAAGCTCTTTTAGTACATCAAAGCACTAGGAGCGTTAATTCACCAATCTAACTGCCTTCAAAGGGCGACTTTCAAGTTCCACACACTAAAATCCCTAATATTAATTCCATTCTACTCTTAGTCTTACCTGGTACAAGTGTACCAATTCCGGAAAGGGGCACAAATCAAATCTTCACCTGGTCAGTTTAAAAGTGGCATAAGTCAAATTGGCACATGGTCAGGTTAAAAGTGGCATAAGTCAAATTGGCACATGGTCAGGTTAAAAGTGTCATAAATCAAATTTGCCCCTGGTCAGTTAAACTCTTTCAGAAGAGTCTTATCGCACTCTAATAAGCACCTAGTTAGAATAACCTAGTATTTAGCTTGCTTTTACCTTTTTCTTCAAGGTATATCATGCGTATATCATGTACATGGATAAGTACACATTATTTTTTGCATATTTTTCTTTTGCAAAACATATAATTGTAGAGGTTACTTAAAAATACATTTCATACATTGATCATATGTACATTTGTTTATAGGATAGGAATAAGAATATTTGATACAACAATTATAGGTTAGGGGCTGTTTCAATTTACTATCAATAGAAATTGAATGGTTAGGCCTAAATTAAAATATTGTTTGTTTGCCCTTTTCCGACCCTATTTTGAAACAGGGTAGGTAGGTAGGTAAAATATTTTATTTTTCTCTCCCAAAAAATAACTTAGCTCGGTACATTTTTTGTTATGGGTAGGCATGTAGGTATAATATTTTATTTTATAGATACAAAATCTGCATGATGTCATTTTTGTCTGTATTGTTTTTGTTTAAGTATGCTTTTGCTAATAAGTTTCTAGGACTTAGTATAATAGTCTCAAGTTTTGAAAAAAAAATATCATGTAGAATGTGAAGTTAATTCATATGCAATACAGTTTTTTTTCAAATATCAAAATATAGGGCTGTGCGGCATATTTTAAACGTTTACATACCTGGAATTTTTAAGAATTTTAACTTGCACTAATATTCTGTAGGGAAAACGGTACTATTTATTCTGCCATAGGCGACAATAGTGACATTTTCTAAATTTACCACTTTTTAAGATAAAAACCTAGATAAAACAGTTGTGTTACTACTTTATTATTCTGTTTTAAAAATTAAAGCCAAATAGTATCATGACCAACTTACAATGGAGCTTGTTTATGTTATCCATGCCCACCGTCATTTTGCACTAAATTTATTAAATTTTGGAAGTCTTTTCGAATAATTCTCTAGAAAATATTTCAATAGGTTTCAAATTTTATATTGTAAATATACACACTGCAGTTATTCATAGATGAATAAAAAATATATTTTACCCTTACATCCAATTACAGCCTTCTAATTTGACTTCCTTCACCGGCCTTGGGTACACAAAAGGCAAACCCAATGCTCAGAAAATTTAATACTACTGATTTCCCTGTACTACGTACATGTACCTTGTACGCTTACCTAGACCTTAAGTTTTTCTGTAAGAGATAACTTTGTCCTGGTAAAATATCTCCGGGCAGACATACCTTGTACATTACTAGTAGAAAAAGTCCCTAGAGTGTTTAAATTTTCGTGTGTGCCTGTGTTTCCAATAAAAATGCTACAAGACTTGAAACTCAATTGTCACGATTTTTACATCGCATTTATATATGATCTGTATGGAAAAACTTGGCGATTTTACTGCCAAATATTCTCCCCTTTACAGACCTTTGGTTCATGTCAGATATAAATCAGAATATATCAATGCTGGTCAAAGGCATCGTTAACTTAATCATCCTGATCTATAGTCCGAGATGATCCACGGACCACCAAAGGCCATCCTTACATTTGTACATTGGATACAAAGTCTATTTACAAAATATTTTGTACACACATTGATAATTTAGTATTGGACCAATTTTTATGCCCCACCTACGATAGTAGAGGGGCATTATGTTTTCTGGTCTGTGCCTCCGTTCGTCCGTCCGTCTGTGCCTCCGTTCGTCCGTCCGCTTCAGGTTAAAGTTTTTGGTCAAGGTAGTTTTTGAAGAAGTTGAAGTCCAATCAACTTGAAACTTAGTACACTTGTTCCCCATGATATGATCTTTCTAATTTTAATGCCAAATTATAGTTTTGACCTCAATTTCATGGTCCACTGAACATAGAAAATGATAGTGCGAAGTTCAGGTTAAAGTTTGTGGTCAAGGTAGTTTTTGATGAAGTTAAAGTTACATCAACTTGAAACTTAGTACACATGTTCCCTATGATATGATCTTTCTAATTTTAATTCCAGATTAAAGTTTTGACCCCAATTTCACGGTCCACTGAACATAGAAAATGATAGTGCGAGGGGCATTCGTGTACTATGGACACATTCTTGTTTTTGAATGAACCCAGCTCTTTAAGTATAAAGACACTGAGTAACGTTTGTTAAATCATGATTTCAAAGCTTTCAATTCAACATCGATTTCAAACAAATTTATGCTTTGAAACTCCAAACGCAAGTGTTCATTCATGTCAAACGCTCACATGATACCAAAGGGACTAGACCTTATACAGGAAAGATAAAACCCAAGAATTCCGGTAAAAAAAATTTTGAGCGGGAAATACAAATATAAGATTTTTGGTAGGAACGAAAAATGAAATAAAATAAAATCTTTCTGGTAAACACAAATAAAAGATTTTCAGGCAGAATGAATTTATAGGGTCGGTCGGTAAAGGGCAAACAAACAATATTCTAATTTAAGCCTTATCATGGTTATTATTTTAAAAACTAACGATGTGATATTAATTAAAAGCAATAACCTGTAACGGTTAGTTGTTTTAACATTTTGAACATACATTTATATTCATTGTTTAGAATTTGTAGTGATTTTTGTATACATTAAGAATATTTGTACTTAAAGTGATACTATTGACAGAAATAGGTTACAAATCATTTGATATTTGTTTTATATTTGAAGTATTTTACATGTAAAAATGTATGTGAAAAAATTATTGAAGAATTACCAAACAAAAGCAAGACCTGTTTAATTACAACTTCTTAAACCTTTGTAAACCATGGATAACATGATAATCACAAAATTGTGAAGCTGGTGTGAACAATGTAAAAGATGAAGTCATTAGGCATTTTATAACAAAAAAGTACATGTCATTATATAATTATATATAGGGTTTCTTCCATATAATATCCATAACGAAAAAAGTAATGTTTGATATAATTACATGTAAGTTGAAAGAGATATATATTTATTTTGATAATGATTTACTCGTATATACATTGTATATGTTTTAATTAATTTGGGGTTATGCATGCATTTTGAGACATATTAATGAAACAATGTGGATTTAATCTTTTCAAGTGTTATTTTAACCTTAATTTCTGTATATAGATATATCATCTGATATATGATTAACAATACATTTTTTTTATTTTGCAGGATACCATAGTTTTCAAGTTACCCATGACATAAGTGAAAGGTAAGCATTCAGAACTGGAGTCAAGCATAAGAAGCTTTAATTTTCAGGGTACTATTTGTAGTAGTGTTATTTAATACTTTTACATGAAATTAATGTTTATTCTTGTAATATGGTTTAATACATGTTCATTTTACATGTTATGGAAATTTGGAGTGCAAACAGAATTCTTTAACAATATTTGAATTTTCGCTTGACTTTTTTTGCAATATGAAATATCGGCAAAATGTTAGCTACTCATGATCAATTTTAATATTGTTGAAGATTTTTTAAGCTGAGCAAATAAGGTTATCCAGTGTTCGTCGGTGATGCTTGAATAAAATATTAAAAATACCAATTAAAGTATGAAGTTGAAGGGCATTGAGGACCCATAATTATGAAAGGTTTAAATTTTTACCAAATAAAGCCATGGTAATAATTTTCTACAGGTATAATATCCTTTGTTTTTTAAAGTATTCGGTTTTGTAAATTGTTTAAACAATTTATAATGTATTTTGTTTATATTAATGACTACTTGTATCTATTTTTATTTATTTTTCAGAATAAATCAAGTAATTTGTGATATTTTCCGGTAAGTTGATTAAACAATGTTTTATTTAAATACCATATTCATATACAAAACTAAATATAGTCAATTGTAAAATTAAATACATGTACATATATTCATCACACACATTCAGATTAGATATAAGTACAATTTATAAAGCGTTGACACACTGATCAGCAGATAGCACTATGATTTTTATACGACTGCAAACACTTTATAAGACTGCAAAAATTAAAAAATTTATGGTCGTATATTGGTAAAACGTTGGCGTTCGAAGACTTTTGGTTTTCGCACTATAACTTTAGTATAAGTAATAGAAATCTATGAAATTTAAGCACAAGGTTTATGACCATTAAGGATAAACTTTGTTTGATTTCAACAAAAAATGTATATATGGGGTTCTTTGATATTTATGCTTAGTCTAACCATGTATTTAGATTTTTGATGTTTGGTCCCGGTTATTAGATTGATCCACATTGACAGTCAGAGATATAACTCTACAGGGTTATTACAGAAAATAACTTGTGTGTGTTATTACAGATATTTTTCCTTAAATTATCTAAATCTGTAATAACATATGTTTGTTATTTGTAAAATTATTTAATCTATAGTGGACTCTAGGGAACTTTTTAGACTTTGTGCAGAAACTAAATGCATAGCCTTGATAATTAATTTTTAAATAGAATTAATACATTTTTGATTAACCATGGTTAATCAATGAGACAGGGCTATTTAGGAATTAACTTAGCTGTGATAACAAGGCTTAGTTATTAAAGGAATGTAACTTATTATATAAGACACTTGGGAATTGCTGAGAGACTTGCGCAGAACCTCATTACATGCTCTAGTCATTATTTCTTACAATAAATTAAAATACATTGTAATTAAGCATGATCTATGTCTGAGCAAATCCTTTGAAGTGATATAGAGAAGCTGTGATAACACCCTTTAGTTATTACAGGCATATTTTTTCTGTAATAACATATAGGTGTACTATTCAAAATTGGAATACTATGAACTGTTACATCTTTCAATAGTTAAGTATACATAAAGACAATAGTAATATCAATAGAACTTGTATACATTTTAACTAAACTTATGAAGTATATTGTCCCTTTGTAACATGTAACTTACATATGTTATCACATTTCTTGGATTTTTTAGTCCACAATAACAAATGTATGTTATTTTCCTGTAATAACCCTATAGAGTTATATCCCTGACTGATTGAGGTCTAAAGGGTCCAAAATTGAACTTTATTTGATTTCATCAAAAATAGAATTCTTGGGGTTCTTTGATATGCTGAATTTAACCATGTACATGTATTTAGATTTTGGATATTGGACCATAATAGATAATGTCCAATTTAAAATTTAAATTTTTAAGTTTAAGTTCTTAGACCACATTCATTATGTGTCAGAAACCTGTGTTGTGTCAACTATTTAACCACAATCCAAATTCAGAGCTGTATCAAGCTTGAATGTTGTGTCCATACTTGCCCCAATGTTCAGGGTTCGAACTCTGCAGTCCGGACAATAGCTTTAGCTTTAGTGAAAGGATCTCTATAAATTTTAATGTCTATAAATTATAAAAAGTCCAAATTTTTGAAAGTTTGAAGAAGAAATCTTTAACTGCAAAATATTGCATAATAGATTTGTAAGATCTTGACATTTGTTTTGTGCCAGAAACTCATATTATGTAAAAAATTTGATCACAATCCAAATTAAGAGCTGTATCCAGCTTGAATGTTGTCCATACTTGCCCCAACTGTTCAGGGTTCGATCTCTGTGGTCGTATAAAGCTGCACCCTGCAGAGCACCTGGTTATTAAATTAATTATAATAAACATGATTTAGTCAACAATAGGAAGATGTCGTATAATTGCCAATGAGAACTTTCCACAAGAGACCAAATGACACAGAAATCTAGATATAGTAATACAACATGTTCAAAATGAAATCAACACTTTCATGCATCTGGACAAGCTTTTTTTCTGAATTAACAGTCATCAGGAACACTCAATGCCAAATATCTGTTAGTCAAGGATGTATAAGAACCAAAACAATGGAAAGCTAATTGACTAAAAAATACCTTTGAATAATAGTCAAAAATATCTAAGGTCAACTGTGTGGGTTGAAACCTTAGTTTCTTCATAATTTCTTAATTTATAATTAAAAGACAGTTTAAGAGAGGTTTGTTTAAAATCATATCAATACAGCAGTACTGATTACTGAGCTGAAGATACCCTCATGGAATGTTATCCACCAACAGCAATATTGACCCTGTGACAGTGTAGTTACATTTTTGTACATGTACATGTACATAAAAAAGAAACATTATAATTAAGGGATGACATCAAAAGTTCAATGTAGGATAAAAAACGATTTTGGATTGACAAAACTTGCAGCAATGTTGATCCCCACCCCAAACTACATTGAACTATTTGATTTAAGTTTTTTATCCTACATCGATCTTTTGATGTCGTCCCTAACATGCTTAAGAAAAATAGATTTACGTAAAAATGAAGAAAAATAATGAGATCTAATGCTTACTTACAAAATATTTATTTTAAAGATCTTTGTATAGCTATGTGATGTGGATTCTTTCATTTTAATGAATATACATGTATTTGATTTCATTGTTTTGTCATTATCTACATGCATGCCAATAGATACATATGTACTTTGTTTAACATTTAAATTTGTGGTTTACCTTTATCTAGCAATATTACTCAAAAGTAGTAAAAATTACCAATTAATACTTAAAAGGATTTTTACAAGATTGGCTGTGGTTTGTTTGTTTTGTAATGCTGACACAACAAACGTGAAATAATGAAATTTTGAAAAAGTTTTCACGACACTTTTACCTTAGTCATGTTAGCATGGTTATATGGTTAAATTTAATAGCATGGATGGTAAATTTTGAAAAAATGACTTAATTTGGGGCCACTAGGCCAAAAATAAAATATTGTTTGTTTCCCCTCACACGACCGACCCGGTAAAATCACCGCGACCCGAAAAATTTTATTGGCCATTCTTGTCCACTATTTTTTTTTTTTTTGCTATGTTGGTTATTGGTGATATCTTTCCGATGTGTAGTCAACGATCGTTGGGTTTTGGTGCTACCTTTCCGATGCTGTAGTCAACGAGCGTTTTAAATCAAGGCATTTTTGCATTGAAGCGTCTACATGATTCGGAATCAAAGAAAACAAACAAAATGCTTTCCACACGATTTGTTTGTGTGCAAGGGTGATCTTTTTTTGAAAATAAAAAAAATACTGAAGCATCTTTTAACCCGCTGAGTGCATCTTGATTTGCTTTGTGTCTAACCTCTGTTCCTGTTTAAAGGATAAAATCTTAAAGACTTTGAGTAAAAATGGTCTGACTCGTGCTTTAAAATCTATCTGCTTTGTCTTTGAACAGGTTGGGCACAATTCGGGAAATGTGGGATACATGTATTCCCTGCTTTCAGGGAACGTCCCTGTTTTCTGGTGTGAAAAAAAACCAGTTTAAATGGGATTTCATTTATGACATGAAAATTACAAAAGGACACGTTTTAACGTTATAACTGCATCAGTAGAATTCGTAAATACTTATAAGTATTTTAGGAAATACAAAACATGAATATAAAGTGAAGCCTTGTTTCTTCTAGAACTCGAAAAAACATACAAATCTTTGTTTAGGAATCATTGAATTGACCAAGCTGCATGATCCAGGTGTAACTGAACATAACTGAATTATGTTCACTTCTGTTGAAAATTTTTATTCATTGAATTTTAATTCCCAAGTGATTAACATACATGTATCTTTTTGTCATCTCATAATTGATGATCAAGGTATGAATTGGTGAACAAAGGAATTGTTTTGTTGTGAGTTATGCATCAAATAAGACTTGAAATAAGCTTGATTTTTTAACTAAAAAAACACTTGCTATCATTAAGCATTGTTATCACAAGTAGAATGTGTGCCTTTGTAGATTTCATTACATTAAATGAATAGGAAAAAAAAGAAGGTCCCTGTATACTGTTTTTTTTTAACACCAGAAAACTGTGGTGTACACTGAATTAGAATACAGGGAATACCCCACTTTTCTTGACTTGAGCCTTACCTGTTGAATTTTTTACAAATTCAATATAGAAAACCATATCAAGGAATAAAATAAAATAATTTGCCTACCTACCTACCCATACCCTAACAACCTCAGTCGGGAGAGGGGAAACAAAGATATTTTTAATTTTGGCCCTACTGGTTTTATTTCACCTTTTCCCTTCTAACATGAAATAATAAGTTTTATGTGAATTGTTCTAATTTTTTCAGATAACGATGAACTACTATGGTGGTCCAGGAGCAGAAAAGAATGGTATACCCCCAGGCGGTTATTATCCCGGTGCTAGCTATGGACTACAACAGCAAGCTGCTTTAGCTCATGGGCATCCACAAGCAGCTGGTATGACCCCTGGACTAGCACAGCATCCCGGTCTGACTCCAGGTCATGGACAGCAAACCACTGTTCCATCATATGGAACACCTGTATCAACTCATTCTTACACAGGTTATACAGGAATGGCGCCAGGACAGTCCATCTACACAACAACAGGATATTCTATACCCCAAGGATATCCTTCAGCAATGAATGGTTCTGCAGGCTTGACCAGCATGGGAGCATTCTATTCTACACCACACATGTCAGCTTTACCCTATTCTACTCTACAGCCAATTCCCCAAGCAACACCTTCTATACCCTCCGTGGCATCTCTACCATCAGTTCCAGCCGTGCCACATATACCGTCAATACAGCAAACACAGAGTGGTTATCCTGCAAGTCACCGACAGCATCAGTTGTCGTCAGCTTACCTGTCTGAACAGGCGGCTAAACAGGCCGGCTATCCAATCGGCAGCAATCCAATGATGCATCCAGGCATGTCTTCTGCGTCAGTACCAGGCATGCCACACGGATACCCAGCAGGAGGTGCAGTCCCAGGAATGGGTTATCCCAATCCGTCGTTAACGAACGCCTACGCAGGAATGCCTGGTGTCAGAGTGGCACCTCATACAGGCCAGCCATATGGACCAAGATACTGAACATGCTGACTCTAGTAAAGGACTATTGTAATTACAAATGCAAGTCCAATGCTCAGTTTATATAGATCTGACGAAGACTCTAGCTATTTATGTATTATATTAAGTAAACATTTTATTTTTCAGTTAGGGTATTTGTAACATGTTAAAATTGTTAAAACAGATTGTTTTTTTTTATATATAATTGAAAGATCCTCACTTGAAGGTTTCAGTTACTGAAGACCTGTATTAATTAGTATCTTTATATAAGCAAGAAAAAATTTAAATAGTAATAATGGGACAATTTTTAACATTAATTTTTTTTCTTTTTGTAATTTTATTGAAAATTTTGATTAGTCGAATGACATGGGACTATTGCTACAGGCATAAATTAGTTAAAATAATATGTTAAATGTGTTCATAGTAACCATCAAATGGTTATTTTACAAAATATCATTAATAATGAATTAAAAATATACCACGATGAATTTGTCAGTTTTGATGTGTTAATGAAATGTAGAGCCCTTGAAATTGATAAATCTGCAGTTGTTATTATTGTAAGCTTGGCATTTAATATACTTTTTTTGTTGACCCCATTTATATACAAATCTGCCATTCAATGCCTTTTTGCAGCATTGTGGGTATATTTTTGTATTTACATTTATTTGTTATTTTTGATAAGCAATACAGAAAAGTTTTTATAAAACTTTTTTGTTTTACCTTCTTTTTTAAAAGATTTTTAGACAATTTTTTTTTCACTACAACTTAAGAATTTTTCAACGTTAATTTATACCATTATGTTGTACTTTTTTTCAAAAATATAAGTTATTATAAAAAATGAGTTGTCAGTATGTTAATACTGCCTGATAAGACATGCATATACATTGTATCGGACACTTTCCATTTGCAAAACTTGATTTCTCACATGGAACTTTACATAACAAATACAGGATCTTTAGATTAAGGTAAAGGTTCAAACAAGTTATTTTATTTCGACACACAAGAAATTGGTTGGATCCATATCAAAAAGGTGGCAGGACCTTATTGGCAGAGTGGTCCAAGTTGTTCATTTACTGTATCACTAGCATGTAGGGTGTACTTGATTCCTATCTTAATAGACAAGGAATGTCAGTTTTCCAGTCAACGGTTGTTGGTTCTCTCCAGACACTCCAGCATCCTCCACCAATAAAAACTTACTACCTGGATAAAGTCAATAGTGATGACACCTGCATAAAACACCATCGATCATTCAACCACTTCCAAAAGGCTTTGTTCTTAAAATGGAGGATATAAACTTCCTCTGTTCCCCATTAATATTCCATCAACTGCATAATAGTAAACTTTTGGTATCACTTTAACCTTTAAAGCCATTGGACATATATGGCTTATTCTACCATATTTATAACTCCAGGGGCGGATCCAGCCATTTTAAATAGGGGGGGGGGTTCCAACTATATGTCCCCATTCAAATGCATTGATCGGCCAAAAAAAGGGGGGGTTCCAACCCCTGACCTCCCCCCCCCTTCCTGGATCCGCCAATGAACTCTATGATTTTAAGTTGCTCAATATTCTGGGTGATTGAGCCAATCATCTGTCAACGGTTACTTTAATGTATATAGAACACATGTCCGGGATAAAATAATACCAATCATAACCAACTATAAAATGTTACAAATTGAGGTGCCTCCATGCTACATGTATTATTCAAGACTTGAGCAGAGTATAAATTCCACAAAAAAAAAACATGATTTATTGACATCGGAAAAACATTAAGTGAGATTTGCCCAAAAATTTAAGGTTTGTTGGTAATATATCTTATTGTTGGAGCTATATGAAAGAAAGGGTACTTGCTGTTTTTGTCAAGCCTGCGACTTCTGCAGAAAGCTCGACATAGGGATAGTGATCGGGTAGCGGCTACAGCGACAGCGTTGGCTAACTTCTTAAAAGCTTTTTATTTTAGAATGTGGAAGACCTGGATGCTTCATTCTTTGTACATGGATGCCTCATGTTACGAAGCTCAGTCAGTCACATGTTCAATGTCCATGACCTCATTTTCATGGTTCAGTGACTGCTTGAAAAAAAAGTTAAGATTTTTTTGTAATGTTAAATTCTCTCTTATTATAAGTAATATGATAACTATATTTGGTATGTGGGTACCTTGCACCTTAACCTCATTTCATGGATCAGTGTACAAGGTTAAGTATTGGTGGTCAAGTCTATATCTCGGATACTATAAGCAATAGATCTAATAAATTCGGTGTATGGAAGGACTAAGGTGTACATGTCCAACTGGCAGGTTTCATCTGATCTTGATCTCATTTTCATGGTTCAGTGGTTATAGTTAAGTTTTTGTGTTTTGGTCTGTTTTTCTTGTACTGTTTGCAATAGGTCAACTATATTTGGTGCATGGAATGATTGTAAGGTGTAGATGTCTAGCTGGCAAGTGTCATTTGACCTTGACCTCATTTTCATGGTTCAGTGGTCAAAGTTTAGTTTTTGTGTTTTGGACTGTTTTTCTTATACTGTATGCAATAGGTCAACTATATTTGGCTTATGGAATGATTGTAAGGTGTACATGTCTAGCGGGCAGATGTCATGTGACCTTGACCTCATTTTCATGGTTCAGTGGTCAAAGTTAAGTTTTTGAGTTTTATTCTTTTTATCTAATACTATATGCCATAGGTCAACTATATTTGGTGTATGGAAATATTTTATGATCTTTATGTCAGTCGCGCAGGTTTTATTTGACCTTGACCTCATTTTCACGGTTCATTGCACAGTGTAAAGTTTTGTGTTTTGGTCTATTTTCTTAAACTATAAGTAAAAGGTCAACTATATATGTTGTATAGAAGCTTGTTAGCTGTACATGTCTGCCTGGCATGGTTCATCTGACCTTGACTTCGTTTTCAAGGATCATTGGTCTTTGTTTAGTTAATTTGGTTAATATTAAGTTTATGTGACAGTTGCAATAAAGCTTTATACTTAGGACTATCAACATAATATCAATGATTAGTATAGAAGGCGAGACATTTCAGAGTGTGCACTCTTGTTTGTTTTTTTGTTAAATAACTTGTAGTTTCTGCATTTTATAAGTATCAGAAATTACTCATATTAATCAAATGTTCATGAATGTAGAAGAAAACATCATTTTTTGCTGTATATTAATCAATTTTAAAAAAATGCACCATTTACGTTTCCATGAAAATTGGCACACATAATCTTCCCTCGTAATCAAATCAACTGGCATTTTAAAAAAGAGGAGTACATGAACTCGTTTTCAGGTTAAATAAGTTTGAATGATAAAAATCGGTCAAAAACTGAATCTTTTCACGATAAGTCATAGTTTGACGTCGCGAAAATAACAATTTACTTTAGCAACGTCATTACATCCCCTGTAGCTGTATCGTATGCCCTTAAACCATAATCAATAGATCAACTATATTTGCTGTATGGAAGAATTGTTATCTGTACATGCCTGATGGTGTGGTTCATCTGACCTTGACCTCATTTTCATGGTTCATTGGTCAATGATTAGTTTTCTTGGTTGATGTGAAGTTTATGTGACAGTTGTAATAAAGCTTTATAATTGAACTATCAACATAATATCAATGATTAGTAAAGAAGGCGAGACATTTCAGCGTGTGCAATCTTGTAAGGATATAGGCAGAAATCATTTGGTTGTAAGGGACCGTTCAATATTTATCAGATCGATGGGGCGGGGCAAGCACTTTTTTTGTGGAAATAGTTGGATGGGCGAGAACTTTTTTTAAAATATTTAGTGGATGGGCCAGAACATATTTTATAGGAAAATTTTTTATCCATTTTATCGGTGTGTAAGAAATTTCTTTTGCGGGCACTCAAAAACTGGTAGCTTGGTTCATTTCTGTCAACTTTAAGGATTTAATTGAGGATTAAACCAGATGCTCCGCAGGGCGCAGCTTTATACGACCGCAGAGGTTGAACCCTGAACGGTTGGGGCAAGTATGGACACAACATTCAAGCTGGATTCAGCTCTAAATTTGGATTGTGATTAAATAGTTGACTCAGCATAGGTTTCTGACACAGAATGAATGTGGTCTAATGAACTTAAAATACTTTTTTTTCCTTTGAGCAATTCACTATGCTGTTGAATATTAATCCTCTCAAAAAAATGTTTGAAGAAATTTTCTTTTTATTTATGAAATCTGAAATGAGAAAAATTTACCCCCCCCCTTTTTTTTTCACATCCCCCTTTCCCTTTTTCCAAAACTGATCTCAATTCAAATTTCAAATGGAGTTTGCAACAATAACTACTCATTTAAATACATCATAAAATATTAAAATGTAACAAAAGGTGCTTGTTATCACTGAATGGTAAAGATTGTTTTAATTTATCAGTTGGTAGTAAAAGTGAATATACATTGTATATTGTATAAAACAATGATTTAAGTTGATTCAACTACTATTCTGGACAAAGAAAGATAACTCCAATCAATTGAAAATTTCTTGCTATTGCACAATATTGTGCAATTAGATATTTCTTGCTATTGTGCAATACTGTGCAATTGAAAATATTTGCTATTGCACAATACTGTGCAATTGAAGGTTTCTTGCTATTGCGCAATACTGTGCAATTGAAAATTTCTTGCTATTGCACAATACTGTGCAATTGAAGATTTCTTGCTATTACTGAATACTGTGCAATTGAACCAACTTGAAAACTGGGCCAATAATCAAAAATCTAAGTACATTTTTAGATTCAGCATATCAAAGAACCCCAAGGATTCAATTTTTGTCAAAATCAAACTAAGTTTAATTTTGGACCCTTTGGACTTTAATGTAGACTAATTTGAAAACGGGACCAAAAATTAAGAATCTGCATACACAGTTAGATTCGGCATATCAAAGAACCCCAATTATTCAATTTTTGATGAAATCAAACTAAGTTCAATTTTGGACCCTTTGGGCCCCTTATTCCTAAACTGTTGGGACCAAAACTCCCAAAATCAAACCCAACCTTCCTTTAGTGATCATAAACCTTGTGTTTAAATTTCATAGATTTCTATTTACTTAAACTAAAGTTATGGTGCGAAAACCAAGAATAATGCTTACTTGGGCCCCTTTTTGGCCCCTAATTCCTAAACTGTTCAGACCTCAACTCCCAAAATCAATACCAACCTTCCTTTTGTGGTCATAAACCTTGTGTTTAAATTTCATTGATTTCTATTTACTTAAACTAAAGTTATTGTGCGAAAACCAAGAATAATGCTTATTTCGGCCCTTTTTTGGCCCCTAATTCCTAAACTGTTAGAACCAAAACTCCCAAAATCAATCCCAACCTTCCTTTTGTGGTCATAAACCTTGTGTCAAAATTTCATAGATTTCTATTTACTTAAACTTAAGTTATTGTGCGAAAACCAAGAAAATGCTTATTTGGGCCCTTTTTGGCCCCTAATTCCTAAAATGTTGGGATCAAAACTCCCAAAATCAATCCCAACCTTTCTTTTGTGGTCATAAACCTCGTGTTAAAATTTCATAGATTTCTATTCACTTTTACTAAAGTAAGAGTGCGAAAACTAAAAGTATTCGGACGACGACGACGCAGATGCCAACGTGATAGCAATATACGACGAAAAATTAAAATTTTTGCGGTCGTATAAAAAGCTAAAATTTTCTGTTCGGACTATCTTATAAATTATTTTGACCATATGGAATACCAAGTTGTTTAATAGTTTGGTGTATTGCTGTTAAATTTATGGATTTAATTAATAGGTAAGAAAAAAAGCTCAAAAATTCAGATAGTCAACTTTAATTTTTTTGTAAATTTTTCAAATCAACTTGGATTTTCAAAAACCTATACAGCTTATTCATTAATATATTGATCTTATAGGAAACCAGGTTGTTTGGTAGTTAGGTGTATTGCTGTTAAATTTATGGATTTTATTAATAGGTAAGAAAAAAAGCTCAAATTTTCATTTTAATAGGCTAAATTCAGATAGTCAACTTTAATTTTTTTTATAACTTTTTCAAATCAACTTGATTTTCATAAAACTCAAGAGCTATCTCAATTATATATTGATCTTACAGAAAGCCAGTTTGTTTGGTACTTTCAGTTTGGTGTATTGCTGTCATTTTTATGGATTTTATAAATAGGTAAAAAAATCTAGAATTTTAAGTTTAGGCTGAATCTAGATAGTCATCTTTAATGTTTTTTATAACTTTTTTAAATCAACCTGGATTTTCATAAAACTATACAGCCTTTTCATTTATATATTGAACTTACAGAATGCCACGTTGATTGGTAGTTTGGTGTATGTCTGTCATTCTTACGGATTTAATAACAAGGTTTAAGAAAAAGCTCAAATTTTCAGTTTATGCTAAATCCAGATAGTCATCTTTCATTTTTTTTATAACTTTTTCAAATCAACATGGATTTCCATAAAACTTTACAGCTATTTCATTTATATATTGATCTAAAAGAATGCCAAGTTGTTTGGTAGTTTGGTGTGCTGCTGTCATTCTTATGGATTTAATAAAAAGGTTTAAGAAAAAGCTAAATTTTCTGTTTTAGGTTATTTCAAGATAGTCATCTTTAAATTTGTTCATAACTTCCAAATTCAGACAGTATCAAGCTTGAAAATTATATCCATTTCAGGGGTTGACCTCTTTGGTCGTATCAGGCTGCGCTTAGCGAAGCATTTCATTTCTTTTTCCTGCGAATGTACTGTTTTTGTGTAATCTTTGTTTTTTTTAATTGCCAGATCAGTTGTCAGTATTCGGTACTGCCTTGATCTTTATTACATTTTTTTAACTTCTCTGTTTCAGGGCCGTAAATTGCCTCCCCTAGAAATATTTTGGACCCTTTTTAGACAAAAAATGAATTTTTTTCGTTTTTTTTCCCTGTATGCAATGTACCTTCCCAGAATCCACCACTTACATTTCAATAATTAAGCGCCTTAAAATATTGAATACAGTTGTCTGCTCTATGGTCGGGTTGTTGTCTCTTTGACACATTCCCCATTTTCATTCTCAATTTCATAATTCCGAGTACGATTAGGTGTAAAATTATATTTTTTTACGCTTTATACTGCTTTATGACTGCACACGCCATTTTTACTAAGTTTTAGTGAAACAATTTGCGAACTTAAAATAAAAGACTCCCTGACATTGCCAACTTGAGCATTTTTTGTGGTTTATCCTGCTTTTTTTGTCTGTTCAAATCGAGCTATTTTAACTTCGCTTCACAGACACAATTTACAAACCTTAAACTGAAAATTCACATGTAATTTATTACATGTACTCATAATTTTGATCATAAAATTTAAATTAATATATAAAGTAACATTGTTTGTTTATACTGAGAGTTTTATTTGGTTAAGCTTTATCAACTGCCAAGGCGATTTTTCTGTGACCGGATGAATCCCATCTCTTGAGCACTTCTATACCTTCAATATTGCCAACATTGTCACTTCTATGTATGTGTAGCATAGCAAGACCACACAATCTGTTTTCCGTCATTGTTGACCTATTTCATGCTTTTTGAGGCGCCGTAGCGCAGAAAACGACCTTTTAAACTGCAAGACCCAACTGGCAAGGCTAACAGAAGCAGTAGTTTTTGCCTTATATTTGGGTAAAACTGCGTGTGTTTGATTGCTTGCTCTATTGTACATTTTGACCCAATCTCCTTAATCGACGTAAAAGCTTTCCATCTGTCAATTTCTTGTGGCAAGTCATCAGGGTATGGAATATCATTTATATGCTCATTAGCAATAGAGCCTATAATGTCTTCCATCAACTTACAAAAGTACAGTGGTAGCAAGTAAAATCCGTAAAGCATTGGCTTAATATCGTCCGGAAATCTGTCATTGAGATGTTTAATGATGTGATCAATCAGAGGTATAAAAATGTTGATCCGATAATGCTGTTCTACAGTTTCAGCTGCTGCATTTGCCCTATGGCGTTGGCGTCCAGATGTTCGCGGTTTGTTGATCGTAATGTCGTTCTTATTTGCGATTGTAGATGCTCTTTTTAAAAGCCAATCAAAAGCTTCATCTGCGTGTTCCCGTATCTCGAAAAAAGATGCAGCTAGTGAACGAGCTTTCGAACGTGTGCTTCCACAAGATCACAGTTTCAGTGGCGGATCCAGGGGGGGGGGGGGGGTTCCGGGGGTGCGCACCCCCCCTTTATTTTTGCCGATCAATGCATTTGTATCGGGACATATGTTTTGCACCCCCCCTTTGCCCTGGGTGCCCTGGGTTAGCACCCCCCCCCCCCCCCTTTAGAAAATTCCTGCATCCGCCCTTGCAGTTTTCAGATTGAAGTTCTATGGACAAGGGTCTTAGGTATCCTAGTAGGAACTGGGTTACGACCGCTACAACTAATATTTCAAAGTTAAGAAGAGTCATTTTGTAAGATGTAGCATCTGAGTTGCCGACGGTTTGGTTTTGAATTTCATCAAGAATGTCAAGCACCTTGTCATAGTGTTTCAACAGCCAAGTTAATGTATCAGTTCGTGATGTCCATCGAGTTTCTGCTAGTGTTGGTAGTAGTCGTTTTTCCTGGCTGAATAAACCTTCTTCTTGATCATACATCAAATCAAATTGAATCGCGATTTGACCTTTATCTTTCATTACAGATTTCATAATATTTTTGCGTTTACTGGACGCACTGATAAACCATGTGATTTTCCCTAAAATTTCTGACAACTGCGACTGACTGACAACTGTTAACAACGACAAGATTAAGACAGTGCGATCGACAGTCGGCACGAAATACTTCGCATTTGAAAGCTCTTGAGTAATTCTCGTCTTGACACCAGATACTTCTCCAGTCATCGTAGAACATCCGTCATAACCTTGTCCTCTTAAACGGGTCAGGTCGAATCCCCATTCACGAAGTTTATTTAGTATGCATGTTGATATAGTCTCTGCGTTCGTTTTAACAAGCTCTACAAAACCACAGAAATCTTCCGTTACAGACTAAGCATCGTTTTCTGTATAACAATACCAGATACAGATAGAAAGCTGCGCTTGGTTCGAGCAGTCTGCGCATTCGTCTGCCATCACACTGAAGAAATTAGATCGATTACATCTGCTTACAATTTTACTTCTAATTTCCAATTCGCAACAATGTATGAATTCATTCTGAGCCAATGGTGACAAGTATTTCCCATAAGAACTTTTCTGTTCAATATGTTCCTTAAGGACCAAGTCAAAAGAAGATTTCTAATTCACAAAAAACATGAAATTTCCATCTTCCTCTGAAATTTCTTTGTTCCAATTCCCCCGTAATGCTATATTCCGTTTACCTAGGGTGATTATTACGTCTATCAGAGATAAAAGACTAGCTTTATTTTTTTCAACCTTGTCACTGTATGCTTTGCTAATAGACTGGACTATAGATGGCCTTCTCTGATCCGACACCGATAGTAGGAGACCACTTTTTTCAAGAGCTTTCAGGTGACGCTCGCTATTGGAATGGAGCGCAAGACGACCTCTCTTCTCTCCTAATGCGTTTTTCCAGTCATTGTAAGGTATGGTAACAAATTCATTGTATCGTGGATTTTCACTAGGGTGATCCTGAAAAGCAATACATAGAGAACAGTAAGCACCATCTTGTGAAGGAGAATATCGTAGCCAGGAATAGTCATCTTCCCATGATTTGTTGTAGCGACGATTTTGGTTATTTTTAGGATATATATAAGAATTAGACGATGGTATCCATTTTGTCTTCAGTAGTTTCAGTCGATCTTCATCTGATAGAGAGCGCTTGTTGAATTGGACGGGATCACTGTAATCGATTGGTGATAATAGTATCTCAGAAGATGTCGAAGGCGTGTTTTCACTGCATGCTAGCGCAGGTTCTGCTTCGATCACTGATTCATTTGGGGATGGATTAATAGCTACTGAATTTTCATCGATGTCTCCCGTTTCTTCATTTCTCGCTTGTCGAGTAACTTTAAAGTAAGAATCCAAACTTCTTTGCTTGTTACTTGTTTGGAGTTTTCACCTGCAATAAAATTTCCAATTGTTTAATTTCTAGTTTTTTATTATATGTCGGGCCTTCAATGATATGTAATAGGGGTGGATCTATATGAAAAGGGGAATTCCAACACATGCAATTCCTGCAAAGAAAAGGGGGGGGGGTGTCAACAAAATGTTGCCATACGAAATGAATACATCGGTTGTCAAAATAAAAAGTGGGTCCAACTTCCTGACCCAAACCCCGGATCAGCAACTGTGTTCACATAGCAATAAATTCATACAAGCGACAAACTCAGTCTGTTTGGGTAGGATTTTATTTTAAATATCGGTTTGCGGAAAATGTGCAGGATGTAAATATATAAATGACGGAATTAACGGGGGACTTCAAAAACAAGTGACAACGTACAGGGTGTCTTATGGAAATGTCTAGAAAAAAATCACCCGACACTGATCAGGACCGGTTATTATAATTATATCAACTAAATTGAGGTGTCATGGAACCTCGGCTCTTGCCATAAAATTCACAGTTATACTTGCATTATTAACAAGTTGGTTAGTCTTATGCACAAATTATGACGATTCTTCTAGTTGTTAACCATTTAATGTGGCGCAACATCAGAACCAGTGGTCCAGTTTCAATCAACCTCGCAATTTGCTCCTCAGTCTGATATGGCGAGACAACAGTATTTTTATTATGCCCGCGAATGAGACACAGGAAAATCCCGTGCTACAAAATTGTGTGCAAAGGAGTTGGGTACCGTTCTATATTCACCAGAATTAAATATCGAACACACCCTGCAATTATGATTAATCACCTTGTTGGTCAAATTAATAACCGGTGCTATTAAAATAATGCATGATTTTAACAATTTTTTTTTTATTTTCTGGGGTTTTTTTCGTATTTTTTTTTTTTTGGGGGGGGGGGGGGGGGGGTCAGCCCGCAATAGGAGGCAACTGCCTACATGCCTCCATGTAATTTACGGCCCTGCTGTTGACAAGGTGTAATACCACCATTGGTTTTCACCTATTAGTCTTTGTTAAATTTGCACTTTTCAAAAAAATCTGTAGAATTTATCTTTGTTTCAAATAAAGAAATACTTGGCATGAGTGAAGTTTTATCCTGTCCAGTACTATGAAAAAAATTTCACATAACATTTCATTGCATATAAGAAAATAACCATAACTGGAAGTTAACGTATGTATGTATGTACTAGTATAGTTCTTAAACGTATCAGTAGGAGAAATTAAGTTTTCTTACTGTTTAAAATGTACCTATGATGCCACGTCCTGAACATGGTTACTGGTTTTCACTTCTCAATATAAATAAAAGTATTGGTATTTGTTATATCCAATAGTAAAATTTTAAAATATTATTCAATAGAGGACCTACAAGACTATTCCTCTACAGATATTAGTTAGTTTGCCTATACTTGAAATAGATTGGTGCTCGCTATTCTTGGAATGACCTATATAGCTATTGACTATTACCCTTGAGGAAGACATTACATATCCTTTCAAGTAAGGTCTACCAGTCTGCATACAGCTATAAGGAATAGAGGTAGGAATATTTATATCTTCTTCATTCTTTAAATTAAGGAATTCAAATTGGTATACTATTTAACCAATTTTCTAGAACGTCGATCATTCCATGCATACGTCACCCCCAAGTGTTTGCATGAGAGTATAGTAAATTTATAGAACAATAATTTGAATATAGACTTTTCTTCTGTTTCAAATATAAAATACAGATATTTTTCCCCCCCAAAAAATTAGATAGACTTTGTTTCTGTGTGGTTGGGTTGCTGTTTATTAACGTACATTCAAAATATTGTTGTTTTTGGAGCTTTTGATAAAATAGGTGTTCAAACACGGATGTTCCAGAGGTCAGTGACACGTTATTTAAATCCTTTTTCTCTTCCAACTTAAATTTTAAAAGAGCACTAAAACAAAAATTATTTAATAATTTAAGTTGAGGGCAAGATGTTTCTTTTAAATTAGTTGACAATAAAAAGCAATGGTATTTATACATAATTTTTAATTCAAATTTTAACGAACTAAATCGGTTTTGTTTTTAGTACAAAACCAAACTTGATAAATAACTTGAGAAAGAAATAAAAAATATTGGCACGATGGAAAAGGGGGTGGGAGGGTTTCAGGACTGATTAGACAGAACTCATCACTATTTTGTTTGTGAACAAATAAAAAATTGACCAAAATAAGAGTATACTTCTTTTATCCTAAGGAATTTCCTTTTTCAAGATACAAAATAAACTTCATTAATTTACTTTTTTTGTGTGTTGTTTTAAAGATACTCATTTCATAGATGCATATTCAAATTATCCAAAGTTTTAATTAGCCATGAGACCCCCACCCCGGGAAATTATATAAAGATATATGCACAATACCAATAATTGTAATGTTTTATTTTAATCAAATTTATGATTAAGGAGGAGTGGCGGATACACATTACGAACATACTTGACGGACAATTTGAATTATGAATACCCCAAAATCAATCGTAAATAATGGGGGTGTAAATTTCCCTGTAAATTTTATGTTCTTTAAAATATGTTATATACTGCTATAGAAATCATTATATATAGCTGTAGGACGCATAGCCTTGAAATTACACGATCAGTGTTTTTGAATAAATTATAATTACCCTTGAGGAAGACAGAAAGACATATAATACATCCTTTCAAATAAGAATTTGTCTTAGTTTTCTCTTCAGAATTACAGAATTAAAGAGGGTCTGGATGGGGTTTACAGAAAAGAGAATAATGAGTTAAAGCCAACGGTTCAGATTAAAGGGAAAACACAAAGAATTAAGAAACATAGGCCAAAAAATTAAGAGTAGAGCGAATGGCATGCTGAAATATAAAGAATAGAGATATTATAAAAATGATAAAGAACAGAGAAAAAAATGCCATTAGAATGTATTAAATAAAGAAACCAAGGACCCCATCCATAGCCTCATACAGGAAGATTTATTTTCAAGATATCTTCTCTTTTTGATAAAAGAAATTGTTAGTTCACTTGTATTACTCGATTGGCGATTTTCTAGAACTTTATAAATTATACAGTCCAAATATTTGGATGTGGATATTGTGAATAGAACTAAAAGCTGTTGAATCACTATAGTCTATCCTGGATTATAAAATAGCTATAGCACAAATGGTCTTAAGTCCTTTGCTTAAATCTGCAAATTTCTGAGACATAATGGCAGTTATAAGTAAGATTGTATATTTGAATAAAGAATATATGCCAATTTGTCAATACATTTATAAAACAAAGGAATTTTTCTATCTATCAAACAAAGAAACTCTGCACCTTATGCTATGATATTGAGATCAAGTTTTCCAGAAGTATATGCTTGTATATATCTGCCTAACATTTTCTTTTATATACATATTAAACATAGATATTAGGACTCAATACATGACAAACATAGAATACTGTAGTAGCATGAATGTTTATACTGCAATCAGCTATTTTACTATACAGATAAAGCTATACGTATAAACGTTAGCTTTATACGTCAATGACCTCAACTAACCTATAAGCCCCGCCTCCTTACCGGAACTACTGTATTTCATCAACAACGTCACGTCACGACCATGACAACGTAAAGTAACAATGGTCAAACTTTTATGAATTTAAACTTTTATGTCTTCAAATTGGTTATTTATATACCAAATTTATCAAATGTTATTAATTAAGTTCATTTTCCCTTTCTAATCCCTTAATATGTCAATGTCTTACCGCCTGGACTACGCTCATAGGGAAATACCCCAAAATGGTACCCCAAGAGGGAATTTCAAAACACTTTTTTTAACAATATTTGTTACATATTTTTTTAATTTTCTAATTTTTTTTATCGATTTCAGTATAAAAACAATATACGTGTAGTGTCTTAAAATATGAAATTTATTTGTATTCGGCACGAAACGGGAAAATGCTCGGTAGAACCTCGCATTTTCCCGTTTCTAAGCCTCATACAAACAAATTTCATATTTCAAGACACTATACGTATATTGTCTAAATGTCTGACATATGTTTTTTTTTCTCTCTTTCAAATCGAGTGTTTCTTTTATCTCTAAGCTATTTGCTTCTATTAAGGATAACTGCCAAAATCTCATCTTACGTATACATCACAGGAGCGTGTCTAATTATTTTTAAAGATGTTATTTTAGTAACTATATCAAAGGGATTTCATCAATAATGTTTGTGTTACCTCCCCTGGATAAATTTACTGAAAATTTACGAAATGAATGACTTTTTCATAGATTGTTTGAATGATTCTGGTATTTTTGTTTTGAATGATGTTGTTTCAAAGAAATTGTGTGTGTATGTTATATAGCAACTCATCATAACATTCAAAAGTGTGATTTAGGTGTCTTTTAGTATTACTTGTGCTTTGATAATTTTTAAGTTACAGTGTTCAATAAGCTTTGACTTATTGGTGCTGTTTCCAAGAAATTTTGTGTGTATGTTATATAGCCACTCACCATAACATACAAAAGTGTGATTTAGGTGTTTTTTAGTATTACTTGTGCTTTGATTATTTTTTAGTTACAGTGTTCTATTAGCTTTGACTTTTTGGTGCTGTTTCCAAGAAATTTTGTATGTATGTTATATAGCCACTCGCCATAACATTCAAAAGTGTGATTTAGGTGTCTTTTAGTATTACTTGTGCTTTGATAATTTTTTAGTTACAGTGTTCCATGAGCTTTGACTTATTGGTGCTGTTTACAAGAAATTTTGTGTGTATGTTATATAGCCACTCACCATAACATTCATAAGTGTGATTAGGTGTCTTTTAGTATTACTTGTGCTTTGATAATTTTTAAGTTACATTGTTCCATAAGCTTGTACTTGAATTAATGGTTAACGGATTTACATTAAAGTTTTGACTGGCATGAAAAGCAATATTGATAATATGAATTATTCGTGGGGTACTTTATATGATTTGGACCGTACTCATTGTTTCTTCGTATATTTCTTCCATACAAATATAAGACTATCAATTTTGTATATTTCTGCAGATTAAAACAGCATGCTGTCACGTTCAGGGTTTGTTTTAATTCTGATTCTGCTGTATATAGGTAAGTATAGTATACTGCTCGAAAACTATCGCTTTACTAAAATTGTTTCTAGTTTGTTTGACTGTTGCCATGACTGATTTGTTAAAGTGTACTGATAGCTGCGATTTATCCCAATACTGCCATAAATGATTTCGCGTAGATATATTTAAGTTTTGGTTGTTATGGAATAAAATTTTGATATTGTAAATAGTTCTTGTGGTATAAATATACATGTGAAGTATTCCATGCAAATTTAAGATCACATCAGAAGAAATTTAAAATAAAACTACTAGATTTGTACATCTACTGAAATTTGATCAAGGAGGTGATGGGCAACCTACTTGATTTGATTATGTTAATAAAAAACATTGCATTGCAACAGTCATGTGATTTTATTGGAAGTTATTTTCTGAAAATCACTGAAATTATATGTGCAAATTTTCTGAATCTGAGCACTGAATTCTATTCTGAAAAGCATGCACTGAATTTCTATATGGAGTTTTCTAAAACGCATTTAAATTCTATATGTAATTTTCGGAAAAGCATTTAAAGGACTTTAAATTCTATATATATGTAATTTTCGGAAAAGCACGGAAATTCTATTTGTAATTTTCGGAAAAAGCACTGAAATTCTATATGTAATTTTTGGAAATGCACTGAAATTTTATATGTAATTTTCGGAAAAGCACGGATATTCTGTTTGTAATTTTCGGAAAAGCACGGAAATTCTATTTGTAATTTTCGGAAAAAAGACTGAAATTCTATATGCAATTTTTTGAAATGCACTGAAATGTTATATGTAATTTTCGGAAAAAGCACTGAAATTCTGCTTCGATTTTCGGAAATACACTGAAATTTTATATGTAATTTTCGGAAAAGCACGGAAATTCCATGTGTAGAATATCACTATCGTCAGCAAATTAAAATATGCGATATCGGTAAATTTACATGACATGTGCAATTACCATGACCGGCTCTGAGTTGGTTGTTTTATATTTCTCTTAGTCTACCCCAATATATTTACCCTTAACATACGTCATTTCCTACCTAGTAACTTAAATACATCTCTATTTGCCCTGTGGTCGACTAAATATTGATATATATATATATATATTTTGGCACACTTTTGACAGTACATATTCGGCCTTGGGCTGCTTCGGGTTGTTGTCTCTTGATAACGTTTCCATTCTCAGTTGCCTGATTTATCTTATTGGAATTGTTTCATGTCTTTGTTCTTCAATTCACAGTTGTGGTGTTATCGTCATTTTGCATAGAATTCCGCTCATATCGGTATAAGGGCCGTCTGAAACTTGCATAGAGGTGATAGTTTTTTTTCCCGTTTCGAAGCCCGAGTCATTGTGATTTTGAGATGACGTACAGCAATATATCCTTGTTTGTGCTGTTGCTGGTCATTTACTGATGTTGTGTCATTGATGGATACCCATCGGTCTTTCTTTTCTAATTCATCATTTCAAAATTTCAAGAGAACAAAATTAATATATAAAAAAATCCTGACCACTTATTTCTTGATGTCATTACCGAAAATAGCAGGGACCAATTTCTCTGAATTCATTTCATGCTGGTGCTTTTTTAACAATTTTAAAAGACTTAAGACTAAAATTCTTTTCACTGAACGACAACTTGCTTGTATTTCTAGGTTGTATATAATATATATCTAAAATGACTGTAAAATATCTGATGTAAGTTATTTTTATACCTTACACTATTCATATTCTAACAGATCTTTACAAATTACTTTACTTGAGAAAGAGAAATTTTGCCTTCTTTAGGTGTTCGATGGGTATTCATAAATCAGTAAAATATGTAAAAATGCACAAATCACAAATGCTAGATACTAAAAACATGCGGTCACTGCGGGTCACCATATCAGGAAACAATTGTACAACAAAAGAAGCTTTGAACAAGGCGAAATCATTTTTTTCTGTGTTTACCAAACAAAAACAATGCTGAGTGTGTTGAAGTATATATTTATCATATACAGTAAAACAGAAGTTTTTATTTATTATATACAGTATGTGTTGTCTTGAAGTGTTTATTTATCATATACAGTAATTTTGTGTTGAAGTATTTATTCATCATATAAACATTTAAAGTGTGTTGAAGTATTTATTCATCATATAAACAGTATAAAAGTGTTGAAGTATTTATTTATCATATACAGTAAAAGTGTGTTGAAGTATTTATTCATCATATAAACAGTATAAAAGTGTTGAAGTATTTATTTATCATATACAGTAAAAGTGTGTTAAATTATTTATTCATCACATACAGTAAAAGTGTGTTAAATTATTTATTTATCATATACAGTTATTTTGTGCAGTAATAATGTATTTATTTAGCATTAACAGTAATAAATAAGCAGAAATAAAACTCAAATTGAAGTATTATAATATTGTTGATAAATGTTTTGGATATAAACTATAAAAAAAGCATGATAAAGTAACATAACTGTGATAACCTTTATTTATAACATCATTTTGAAAAACTTGTAACATGTAAGTGAGCTGTTTCATTCAGATGTGGGTAAGGCAAATGATATATACAAAAAATAGAAGAAAAAAAGTCGTGCTACATTCAAATTACACATTAGCGAACAAAAAAATTAAGAGGGGAGGTATTACTAAACGTCGGTAGCATTAAATGTTACATTTCGCGAAGTGAAAATGTAACTTAGGAATTTTGTTAAAATACATAACTGGAAGATAAAAAGACCCCCTCCCCTGGATTATTATATCCCCTCCCCTGGCGTTTGAATAAATTATGTAGGAAGATTATATGCAGCGACATAATAGGGATACAATATGGATTGTATGCCTATATCATTTACTATGAAAGTCGACATTTTGTACTTGAATGCATATAAGGATTGACCAGCCACCACTCAGTATCTATTTGGACCTAGTATTGTCTATCTAGTATTTTTAAATAATATATTTAATTTCTGTATCTTTTTCAAAGTCTCATATCACAGAATCATGCCATAGACAATTAAACCACCATATAAGTCAGCGCCATTACAAATTTATGAAAAAATAGTGTGAATTTATTTACGTTTTTCCTTTTATCAAATTTTAAAAAAAATCTATATTTTCTATTTATTCAAAAAGACTGGAAACTATGAATGAAAAAAATAATAACTAGAAAATACATTTTTTTTAACGGAAGATCTGCAAAATTAATTTCCAGTTGAGAAAATAGAAAAAAAAACCCGTTTTTTGATTTAAAACACTATGGCTAACTTTGCATTAACTAATCCAAACTATAAAAATAAAGCACGCCGTAATATTCTTAATTCGTCGTCCTGAACATCCATGACATATTTGCCACTGGACGTAAAGCAACCATTAATCAATCAATCAATCAATCATATATACTTATCCAACGTTCAAGATATATCATATAAGATATCTTATAAACTTTATAAGATATCTTATATAACAAACATCTGTAACTCTCAGTTATCACCATCTTCGCTAGCCAATGATTACAATCGACTTCCATCCTCTCCACGTGGAGAGGAGGGAAGTGGATAGTAACCCTTGGCTAGCGAAGATGAGTTATCACTAAGATATCTCAATACAGATGTACGACATCATATATAAATATAAAATAATGTATATAAGCATAAAAAATAATTTAGAGATCTTATATCATGTAGATGTATAAGATATCTAATTCTATATAAATAATATATAAAATAGTGTATATAAATGATATGAAAAATAGTGTATATAGGTTAAGATATAAAAGTATAAATAAATATATTTTAATTTATAAGGATATCTTATATTAATCAGATTCAAGATATCAAATATAAATATAAAATATAAAAATAGAAATATATACATAAATTAATCAATTATCTTATATAATTCTTTTTGCCATTGGAGGTTAAGAAACAATCAATCAATCAATATTTAATTATATAAGACAACTGATAAATTCTAGGAGAATGTATAAAAACATTGTAAATATAAAAAAAAAATATAGATACTCATAAATTATAAGACATTTCATAAACTATGATATCTGATAAAAAATCAAAAGATATCTTAAAAATCTTATAAAATCTTATAAAATAGGAAATATTCTATCAAATATGTTGAGATAAATGAACGTTGAATAAGTTATGTATATAAAATAGGACGTGCTTCATTTCACAGATGATGTAAAATAAAATGGATACGGTGACAAATTACAAATTTATATTTTATGTAACTGTCAAATTTTTTCGTTAAACAGTTTAATCGGTATAGCATTTGATGAAATTTCCGGTTTGAAAGATTTTTTTAGAAACGCTTGACTTCTCGTCCGAAAACTGTTTAGTGAGGGATGGTTTAACTATTTTTAGGAATTGAGACTCTAACAAAACTAGTGAAATGATAAGAAATGAAGTTGATGACACCTTTTATCATGAGGGATCAATCTTGAAACTATTCGATATTCTTAACTTTTGAATTCAACAACATTGTTTCTACTTAGACTTGAGAGAGAGGCAAAAAGGAGAAGTTTGGGTGGGACAATGAGAGCGGGAAGACAGAAAGAGAGAATATTTATCAAAATGCTATTAGACATATTATTTTACGTCGTGTAGCCCTAACGAAAAACTAGAACATTATTAAACAAACGTACTTGAATTAGAATTGAATTTTTGAAAAAAATTGAAAGACAAATATTGTTCTCTATACGATTACCCCACCCCAAGAAACATATGATGTACAAGAGATATGTAAAATGTCGAAGCTAGCAGTATTGGTTATAAAAAAAATAAGGATAATTTCTTTAAAAGACAATAAGGTCTTCAGAGTCTTCTATGCAAGTGGAAATTATTTGGTGCATAGACGTATTTTCTTCTTCTGTTGTGACATGAACATCATCGTCAAAATTGGGGAACTCAGCAAAATTGTCAATTTCGTGAGAACAGGATGCTTCACCAATCACTTTTTGAGCGTCCTTTGGTGATAGAAAATAGAAGCCCCATTTTTTGGCTCCGTGGATAAAGCTTTTCCTAATCCAACCGAAGCCAACACTTCCATTCATAAGAGATAGCTTCATCTTCACTTGGTAACCTATGAAAATAAATAGAAATTAAAAAAAAAAGATGTAAAAAGGTAGTAACTGCGAGTACTCTCAAATCGTATTTTCTTGTTAATTCGACCTGTTGATACTGTTTATAATGCTTTTTTGTTATTTTTTATTTATATGTATCTTGTCTGTACACCAGCTTTCATTATTGGTAATATCTTCAATTTTTCACTTATTCTTACAACATTTGTATAAACTTCAAGATTATAAAAAAAACGTTTTTTTTCTAAAGTGAACATTGATTGGTTAAATATTTCTCAGTCATGTCCTTTGTTTGAATTTGTTTGTTAGCTTTTTGGTCATGAATGTTTGTCTCTAATATTTAATTAACTGTGCATTTGTATTCAGATATCGCAGATCAAATTTATTCGTTCATTGTTTAATCATACGTTTTTTGATTGAGTTAAGTCTGCCAATTGATATTTTATCGTATGTTTTTCTTTGTTGTGATGTTATGCTATTGTTTCAGAAAAAGGGAGAAGGTTTGGATCCATTAAAACTTTTAATCCCGCTGCAAATGTTTGCACCTGTCCTAAGTCAGGAATCTGATGTACAGTAGTTGTCGTTTGTTTATGTAATATATACGTGTTTCTCGTTTCTCGTTTTGTTTATATAGATAAGACCGTTGGTTTTCCCGTTTGAATGGTTTTACACTAGTAATTTTGGGGCCCTTTATAGCTTGTTGTTCGGTGTGAGCCAAGGCTCCGTGTTGAAGGCCGTACTTTAACCTATAATGGTTTACTTTTTAAATTGTTATTTGTATGGAGAGTTGTCTCATTGGCACTCACACCACATCTTCCTATATCTATTTCCCAATTCTTATTTAAATGTACAAACATGGATAGTTACTATTTTGATATACTGCCAAATAGTTACATTAGATGTATGTTTCATTATAATACTTTATTCTGATAGGCAAACTGCATAGCACGTGTTATTCCTTAAGCAATTGCATTACTATAGGCGGATCCAGGGGGGCCCTGAGTGGCCCGGCCCCCCCCTATCGTGGGAAAAATTTGGTTGATTATATAGGGAATCAATGAAGCATGACTGGAGCGGGCCCCCTCTTAGGTCAGTCAGCGCCCCCCCCCCCCCCCCCCCGTAGGAAAAGTTCTGGATCCGCCACTGATTACTCAATAAAAATTTTCATTCATGATAACACGTGGTACCACAATAAAGTGCACAGGTGAATTAATAAAAAAAAAATATAAAATTCGTGTTTTCATGATCATAGTTAAAAAATGTAATTATAAGTATTGAATGCTTCTTTTTGTAACTTCATAGTATTGTTAAAACGTTGACCGTGCGCACATTTTTAGAGCGCTTCATATAACATGTACTTCGATCAACGCTTTTACACCCCAATGAAGTTACAAAAAGAATCATTCAATACTTAATTACAAATCAATGTTACATTCGTGTATTTCTCTTTTATTTTTGGATGTAACTTGCTCAGTTTTTAATTTAGACTAGTTAATTCCCCAGTTTGCCAACCATAAATTACAGACATTACAGTTTCAATGTTACGGAAATTTTCTATTTAAACCCTTTTTAGTGCCGTATGCTATGATATTAAATGTGTAAGTTCGCAACACGTTTTCTTGGGTTGACTTGAAGTAACAAGTTACACATAGACAATAATAGTGCATTGACTTGACATATCAACGATATAAGGATGACGCTTAGAAACGGGGAAATGCGAGGCTGTGCCGAGCATTTTCCCCGTTTCGGGCCGAATCCTTATATCGTTGATATGTCAAGTCAATGCACTATTATTGTCTTTATACTGCAAACTAAAAAAACATTTTCAATTGTTGTTTATTGTGTGAATGTTATTTATTTGATTTAAATATTGGGAAAAATCCCCCTTTAAAAAGGCCTCATATCACACAGACGGAGAAATATAAAACACGATGAAATGTACATCATTACCGCAATCAATGATGAACGAACTCGTTGCAGACTAAAATATCAACAATAAACATAAAACATAATGATTTATAGGTTGCAAACAAAAAAATATTAATAAGTGATATATGTTTTCCCAAAAATTGCAAAAGAAACAAGTTTGAGTCGTTAAACGCATCGTTGTTTACATTAGAAACAAGAACAGGCTGAAGAGGTCGTATGAATAATTAAATATAATTTCGACAATTTCTATTTAAATATTCATGAGGAAAAGTGATATCAGGTCAGTGACTGTATATGGCATAGAAAATTACAGTCAACGCATTTTGACTGCTCAAATAGAACGAGTGCAGTATAAAATAAATTAAACATAAGATGGTAAACACACAAACCTGTTTTAACTTTAAAAATACCCCTACTGTCTTCCTCGCTTCGTTTAACTGGTGCTACACGAACACCTCCATTTATTGGAAAGAAACAATCATCTGAAATGTAAAATACCAAAATCAAAGTTTTTTTTTATATACAAAAGTTTTATCGAAAATCGAAAATTGTTTCTTACGTTTAATGTGCATGAGTAGTTCTATTACTTTATTAATTACATTATGAAAAAAACTTTAACTGCAGTACAGAAAGATTTCAGGAATGTACATGCAATTATTTAAATGATATTCCACATAACAACTTTGCCCATATCGTCAAGAGGCGCAACCATTTACTAACCTTGACTTTCAGAGTTATCTTCCCCGAAGACAACTAGGTGAGATTTGTCTTTCTTTGACCTTTTAAGGTATGATCCGTTGTTCATACCTAAGATCTTGTAGTCACATTGAGTGTATTTGATCTTAGGTATGAACTCTGTTTGTCCTGTTGCTTCTAAAAAGTCCTTGAAAAAAAGAGAAAATTTACTTTTTGATAAAGGTTTTACAATTTGATCAGGTGAGTTAGCTCCCCCTTTGGTGTGGAAAAATATAGTAGTTTATAATATAAAAACAAGAAGATATGATATGATTACCAGTGACACCATAATAAGACCAAATGACACAGAAAATTTAAAACAACGATCGGTCACCGCACGGTCTTGAGCAATGAGCAAAGACAATTCCGCATAACCAGCTTAAAAAAAACCCAAAATGACATATGTAAAAAAATTTAAACGAATATCAGTGCAGAATAAGATGGTGAATTATAACTGGAAATCAGTGCAGACTGACAGGGTAAACTATAACTGAAAATCATTCAGTCTGAGATGGTTAATTATAACTGAAAGTCAGTTCAGTCTGTGAGGGTCAAATATACCGTAAAAAAATGAAAATCAGTGCAGACTGACAGGTTGATTATTACTGAAAATCAGTGCATACTGACAGGGTTAACTATAACTAAAAATCAGTGCAGACTGACAGGTTGACTATAACTTAAAATCAGTGCAAACTGACAGGGTTAGTTATTACTGAAAATCAGTGCAGACTGACAGGGTTAACTATTTCTGAAAATCAGTGCAGACTGACAGGGTTGACTATCACTGAAAATCAGTGCAGACTGACAGGGTTGACTATCACTGAAAATCAGTGCAGACTGACAGGTTGACTATTACTGAAAATCAGTACAGACCGTGACAGGGTAAACTATAACTAACAATCAGTTCAGTCTGTGAGGGGTAAAGTGTCTCTAGTTACTTGTTCTGTAACTGAGATATATCATTATTTACATTTATAAATAAAATATAAACTATTGCAATAAATTTCACGAATGTGCATAGTTTTATTAGGAGTTATATACTTTTCTATATTTTAATTTTGGATTAGTTATACGTCTCTTAGACTCTTTACTAAGAAAATGTCAGCAATCGGTCCTTCGATGCAACGTCATTGACAAAGTCTTGACAACACCTATTGTTTCATGACGTCCGACAAATTGTCCCTGCAAGATTTCTTTCACCGTAACTAAAATTTTCGTTTTTTATTGACTGAATTAAAGTTCATACAATGTAATAAATTAGTTATCATGGTAATGGTAAGAAGCCACGCCAAAAAAATGTGTTCCGTTATTGGAATTTTGAATTATTTTTTGGGTTTCTACGAGTTTAATTTAATACATGAGGATGAATTGGTTACAGAAAAGAGAAAAAAAGTGGAGAATAATGGAAAATATTAGAGGAGCATCCATGCAGCTATCTAAAAAAAGGGATGGGTGGGGTTCCAACCATATGTCCCCATTCAAATGCAGTGATCGTCCAAAAAAAGGGGGTACAAACCCTTGGAACCACAACCCTTAAATCCGCCACTGAAAATATATATATAAGAAATAGGGGGAAAATGGCAAAATCACATTAGAAAGAATCAAGAATATTTGAGTTCCTAAATGTGAAGAATAGAGAAAAAAAGTATAAAAAATACTGATTCAGAAATGAAGAACACCCCACCATTAACCTCTCGTATGTGTTATAGAAGTCTCAGATAATTCCACTGATTGATGGAACCATTGTTTGCATGAAAGTCTGGACTGATTGCAATTTTCAAAAATGACTTACTGACAAACTTTACGTACATAGGTTCTTGATGGTATGTATATTAAGATATATTAGTAGTGGGGGAAGTGGGCATTCTGGCGACCTTTTGCTAATGCAAACCCTATGGGAGTGAGGTTAACCTCCCAGAGTTAACCTCCCTAATAAGTGACGTCATTTTTAGGTATTCTGACATTAATTAATTGTTTTCATTGAATAACGTATGTAGATGCTTATCATTTTTCAGGTATGTGTGTGTAGTTGTGTGTGTGTGTGTTTGTATATGTATCGATTCGAAGTTTTGCTAATGTCAATTTGAGCAAGGAATAAACCACTCTGAATCTGCTTTTGTATGATTGTATCCTTTTTTTTTTTTTTTTTTTTTTTTTTTTTTTTTTTTTTTTTTTTATAGTTTCGGCTTCTTGGTACCCACACTAGTAATAATAATAACAATATTAGTATGTACAATATTTAATATCTCCGTCAATTCAGACAAACATGGGTCGGAGAGCCATCCACATGGTGCCTTTACAATATAACAAAATCACTTTAACTAATTTATACATAAAAGAAATAGGGAGTCGTCTATCACTCAACAGTATCTCTAACCTCACGAAAGGGCCAACAGTATGCTATCTTTCGTGCAGGGGTGTAAACTGTCGAGACTTGAAGTTAGTCTTTCCGGGATAGTTAACTCTCTCAAATATCGCGAGCTTGAATCCAAGAGTTGAATTTGTTTGACCAATGTAACCATTTCACATAGTATTGCTTAATTCGATATGTGACTAGTACAGTTCATATTTCATCATCTTCATCCTCCTCTCCTTCTTCTTCCTCGTCATCATCATCATCGTTATTATCTTCACTTTCATAACTATTGTTAGTCTCGTCGTCAATAACTTCATCTAGATAAATTTCAAACTGAGGTTTATATTTCCTGATAGCTAGTTTGATGGCTTTCTCGTAATCCATGTCATCGTTAACTAGCTCTGTGATCTTATTCATGACTTTACCATGTAGTTTACCATTTTGTAACTGTAGTAAATACTCAATTAAACTACTATATCTGGATATCAACTGATCCATATCCTCGGCTTTTAGCTTGCTATTAGCCTTACTCCTGGCGTGGTCTTCGTTCATGTCACCATCGATGTATTTATCAACTTTTTCTTCCCATATATCTGCATTTGCCTCTCTGGCAAGTTCAGCTAATTTTATAAAAACCATATCTTCTCCACCTTCTATATCAATTTCGTTTACACGAGGCTTCTTTGAGGGTATGTCTTCATCCCAAATTTCCCTTTTTCTTTTTAAATCATTATTTTCCGGGCACCACTTATTCATATGTCTAGCTAAATCAGGAACGCTTTCAAAGACTACACCGCAATCATCACATGAAGGCATGATTTCTTTCTCGTCTGGTAAATACGTCTGATCACTTTGAAATGATTCTTCAAACTGAAGTGGTTCTAGTTCTTTTCTACTAATATACTCTTTAGAAACACCCCCACCAACCATGTTCTTGCTTTCAAATATATTGAGTTTTAGTCTGTCGTCTTCCGGTGTATTCTGTTTCAGATCAATGAAAAGACTCCCATATGGTCGTTGTGTCCCTTCTTTGTACTTATTCATGAATTTCTTCGGATTATTAGGATACATCTGTCTAGCAAATATGGCTGGCCCAACTTGATCACGTGGGTTTTTGAATAGGACTATATACTGGCTATTGATGCTCATGGTTCTACTCTCCTTTCCCTTCGAGAACGCATTTTGAAGTATACAAGCTACACTTAGGTTCCTGTGATGGCTACCCTCCACAAAGAGTTCACACACATCCTTACTATTAGTGACGTCTCTCATTAAATCGTCTAGGATGATTAAACTTGGAAATCTAGAGTCTATGAATGAGTCATCATTCAAATTTTCAGGTAAACCTTGAACAAACAAAATGTTTTTAATGGTCTGTTGCATTTCACTAAATAATGGCTGCCATCGTTTATAACACCATATTATCCTCTCTGGTGATGGTGTAATCATACTCCGCGCTCTCTCCAATAATGTTTTCATCCAAAACGTCTTACCTGAACCAGTAGGTCCAGCCAGCGTCATAGTGAACGGATGATGTAGTATCACATTCTTTGGCGGTGGTGGTGGTGGTGGTGGCGGCGGTGGCGGCGGTGGCGGCGGTGGCGGCGGCGGTGGTGGTGGTGGTGGTGGTGGTGGTGGTGGTGGTGGCGGTGGTGGATACGCATGACTGCTCGGTGGATATGGTTGATTTGTTTTGTGTTTTTTCCTATAATGTCTCAACATAGCATCTTTTCTCGAAAATTCCGTGCCACAATCCGGACAGGTATCTGACATCTTAGAGAGCTCTTAAAACACGTCCTCTACCGTCAAATGATAGAAACAAAGTGATTAGAATATTGACCTTCATCCTAATTATATTCTCCAATGTCCATAGGCTAAACTTTGTATCCCATCATCTAGTAAGTATCTTTTGTCATCATAAGGGGATAAGCCCAGTTTGTTGATGGATATATTATATAACTTGTGGTCATATGAACGGATCTGTGTCATGGTAGACATGTGGATTTCTTTATTGAACAGACATTGTTTATAATGTTCATGTCTTGTATCATGTTTGATCACACTCTTCTTTATGCCTTTTGCTGTCTTCTTCTCGCAGAGCTGTTTATTCTCCTCGTATATCAATGAGTACATCTTAGACTTGAGACCGACAAATTCCTGTATGGGAATACCATGTGTTTCATCCTTCATCTTTCCTAACACCTTCTTATTCAATGTGCTATGTAGTGGATGATTTGGGTCATATTCTGATGTATCGAACAAGTGATTGTCCTCCATCATATCCTGATATATATCATTAGTGCTAACGGTGTAGCATAATGAGTCTGTGTCGGTAAATAAAAGTTTTGCCTTGGGTCCATATTTGTTCTTCATATAGTTATAATGAAAGTCATACATTAGCGTCTTTGACAAATCGAGTATAGCGAAGCCAACGTAAATGGGTCTGTTCAAGTATAACCGTTGTTTCAGCATGTGAACTGCCACCAAGTTTTCGTTGAATATTTTGAAGGCATGGAAAGTTGGTTTGCTGATAAGTTTTCTTGCTTTAGACTGATCACTCAAAAGCTTTATATCTGTTCTTTTCCTTAAATTTTCCATTGTTTTTCCAAAGACTGCATTATTCATGAGTTTAAAAAAGTCCTTCTCAAACTCATTCTTTGCAAGTTTTCTTTTCTCTGTGTTAAAATCGATATATATTTTTAGCCAGGGTCGTTGTTCAAACGCGAGTACCCTATGAATCTTGGTAAGTCTCATTCCAAGAGATAAGTAGAGTTTCAAATTTCTATAATGTACCACGTATTTTTCCTTTGGATATAAATTCGGTATCAATTTTTCTGTCGACGTTCCTTTTAAATCTAAATCTTCCAATAGCTTTTTCGCATAGGGCGATAACATTTCATCTGTAACCTTCAACTTTTCGGGAGCGAGTGGATATTCGCTGTGGTCATCGTGCAGTTCCATTGGATAGTCTAGGTCAACTTCTAGTATATAACCATTTTCATTCTCATCTGCAATGTTATTTATACGAAGGTTTTCAATTTCACAATCGTCTAGCCATTTGAAGTCTTTAACAGGAAGAGCCTGAGACATGGCCCATCCGTATAAGTTGTTGGCATCTAAGTACATCACATGGCTATTTGGTTCATTTTCGTTGTAATTTGGAACATCTTTATTGTTAGCTTTAGCATGACGCTGGGATATCGTTGATATTCCCCCTCTTAAACCTTTCTCTATAAACAAATGCATATCTACGTCAGTGAGTAATTCTAAATTCACACCTGTCATTTTCAAGGCAGCTTGCCAGGCTAAACCGGGCGAGGTATAGAAATGTGCAGCATCCAGTCCATAGTAGTTGAGACAGATCTCCCTGAAATTTTCAAAAACGTCGGATAATGCAAGGACATCTGATAGAACGTATAGATCGTGGTACTGTCCGAGATTCTGTATGTTGAACAATTGCCATACCTGTTGTGCATGCGCATAGTCCAGTGTGGTTATACCTTCTCCCGATAGTGTACTATAAAAATTTTCAATCGGTGGTAGTTGAGTTTCCACAAACTTTGCCTCGGAAACAAAATATTCGTATGGGTATACTTGTTTTCGTAGAAGTAGACTTATCTGTTCTTCTCCAAAGTGGCTTGTCATATGTCTAAATTTACTCGAACCTTCTTTTGCCAGGTTTTCCACGAGCTTTTGTAATGAGGAAGACATAAACTGTAGCGAGTCTATAAAATCCATACATCCTAATGAAAAGGAAATGTACTTTTCCATATTATTAGCGATACAATTCAGCTTTTTCCCTTCAACTTTTCCAATAGCTTGCATGATTAAATGACTATCGTATCCTCTAAGGTTATGAAAAACAACTGGAATTCGACCTGTAAACTTATAATTGATATTACAGTCATTATGAGCCGCTCCTCTAAATTTTCCGGTCACGTGACAATGATCTCGTACTCTACTGTCCGCTAGTTCTTTTTTACATATGTGACAAATGGATGCCTTCTTAAAGGATTGCCAATCACTCCCAGTCATGATCATTGGTTCGCAATGCTTGAATTTCTGTTCTATATTATCTTGTTCTTGTACCATACACTCCACAAATTTATCAGCAGCATCAGCACCCCGATAAACTACTGGTTCATTTGATGTTTCAGGTGTAAGACCTACCACTTTGTATGCAAAGCCACATGGTACATGTTTCGTAGTCTTTTTCGTTTTTTGATCACACTCGTTGCTATCTATGATTGGTTCTTGAAGACATTCAAAATCTGCATAAATAATGTATGGTACTTTAAGTTGTTTCCGAATATCTTTGTAATGTAACCACTTGTTTTCTTCTGTTGGGAGTTCAATTTTCTGTGGTCCGTGGGTTTGGCAGTATGGTAAGTGGTTGCTTAATATTCTTTCTTTGGTAAATCCGTGCAAGCAGTATGGGCAGTAAAAATGTCGTCCGTGATGTGTGTGCTGGTCACCTAACAACCGATTAAGATCTTTTATCCAGCAGAAATGTGACTTCTTGTTGTCCGATATCATGAGTAGATTAACATGTTGTGCATACTGATGTTTCGAGATGTGTATCGGGAATATCTCGCCTTTGTTGAATCCAAACACGTTAAGAGATATTGTGTTCTGCTTTTCGAACTTGGGTATGTCGGCTAATTTCACAGGAAACATGATGGTATCAAAGTTTAAGCTTGAAGTGTGTTCTTTGTATTTCCAAACTCGCTCTCCGTCACGTTTCGCTGGGTAAATTGCTGCCAAAATCGACCACATAAAACATTTGCTATCTTTGTTTTTCACATTGACTATGGCATGTTTAGATCTGAGTTTGATTGGAAGTGGAATATAACTTGAGCCTTTTAAGGGTCTGTAGCGTGCCATATGTATGGTCAAATTCATCACTTTATCCACTGTCCAATTACTTCCTTGTCGCTGATATTCAATGAAAGATGTATACATCTTTTTGATAGATTCCTTTAATCCGGCATCGATATCCTCCAATTTTAAACTGGTCTGGCATCTCCCCCGAAAATGAGGTTCTGCAGTTTCTACGTCGTCTCCTTTTCGTCGGCTCATTTTCACTTTCATTGATAAGTACCATTTTATACCACCCCTTTCTTTAATTTTAAATTTGATGATTTCTTTTACATCGTCATACTGACTCTTCAAAAATGTCATCGGATCAAATTTATTCAATCCTTTTGCTTCGAAGATATGTGTTTCTACGGTCCCATTAAGAGCTTTGAAATTACAAGGTTCCGACTCGTTTTCCTTATCTGTATTAGCTTCTGTACTACCACCTCCAATTTGTTGGAATTCGTGTCTCTTCATGTGACGTAAATAGTTGTCTCGTCTATTAAACGATATACTACATGATCTGCATTCAAGTTTCTCTTTCGAGTGAGCAGTCCTTTTATGGCGAGATAAACCTTGCTTTTGTGAAAAAGATTTTCCACATACACCACATTTTATTGGAGATTTTGCCATCTTTATTTTTTTCGATGCTGGTTCCATCTTTTTGACCTGAAAAGTGAAAGTGTGCTCAATATTGTTTAGGCATTTTTATTTTTATTTTTATTATTCTTTATAATATGATAGGGTCAACCAGTTATTATTCATATCAAAGGAGCCTATCGCCACTGGTACTCGCCCACGGGTCGGAAAAACGACTCCTCAGTCTACCGACCGTATGGGTTCCCAGTCTTGATACTGATATGAATAACGATCTGATTGATATTCAAGAATGTTTGACTAAGGCTCTCGCCAAAGTAGTCACCGCCCGTCAACATTTCCATCACTGGAAACAGAGCTGCTCTCGCAGTTAAGCAAGACTGCAAAGGTTTTGGTCGGAGAGGTCTTCCTGACTATAGCGGGGCATGCCACATGACACTTCCTCTCCATTGTTAGCTAAATGACACTGCCCTAAGTCAGTACACCATACCAATGCAGGAGTCTACTTCAAACTTTCGAGAACTCTAAATTAAAATACAACACCCCCCTTTTCCCCCCATTATTTTGATAGTAGCATATGTCTAGTCCATTTATTTGTTATTCGTAAAATAAGTTTGAAATTTAAAAAACAAAATTATCAAGAAAACTTTAATTTATATCATGTAATCCTTTACTATCAAACGTTAAAAATTGTTTAAAATAGACAAATTATTAGCCATACCAAACCTTTAAATCCTTAAGATACTGCTAATGTAAACTTGATTTCACCTTTAGAGTGTCATCGATAAGACTGTGCTATCCCCGCAATTCACGGCGTTTATATAGCAAAAATTTTATAAATTGTGGAAATTCCGTAATTTACGTAATCTGATTGGTTAATTTCAAATCCTGCAAATTTTTTCGATCGATAATCAGTTCAGTCTAATTTACCTGTTGGAGCGATCAGACGTATTTTTCTTTGCTATCAAGGCAAATTTATATTTTCTGAAGTCTGCTCCTGATGTAACATGTGTAATAAAAAATAATTTAAAATAAAAGTATTTATTAATGAATAAGTTTATCAAAAATGAATATAGTTTAAGTACAGACTAATAAAAAGCAGAAATAATGATTATTTGATAAGAATTACTTGACATGTTTACATTAATGGTCATTCACCCATGTACTTAATCACATCAGGTTATCGAGGTCAACAGAAAGTGTTGAAATGTTTTGTGTATCAGTTTGGCATTTTATAGTAAAGGGATTTCAGTTTAAAAGTGAACATGATCGAGGAAATAATAAAATTAGTTTTCCATTTATACAATATATTATATGATTATAACGGAGGAATGATAGTTGGATTTAAAACAAAAGACGTATTTATATAACAGTTTGTATCGCCGAACATAATTAAATGAACTACTGGATACATGTCATCTTTGTAAGAATAATACTATTCAATTCAATTAATATTATGATTTACTTATTTCAAAAGACTGCATATAACGCGACAATGTTTATAATATTTTCAGCATGGCGACTATAAATTTAAATCCGATTATTGACAAGTCTAAACTTGATAATGACACAGACAAGTTAACGCACGCCTTCATTGATTTAGCAATTATATTATGAATACTTTAAAAAAAAAAAAATCCTCATAATTATTAAGATATTGTATACTAAGTAGTGCCACTAATAAGAACGATTTAATGATTTTAAAAGACAACAAGACATTTTGTACACTAATTCAATATGGCGGATTTATTGACACGTATCAACATGTTACAGGTCACTACGTACAATACTGGACAAGTTTAAACACGCATTCAATATTGATTTAATAATCAGAGATAAATAGCCGTAGGTGAATAAATAATACCAGAGCCATATAATACCATAATGATCTGTAAATACACACGTAGATGGGTTTTTCCTGTGTATCTATTTATAGGTTGGGAATTTTCATCAACTATAAAGAAAATATATATATATATATACTTATCCGTAATTAAAAACAAACGTAATTAATTACAATAAATAATGACCTTATCTAAAGTAATTAATTTAATTAATTAATGTCGTAATACTTAAATTGACGTCATTTATTAGGGAGGTTAACTCTGGGAGGTTAACCTCACTCCCATAGGGTTTGCATTAGCAAAAGGTCGCCAGAATGCCCACTTCCCCCACTACTTATATTTGTTATCTATCATGGTCACTGATTTTATTATTTTTCTAAATAAATGTCAAGTTTCAAAACATATAGTCGTAATAGAAATACACAGATTTTGAAAAGAAATAAAAGCGTTATTTTAGAGCTTTTTCCGAATGCACGAAGTTTAAATGTTTAAATTAATTAAGAATGACATCTAGACTGGGCTCCTGCTTGTATACGTAATAATCTGTATTATACATTTGTTATACTTACAAACTAAAACACTGCTTATCTATTGATTGTAGACGTCAATCTTAATAACAATACTTAAGCAAACATTTATATAAACAAGAAAGGATCGAAGTTAACCAAACCTATAAACTACATGCATTAGGAAAAAAGCTGTAACGTGTTATATAAATTCATAAATATGGGACTTACCTCAGGTATTGCGGTAACATATGCTGCTGTCGTTACCTTATATAATGCCTCAACTATTTCATTAATCTTTAGTGACTGCAGCTGATTTCTTACAAAGTTAAATCTGTAAAGATGTAAATCTAATAAACAGTACTAGTTAATTCAAACGTCGATATAATTTTTATTAAATTATTTATTCTTAAATTCAATCAGAAATTTGAGATATTAATGTTAAACACCATAATATTGGAGCGTACGTAGATCTCATTCCTAGTCAAATGTTGCCTTAGACACATTTAGCACAAGGTTTTGACATCTTTGGTTTTGAATGCGCTTTTACTTTTTACTTTTTTTTTTCAATCCAATTGTTTTGCTTCAGGTGCTACTTTTTAGTCTAAAACAGCATTCACAGTTATCATTCACTATCTGTTCTACAAGGAACACCAATACAATATGTTCGTTTTTGATCGGGCCCCGTTTGGTGATGTTACAGATAAAAAATTGAAAACAACACGTTTTATAATTTCTTGCGTCCGAAGCGCTTTTCTGTATGTTCCTTCATCAGGAACGCTCAAAGCCAAACATTTGAAATCCGAAGATGTATAAGTTCCGAAACCGTTGAAGAGCTAAATGTCAAAGTCTTTCCAAATTAATTTGGCAAAGAATTCAGCTCATATCGATGCTAGTTGCCATCTCAAACTTCCAGTGAGATGTGAGGTTTTTCTTGTTCCGTGTATAAGGCCTCACTGTGACTTTGAGATGAAGCACAACAATAAAACCGCTGTTCATTTGCTTTTTGAATATTTGTTTTGTAGTAAAAGTACTGATTTTGTGTCATTTATGGGTTTTATCATCCTCAGTTCTTCTATTAATAGACGAAACACATTCCTGACTATTTAGATTATAAGCCTAGTAACTTTGAGGATTTATACATAAACATACCCATGGTGGTCATTGATCCAGAAAATAGCCTGGTCCAGTTCTTCCTGTGCACTGTTAATACCTGATTTCATTCTGGTAGTAAGTGTACTTTTAATGGAAGCTCCCAACTTTAACAATTTGAAATAGACAATTATAATAAGGTAACTTTTTTAATGTCACGAGTTTTATCATCATTTTTTTCATACATATATGATTGTAAGGAAAATCTAATGATAGCTAGAAAAGCTTGAATGTAATAGATAGTATAGCTTATATTTGAAAACAATAACTATGATTTCCTGTAGCAATATGCAAAAAATAGCAGACTTTTAACCCCGAAACATATAAACTCTGGACTACTCCTCCTACTAGCGGAAATTGCAAACTGTGTGGACACTGTTCTAGATATATACTGAACCACCAAAAATGTATGTGCACAGAACTTCAATCACAGAGACTTTCACTATATAACAGATTAACTGAATTAACTAGTTTCAATTTCGTGTACACAACGGTTTCAAAATCGGACGAGAGCTTCTCAGATCTTTTGCTTGGCAATTATGAAGATCTCTGTGACATTTTAATACCAGAACATCGTTTGGAAGTCCTTAACGAAGGATTTTCCTTCCTAAAATACTGTAAACTGTAAATACTTTTCCATTCATAATATTTTAAAAGCTATTGACATTTCTAATTTTGTGATTTCAAAACTTTATAATTGTACATAATATTTGCATTTTGTCTTATGTCAATCTCCTATAGGAGGAAATAAAGATTTATCCAACTTTGCAAAACTGAATTGTATTACCACTGCCCTTTACTTAGGGAACTAACCCTTTTATTTATTGGAACACAATTGTAAACTTACAATAAAGTATATTAAAATTGGACGACTCAGTTAATACAGAAATGGCCCAAACGTATTACCACGACTAGTCTTTGGGTTTATGGTGACTTATTCTTCACCCCAAGTCGACGTTATATTGGTGTCCCATTTTTCCTGCGACAGACATATAGATTGGATTATCTGTCGGACTAGTCTAGTCTTAAAGGAGGATAGTTTACCAAACCTAATTATGACTTCACGGTTCAGCTAGCAAGCAAGCTAACCAATGCTATTAACCTTAGCTACACACTCAATGCATTAATTATGCTGTAGTCAACTCACCTCTATAAGCTCTTCTCTCAGGGCTTTCTCATTGTTGAGTACATGTTTGAAAATGGTGAAAGCAGTTGTATATTTTTCTTCCGACTTTGACCGTTTTTGGACTATCTCTTTAAGCTTGCTTTCAAACTTTTTTGGGACATTTCCTTCTATTCTATTAATTCTTAAAAAAGTTTCCAACTTAGAACTTCTTTGGTTCCAGTGTTTTTTCAAGGACCCGCATTCCTGTGAAAGAGAAATCAGTTATAAATAACTTCATAATATAAAAATAAGTTTTTTCAGGTCTTAGTGTTAATATGCTACAGTCAAACTTTTACAAAAATACAAAGGAAGTTATATAGGAAGTCGTATAGAAGTAAAATGAATTATATATGATTCATAACAATCAAAGGTTATGAACAAAAGTTAAAGCAAAAGAACTACTATATATGCATTGAACCTATGATTGAACTCAAACTATATATACGTGTTTTTGTATAACAATGCACATACTGCTTATTATTTGATTTAGTCTAGAGAAAAAAAATCCTTTTCTGAAATTCCACGATCGAACGATATTTCTATGAAATTATGCCAACAACAAGTTTTAGTGTTTTAGAAACTCTCAACAAATTCGTCATGAAGGAATAAAACAATTACAAACTGAAGTGCTCTGAACATAAAGCTCATTCAAATCAATTTAATCAACAACACAAAACTTACTTTCTGAAGCGATCTTAGTTGATCTACGCAGCAATTATGAGAGCGAACTATGCTATTTCTTTTAATCTCCATTTTTATGACCTCTTTACAATATGCTGCATCAAATCTGTAAACAGCACATAAAACATTCGTTTAGTATTCAGAAGACAACCAAATATCATTAAGGGACTAAACCGGGAACAGGGGCGAATCTAGCTGTTATGTGCCACGTGGAAAATCACGAGAGGCTAATTAATACAAGATTTGGAAAATGTTATCATCATGTACCTATAACTTGATGTTTTTTTCTCCTTGGACAATTTAAATTCGTGAAAACTATCTCTTATATTGTATTCCGTTCAAGGTTAATTTTGCGCAACAGTTAACTAGAATCAGCTTATAACATAGAATAAAATGATCTTGTTTCCTTGATTTAGAAAAATTTAACAACAATGTATACGTACGTGGTATGGTACTTTGGCTGGTATTCTTTTAGCTGATAAATATCTGGAGTTTGTGTGTTGAGGAGGTATGCTACGTTACATATTGGCTCTAGTAAATTTTTCATTTCCAAGATACCTGTAAAATTATGTATTTAATTTACAGGAATTGGAGAAAACTAGAAAAACTGAATTAAATCATCTTTATTTCTAGATATCAATATGAATACAACTGACATTTTCCGTACAATATATCGGTTCAAGTGTCTTAGTCTTATAGCTTTCTATAATAAATATAAGCCGAGAGATGTTGTTTAGCGCCAATGAGAAAACCCATCCACCACAACTCAAATACGGTAGATGTGAACAATTATAAGCAACCATACATTCTTCAACAATGAGAAAAATCCATATTGTATAGTTGGCTATAAAAGTCCATCACACGAAGTAATTTTAAAAGAATTCAGAAAATATACTTGAAAATATAAAAATAGAGAATAATGGAGTACCAAAATATAAAGAATACTGTGGGGTGCTAAAATACAAATAATAGAAAATAATGGGGGACTAAAATATTAGAAATAGAGAATAATGGGTGACTAAAATATGAAGAATAGAGAAAAAATGGGTTGCTAAAAAGTAAGAATAGAAAATGATGGGGTGCTAAAACATAAAGAGTGGAAAATAATGGGGTGCTAAAATATAAGAATAGAGAATAATGTGCAATGAATATAGAGTGGAGAAACATGCCGTAAAAATAAAGAAAACATGAATGAATTGTACTGTGCCACTTTGTTATGAATATTTGATGAACAAAGCTGTCACCATGGACTACCGAATGATATCCAGGGGATGGAACACCCCTTTTGTCGATTTGTTTAAAGTATGAGAACGTTTCATGGTGTTCCGGTGGTTGGGCCTTCCCTTTACCAAATAGATTTTCTAGACCCACTTTTGCTTTAAGATGACAGCTAATTAAACTTCGTTTTAATTAGTTTACTGACAGAGTATTTATGCATAGTGTTGACTATATCTACTTTTATTTTAAAGTGTCAGCTCCTTTCTCTAAAAAATTATAGTTTGTTTTTATTCTGAAGAGTTCATTTCTTGAGAAAATTATTTAATCGAAAATGCCTATTGTTTTGCAGAGGTTGAAGTATGTTCTTTCCGAGTTTTCACAGTGACATTTTCTCATGACATAGTTCTTTATTGTAGTTACCATAAGAGAACAACTGTTTAATGTAAAGATATTTTTTTCTAAACAAGATTTGATTTTTGTTCTTTTGGAAAAAATACTGATATCCAGATTATTTTAATTCTTAAGGATCTGGATGCAGTTTACAAATAGATGATAATGGTAAAAAAGTGCAGAATTGAGAGGAAATAAAATTTAAAAAAATAAAAATACCAGAATCCGAGGAAAATTCAAATCGAAAAGTATGGAATGGCATAATCGAAAGCTCAAACTCATCAAACAAATGAATAACAGCTGCCATATTCCTGACTTGGATAAAGAGCAAAATAAGACCAATACATAATAGAGCATATTTGGGTGTTAAAATATAAAAAATAGAGAATAAAGGAAAAACAATAAAGAATAGAGAATATTATGGAAACTATAAAAAAAAACATATAGAGAGAAAATGGCATAAAAACAAAGCAAAATAGAGTCGAGGGACCCCATCCAGACCCTTATACAAGTGTAAATGAGACTTTAGAAACTTAGAGATGATAGCGGTTACAGTATGTTTTAAAGTTACCAAAATTGTCTGTTTCTTGAACATACGCCATCCTCCTTGCAACAAATACAGGCGCTGGTATTCCGTGGATAGTAAAGCCGGATCTAGCGTGTTCCTTTAGAATGGTACCATACCACTTGTAATTGTCAATCCTTCAAACAAAATATAATGCACTAGTTTTTTGTGGTCTTGGACACCAATTCAATATACCGTGGATTCTTTTATTTTCGTGGGTATCAATTTTCGTGGTGGATGAAGGAAAACTTGCATTTTTGTGGGTATTTGATTTCGTGGTTTAGAAATTCTCTGCATACTAGAAAATGTGTGATTCAATGAACATTTGAATTCGTGGTTCATCTGTGACCATGAAAATTGGTATCCAACAAATAATAATGAATCCACAGTATTCAGATCAAGCAGTCATTTAATAGCATTGAATCTGAATGATAAACAAGCTACTGTTGTTTTACGATATTTTTGTTGGTCATATCTTTTGGTTATTTTTTTTTACTCTCAAATAAGAGTTTGAAGATACATGGGCCATAGCTATATGACATTTTACAATTCATTCTTCTTTCAGTTTCTGCACTTCATCACAAAATTGATGACTATGTGCCGCGATGTTTGTGGAATTTGCTCCTTGTTGAAGGCCATACGGTTACCTATAATTGTTAATTTTGTGTCAATTTGGTCTCTTGTGGAGAGTTGTCTCATTGACCCCACATCTTTTTTTTTCATTATATTTAATCATATATTCAAATGACGAAATGTCGCAAAATGAATTTCACCACTACCTGTGTAGTACTTATTTTTTTTTTTAAATCAAGACAACTTTATATATCATTTTAGGTTACTGGCCTATCCGAATGCATCTAGATAATTGGAAATTAAAAAAAAAAAAATGAAATAAACATAGATACCATTGTATACTTCAATAATTTTAACACGGTTTAAGAAAGAAACGCAATACAAAATATAGTAAAATATTTCAAAGGCACTTACTTTATGAATTGCTTCAAAACAAATCTATCTGTGCGTAATGTGAGTAATTTATAAGGTTTTCAAATCTTTTAATACCATTAATTTGTTTTTTAACCAAATACTATACACCTTATCGCTATTCCCGGCTGACCCGTCCGCTTGAACTTTTGACGTCAACAACAATCACTTTTCCATTGTGGCGTCAGACATTTTGTTTTATGACGTCAAAATTTTACGGGAACCTGTGTGATTTCCAGCAATGGCGGACAAATAGCGATAAGGTGTATTGACATCAGAAATTATTTTTCGTGAAAAATTAGTTAAACCGCCGATACCTCACTTTCAATTCATCATGCTTTGCATTTGCTAAAGCCAATTTTGTCCGGTACGATTGACAAAGGGAAGTAATTTTCTTAAAAAGTGTGTAATAACAGAATCAAATCGGTAATTGGCAAGTGGACTATTTAGAATTCAGAGGTATATAAAAATCGGCAATGGACATTTGAGCAATTTTAAAAGGACTCTTGAGCGCCAAAGTATAGGACATTTGAACAATTTTTCAAAAAGAATAATGAAGGAGAGCTTCGTCCGATCACCAGATATAATCTGTTACCCTTGCTTATCACAGAGAGGTGGATATAGGCTTTCGAGCCGTGTAAAGTTATTGCAATGAGTAGTTTATAACGCACAAAGTTTGAAACATTTTATAATTGTTCCTTCTCCATATCTGTTCGGCTATGAGGCTTGATTTTCAACAACAGCTCAACTCAGGACTACACTATCGAACTAGCTCGAACCGATACAATGACCCGGGTTTAAAATCAAATAAAATATTTTTATTTTTAAAACTGTTATTACTCTTCCTTCTTACTTTTTTAAAATATTTTCTTAACTCCTAGCTATAAAAGTATCAAAAGAAATCCAGGTAAGATTAATATTCCCGTGCAAAAATGTATGCGGCGGAAGACATTTTAGCGAAAAAAATCTACGTTTAAGCGCCAATATAGAACCCACTTTAGTGACTGATTTTTTACCCATTTCAGCGAAAATTAAAATTGTCAATGCCCATTTTAGCGATTTTTTTAAATTTATTATAAATAAAAAACTTTAATAGACTCAAGACAGCACAATATAAACATATACCCTAGATAATATACAGCACTTAAAGTCTAAAAGATTATAAATCAAATGTTAAAAGTCAGTTTTAGCCTGGGATTTATATCCGAGAGAACGTACATAATGGGCTCTGGATATACGAGGCCCCTCATGGGGGGGTCCTAGTAATCACATAATCACCATTTTTTTGCCAATATAATCACATAATCATTAAATATTTGCTTATCTTTAGTAATCAAATAATCATAAACTAAAAATACAGTCCTAGGTAATCAAATAATCATGAAATATTTGGCTTAATAATCAAATAATCATTAAAAAAACGGCCAAGTAATCACATAATCAAAAACCCCATGAGGGCCCTCATATACCCTTGTACAGAATAGAATTGAATTATGAACTGTTCTTTTTCTTTACCTTGTCTAGATTGTGGTGCACATTGCTCTGTACTTCGTATTTATATATACATAGTTGTTTGCAATTTGATAATAGTATACCTAGAAGAGCGTAAATATCTGGGTGACAACTATAAAATTGCTCTTTATAATGGGCATGTAAAGATTCTGGACCATTTTTTGTTGGCTGTGAATTACACAGAACTTTTATAAATATGTATATAAAATTTCAATTATTTTCTCTAGATTTGCGGGCGTATGGCTTCAGTGAAAGGAAAGCGCGTTTGGTAACTTCTAACTTTATTAGTAGAGTAACAACCATGCGAGAGGGTACGGCTTATCTTGGTTATGGAAATTATTGTGGGGCAGGTGGGAGTGGACCAGTAATGGATCCTATTGACGGGTAAGTACAATATGTCAAAACGCCATTTCAGAATCTAATGCATCCTGGGTAATATTTTCAAAGTGTACACCAATACGTCATGATTGGTTTAAAATGTGATAAACAATGGAAATTCAACCAATGACGTGACGTTATTTTCATTTTGGGGTACGAATAATGACATTACCCATGGTTCTTCAGACTCTGATCTCGCTGTTTTTGTAATTACATTTTTTCCAGGGATTTTTCTCTCGCGAATTGATTAGATTTAAACACTGAAACTTTTAAAATAAGTATTTTTTATACAATTTGCAACGAAGTCATTCCTTACGCCACGGGTATTGCTAAACGGCGGAAACGGAAAACGGAACGGAAAGAAACTTTTATATAGACGTAATAAATGGGAGGGGAGGATTAAAGAACTATGAAAATCAATAGATCTTGTCTTGCTGGTACTTTTTGCTATTAAAAGTTTTATCTATTTACCATATATGTCAATATAACAAGCGAACATGCAAGTGAGAAAATTTGTCATATAAGGTCGATAACTCCAGTAAGAAATTATTTTACTGTTTTTACGTGAATGGACATTAGGTAGAGCTCAACAGTCTAATAAAATTGAGAATGAAAACGGGGAATATGTCAAAGATGCAGCAACCCGACCAAAGAGCAGACAATATCCGAAAGCCACTTATGGGTCTTCAACGCAGCGAGAAAATCCCCGGCGCACCTGGAGGTGATATCAGCTGGCCCCTAAATAAAATCGTGTACTAGTTCAGTGAAAATGGGCGTCACAATTAACTCCAAAACATATAAATGAGATTGAATTAAAAAATATATGCAAGACTAACAAAGGCAAGAAGTTCCTGACTTGAGACAGGCGCAAAAATGCGGCGGGGTTAATCATGTTTTGTGAGATCCTAGCTCTCCCTTTATACCTCTAGCCAATGTAGAAAAAAGAAACACATATGAAGCATACACACAGTAAAACTCATTTTAAAAGAAGTCCGAGTCCGATGTCAGATTATACATGTTTTTCATTAGGCCAAAAGAAATAGGCCATAGAATATTAAAAAAAACACCTAAAAAATAAAAAAATTAATTAGCAACTATCCTATTATTATTCACCAATTTTTCAACAATCATCAATATCAACTTGATACCTGACGAAAGGACAACAGGAGACATTAGTGCATTTCCGCAAATCAAGTATCTCAAACATGCATTCTCTGCACGATGCTGCAGCATATAGTATTGTCCAACATAATGTGTTACCGTCTAGATTATTGTTAAAATATCATCAATGCTTTACGACTTAGATGCATGGTTCTTTTATTATGGAAAGACATAATAACTAAAGTATGGCGAGAACAAAATTAGAATATTGATTCAATACATAAAAAGTACGAGGCCAGAAGAAATATGCCATAGAATTTAAAAAAAAAAATAAATAGATTAGTTGTCAGTTAACTACGAGTATTCTCAGATCTGTACATAGTGTCTTTTTGTTATTGGGATGTACAAGTACCCAGCCACATCCACTTGTATTTGTGTCCATCTGAGGAGTTATGCCTTTTTCAACGGAATTTTATAGTAAGTTCGTTCTTATGTTGTAATGTTATACCACTGTTTCAGGTTAGGGGAGGCTTGTGATCCTGCTAACATGTTTATTCCTCCATATTCTGTATGTATATGCCTGTCCCATGTCAGGAGGCTGTAATGCAGTGGTTGTCGTTTTTTTATGTGTTACATTTTTGTTTTTCGTTCCTTTTTTTGGTACATAAATAAGGCCGTTAGTTTTCTCGTTTGAATTGTTTTACATTGTCATTTCGGGGCCTTTTATAGCTGACTATGCAAAATTGAGAGGAATTGAATTTTCAGAGAAGAATTAAGTGGCATGATATTTGAAGCAGCGTAGAAAATTTGATTTTGAAAACATTAGGACATGACTACGACTAACTTGGTGAGGGCACTGTACAAATCGTATATATCCATGTAGACTACTAATTGTTCGCCATTTTTTTTTGCACATCAATTCGTATTAATTGATTGAAATTCTAGGAGATATAATGCTTTTCCTATGTACATGTAAATACAAAACATCATACTTCAGTATTGCAAGGATTTACTTTACAAATCCTTGAGTATTGTAAAAGGGTGAAAATTGTATATATATATATATATACTAGTAGTGAGAGATTTTGTCATTTTTTTTCTTCATAAAGATCAAGTATATACAACTTTCTATTCTAGTTCCCTGGTCTCCATATCGGATTTTTTCTAAACACCATTGTCCTTTTTTCTATACACCATTGTCCTATTAGGTTTCTTTTACGTTTTCTTTCCATTATACAAGAAAAGAACAGTCGAACAGCCTTACCTGAATCGCACGAACGACGTACAGTACACATGACTTTATAAACATAGTCTCATCATCTCCTGGTAATTATGTCCATACTTTATGCTTAACAATCTTTTATTTTAAATTCATTCCTACGGATTTTTCTTGTAAACATGTGTAATACTATATAAAACATGCCTATGTAGATGAAATAACCAAAAAGAAAAGATTTTTTAATTCTTTCTATTTCCGTTTTCCGTTTCCGTTCCGTTTTCCGTTCCCGCCGTTTAGCAACACCCCTACGCCACGAAGTTACGAAGAGCTTAATGTTTTTTTAAAGAAAAATCTCATCGTGTTTTTATCTGATACTTTTCAAATTCGGATGAAATTCAAACTGTTAAAAAAATAAACGGATGAGAAAATTCAGAAATTGTGGACCATTTTTTCAAAAGAGGATTTTATATATTAAAACCGTCCCTGATTAATTCTAACCGTTGGAAAAAAAGTATTCTCATTTCATAAATCTATGTTTTTTAAGAATATTTAAAATTCAAGTCCAAACAATGTTCGATTTTTCAAATTACAGAGAGGATTGAACATCAAAAAGTAAGGACACGGTCATATTAGGTCCGAGAACACAATATCGTCCTTTGATTTTCGTTGTCCGATTATAGTCCCTAGTTAATTGTTAACATATTATTGAGAAAGCGCAGGTGGGATTTTTTTAATTTACATTTATTGTCTACAAGAAATGCAAGTACGAAATAACTGTGGTCTCGGATCAAATAAGTCCCTAATGATTGTGTATCTTGGAGTGATTATATCATGATATGGTTTTTGACAGAATACAGCATAGTCAATTAAATGGGGTTGTGTATTTATACTGTAATATTGGTTACTGTGCTTATACGAACTATTGGGTAAGAGGGAAGCTCACACATTGTGTAACGAATGTATCTTACTAACTATCTAAATGTGTGACATTAAGACTAGTGGACTATCAAAGTGATCTCTGAGTCTCCATTTTAAGAACCTTCTTCCTTTGGTCTATACAAACCTTGTGTCAATAATAACATCTTCTTAGTTTCAATGTGTTTTCTGCTTTAATTACATTGTTTTTGTAGAATATACCTTGAAATTCAGTCAAAAATCATTTCTTATTCTCGACCACGCAATTAAAGTCTTCCTTCATTTTTTTTTCTTTCTTTCGTCCTGAAAATGAAATGTTCCCAAGTGCACGTTAACAACAATCAACCAATCAACCAATTTTTATTTCTTTATTACAATACATGACTTTACTTATTTTGATGCTTACAGCCGATTGCATTAGATGTGTAGGTAAGAGTAATATCTTTGTTTATTGTGCTTGTTAGCTGAACCGTGAAGTCATTATTAGGTAAGGTATACTTCCCTTCTTTCGAAGTAACCTAGTCCTACAGACAGATAGATTTGTTTTCTGTCGGACTAGTCTACTCTTAAAGGAGGGTAGTTTACCTAACTTGATAATGACCACAGTTCAGCTAGCAAGCAAGCTAACCAAAGATATTACCTTTTCTTACACACTCAATGCAATCGGCTGAAACTGATTAGACTCTTTTAATTTAAGATGCTGCAAAGAACATGACGAGTGCTACCTTGTCATTGATACATTGCAGGGGTGCATGTCAGTTGACACTAACTTTATGCTATTGTTTAACGAGAGAAGACAGGAATTAAACTGCGGTGAGTTTATTTTTTTATTTCTAAAACTCACACTACCAAACCAATATTATAGTATTTTTATTTGTACTTGTTTGTTAATGTTCTCATAATATGGTTTGCTTTTTGGTTAAACTTTTATTTGTTTTCTCGAAAATATATAATTAGATGTTTTGTAATGGTCTGTTGATGTTTGTTAAAAAATATGTTTTCATATAAGATGTACCAAGATACACAGTGCCGTAGGAGTAGACTGGAAAAGATAAAAAAAAATTCTAATAGTCGAAGTTAGTCAGTGTCAACTTTCATCTTTTCATTTTTTCTTTTCATTTTTTCTTTTTTTTTTATTGCCAGGAAGGTGGAGTGAAGGGGGAATTGCCTATCCTTTTCTTGCCCCTTCGATAGTAACGTATAAGAGGTGTCCAAAACATGATGAAATACATTTATTATAATAATAAGATTGAAATTGTCTTTCATTTTCTTCTTCAATAGATTAAAAGTTTCTGTGTAAACAGAAACACTAAGATAAATATGTTTCCTCTCTTATAATGATTGTACATTTATTTGTAGAATTTGAAGTAGAGACGTGTAGAAGAAGGGTATGTGAATGTGACCTCGATTTGGCACAGTGCTTGCAAGTAAACGATGTTTATTACGACAGATCTCTTATACAACCAAAACGTCTAGGAAGGTCGTTGATTGAGTTTATTTTTGGAAAAAAGTAAAAATAATAAATAAAACGCACATTGCAGAAAATCTCAGAAACTATTTATGATTATTGCATAAAACTTCACACACTAGATGATGGGCGTATCATGCGCCCCGGGCGCAGATGTTTATTGTATTTATTGCCTCATGCCAAATAAAAACAATATGCGTGTTTCCTATTTCCGTACATACCCTATATTCTAAGCTTGGATAAAGTCGACCGTAAAGTTTTTTTTTGAAAGATTTTTTTTGGTAATTTTTCAATAAGCACTGTAAAAGTCAGAATTTCTCTCCAATAGACTCATTGTAAAAAATAAATTGTAAATGATGAAACAAATTGTCTACCTACCTACCTACCTACCTACCACCCTATTCTTTTTCAAAGATGTAATAGGAAACACATGCACATATAATTTCAGTTTTCAATGCTCTTTAACGTCGTCATTGATTTTATCATCCACAAACTTTACCCGACTTATCATGTACCTTGTATTCTACATCATAAACCTGTTCAATTCTACTACCCCAATGCAAAATTGAAGGATCGACTACATAGTCTTATATAACAGAACCTTTATTTCAAAAATTAGAAACGTTGAAACGAATTTATTGATTTAGGTAATAATCCCATACTTTCGAATAATAATACTGATTCCAACAATAGATACACCCAAGAGGATATTACCAAAATGATGGACTTTTTGATTGACAACATATTTGTTGATTCTGGTGGATTGATATTTCAAAAAAATACTATAGTCGGTATTCAATGAGTACTTATTGTGCGCCCCTACTTGCCGCCTTGTTTTGTACTTGATATGAACCTGAATGCATACATCTAGCCTTCTCAAAGACAAAAAGACAATCATTTAGTTTTTTTTTTATTTTACTTATAGATAAATTGATTTGTTTAATTTAAACATATTTTTTTTTCTTCATGAAGACAAATTGAATAAGGCACAAGCCGAGTGAAATAGACCTATGAAGTGTTCTCCATTTGAAATTTTGAACAATACAACATATAAAAGCAAGCATACAGTACATATCAATTCAACATTCGTATAAATTTGACAGAAGAAAAACGAAACTAAAAATAAAAAACAACGACAAAATAAAAAAGAATAGAAAATGATAAAAAAAATTATTGAAAAAATCCCAACTGAAGAAAACTGATGATGTGTGTATGTGTGGCCATGTTTTATTATTTAAACGATAATGAATCCTCCCGATCCTTTTAATAACCAAATCACATGTAATAGCTATTTTATTTTGCTTCTCGGAATATGTGCATGCCCCTTGGTATATTTTTTCTCTCCATTTTCCACGGGAAATATTTTCTAGTAAACGTCAGGGAATTAGAAAATTGTGAAATAAACTCACAATTGTACTTTAATACAGTCTAAGGATTAAAAGATGCTCAAAATGTATATTTCTATACTTAAATATGATTTGTCGTTTCACTGAATGTAGTGATAGTGACTTTCTTTTCTTTATATACATACAGTGTTTCTCGTTTCTCGTTTTTATATAGATTAGACCGTTGGTCTTCCCGTTTCAATGGTTTTACACTAGTAATTTTTTATGGCCCTTTATAGCTTGCTGTACGGTGTGAGACAATGCTCCGTGTTGATGACCGTACTTTGACCTATAATGGTTTACTTTTATAAATTGTAACTTGGATGGAGAGTTGTGTCATTGGCACTCATACCTCATCTTCTTAATATCTATATCCAATATGTTTCAATCGATGGCCATGCGTTCCAAACATTTCTGTTGAAGGTTAATCGAGTAGACTGTTTCGGACGCCTCAATGTGTAAAGTGTAATTTTCAATTTGAATATTTAAACACATTATTTGATGCTGATGCAGATTGTATTTTGTGAGTTATCTTAACAATATCTAAGTTTCAAAGAACGTTTATTTCGGTTTAATAGATCATATTATGTGATATAGATACAATGGATAAGCGTTGATTCTTGAAAAAGAAACCATGAGCCTATTTTTTGTTTTTCATGAATCAACGGTTATCCATTGTATCTATAACTTAAACTATTGTGTTAATGCCTTTTAAAAATTAACGCCTATTCTTAATTAGAAGGTATTGTAAGTGAGTTTAAATAACCATGTAATCGTGTCCAACGATCCATTACAATGAATTAAATATCACAATCAAATGGTTAAAAAATATAAATATATTATAACACAACATGTCTACCCTTAAAGATCTTCATACTATAAGGCATATGAATGTTATCTGTTATTACAAAATAAGATAAATTCCAACATATTTCTATTAAAATTGAAAATGTAAATGGAGAATGTGTCAAAGGGAAAACAACCGTACAAAGAACATATATATAGTGCATATAATAAGTATGTTTCCGAGATTTCTAACAAAAAACCTAATTCTAGGAACATCACGATTTTCTAGCATAGAAATTTGCGAATTAACAGTTGTAAAGTTATGTGGTAAAACAGATGAAATCATATTATCAATTTATAAAACAAAAATGGACAAATAGAATGTAGTCATTTTTGTTTCAAACATGTGGAATAGCCAACAATAATTCGATAATAAAGAACCAAGCTCTCTTTTATTACACAAAATATTCAAAATAAAATACAAAACAAGAACAAAAACTGGAAAACTAGAGAAAAGGGACAGCAAAGAGATTCGAACCTAAACAGATAAGTCCGTACCTTTTATCTTAACCATGAAACCTCGTGGCTACCAATTCATACTACACGTTTGACTATTATGTATATAAAGGTACAAGCTCTGTGTGTCTGACGTCACCACAATGGTTTAAATATAAACGAAGAGTCCTGATGATTAGATGTTAACCAGAACTTTATGATAGTTTAATTGTGATAATGTGATAAAGTACACCTTGAATATGTTTTCAAGTGTCACATTGAAGAAGTATCGTAATTCATTTTATTTCTATCTCCTATTTGTATCAACGCGTTCGCAACCTGGATGTTAGGAACATTACTGCTTAACCTGAAATAAACAAAATAGAATGCATTAGAATTTATTAATGATTTTAATTTGATATTTGTCTTTACATGCCGGATACTATTTTTATGCCCCACCTACGATAGTAGAGGGGCTTTATGTTTTCTGGTCTGTGCCTCCGTTCGTGCGTCCGTGCGTCCGTTCGCTTCAGGTTAAAGTTTTTGGTCAAGGTAGTTTTTGATGAAGTTGAAGTCCAATCAACTTGACACTTAGTACACATGTTCCCCATGATATTATCTTTCTAATTTTAATGCCAAATCATAGTTTTGACCCCAATTTCATAGTCCACTGAACATAGAAAATGATAGTGCGAAGTTCAGGTTAAAGTTTATGGTCAAGGTAGTTTTTGATGAAGTTAAAGTTACATCAACTTGAAACTTAGTGCACATGTTCCCTATGATATGATCTTTCTAATTTTAATTCCAAATTAAAGTTTTGACCCCAATTTCACGGTCCACTGAACATAGCAAATGATAGTGCGAGTGGGGCATCTGTGTACTATGGATACATTCTTGTTATGCCCCACCTACGATAGTAGAGGGGCATTATGTTTTCTGGTCTGTGCCTCCGTTTATACCCCATCTACGATAGTAAAGGGGCATTATCTTTTCTGGTCTGTGCCTCCGTTTATGCCCCACCTACGATAGTTTAATTGTGATAATGTGATAAAGTACACCTTGAATATGTTTTCAAATGTCACATTGAAGAAGTATCGTAATTCATTTTATTTCTATCTCCTATTTGTATCAACGCGTTCGCAACCTGGATGTTAGGAACATTACTGCTTAACCTGAAATAAACAAAATAGAATGCATTAGAATTTATTAATGATTTTAATTTGATATTTGTCTTTACATGCCGGATACTATTTTTATGCCCCACCTACGAGAGTAGAGGGGCTTTATGTTTTCTGGTCTATGCCTCCGTTCGTGCGTCCGTGCGTCCGTTTGCTTCAGGTTAAAGTTTTTGGTCAAGGTAGTTTTTGATGAAGTTGAAGTCCAATCAACTTGACACTTAGTACACATGTTCCCCATGATATTATCTTTCTAATTTTCATGCCAAATTATAGTTTGACCCCAATTTCATGGTCCACTGAACATAGAAAATGATAGTGCGAAGTTCAGGTTAAAGTTTTTCGTCAAGGTAGTTTTTGATGAAGTTAAAGTTACATCAACTTGAAACTTAATACACATATGTTCCCTATGATATGATCTTTCTAATTTTAATTCCAAATTAAAGTTTTGACCCCAATTTCACGGTCCACTGAACATAGAAAATGATAGTGCGAGTGGAGCATCTGTCTACTATGGACACATTCTTGTTGTTTCTAAAATAAAACACGTTCGAAAAGTACTTTTTGAAAGCCGAGATAAAGTTTTGTTATGTTTCATACAATGGAAGTCTATTGACAAATATTCTATGATAATATAATAACAATAGTTTTTGCTTCAACGAGTATATCTATCGAGTGATTTGCAGGAGATAATAAATAAATAAAAAGTGCTCTCATTCATAACAAAATTAGACATTTAATTTGATATTTTGATGGGGACACATTTTAATTTTTTTTAGTGAAATATCAATAATAGCTTTCATAATCTATCAAATATCCACGAACTCCTGCAGTGGAATTACTGAAACAAAATTTAATTTCTTCCTCCCTTTTCCTTGCTGCTTGTTCAATACTATGATTGTTATCCTCAGATATCAATTCATGCTTTTTACCTCTGTTCCCATTTCTTCAAATGTATTTTGCAAAACATTTAGGTCGTTCAAATCGTTCAAAAACTGGTTACTGTTATGCATTACTTATTGCTGGAACTACTCACTATCATCATACATGCAAACAACTCTTAACCCTTACTCACACTTATATATAAAAGACGCGCCGGAAAAACAGTTAAACGTAATATACTGACTTATCAGTCAAATTTATTGTGCATTTGTAATATGTTTTCGTTTTTGTTATCGTCAATTGTAATCTATCAGAAAACAAATAAACTAAATGAAAAACAATGGTCATTTGCCCATTATATTATTTGCATTAATATCTGGAGGAGCATTACATCAAGCAGGTTTGTATTGACATGTGCACCCGGCAGGTGCCACATATGGAGCATGATCTGCTTACCCTTTTGGAGTACCTGAAATCTCCCTCAGTTTTTGGTGGGGTTCGTGTTGCTTAGTCTTTAGTTTTCTTTGTTGTGTCTTGTTTACTGAGATTGATAGTTTGTCTTTTTCTGCCATGGCGTTATCAGTGTATTTTTATTTATGAGTTTGAATGGCCCTCTGGTATCTTTTACCGTTCTTTTAGCATACAAAACAAATAAAGTTGTAATGTTTTGTCTAACACACAAATTGATGAAGGAAACGAATCTTTCAGAAAGGGAAAACACAGTAATTAACCTAGCTTATTATTTTTAAATCAACCATCATATATTATGTTAAACAAATCCACAGAAAGGAAGTTACACATACAAACAAACCAATACAAGATTGAAGTATATGATTTAAGTCCTTTCTAGTTTTAGATTTAAGTCTTTCATACTAAGATTCTATAACAATCTTCAATGATGGATTTTTGATTCTCCGTTGAAAAAAGATAATTTATGTTTACTTTTCAATAATCGCCTGTATGAAACTGTCTGGTCTTTCTTGATCCTGTTTGGCATCTTCTAACAGTCTTTCAAGATGTTCTACTAGTGCCTTTCGCTCAGATTTCTTTCTTTTTGAGTCACAACCGATACTTGTACTGAAAAAAACTCCGAAAGTTAATATATAAAAATGCATTGTAGTTTGTATATCACAATGTGTTTTAATTAAATAATATGCATATTTTATAACTTTCTTGGATTCCTTCTTGGAAAATGTGTACATGGTTAAATCATTGTCAGACTTAATCAATTCCCAAGCTTAATTTCCAAGCTTAATAACTTTAACCACCCCACCTCACCCCATCTATCCCTTTCCCCTGATACCAATACTGTTATCGTCTACTTATAGAGAACTAAATTCTAGATAGAATTTGAGCTGCGGAGGACACATGTTTCTTATTAGCAGAAACGGTATTGAAATTTATTTGGTTGAATCTAAAGTATCGCACGAAATTTTCACTGAAACGATATCCTGTATGCTTGGCAGCATATAGTTATTACCTGCGTTTTGTTGTTAAACCATTTTATTAAAATGTGTAGATCAGAAAAAAAAATATACTGTCTTGTAATGTCTGTACCCAGTCAGGAATATGACAGTTGTCCATTCGTTTAATGTGTTTTATCATTTTATTTTGTCATTTGATTAGGGACGCTCCGTTTTGAATTTTCCTCGGAGTGCAGTATTTTTGTGATTTTACTTTTTTCTATTATTAATGATAGCACGGTATAGTTATATTCAACTGATTTAACTAGATTTATGAATCAGTTGGACTGGACAGAAGGAACACTGTAATCATAATGTATTTTCAAAGAAAATACCACAGGTTACTTGTACAACCTTTTTAGCCTTTTTCTGTATCTGTTTTGGATTTGTGAGGCTGACATGCAAAGAATATATTCTAATACGTGCTGCTTGAAAGATTTTCGCGAGTACGTTATATTCGTCGTGGACATTCCACAAACCTCAGTGGATCCTATATGGTGTGCACCAAATGCTTCTTATGACCAGAGTTTACATTTCATGAGATATAAGATGAATGTCACAAATGGAATTTGGACCTCATAATGGGTTTACTAATTGATTTTGATGAGAAACATGTTGTGCAGATTTTCCTTCACGGAATTGTTATGTTACTTTTTTATATATGTGATGGTAATGTATGTTTTCCTTGAGTCAAAATTTTGGATGCCGATTTTTTTAAGGATAAAACATAAAAACATACCCGTTGCCAATTTCTGTTATCTATTCCAAAATAATATCTGGGGTAAATTATTTCTTTTTGCAAGATTTGTCTTCGAATATCCTGTAAATGAATTAACCATGAAACGAATATTTCAAAGATCTATTCAAAAAATAATTTTCAAAACCATTTTTGAAATTGAATTGCGAATATTTGTATGCAAAAAGCCTTGTTTGAAAACTATTTCATTTCGCCCGTATACTCTATGAACCATTTGCTGATAAAAATGCCTTATTCAATCTTTTCTGTCAACATTGATTCATTTTTTGTTCTTTCATGTAACAAATCTAAAAGTATTCGACATAGTTGGAATACATGCAGAGAGATTTAATATGTCAAATGGAGTGTGTTTCATATTATGCATTTTGATTTTTATAACTTGTTTCGGAGTTAGGTCTATTGGTTAGTTCACTTTTTTATGCTATCACCTTAGGTATCAACATCACATATGTCATGATTTAATACATAGATATGATCTGCTTCCCGTTTCTTTAAAAAAAAACTGTCACCACTAATCTTTGCACTTTCCTGTGTATATATCGTGTACAAATTGCGATTTTGTACAGGTTATAACATGTACAAAACTATTGTACATGTTATAACTTATATAATACAAAAATACAAGTTATAACATATACAAAAGTACCTCGTACATGTTATAACCTGTACAAAATATTGCTTACAAATGGTTTTAACTTGTACAAATTTAAAAGATGAAGATATGTTTCTATTATTGCAACAGATGTTATTAACCTCAATAATATTTTCATCATTTTTTTATTATTCATTCATGTGAGTGTGTTTTGTCCTTTTTTGATACAGTTAATGTCCAGGGGTCAGTATTACGAAGCATTCCTAAGACCTGTCATAAGATATCTTATGACAGGTCTGAAGATCCTCTTATGACTTTCTATGGACATATCTCAGACCTCGTCTTAAAGCTGTCTTAGGATGATCTTATCACAAGCAGAAAACCCTAGCCGTATTTGGCACAACCTTTTTCAATTTTTGATCCTCAGAGCTGTACAACTTTGTACCTTTTTTTGACTTTCGAACTTTTATATCTGGGCGTCACTGGTAAGTCTTGTGTGGGCGAGGCGCGGTTTTGACGTATTGAATTTTAAACCTGATGCCTTTTGTTATCTATTATTCATGTTTTTCTTTGCCTAATACGTTCTCCTATTTATTTGTATTGAAGTCCTGTATTATTATGTTGTCATTTTAATGTTATATTTAACAATGCCATTAAAGTGCGAGGTTTGGCATGCCACAAAACCAGGTTCAACCCACCATTTTTTTCATTAAAAATGTCCTGTACCAAGTCAGAAAAATGGCCATTGTTATAACATAGTTCGTTTCTGTGTGTGTAACATTTTTACGTTGTGTTTCCGTATGTTGTGTCGTTTGTTTTCTCCTATATTTGAGTGTGAATTCACATTACTATTAGACGTGTCACGGTACTTTTCTATCCCAAATTCATGTATTTGGTTTTGATGTTATATTGGTTTATCTCATCGGATTTTGTCTAATGCTTAGTCCGTTGCTATGTGTGTTACATTTGAATGATGTGTCGTTGTTCTCCTCTTATATTTAATGCGTTTCCCTCAGTTTTAGTTTGTTTTTTGTCCATATATTTACGATTTTTGAACAGCGGTATACTACTGTTGCCTTTACTTAGCAAAGATATAATAAAAGGTGTCACTATATCAGTTATGATAAGGTTCAAGGATAAAATGGTGCATCATTTCTTAAAATCAATACATCGAAGGTTTATCGTTGACAGCTAATAATAATCCGCCAACCTACAAAAAATTAGCAGAAAAATGAAAATTGACAATTCGATAATAAATGAGTGTAATTTATAAATTGATGACTGTCATAAGACCATCTTTAGACACCTCTCGAGCAGTCCTAACTTTATGACCAACTTTAGAGATGTTCTAATATAGGAATACTTTGTGGAACCCACTTATGAGTAAGATTTGTAATAAGACCATCATAAAACATGTCTTAGTCCCAATACAGCTTTGTGAAACTGGTCCCAGATGCATAGTTTTTATAATTTCTTTATGACTTTTAAAACACACATGCAGTGAACAAACACTATTCAGTATTTTTATCTGATGAATTATAATTGTGAATGTCCACTTTGAAGGCAATAATAAATTACTTCCATTCTAGTTGACACTAAAAGATGTAAGAGGATATATAGCCAGGATAGATTTCTCTACAAACAATACACTGTTTTCAAAGTAGAGGATATATATTTTAAACATCAAAATGACATTCGCCTCATGCAATTATCTTGAAAGTTATAAAAAAAATAATAATTTGAGGTATAAATTTACATAATTCATACCAAAGTTGAAGAGTAGATCCAAAGAAATGTATAATGAAGCGTGTTCCAATGAATACAATTTCAGCTCTCTGTTGTTTTAAAAGAGTAAGAACATGAAACATTGCTTTAGTTTTTGCATGCTGTAAAACGAAGGCGAGGAGTATTACGCTAAATTTTAAAGCATTGTTCTTGAAAATAACAGATGAATTTTGTTACTAGTAACGAATGTATTGTCATTAAGGAAATGTATGCTTTAACTAAACAGTGTCACACTGATATAAGCCATGATGGACTGCTTAAAACATACAATTACATGAAAACACATTATACCATTATTATTATGAAGCATAAAGTTCTGAAACTTTGTAATCATTGTTCTCTAAAGACAAAACAATACGTTCTGGCCTATTAATTGTTGTTCTAATTTGATAAATTTGAATGTGTATTCTGCTTCATTTAGATTTATCTTAATTTTTGTTCAAGTTAAAACTATTTCAAACCAATATTTTGTACATGTTATAACATGTATGAAGTACTTTTGTACATGTTATAATTTGCATTTTTGCATTATACAAGTTATAACATGTACAATATTTTTGTACATGTTATAACCTGTACAAAATCGTAACATGTACACGACATATACATTTTTTAGAATAATATTCAACCAAATTACAAATGAAATCAAATTTATGCATAAAAAAACAAAATTATATTAATTAAACAAGTTATAAACTTTTTTGTATTACCGTTCGTTATATTTAGAGAGCTATCGATTAGTCTTAGTTAAACTGAACATGCATTTGTCGTACTTAATTAATATAGCACTTATACTTTTATCAATCTCTGTTAATATCAGTATCATTACCCTAAATACAATCTATGTATGTTCTTTGGACAGACTGTCGTCTCTTTGACACATGCCCATAATTTCTTCACTATTTTGTTAATGTAATTGTTCCTTTTAAAAATGTATTAAAACAAAAACGGATTTCATTTTCAAAGTCTATAGTTTTTACAAAGTTTTGAATATCAAGAATGTTATTTTATTTTTAAACTGTGATCACTTATAACTTCCAAATGTTCAAATTTTGAAATCGTGTTTTTGATGTGGTGGTTGTTCGGGATTTGTTTGTGTGATTGCAATGAGACACGCCACATAATTCATCTACAATATTCACTAGCATGTCAACAGCGAGATTGTTAGTTTGAACCCCGGTCGAGGCAGGAGCGTTCGACTGCATTGTTAATTGTCAAAGATTTTCCAATATGCATGACGCACTTGGGATATTTCAATTTCCTCCATCAGTAAAGACTGGCAGCTACGATATAGCAATGAGTTCTAAAACTACCGTTCAACATTGACAATTCATTTCATTTCAATTCAAATCAAATCTGTATTGCCACAAAACTACATGTTTATAGTATGTGACACAACATAACAAAATGAAAATAAAAAATAACAACAACATCATTAATATACACAATAAAAGTAAATATTTTAAGAGTCCTCTATCCTCAATTCTATAGACTGTTTTAAAAAGGATCCTAATAAAATTGAGAAAGGAAATGGTGAATATGTCAAAGCGACAACCACCCGACCATAGAGCAAACAACAGCCGAAGGCAACCAATGGGTCTTCAATGTAGCGAGAATTCCCGCACCCGTAGGTGTCCTTCAGCTGGCCCCTAAAATATGCATAATAGTACAGTGATAATGGACGTCATACTAAACTCCGAATTATACACAAGAAACTAAAATTTAAAATAATACAAGACTAACAAAGGCCAGAGGCTCCTGACTTGGGACAGGCACAAAATTGCGGCGGGGTTAAACATGTTTATGAGATCTCAACCCTCCCCCTATACCTCTAGCCAATGTAGAAAAGTAAAACAATAACAATACGCACATTAAAATTCAGTTCAAGAGAAGTCCGAGTCTAATGTCAAAAGATGTAACAAAAGAAAATAAATAAAATGACAATAATACATAAATAACAACAGACTACTAGCAGTTAACTGACATGCCAGCTCCAGACCTCAATTAAACTGATTGAAAGATTATGTCTTCATCATATGAATATCAGGTACAATCCCTCCCGTTAGGGGTTTAGTATCATACTATCATAAAATATATGAGAAGAACATAACCCGTGTCATGCCAACAACTGTTTTTTCAGAAATCCTAGCTTATTTACCTGAATGTGTGAAATTTGGTTGAGTAGAGTACATATGTTATTTTATCTATGTCATTTAAATTTAAAAAGTGGATATTCTCATTTATCAAAAAATCAAAATAAACTTTCTATTATTATGGTTTCTATTACAATATAAAAAGAAATGAATTTCATCTTCAATTTGTTTACAGTTTTTGCATAATCTTTCTTCTCTTGGTATTTTAAGGTATCTCCCCTTTTCTTTTAATCAATAAGGTAAGTATAATTCGTTGTGATTAAAAAAAAATGTGATTGTTTTTAAATGCGTATATCATATTTAGACCAAACTTTTTCTTCCAACTATGTATTTTCCATGTCAATACATCACAAATATCGATTATTTTGTATATTTCTACATATTAAAACAACGATCTTGAAGAGAATGTTACTACATTCCGGGATAGTGTTAATTCTCTGTATGTTTTATCCTGGTAGGTAATTAATTTAAGTTTATTTAGTTGGTATACGTTAACGCTTTTTGATAAAAGCTTCACAACAAATTCTATTTCATATTCTTATGTGTCTTGTCATCAACATGGAATACTTTTTTTTAGTTTGAAACAATGGACTTGATTTTGGATTCAAACATGCTTATTGAACCTACACATTTAAATATTTAGGAACTGCAATATATTGATAGTGTTTAATTTTTTTTTATGTCTTTACGATTTAATTCGAAGTTGCATGATGAAAATGATATTGCTATGACATTATCATAAAATTCAAGTTGAACATCATAAATTACCTTTGCTCTTGATTTAGCCATACATGTTTTACATTTGTGTTGACACTTTTAACACTTGTCTTGAGTAATGACATATAAGCTTGATATCTGTGATGATTTGTTTACATACAATGGGCGTTGACACTTGGATCAGGAACGCCAAAATCAAACGGGAATTTAGTCAGATATGTCAAATTTTACAGCAAACACTAACGATTGCTTTAGTCAACGCGTGCGTTTTTATGTTTCCAACCACAAAAATCAATTGAAAATGGCCTATTTCTTTATCATGTTTATTACAATCCATCTCAAATACAACCTGCACGTCGCAAGAGGACATTCAAATCGTTTTTTCTATGAATAGTAGTACAACAATAAATAAAACAGAATGAATATAAGTTTATTGAAAAGAATGTTTTGACACATAAACAAATACATATACACACAAACACATAGCAATTACAATAAGTTAGTAACTCTCAAACAACAGGCTGAGCGTGTTTGATTGCATGAATTTCTCTCTACGCTCTTTCGAAATTCGCTCTTTCGAAATTCGTGACAAATACATTGCTTGCGCGTAAGTGAATGATTTACATATAAATGATCTAGAAACTGAAACCGTTCTTTGCTGATGATTGAACTAATTAAATATGAATCCAGAAAAGCGTCGCTGATGCATGTAATTTATGACGTGCTGCTTCCAATTTTTCATCACTAGGTCGATACATTTGCTGGTGGACTCTAAACAAAATTGTGAAATATAAGAGAAGGGTACGCAACATGAATTACTCAGATAAAAATAACCAATCACTAGTAAAACGGATACTTCTAAAACATCTGTAAAAAGCTTGTAAACGTAAATTTTGTTTATTTTGTCAAACTTTTGTATATAAACCATTAGAGCTTTGGTTGACCTGATTTTAAAAGGACAATTCCTGAACTGGTTTCCTGTTTGAAATATTAAAACAATTAAAGGAAATAGTGTCCTTCTTTTTGCAAATGATCCTATATCTACGCAAACGATTCTGATATTTCGTTTTTCAATTTGTTTGTACCAGGTTTTGGTTTGATCTTGATCTTCATGTCTTCAAATTTTAGTTTTTCCATTTTCTTTGAATTCCAACATTTAACTGCAGACCTTACATGCTTTACTATAGTAAGTATATCAACCAGCATCATCAGACCAACGACTATAGAAATAAAAGTAGCCCCGGCTAATCCCATCGTCTCTGAAGATTTCCGTTTATCGGGTGCGGATGTGCGCTTGCGTATGCTAGAAGACAGTTGTGTTTTATTTATTTCCATTTCCTTTTTCATCATTTGCAATTTCGGTTCCAGTTCCATTATCAGTTCTTTTTTGGTTTTATTTTGTGTAATTTTGGAACTCCAATATTCCAGTGTTCTTCTATATTCACATCTACATGGCCACATATTTGCTGAAAAAACATCAATGATAACATATAGTTTAGATAATTCATTTTATCCAACTTTCATGTTAAACCTATCTGTCCTTGATATGTATATTATTAAAAAGTATATGATATCATAGTTATACTGTCAACTGATCAGTTGTCATACCTAACACAGATAAAGGTATTTCTATCATGTTTATTCAACTGTAATCTTGTTATGCATTATTTCGTTACGAATATTTCGTTAATCATTATCACAATAGCATTCACTACGAAATTACAGATGCCTTTCTATGATGTGTATCATAATTAAGATACATTTTCCTGGACATTGTGTATATACCTATACTGTGTGTATATGTTCAGTAATTAATTTGGTTTATTGAGATTCTATTTCTGTTGAATTTATTACACAAATGACAACTTGGATTTGCTCTGTTGGCACAGTTATAGATATCAGACGTGAAATTATATACCTATACATTTGACAACCCTAAATAAAGGCAATAGTAGTATAACGCTGTTCAAAACTCACAAATCCATGGACAAAAAACAAAATCGGAGTAATAAAATAAAAGGGGCATACGTATGCTGTCTACTCTCATATTGGTATACCATGTAATCGAGACAATAATATTCTGTAAATTTACTGATTATACAATGCTATAATCATCCGAAATATTATTTTATTTTACAGCAGGCAAAGATGGTTTAAGCCAGACTATGTTTTATCGGTACTAACTTTGACTTGGTATTGAAAAATTAAAGCATAGTTTACTATATACTGATATAGTATGGCAACAGTATTATACCACTGTTCTATATATGAACAGTTATTAGGACTCATGAACCTACATTCTGTACATACTCATATGTTAACGTTGCACAAGTTCATGCGTTACGCATACTGTTTATAACGTTTTTTTAAAACTTTTTGGATGTGTAATGATTGATTCTTTGATATATGAGATCACGATTTGTTTATCTGTTGTTATAAGCTTTTAATAAATGCCAGTATATCGTAGCTTTGCGTCTACTGCTTTTATGTTGGTTGGATTTTGTTTTATGTGTACTTTTCCGAAGCACATGAGATCACCCCTAGTTTTTGGCGGGGTTCGTGTTGCTTAATCTTTAGTTTTTTATGTTTTGTCTTCTGTACTATTATTTGTCTGTTTTTCTTTTTATTTTTAGCCATTTTGACTGTCCCTCTGGTATCTTTCGTCCCTCTTTTTTTAACGATGTATAGAGTGAAGCGATTTGCAATTGTTTTTAAAAATCTGTTCTTATGTTATGCTGTTACACTACTGTCCAATGTTGATTGGAAGGTCGAACGTACACACAAATATCATTTAACCCTGCCACATTCGTATGTGCTTCTCAAAACCCATAATCTATACTACAGTGGTTGTCGCAGCTTCATATTCGCCATATATTTTGTAACATATGCTTTCATGTAGGGAGTTATTTTTTTCGTTTGAACTGCATTACATTTCCTGTTAAAGCCTCCTATAGCGGATTATCTGATAGATGTTTTCTTAATTCTATCGTTTAATTTGAACTCTGGTGGATAACTGTGTCAATGACGAGCATACCACATTACCTATTTTTTTTTTACAAATATCTATATTCGGTTTTCTGTCAACACTATTAATTCGACGAGAAAAAGGGAGGGGGTAAATGGCAGATGTTCCATTAACAAAAAATAACGATACATGTCAATTACAAACGACGAAAAGAGAGCAACAGTAACAAAACGTTTCACTGTAAAACTAAATATTGAGGACGCCGAACTCCGATGTTTGTCATACATGCAGAAATCCTGAGATAAGTCATATTCGAATGGTCACACTACAGTCTGGGGTGAATTTACCCAATGATGATAACGACTAGTGGATCATGTCCGTGATCAAATATGACAGATAATCCATGAAGATGAAAAATAAACAATGGCGACCAAGAACGGTTGAATACAGACATTCATTTTATATTTCATCTGCTCATTATTTTTATCTGAATAGTCTAGAAATGAATTTACATACTTGCATTTACAAAGAGTCTCATGGTAACTGTTAGCCTAAATCCAGATATTGTTGTCATATGACATCTATAGGTACCCTCATCTGACCATTGAACGTGTTCAAATACAAGACTACGTGACGTAATGTTCCCGCCAACTGCGTATTCAGAAACAGGTACACTTGTATCATCCACGGATCTTGTCCAGAATAGTTTTGATATATTTTGCGTATATCTTTCCTTACAGGTAAGATCAACTCGTTCATTCTCCATGGCTGTTATATCTGTTAAGCATTGACATTTGAATTGATTTAAAATAATTTTCACGATAACATCCTTTTCTATTAAGCTAAGCATGTAAATGTAAATTTTCATTTAGAAGACTTTTAGAAAACGAAAATCTCATAAACAAATTCTGAAATTTTAACACAAAATGTACATATATAACAACTGGACGCAAAATGAAATCAAAATTAAAAGTGGAATATTTAATACTTCTTCTCTCTTAATATTATCTACTGACATTGCCATTTGATTTAAACTAAAAAAAAAAAGAAATAATAATAATAATAATAATAATAATAATAAAAATAATAATAATAATAATAATAATAATAATAATAATAATAATAATAATAATAATAATAATAATAATAATAATAATAATAAGCTTTCACTTATCTACCTTAAGGCCATACTTTACAGATATTGTATAGCAGGCTATTTTCGCGGTGTGTAAATTTTCGCTTATTTCGCGGATAGAACAATATCGCCAAAATAAATTCCGCCAAATTAAAAGTGTACATGCATAGTATTGATAAAAGTTTTGAATCGACCAAAATAATAACCGCCAAAAATATTTCGTTTACCGTATTCAATGAAAATCGCGAAATTTTACACCTATACTTAAGCTATACGGTATTACATTTTTTGATAATATAATAAAACTTACACGTTGTAGAACGAGGAAAACAAAATAATACATTATATAAAAACATTTAAAGAACAGGACAGAGAGTTTATAGTTAAACTAGACAAAGTGAATGAATGAAAGAATTTTATTTCTCATAAACTACAAATTACATAATTATTACATAGTTACAGAGAATATATAAACAATTACATTAAATATTGAAGCACATGTGAACAATACAAACATTAACATTAAATTACAAACTAACCAGGAGGAGTGACCCTCACATTTATAATTTTTATAAATCTACAGTTTTTTCAAGAACAATATAATTATTAGAGCTCATGATCAATTGCGCGGAGGGCACAAATTCAATGTAGGACTTTCTTTGAGAGATTTTTGTGTCTGTGAGACACAATTTTTGCCCCCGCAGATGCAAAGTTTTATTTTAAAATATTTATAATATTTAACCGCTTTCAAAAAAGTTCAACTATCTACCAAAAGAGCTAATATTAATAAAACGCAAAACCCTGACACCATGTAAACCTGCAATATATATACAAACAGCCGGCAAAGTGAAAACTCCCTAAGATTCAAACTGTAGAAGATATGTGGAAAAAAGATATACCCACAATGGGAGCGACAGAGGTAAAACAATTTGCTCCAAAACCCTCAGTTTCGTGGGGATAAAAAATGAATATTTTATTTAAACAGTATCAAGATGTTCTAATAGTTTTATTTCAATGTGAACAAATTATTTAAAACTGCACATAATCACAAATCGTTAGAACTTTAATAAGTACCTTCAAATTGATGAAACATCAGGGAAAGTATACGGTAGACTTGTTTTGTGACTAGGACATATATCACATTTATGGATGCATATTTAATGTATAACTTTAGATTAAATTTAGAAAATATTTTGGCATAGATTACCTTAGCCGTATTTGTCACACAGTTTTGGAATTTTAGGTCCTCAATGCTCATCAACTTTGTACTTGTTTGGCGTTATTACTTTTTTGACCTGAGCGTCACTGATGAGTTTTATTTAGAAGAAACGCGCGTTTGGCGTATACAATTATAATCCTTGTACCTCTGACGGAAGTATGAAACATCACTGTCATAAAATCAATGTTAATTTTATACAATTAGTTCACAGTGCTTTACAGCCGATTCCATTGAGTGTGTAGGCAAATGATATATCTTTGGTTAGCTTGCTTGTTAGCTGAACCGTGAAGTCATTGTTAGATCAGGTAAACTACCCTCCTTTCGAAGTAGCCTAGTCCGACAGACAGATAGATTGATTATCTGCTGGACTAGTCTATTTTAAAGGAGGTAGTTTACCTAACCTAACAATGACTTCATGGTTCAGCTAACAAGCAAGCTAACCAAAGATATTACATTTGGCTTCACACTCAATGAAATCCGCTGTAATACGTACATGATTTATGAACTACCTTCCTTAAATTCCTGTTAAAAATTAGGAATATTATATATATACTAATGTTTCAACTCCATCAAGGAAACATGACATTCAATTGATTATGCTATAATTTTTGTGCTTTTTAAAATATTTTTGTATATCTATTGATATTTCTATTGTGTTTTTTTTTAAATCGCTGGCTTTCAAATGTTAAGGTTAAAGCGTTCAAAAAGAATGTAAATCCAGAAAAGAAATTTACGAAACATTACGTTTGTGCGCATTGCCTTTACATTTCCGCGCATATATCATTACGTTTGCGCGCAGCTTTAGAAAACAATTGTGTGCGCATTTATTTGACAGGTAAACTCCGGCAAATACGGGTTAATATACTTATTCATTTATAAATTGATTCAATTTAAGTAAAAGTATCCTTTCCGTTAGTCTTAGTCACCTACTCACCAACGAGGAAGTTGAAGTGGGTTCCAAACAAGATAAGTCGGTTGCATTCAATTCTATCAATACGGAAAGGATATCCACTGTATACTAGTGATTTTTCTCCAAATTTGCTTTAAAAAAAAACTCCAATGTTTGTCCCTTGACAAAACATTACAAACTAACTTTAATTATGTATCTGTATTCGGGTTACTTGTTCACTCTTAAAAATTTGCAATGAATTTACATGTATGCTCTAAGCTATAACAGGATTTATCATGAACACTTTGTATTTTGTCTTCGAATTCATTATGAACAACATAATTGATTTAAAATATTTTCAAAGTTTATGATTTATAGTCATATTTTTTTTAATAAAAATTAACAAATTTAAAGCATTTATATTTCTATATTATTCATATCTATATTATTTTTTTTTAACTCAGTCTACATGTACCTGTAAGATAAATGCGCGTAAATTTTATCAAAAGCTGCGCGCAAACGTAAAATATGTTAATCCCCAGATGCACACAAACGTAATGTGCCGGAAATTTAAATACCTGGCTTCTTCTGACAGACAGTTGTCATTTGGGACTGACATGGTACATCAAACCAACCATTCACCGTGCTCACGATCGTCAAATAAGCTACACATTCTTCAGGTTCAAGTCCATGATTATTGGGCTCGTCTTGGTAAAGCAAACTTAGTTAAAACACTTTTTTACATGACAATGCAACATTTAATGATGTTTTATATGATGCCGTTTCCTCCAAATATTTTTTCCTTAAGTAGTTCTTCGATAAAAACATACTCGTTCATGTAGAAATGAACATACGATATAATGAAAAACAAAATTGTTTTTGCTATCTTTAACTTGTTTTTGAAATTGATACTTTTAACACTGAATCTCACTTTAAAACTACATACAGTTTCAATTTTGCATTAAATTATTTTATATTTTAGTTGTAATATGAATCTGCGTCGCAGGTAATCAGACAAAAACATTGTTATTTGCATAATAGCGAGTGCTTAATACTGAATGTACTAAAAATGGCAATTTGATTTTCGTACATCAATCAGTGCATATTAATTGCTGCTGAATCATGCTATGAGTAAGAAAAATGTCTGTTACCATTTATAAGGTTACAATTCTATAAAAAAAAAGTTGAATTTAGATGAATTTGATTATTAATTAGGTCCATTTGGAAATGTCGCTCTTCAACCGTTTAGATTATTATTAAAACATTCGGCTTTGAGCGTTTCTGATGAAGGCAAATATGCTACGGACGCATGAAACTTTTTAACGTATTGTTTACATTTTTACCAGAACTGGGTCGATACCTCTGTTGGTTGACTATCAGTCAACGAGGGTATCATCAGCTCAGTAGTCGGTAATTCGGTACTGAAATGATCATTAATGAATTGTTTGTTAATAAATTTTGAAATAAATGAAACAAAGAGCTTCATCAGAAAAAAAAGAATAATAATAGCTTTAGAGGAATTTGGATTCATTAACCTCAGGCATACTTGGCTTTAGAGGATTTTGGTTTCATTTACCTCAGGCATACTTGGCTTTAGAGGAATTTGGTTTCATTTACCTCAGGCATACTTGGCTTTAGAGGAATTTGGTTTCATTTACCTCAGGCATACTTGGCTTTAGAGGAATTTGGTTTCATTTACCTCAGGCATACTTGGCTTTAGAGGAATTTGGTTTTACTTTCCTCAGGCATACTTGGCTTTAGAGGAATTTGGTTTCATTTACCTCAGGCATACTTGGCTTTAGAGGAATTTGGTTATTATTATTGTTTTTATTTTCTGATGAAGCTCTTTAACTATTGAGGTTTTTATACACTCTTGGTTTTCAAACATTCGACTTTGAGCGTTCCTGATGGAGGTAAATCCAGAAAAGCATTTCTGACATATGACACTATTAATCGTGTTGTTTACATTTTTTCATTCTGTAAAGTTTTACCCTTGTTAGAGGCACATTTGGTCTAACAAATTTGTAACAAAATCAATCTTTTGGATGATCGTAGAAAATATCGTCAGACTTTTAAAATATTTTAATGCATCAATCAAAACCGAATGAAGAAAAACAGTTTCAGATACAAGAATGTTGACTTTTTTAGTGATACGGATTTTTCTACATTAACATAAATGAACTTACTTTCATAAAAAAAATCTAATCCTAATTGGGAATCATCGTTCCAGGTCCATTTAAGATTTTTGCCGTAATCTGTAAGTCCAATCCAATAAGACGAACCAAACCAAAAAATGGAACCAGAATGAATTCTATGATAGTAATTATATATTAAATTTGTATAGTTAGCAGAGATATTTAAAGTTTCTTAGTCGTACCCTAATATGTAAATGAATTTACGTGATTTAATATATTTGCATTTTTTAAAAGTTGTAAGCTAAAATCACAGTTTTAAATATAGATATATGAAGATGTGATATGAGTGCCAATGAGATTCTCTTCATCCATGTCATAATTTGTTAAAGTAAACCGTGACAGGTCAAAGTACGGTCTTCAACACGGAGCATTGGCTCACTCCGAATAACATATAAAATTGAGAATGGAAAGGGGGAATGTGCCAAAGAGATAACAACCCGACCATAGAAAAAAAACAACAGCAGAAGGTCACCAACAGGTCTTCAATGTAGCGAGAAATTCCCGCACCCGGAGGCGTCCTTCAACTGGCCCCTAAACAAATATATACTAGTTCAGTGATAAGAACGCCATACTAATTTCCAAATTGTACACAAGAAACTAAAATTAAAATAATACAAGACTAACAAAGACCAGAGGCTTCTGACTTGGGACAGGCGCAAAAATGCGGCGGGGTTAAACATGTTTGTGAGATCTCAACCCTCCCCCTATACCTCTAGCCAATGTAGAAAAGTAACAAGCTACATGTATAAAGAGAACAATTTTGAAAATATTACCAAGAATGCATTTATTGAAATTATAAAAACTAAAGACGAGTAGACATGTTTGAGTGATTCATTGATTGTTGTTTAACGCCACCTTCAACACTATTGTGCTATTTCTGTTTTTATTGGTGAAGAACGCCGGCTAGCTCGGAGATAGACATCGACCTTCAATAGGAAGAAGGCGTTTGAAACAAGGGATCATACACTCACGACACTTAAAAATCATGCAAATGTCATTTTCATATTGTATGGCTTATAATCAAAATTTTAATTTGTTGAAATGAAATTCTATGATAGTTATGTTTTATTCTTTATTGTGTGGCCAAAAAAAAAAATGAAAAAGATTTGCAATGGATGAAGCGAACAATACAAATGATAAAAAAAAACCAGACAAGCAGGGAATTGGCAAGGTACAGTATACTATTGAATTTGATTTGGCAGCTAAATTCTTTTAATATGACAAATATATACTTGCATGATTCTCCTTGTGGATAATATTGAATGTTTTCTTAAAAAACTTATTTTATCATAGCATAATCAAGATGTTTAAACTTTTAAATTGGTATTAACCGAATATTTTCTTTCGGAAATGCCGGTACCAAGTCACAAATACGACAGTTATTTCCCATTTAATCTGTTGGTTGCATACGGTATATGTGTTCTCACCTTATTGAGTTTGTATGCATGAATATATAGCAGAATGTGTTTTCTTGTCGGCGCACCTGTTTGCCTTGTTTGAGGTTAAAGCGAAAGTTTATAAAGTTTTTTTTGTACCAAACAAATTGCAGGGTTCTTTTAGATTGCAATATATATATATATATATATATATATATATATATATATATATATATATATATATATATATATATATATATATACACTGACATGAACTTACTCTGATAATATACTGTTTTCTTCCACTGTCTTAGGCATTATCATTTCAGCATTAAGATTCTCACACAATGCCCTTGAATCTGCGAAGTTCATCCGTTCTAGTATATGCTTATAGCACATAGACCCATGAAGAAACCAGCCTTCGGAACAGATTAGTATACCTAATACATAGAAGATTTATATTAATAAGTCTATAAAAGTTGTTCGGTGTTGGAATATCATGCGTCATTGCGTGTCTCTTTTCAAGACTACTAGCTTGAAAGAAATTTCGGTGGATGTTACATTCTCATTTCTCAGCATTCACATACCATCTGCTCCGTCATGAAGCTTTTTCATGACTCAGATAATACGATACGCTCGTGTAAATTCACGCTTCTTTACAGATGGTGCTCTTTACACACAAAATGCTCAAAAAGACTTTAAGAGAACGAAGTTAAACGGTCAGCACCACAAACTGGTCATGCTGGTTGCACTATACGATGTATCTGTGTTAATTCACTTGCGATATGTGTTTGTGGTCTTACATCTTTAGATGAAAACTTAAACGTCTTATCTATTATTTCCCTGTATGTTTCAAAATGTATTCAATTTTATGTGTTCTTTTCAGATAACTAATCAATATCGTGTTCTTAATCAAATATGGTAAATTCGTTTCAAAGTCTGCATTTGTATAGGCCGATTCTGCGATAGGCCAATTGTGTTGTACACCGAGTTTGTTATGGGTTTAAATTGTGTAGACGTAGTAGCCCTATCAAGGAAAGGACATACGTAAATAATCCTATTTTTTTCTAATGAATCCCCCCCCATCTAACTCAAAATAAATAATCATTAGGGAGGATAACACACATCACTTGGCATGCTTCCCAAAGCTATATACTATATTTTCGAAGCCGATCGGCGAAATCTGTAGACGTCACAACATGTCATATCAATACTACGCCGATGATATGCAGATCTATTTAGTTTTCGAACCTCTTGATAACTGGAAAAACAAATCGAATCGAATTGAGGACTGTTTGGCCGATATAAGTTCCTGGATGTGTGTGAACATGCTTAAACTGAACGAGGACAAAACGGAACTGATGCTATTTGCTCCGAAAAACCGAGTGAAAGATTTGAAGGATTGCAATCTCACCTTTAAAGGAAACATCATTACATGTTCTCAGTGTATTAAAAATCTGGGCGTTCATTTTCATAAAACTCTGTCAATGCACCAACAAGTCAGTTCAGTTTCGAGATCATGTTTTTATCAAATACGAAATATAGGCCGCATACGTCCGTACATCAACGAGGATGCATGTAAAACTCTGGTCAATTCGTTAATCATTTCTCGATTGGATTATGGCAACGCTTTACTCTATGGACTACCAGCTTACCTGATTCAGAGACTACAAAGGGTTCAGAACACTGCTGCGCGAGTGGTTACAAGAAAAAAGAAATACAAACACATTACTTCGACACTTGAGTCTCTTCACTGGCTGCCTGTGCAATACAGGGTGCAATACAAAATATTATTATATGTATTCAAGTCCGTGAAACATGAAGCGCCATTATATCTTAGTGAACTTGTAAATGTACACAGGCCATCAAGATCATTAAGGTCTGAAAACATCTTAACACTCGTAACTCCTATTGTGCGAACCAAAACCTACGGCAATAGAAGATTTGATCAAGCAGGGGCCATCCTTTGGAATGCATTACCAAAAAAACTTCAAAATGCAAAGTCGGTGCCTGTATTCAAAAAGAACTTAAAAACTCACTTTTTTCGACAAGCATTTTTAATCCCTTAAATTCGTTTCTGTGATACATTGTGCCAAAGACGTTATCCTGCTTTTGATTTATCGAACCTTTCTTTTAACTGGAGATATGTTTCATTTATAATAAAATTATGTACATTGTATGTTTTTTTTTTAGTAGCACACATATTTTTCATTTCAGTAATTATATTTTTACATGGTAATATTCCTTTTTCATCTTTTGAATACGTTTTCAAATTTTTAACTTGTATTTGATAATTTGTAATAGCAATCTTATTTTAGATTTTTTTGGCTATTTATTTTACCAACTTTATTCAGTATAATTTTTTACTCGTTTTTTTTTTAATTTTGATTCATTGATATATATATATTCCACTTTTTTGAAAAAAATTCCACATTATTAATCCTTTTATCTAGAAAAGTTTTAACACTTAAATATTTATTTTGTGGGTTCATGTTTTATATTTTTATCACTGTCTGTGTGTATATTTCGTTTAACATGTGATGTAAAGCGCTTTGAGTAATATTGTTTTAGATTTTGCGCTATGATAGAAAAATTGTAATAATAATTGAGATTTCTTGTTTGTTTTGATTTGGGGAGACAGATACTAGTAAGCGGCAAATTAAAACAAGTTTCCTTAGCTAAAATTCTAGATAACATTGTTAACCGCGACAAATCCTTTCCAAAATTTTCCTAAGCAATGAACCTGTAAACAGATAAAGCAAAAAGTAAAATGGCTATACTAAAAGTCCAAACACATCAAAAGAATGGATAACAACTGTTATATTCCTGAATTAGTATAAACATTTTCTGATGTATATAAAGGTGGATTAAATCTAGTTTTATAACTGGCTAAATCTCAACTTGTATGGAAGACGCATTAAATTCATTTTTTTTACAACGATGTTTGAACAAAACGAACAGATATAATAGATTTAAACGTCAAAAATAGGTTTAAAGCAGTCACCATTGTGTTATTACCTTGATTACTATAAAAACAAACAAATATAGACAAAGCACATTAACAACAACGAAAGAAAAGAAAAAAAATAACACAATGACGCGATGTGTAAGTACCGAGCCACGTTAAAGAGATACTATAGCTACTAAATATAGACTAAACAGTAAAAGTAATAACTTACAAAGACAAATAAAAGACCACTATAACACGTAAAGCCGCATGCTAATGTAAGGAAATTCTATAGTTTAATTTGATTCTGATAGAGAAATTTATATGTACCTTATTAATCAAGAAAAGTTTAATCAAATGGTAATACATGAGAAATAAAAAAAAAAAAAAGAAAATTAACATATCTCTATCGCATGCAATCATCTTACTTATTTTTCACCTTCAATACCTTTGTGTTAATTGTGTATTCATTATGTCCCAATAGGTAAACACCTACCGGGTGTTACAGGTGCCACATTTGGAGCAGGATCGTCTTACCCTTCCGGAGCACCTGAGATCACCCCTAGTTTTTCATTAGGTTCGTGTTGCTTATTCTTTAGTTTTCTATAGCTAGGTTGTGTCATGTATTCTTATGTTTGTCTGTTTGTCTTTTTCATGTTTAGCCAGGCGTTGTCAGTTTGTTTTCGATTTGTGGGTTTGACTTTTCCTTTAGTATCTTTCGTCCCTCTCCTACCAGAAAACCCGAAAATTGGTAAGCAAGGGAAGTTTTCACTGAATGAACTATCATTTTTTCTATTCCACATAATGAATTTGTTATAAATGTTATTGTAGTATATATTCATGCATTGGTTCAAAAATTTCCTGAACATTATTAGTTGCATATGACTTAAGTTCTAATTAAAAGCAAATGTTGAAAGTGCCTAGGGGCTTACATACGTAACAAATCTATATGCGTTTGAAAGAAACGTATACATTATGTAAAAGAGTATAATAATTTCGATATGATAACGTGCCAATTTAATTTATTTTTAACGAAGTTTTAAAACTCAAGTTTTACGAAGTTTTAAAATTGAATGTTTTTACCATTAATATTTAATAGTTCGGAGAATTTGCAGATATTGGATAACCACTCTTTAAATAATTAACAACCTTTCAAGAATGAAGGCGATATGTCATAGACACATGCATGTTCTACATTTTGGACGATGCTAGTAAAAAATAATCATCGCTGTTCGTGATGATTGCTTACTAGAACATACGCAAAAACGTATGATCGAATGGGTGCTCATGTGAAGAAGTCCCCATTGCAACAACTTATTGAGGTATCAATACGTGACCTGATGCAATGTGAAAAATCTAGTCATTCATTCCAATCGCTATTCTTTTAAAAAAATACTGTATTACTTGTTAATTTGTTATCGTGTGGAATATGATTGAAGTATTTACCACTGGTCATTAACCAAACAACCGTTGATTGATTGGAAACAATTGATTGACAGCAGAAACCTTACTAACTCATTAACTATATTTTCTCCGAATTGTGGGAACTTTACAACTTCTAATCTGAAAAGTTTAACAATTTTGCAATGATTGAGGTAAAGTTTAAAGTATTTTAAGTTAGCAGCCGGTTCATTATTCGTTATTCGATATTCAATATCCAACAGGTTGCCAGCAGTCAATTCGATATTCAGTTGAAAATCGTAAAATAATATAATAATTCATAACATTAAAAGCATGATTTACATAGTTGGAATGAGTGAAAAGATACATAGGAAGTCCCCTTTAAATTGTAGTAGATTCCCGTTCACAGTGGGTCTCATTGGGGTCTAAGCGTGACGCGGGATTGCCGATTTTTTGTAAGCGTGACACGTGAAAGTCAAATTATTGTGGCGTGAAAACGGGAAATTAGGTCTTGCGGGACCCGGGAAATGACAAAATAATGAGAATTGCTTATGTACATAGTGTAAGCGGGATACGGGAATATGACAAAACAGTAAGCGGGATCCGGGATCGGAACCCCCCAATGAGACCCCCTTCACAGAGCAATGCCGAGAACCCCCTGATCTCGCAATCTGCCTAATATTAAGTAGACAGTTAGTTAATACGTAGATAAACAATAACTGTAAGGAATTACGGTGCACTTCCTGTCTTCTATGTTTACAGAGGCCCCAAAGTGCCAGTTTCATATTCAAAATATAAAGCGAAAACCTACCGAAGACCGCTGAATTGACGATGAGTCCACCCTGGTCTTTCAATGTCCATACATTCAAGGAAATCATAGACCCTGTATATATAAAGATTGTATCGAAAGGATAATGTCATCTTCGATATCTACGGAGGGCTTAGATGTCACTTTTCAGCTAACACATGCCAAAATTTCAGGACAAAGGGCACAGAGCAATGTCGAGAGCGCCCTGATATCTCAATCTGCCTAATATTAAGCAGACATTTAGTTAATAGGTAGATACAACATGTACAAGTGTGACTGAAAGGAATTCGGGTACATTTCCTGTCTTCTATGTTTAAGGAGGGCCCAACGTTCCCGATTGATATTCAAAATTTATAGTGAAACCCTACCGGATTCCGCTTAAATGACGGTGAGACCCCTTGGTCTTTCAATGTTTATAAGCACATTTGACGTGGATATAAAATATAATTGCTGAAAGTGTGTCTTTTTCCAATGAACAAGACCGCCCCGTACAGACAGCTATGAAACGCAGTTTTCATTTCAAGAAACTTCTCTGTCCTGAGTGTTCTTGCATTTATTTGTACTGTATTTCTCTCATGTAATATTGCCATTTTAGCGGTTTATTCAACATTGCCATAAAGCGCGAGGTTTGGCTAGCCATACAATCAGGTTCAACCCACTAGTTTTTCTTAAAATGTCCTGAACAAAGTCAGGAATATAACAGTTGTTTTTTAAAAAGTAAAATTAAAAACAAAAATACTAAGGAAAAATCAAAAAAGAAAAGTCCATATTAATCAAATGACAAGATCAAAAGCTCAAACACATCAAACGAATGGATAACAACTGTCATATTCCTGAATCGGAACAGGTATTTTCGGATGTAGAAAATGGTGGATTTAACCTGGTTTTAAAGCTAGCTAAACCTCTCACTTGTATAACAGTCGTATCAAATTCCATTATTTTTTTTCCAACAAATGTGGACAAAACAAACATCTTCTTTTTTTTATAAAGACATAATAGGTAAACAAAAATAGGGGTACAGCAGTCAACATTGTGTAATAATCTTAATCACTATAAAAATAAACAAATGTGTACAAAAGCTGTACACAACGGCATAAAAAACCAAGCATATTAGCAAAAATGAAAGACATGAATACATAAATTTGCCAAAGAACAATAACAGTATTACGGGATGTATAAGTACAGAGCTACGTCATATATGTATCAAAGAAACATATAAACAAGGCATATCTACAAAGCACATAAGCAACAATAAAAAAGAAAGAATACACGAATGTTTTACAATAGTTGTTTTCTTTGTATGTTGTATTGTCGTTTGTTTTTTTGTTGCACTTCAGTGTTTCTGTTGTTACGTTGTTTTCCTCTTATATTTGATATGTTTCTTTCGCTTTTATTTTGTTACCCGGATTTGTTTTCTATCAATCGATGTATGACTTTTAACAGCTTTATACTACTGTTGCCATCATTTACCATCTGTTACCATTTACAGATTGATAGGACAAAAGCATTGAACGAGTCTAAATAAATATGGTAGCCTGGACTATAGAAATTAGCAGTATCAATGCTTGAAAGTTGATTAAATACGCAGCAACGTCTGGTTTAAATGAAGACGATAGATCCAACGCCAAAACTATCCCCTTTTTGTGTGTGTGTGTGTGTGTGTGTGTGTGTGTGTGTGTGTGTGTGTGTGATAAAGCCTACCTTTTATGTGCTTTGGTTGGTGTCACATGATAATTAACTTACTTGCAAACGATTGACTCAAAATTCCTAATGAAATAATTCCAATAAGTTGATAGTATCCACAGTTCTCCATAACTCTCTTGAAATAAATAATCATGACACAACAAATTTCTGTTATAATTCAGGAACCATATAACAAAACCTATGTTAAATATTTGAAATTTTCATTGCAGCTTCTCTTGCTGGAGCAGTTTCTATGGAGGCGTTTTATTTTTAACGATACGTTATAATAAATAAAATGCATCTTTTAACTCTTGTTAACATTTTTTACGAATAGAGTCAATCAAACGTGGATCATTGCACGTAACATTTCATAGAACAATCATATTAATATTCATAACTAAGGATTAAGTTGAAGCATTGTACAGTTAAAGCATTGTATCACTGCTTCAGTTAATAAATGAAAAAAAAATTATACAGAAACTAAGGTTTCAATTCCCTCAGGCAAAGATTATCTTAAATTGATTTTGCTTTTACTGTTTTGCCCGTTTCAGTCATATACATGTAGTTCTTCGACGTTTTCGCTTTTTATACATCAATGGCCTTTTAATATACGACTTTGGGCTTTTTGGATGAATATTATTCTAGATAAGCGCTCCAGATACTGTTTTTAAAAGAGTTGTCACCATTCCATTTGATATTGGCAAAATTAAATTGATAATTTGTTAACAATATATTTTAGTTTATTTATTAGGTATTTGTTTTTAAGCAAAGGAAAGTAAACATTGTCATAAAGCGGGAGGTTTGACTAGCCATTAAACTAGGTTCAATTCCCCTATGTTTCTTGAAATGTCCTGTACCAAGTCAGGAATATGGCGTAGGATTCAAAAATATTAAGTGTATGTTTATTTAAACCTTTTACAGAGACTCAATGCATATTAGCAGAACATTGTTTTTATGACGATAGTTATCAAAGATACCAGGATTATAATTTAGTACGCCAGACGCGCGTTTCGTCTACATAAGACTCGTCAGTGACGCTCATATCAAAATATTTATAAAGCCAAAAAAGTACACAGTTGAAGAGCATTGAGGATCCAAAGTTCCAAAAAGTTGTGCCAAATACGGCTAAGGTAATCTATGCCTGGGATAAGACAGTCCTTTGTTTTTCGAAAAATTCAAAGTTTTGTAAACAGGAAAATTATAAAAATGACCACATTATTGATATTCAAGTCAACACTTCGGTATTGACTACTGGGCTGGTGATACCCTCGGGGACGAAATGTCCACCAGCAGTGGCATCGACCCAGTAGTTATCAAAGGTACCAGGATTATGCTTTAGTACGCCAGACGCGCGTTTCGTCTATATAAGACTCATCAGTGACGCTCATGGGAAAATACAATATCAATATAGTAAGGACGTTCTCCGCATTCGCTAGTTGTTGTTTATTCCTGGTCGCCATGTGGTCGTTTTTTGTTGTCATTCAGCTATCAAGCATTTAAAAGTGACGAGTAAGGATAAATTATTTGAATTAAATTGTGCAAATATTGCGTTTGTTTAATACATGTACATTCTAAAATCTACATAATTGTCAATTATAGTATAGACACTGGTAAAGCTAATACAATACGGTATCTGTTAAAATATGTCAGGGAAGAGAAGAAATAAAAAAAAAAGATGTTAGATAAAAATATTAAACACCGAGATGTTATACAGCCTTCAACTACTATGGCCTCTCCTTATTACTCCAAAACAGAAGTAGTAAAAAAATATCGCCTTTACAAAATAAATGGGTATATTTACAATTCCAGAACAGCTTCTTGCTTACTTGCTTAATACTGTTGACCCTAGTGGAGCATTGACTACTAACGATATTTCACCGCCTTGTTCTATGTTTTGCTAGCTTCTCGAGATTTCCACTTTTAACCTTCTTTATCGATATCGACTCCAACGTTGCTTCTCCATGTGTATCTTGGTTTGGTCCTGCTGCGCTTTCCTTGTGAGTTCCACTGCAAGGCATTGTAATGTAGTTTTTTGGCTTCCTAACTGTGTGCCTTATACATCTTCACTTTCTCTTTTCGTCTCTTTATCAACTGGGAATTGATTTTTATTTTCCACAGATCTTGGTTTGACATCTTTTCAGACCATATGATGTTAAGTATCGTATAGCTGGTTATGTTTGCGGGGTGTCAATTTTCGCTTATTTTCGCGGATAGAACAAAATCGCCAAATTATAACAGTATATGCAATGGTATCAATAAAAGTTTTGATTCCGCCAAAACAATAGCCGCCAAAATATTTCGTATAACTTATTCAATGAAAATCGAAACATTTTACACCCTTGAAATTAACCCGCTATACGGTATGCACATGCGACAGTTGTTGATGAAGACTTGAAGTTTTTGGAGCAGGTTATTTGTTGTTTTCCAAGTCTCAGCTCCATATAAGAGTATGGTATTTACATGGGATTTAAACAAGCGTATTTTGGTCTCCAGGTTGATGTTCATTGCTTTCAAAAGTGATCCAATCATATTAAAGTTCTAGCTTTGTTAATTTTGATTTTTACATCTTTATCTGAGCCGCCAAGATTGTCCAATACGCTTCCAATGTATGTAAAAATAATCCACTTCTTTTAAAGCTTGTGTGTTAGCCATCAGACTTGGTAGGGACCTGGTGTTTGACTTTAAAACTTTGTCCTTATTGTGACTGATGGAAAGGCCTGTTTCTACTGCTCTCTTTTCAACCTACGTTTACGCTAGTTTGTCTGCATTTGTTGATGATTTACCTTTAATCATGGTATTTGCAACAGCTACGACTGTCCATGATCGATGCATTCTTAACAAGGTCAGCGTAATTGATTGTTGCTTGCAAATTAATCTTTTATATTACTTAAGGCAGGTTTTGCAAAGAACCTAGGAAAATGAAATTGATGTACTTACTAATGGATATGATCATATTCTGAACACTTCTATCTCTGTAATCGAATGAAATCTTGCATTGGATATCTTATCTCTGGTTCAAAAACGGGTGTGATACACTAATGATGGAAATCAGCAACAATTTGGGGTAATACAAATTTGAAAAAAATCATAAAACTCTTTGATTTTTGAAATATATTTTAAAGATTTTGAATATTTGGTCTGCCGATTTTTCAAAAGAGGAAATATAAACCCAAACTTCCACTTCCTTAAGGTAAGAAGCTTATTTCCAATAGATGTTTTGTATATAACTGTGTCGTTCACATGCTGATGTCACTGATATTGTACTTTCCCCTTCTTATCTTAAATGTTGGTTAATCGAATATCATCAAACGACATATTTTGATTTCGTATTTGTGTCTAGAATTTTAATTTTGATAGAACGTTGATTATACCCAGTGCCGATTTGTGGTTTTAAGACTTGCCGCCTTATAGTTCCCAACTTGTTAAATCGTGTTATGCATGATCTTTAAAGTTCTCTAGAATTGATAGCCAGCTTGATTTGTCTATAGTTTTATTCTGGTCATAGTTTTCTTTGTTTATTGTTTCGCTGCCAGTTTGTCATGTCGGTGCCTTTTATAGCTCAGTTTACACGTTTTTAAACTTGTAAAAATAGAGAAACTATGAGTGTACTTATTCAATATTTGTTAACAGAAGTTGATTATTGATAGTGTAGAGTATATGTGTTTTATAATAATACAAAAAACACACACATACTACCATACTAGATGCGGTTTTTATCTAAACGGTGAGAAATACGTTACGAAACTTTAAAACGGAAATCAAATGGTTGTCGGTTGCTGACTACCAAAATTACATATCGATTATTGTTATTATATGATTTGGACTATTTGTGTTTTATTTTATTTCTAAATTCGTTTGACTGTTTCTTTTCTTTTCTGTTTGTAATGATACTGCAAATTCATTTATTTTCGTGGGTACCAATTTTTGTGGAGTAAGGAAACTTGCTTGTTCGTGGGTATTAGATTTTGTGGTTTTGCCGAAGTCTGCATATAAGAAATTTATCATTCGTTGAATATCTTATTTCATGGTTCACCTATACCAACGAAATCCATGAAAATTTGAATCCAACGTATAATAATGAATCCACAGTAGTTGTCTCATTGGTAATTATTCCTTATTTCATATTTAACATACATAGAAAGCGCATAAATAGACATTTACTATATGCTTGTTCACAAATATCTTACATGCTCAATGACTTTTTAAAATTCTCAAATATCCTCTATTCGATCACGATCACTAGATTTGGTTTTTTCCGAAAAAAATCGAAAGATAAATGCACTCATTCAACATGATTGATATTTTAAATTTTCTCTTAAAAGTTAATCATCACATTCTACCTATCACGTTGATAAACATGATAAAGTAGATAAACACTTTAATATGACTATTCATATATATTTAGTATTTGATACTGTGATTACTTCCCTGGAAAATCTCCACTTTACACAAGTAGTTAATGTATGTCTGCTTTTGAAATATACATATCATCAATAAAGCAAAAAAGGAAGCGACTCTTTTGGACTGCTGTAGCCCCGTTACATTTAGAGACATATTTTTATGGATAATATTAATGTAATGAAAAAGTACGTTACAGACTAAAGCAGTTAATAATTATCTGTGTTATAAATATAACAAAAATGAAAGCAGTTATTAATGTATTACTGACATTCCACAATGGCTATACCTAATTACGATGAGTATTACAATTGTGAAACTAACGATCGTCTACAGGGTGGCGTTGCGCATGTGTATTTTATAGTTGGCCAGGTGTCAACAGATACTGGTGCGCAACTTGTTTTGATTGTATTACATGTACTTGTAATATGGTTTTACTCTGAACAATTAATTAACGAATGATCCAATTTTAAACCATATCCTTAAAAGAGGGATAAAAGATACCAGAGGGACAGTCAAACTCATAGATTGAAAATAAACTGACAACACCATGGCTAAAAACAAAAAATACAAATAGACAAATAATAGTACAATACAATACAATATCTTTATTTTCCAAATTAAAGGGCCCATTAAGAGCATACCATTAATAACAACATGACATAAACATTACAGAGTGATTAACATGATTATATACAATAGATAAAAAACTGGTATCTTCATTAATCATAATCCATTAAAAAAGATCTTTTCTGTTTAATTTATCTAAACTGGGGTATTTTTTTTTTATATAATCAGTCATATCCCTTATGTGGTTATTGTAAAGAGGGCATTCCAGAAGAAAGTGCATTTCATTTTCAATACAATTTTAATAACAATATAAACATATACTCTCATGTCGAGGTAATATTCCATATTTACCACATAAATTGATAATGCGTTCATGTCTATTAGTTTCTATTCTTAAACAGTGATTGTTGAGTATGTATTTTGTTAACAAATATTTTGTGGGTGCTTTAAAATCTAAATAATTTTCATAGTCAGATGACCTTTTGAATAAAAAAAATAAGTGTCCAATTTGCCTTGATTCTGCAAATAAAAATCTCGCATTTTCTCCCAATTATTTTGAAAATTTAATTTGAGATGTTTTTTCAGTAAATTTTTTACAGAAGATACAACATAGAATACTAACGATTTAGCAACACGAACCCAACCAAAAACTGGGGGTGATCTCAGGTCCTTCGGTTAAAGTCGTGTTTTTTTTGACCATTTTCTTTTCAAATTTGAATATTTCCAATTCTAACATATACGAATTTCGTGAATGACTTTTCGGGGAGAAATCATTGATTTAAATCTTAAATATAAAAGAGGGACGAAAGATACCAGAGAAAAAAAAAAGACTAAAAATGAAAAAGACAAACAGACAAACATTAGTACACATGACACAACATATAAAACAAAAGAATAAGCAACACGAACTCCACCAAAAACTGACGATGATCCAGAAGGGTAAACAGATCTTACTCCACATGTTGCACCCGTCGTGTTGCTCATGATTTGACAAATCTGGTAAATAGTCTAATTTGGTAGTCACATAGTCACATTTATGAAAGGGAAGGGGATCGTAAGGAACATATCCGATATCATGTTGCTACTTAGAAATGGAAAGTTCATAACTGGAAAGCTGAAATCATCTCTTTTGTCGTAAAGTTTTGTTTTAAACCGACCCTCATTGTCAATTTTTAGATATAAGTCAAGATATGAGGCCGACTTAACTGTATCTGTTGTATCCTTTATTTCTTGTTCGATTGGATAAATGCGTTCAACATAGTCACCAAATTTAGATTTTTTTAGTTTAATAGATATAGGAAGATGTGGTGTGAGTTCCAATGAGACAAATCTCCATCCAAATAACAATTTATAAAAAGTAAATCATTATAGGTCAATGTACGGCCTTCAACACGGAGTCTTAGCCCACACCGAACAAAAAGCTATAAAGGGCCCCAAAATTACTAGTGTAAAACCATTCAAATGGAAAAACTAACGGTCTAATCTATATAAAAAACGAGAAACACGTATAAATTGCATAAAAAACGACAACTAATGTGCATCAGATTCCTGACATTTGCAGCGGGGTTAAACGTTTTAACAGTACCAAACCTTCTCTTTTTTCTGAAACAATAGCATAACATCACAACATAGAAAACCACACGATAAAATATCAATTGTAAGGCTTAACTCAATTAAAAAAAAAAATTAACACACAATGAACGAATAAATTTGATCTGCGATACCTTAATGCAAATGCACAGTTAATAAAATATAGGGACAAACATTCAAGGCCAAAAAGCTAACAAACATGACATACTTATCAAAAGTAGGCGTCAAGTGCTTTATGTGATTTAATATCATAGTCAATTTTTGATTGTGTATTTAGGGTAGATTTGTTTGTATAATTTGACACTTAAGAATTATTACAGTCAGTACGTTTATAACCCCCCCTTTTTCCCCAAAATTAACTTTTAAGATATCTTCATGGCTACACTCTGTCAGCAAAATATATTATTCCCTTTTTTAACAGATCAGAATGTAGTGTTTGACCTTTTGCGTTGGTACCTCTGATTTCTTCTAACATCTTTAGATTTAATCTATACATTTATGAAGGAAACATAGCAATAAGTTCCATACGTAATTTAATATCCTAGACAGTTTCTCATTGACAATCATTTACTTTAAACACTTCCACAAAATGGTGAATGAAATTTTTTGGGTATTTTCTTTTTTTTTTTTTTATTAAACTTGAGATATATCTGGCATTTATAACATGAATAAGATAAAATTGGCTTGTTGCATCATCAAATAACAAACTTCAATATTGAAAATAAAAGTTAGGGTTAAAAAAGACTTGAAATAATAAAACAGGAATACATTGATTCAGATGACAGGTCTAAAATTCATACATAAATCTGAGTTAGAAGAAACCAAGTGCCATATATTGATTGTCTTCTTTATATGTTTTATTAGTTTTTGATTTGCACTTACTTTCAAAATCATTATGAAATGGTGAATTTGTGTAGTTTGATAGGTTGAAAACTCTACCGTTGAATAACATCTCGTAAAGACTGAAAAGGCAAATAACAAAAGTATCGATATTTTAGGAAAATTCAAAACGGAAACTCTCAATTCATATGGCAAAATCAAAAACACAAACACATCAAACGAATGGATAACAACTGTCATATTGCTGACTTGGTACAGCTAGACATTTACTTTATGTAGAAGATGTTGGATTAAACTTGTTTTAAAGCTAGAGGGCATATTCTGTTTTCCACTTAAAAATTGAAAAAGATGTAGACAATAACTGTTTAAAATAAAGAATGTCAGCAGGTATGACAAACAAAAAGCAACTGAAGCACTACAATTGTGCTGCCAACTTTGCACTTTTTGACCAATCAAAATTCCTTTGATTTGTAGAAAGTGGAAATCAAAATTTAAAAAAAAAAGCGAAAGACAATGGAAAATGAGGACTTAAAACATTATCTTAACACGTGACATGGATAACAAAGCAAAACCAATGGACTCCTTTAATAAAAAATAAAGTCAATGAAATGAGAACTTCAAAATTGAAAAAAAACAGGTATAAAAGATACCACAAAACCAGACATGTTTTTTCTTGTGACATTCATTAAAAATGTTATCCTTCTGAGAGTTATAAACAGCATAATATTTTGAAAAACTGTAGAAAACTCTTTTTAATCCGTGTCCGTTTAATCCGTAGCATATCATAGGATTAAAGTAAATTAATCAAAATTATATTAGATATATCATTTGTGTTGAGTCTAGTAGAGGCTCACACTTTACTATGATTGTGTAAAAGGATTGCAGATGAAATAAGACAAAATAAGAGTGTTAATGACAAAAATTGAATTAGTCTTATCTAGTGTTAGTATAAAGGTAAGGACTAGGAGATAATGATAAAGTACTACAATAATTATATTTGTGACCATTGAATGACTGAGGTGAAATTCGTCAAAATCAAACCTGAGCTAATTTTTTTTTATCAGAAGCAACATGTTAGAATTTGGAAATTTTGGTTTCAACGGTTTGTAATTCATGCACGACAACAACTTTTGGCGCCTGCCGACACCACTCTTATAACTATTCGCAAACCCTCCAGTTGGTCGTACAAGCCCAAGTCAACAACGAAATGTCCAATGGAAAACCCATCTAAAATTGTCCCTTGAAAACATTTCATTCTGAATTTTATTCTACAGTTTTGTCAAAGTGGAAGTTGGCATGTGTTAGATCACTATCAATCTACTGTAAAATTATTAGTCTTTATAATTATGAGGATCAGAAAAGATGTGACCGAAAAATTTGTTGGACAATCCAAGAATGTGAATGCAATAGAGACCCGTTTCCAAACTTGGAGTTAAGTTATTAGCTGTTCTCAAATAAGGCAAAATTTTGCACTGAGGCTATGCAAGTGGAGAGTAACACTTTTAGGATAAATGTCTAACCAAATAGAGGACTTCAGAGGTTGGAAAAGGTTTAGTTTTTCAAACAATTCAAGGGATTGTTTTCATTAGCAGTGTAGGATTGTCATCACAAATATTAGCAAATACAATATTATTCGTGTGAAAACGTTTTCTGAGTCTGTATATTTTTGTTGTCTTAACTGTATCACATTTATCCTTTTGTCATATCGGTGTCTTTTATAGCTTGCTATACTATAAATATTCAACCTGTCTACACGGTTCAAACTTGTATTCAAATAGAATTGTATTTGTAATAATTTAATATTTCTGAACGACAGGTGATAAGTGATAGCTTTGAGTATATGTGTTTGATAATAACCAAACACCCTACTAGTATACTTGGTGTGATGATAATCATCAAGGTTGAGAAATACATTTAGAAACTTTATCGTAAGTTGTTATTTATCATAAATGTTTTCAATTAATGTGTATCATTTTCGTTGTTTAAGGCCATATGCTGACCTGTAAGTTTTAATTCTTTGTCATTTGGCCTTAATCGAAAGTTGTCTTATTCATGTTATTGCCAATCATCCTGGACAAAGATTTCATGGTTCATTGAAAATAGACATATTATAGTACCAGCATGACATGAAGTTCTATGGACACATTTTTTCCCAATTTGTTAACGTTATGCAAAGTTTTGTGTATTGTATCAAACAAGGAACAGCAAATAAATATTTAATCATAAATCAATTAACTGTTATCAATTTTATGTAATGTACTAACGTTTCAAGACAATTTGTTTGTTTCTTTCGCTAGAATCTATGCAGTAAGATATCATTAATCTTACTGAAAAATCTAATAAGATGGATGTTAAAATTTTATTTCAATTGTTAAAAAAAAATCATCTTCAATTAATCTTTAAAACAGTGAAACATGACCATGTACTCTGGATAGATATTGATGTAGATAATAAAAGATAAAGTTCATCATTTTTCTGGCAATCTACTGCTGCCGAAATGCCTGTTGTTGTTGATCCAGTGCTACCTGGCCAGATAGTAGTTGCTGAATAAGAAATTGTGTCACTATTCTTCTTAAGAAAATAGGAATGGGCACCATCGTTTGTTCTTATATAGGAAGAAATAAAGTATAAACCTGGAAACTCACACACAAACTTCCCAGTCGACTTGAATGATGTAATATCACTAATTCCAGTGCTTGTTAATATGTGCGGAAATTTGACGATATTTGATGAAATATCCCCATTTGAATAAGCAGTCATGGCCACTGAAAAAGAGAAAGGGATTCTAGCTAGTAGTTATTACTGCATTTGTTTCAATGTACATACCATATTTATATAGAAGGACAAAGACATTGTCAGTGTTTATTTATCTTCTGAAATCTACAACATGGGGTCATATTTTAGACGTATGTTCTTTATTGGTCACATTTGCACCCAAATATTTAGTTCATTGTTTCTAAAAATATTTAAATGATATTTAAAATTGATAATTAGACATGTAAGGAAGTGAATTGTTTTATTCAAGATATTCTTAAAACGTGTTGCCATTTTCTTTCCAACAGATCTTTGTGCAAGTTGACAAAATCGTCTGGATTTAAATCACATATCGGTCTTGTAAATATAGAGTGCAGAGTTAGACTCACTTGATATTCAAGTCAGATACGTAATTTGATATTAAAAAGATAACACCACAAAGATCTTTTTTGTGGATAAATGCTATGTTAGTATGTATATGTTTCTGGTCGAAAGGAAATTTACCTATTTTCATTACTATATACCAGTAATGAAATTCTAAAGTTACTTTATTTGTGACTTTATAAAATCAGTGCTGAGGTGTGAATTGTCAAAAGGTCTTTGTTTTAAACTATGAACGTTTTTCATGATATGATAAATAAATCTTATATAGTACTTTTGCTAGAAATAGCAGGCTCCACCGGAGAATTATCGAACCTGCTCCTTGAACTAAATCTTTATAGAAATTTTAAATAAGTATATGTTATCAAACATTTGGGTAACGATACACTTACTACTTATATAAATAAAATGATACATTTGGTAAAATTTGGGTAACATATACTTTATAAGACCTTCAAACGACTAATATCGCAGTAAATATATACCTTTTCTACTTTTTTCCGTCATCAAATCCTTCATGGTTGCCATTTTAGAATATACATCAATACTGGTCATACTTTGGTTTTCAGCAAGCATTAGTAAATCGTTAGAGAAATCATTTTTTAACTGTATAACGTTTTTACTGGAATCAAGCGTCATATTGTACAGAGCTAAGAAATCCTGATTTCTTGCATTCTGATTGTTTTCAAGCAAACTTGTTTTTTGTTGAAGCGATTGCATATGATTTTCCATAGTTTGTAAATTCATAGTTTGATTAACGATTTTTAATTTTTCAAGTGCAGATACTGTCTTTTCAAGTTCTAACGTGATATTGGTCAGACGCCTTACCTCAGAATCCTGAATGTTATATCGTTTTTGTAAATCACGGTAATTTTTTTGCTCCTTGGAAAAGTTTCCCGCCATCAAACTATATTTCTCTTTTAGATCTGAAAGTTCAGTAGTGATATTTTGTTTGCTTGCTTCGTTAAGCCTATCCTCCACGAACGTAAGTTTCTGTTTAAGTTGTTCGGTCAGTATCGTAATAGTTTGGTCATTTTCATGTTTTAGTCGGTAAATCTGGTGATTCATTTCGTCAATCTGATGTGTCAATTCTTTCTTTTCAGCTAAAAACTCATTGATTGCAAGAAATTGTCCAGTTCTATTTCCATTTGGTTTGACTGCATTGTCAGGTTCAATGAGAAAACAATGACAACTTATGAATGAACTGAGGAAACACAATACAATTTTAAAATTTACAAACTGTATATATTTTGCGTCCATCTTCAGACCTGATTAATATCAACAACATACAGTCTAACTGTTTTAAAATGAATCTGCCATAATATTTATATCTCAAGGTATTTGGCCAAGTCATCTTATTTTTCTAATATAATAACAAATAACAAAATTAATCATGATCTCGTTGTTTACTTAATTGACAACGGTTAGCCGTTTGGAATCTCTATGATATTTAAATATCTTCTCTAACCAGTATTTCGTAATTACGAAGCACTATGTTTAATTTTATCAAAATAGATAACTTAAGCCAACGCAATAAATATTCTGAATAGTTATACTACTTAATCAAAATTGCTTACTGCTACATTACGATGTTTGTGGATTATATTGTAAGTAATATTAAACCATATAATGTGTCACTGCAAAAAGATCAATGTTTCGCGAGTAATTTATATCTTCACATACCATTGTGTCATTAAATCGCGCAGAGACTTATAAAAAATACTGTGTAGTTGTATTATTTATATCTACCTAACGATTGTTTTATCTATCCAAGTGGACCTCCTCATGTAGATTCTTTGCCACCTCAACGAATGGAAGATTGTGATCCCATATGGAGAGTTAAATATACTACATTTATTTTGTTCAACAACTGCTCCAAAGAATTTGTAAATAAACGAATGTTTGAGCTGAAAGATATATCAACTAATTTATAACCGTAACATTTCAATTTAATTTTTGTTTCGGTTGTAATGCATCCCAGCGTTTTTGTCGCAGGTCAAACACTTGTAGTAGTATAACATATAAAAGTTCTAGAATGAAATGCACCAAAAACACTCTTGGAGAAATGATCATACAATTGAGGAAAAAAAATGAAATTAAGATCTCCCCCTCCAAACAAGAATGCTATTCGTTGTCTTTCAGGTATCAATTGAAATAAAACATCAACGGGTTAACATGAATTACTTTATATTTTTGGGAGGACATACCCTATTTTAAACAAATTATAAAACAAAATAAATTGAAACAATATAATGTGCTTAGAGTGCAAAGTTTAACATGCACACAAAATTCTCATTTGACATGTTCTAAAACCAAAACATTATGAACACTACTATGTGCAGTTACTTACAAGATGACCTCTAATTTGATAACAAGAAAAGATGCATCAAAAGTTCATATGTGCACATGACTAAAACACACCAGTTAAGGTTAGCCTGTTGTTTAAGACAAGAACGCAACGTTCCTGACAGGATTTTAGAAGTTAATTTAAAGATTTGATTGAAATATCACGCCTGTAGTCTTTGTTGTTACAACTATCATAGGTCCTCAGCTCAATCAATGTTTTAGATATTTATTTTGCGAATTTTACCAGTTTAAAACATTAGGTGAAAATGAATTGGCACGAATATGTCAAACCAATAACTTTCCTGATATGAATACGATCACAAGAAATGTAAGAAAATTGCGAAAATTAAATGCACCGATATTGACTGAACAAGTTTTATTTTATGATGATATATATTAATGTCATATGTAAGTGGAATTCATCGACTGCAATATTCTTTGAATGTAATCTATAACCCTATATATATATCTGTTTTGCTCATGCAAGGTTACGCCAATTGACTATTTACCGGATTTGTTATCACATAATTAAGCAACACGACGGGTGCCACATGTGGAGCAGGATCTGCTTACCATTCCGGAGCACCTGAGATCGCCCCTAGTTTTTGCTGGGGTTCGTGTTGCTTATTCTTTAGTTTTCTATGTTGTGTCATGTGAACTATTGTTTGTCTGTTTTAGCCATGGCGTTGTCAGTTTATTTTGATTTATGAGTTTGACTGTCCCTCTGGTATCTTTCGTCCCTCTTTTGATTTTGTAGTGTTGTTTTCATTTTGTGCAACCTCATATTTGTAGTTTATTTATTTTGTATTAATAGGGAGAATGTCTGTTTATGTTATTATCTTGAACTGTCTTGTAATAGGTTATATGGACTGTGTGAAAATTAAATTAAAATAAATGACAGTTTGTTTAAGCGCCAATTTATTAAAAGCTTATTGAGTTTATGTTGCTGAAACCAAATGGATGTGTCGTACAGTTGGTCTAATATCCCTTTCAGCTTACAATGCTATGAAACAAAAGAGTGGAATGTTTTAAGTGAATATATAGCATTTCATGCTTGCAAGGTATCAAACACTATAAATGTACTGCATAAATTTTCCTTTCTAACAATGCACCTGTTTAATATTATCCGATTTCGTGTGAAAGAAGTAGATAAGTTACAAGCAGATCTGTCAGTTTCTTTAATGCAACCAATGTATTGGTATAATCTAATTCTTTATCGATTAAAAGTAAAATACTGGACTCCGCGGAAATTCAAAACGAAAAGTCCCTAATCAAATGGCAAAATCAAATAATAAAACACATCAAACGAATGGACAACAACTGTCAAATTCCTGATTTAATAGTTTTGATAATAGAACTTTATCATAACTAGTTAACAACGATTGTTTCTTTCGATTTGTTCGTTTCCCTGATGGTTTCATACGCTAATTCTGCTATTTCTGATTTGTAATACATAATGGTAAATACATTGTTGTATACCATTTTAAAAACTTCCTTTTAATGTTCTAATCACTTGGGAGTGAAGACATTTAATCTGATGCCAAATTTTTAGGTAAAGAGAAGTGCATCTGTAAAATAAACAATGAATAAATTTCTTCAGCGGCCTTAGGTTGCCTGTTGCCAGACAAAAATCGACTGGCAGATCAGTCCATCTTATAAAACCTACTCTTTGTGTATCCGGTACTGGGATGTGACAATTAACTGGCCCCTAGCAGGAATGTATTCAAGAAAGTAAAATAACAAAAATACCGATCTTTAAGAAAAATTCAAAACGAAATGTCTCTTATCCAACGGTAAAATCAAACATCACCCTGTTATTTACTTTATTTTATTAATAAGAGGGTGCCTAATCTGTCCCAATTTAAAACTGCACCCAAGAAGCCGGCACTATTTGCACTAATCTTAATGAAATTAAATCTCCGCCTTTGCTCATATTATTATTCCTAGTGATTGTCTGGGAGCAAATAGTAACAAAGTATAAACATTTCTAAATTAAATTGTTGATGTGCATTCTTTGTAACAATAACCTGCTCCTGTATACATTGTGTGTCAAGGATCTGGAACTACGTAACCTTTTCCTTCCTCAGTTTTATGTTTGTATCCCATATAGCAATTTTATAGTTAACAAATTTAAAGCAACTTATTGAAGAATTATTTTTTTATTATAAATATAATTCGTATGAAATTTTTAATATGTGAATGAACTTTAAATATTGTTTCGTTACACTATTATTCAAAACTTTTGTACAAATAAACTTCACATTTTGTCATATACATATACTCGACTAGCAAAAGCTATTATATCTTATATAGAGTACTTGATCGAATGGTCTCGGGCACTGCAAAAATTGGTGCTGATAAATATTGTCGACATTACAATTTTTCTTTCATAGAACAATGCTAAAGTATTGTATTGTATTTTGCACTTGAAGTTCTCAATCTGTAAATTAATTTGCATTTAATTGCAGCTTATGTAATAGAATCCTGTGAACTTATATAGAGATTTTTTGTTTATCTTTTTTCTGCACTCCATTTTCATCGATTTGAAGTTCCCAAATACTAATTTTCTTTAGAAAAGGGTTATCTATGAAGTCGAATGCTCAAAAATGGTATGATAAAATTTCAAACCCTGCTTATGTTTTACCTTGATACTTGTGATTGTACTTAATTTGTGACTGATTTTTTTTTTATTTATTCTGCAAATGAAATATTTTACATTTAATATGTATCAAGCAAGAACCAACTAATTTATCAATCCGCATATTTATGATATTATTCATTCTGTACTTTAATTTAAATCATCATAATATTTTAGAATAGAGAATGGGAACGGGAACTGTATCACAGAGACAACAACCCTACAAAATAGCAGAATACAGACTAAGGCCACAGACGAGTCTCCAACTCAGCGAGAAAATCCGGTACCTGGAGGTTGTCTTCAGCTGACTCCTAACAATAATGTATACTATGTAGCTAGAAAGTAAAATAACAAAAATACTAAACTCCAAGGCAAATTCAAAATGGAAATCATTTTATTGAAAGGTAAAAACAAAAAGCTTAAACTGTTACCGTTGTACATTGATTAGAAGTAAGATACATATAACGATTAGAAACTAAGTAGTAAATTATCGTTTCTTTCTCCGATATATCAGATTCCCTTGAACGAAGCACGATGCTATGAACACAAATTTTGACATGTTAATGGCACAAAGGGGTAATTTGAACGTTATTAATGTAATAAATGTTTTTTAATATGCATAATTGATATATTCGCATATTCATTATGATATTGTGTAAGGTTATACTGCGATTTGTGTAAGGTTATACTGCGATTTGTTTATATTTGGTATGCAACAGGGGTTTTTCATTGAAACTTATTTATGGTTCTTTTTTGTCTACTTTCAGTTCTTACGTAAACCTGCGTAAAAACGTATACTAGATCATGAACTTTGTATAATGTTAGATAACTGGGTGAATGTATGCGACGCACTGTATGTTTATTTGACAATTGCGACATGAATAAAATGTAACAGGAGGGTCGGGTGGCTATGCGTCACCGTTCCCTCTTGTCGATTAATGGTTCGTTCCGCTGTGACTGAGCTCTGGCAAATGAGACCAAATACAGATGTTCAGATACTTTATTTTAGTATTCCACATAATTTACATGTGAACAGTAAAATCAAAACATAAATTTGGTTAAGTAAAGCATAAATCTTTGGTCGGATTAATGATAAACCCATGTAGTATAAATGTAAGGCGGATTAATGATAAATCCAAGGGGTCTATTTGAGACCCAGTACAAAATATTTCTTTAACAAGTCTATACTTTTCACAGGTCCATTTAAGAAGGTACAATTCCTCCATGAGAATGGCAAAATCTTCTCTTAATATCCAGTAAGTTGGATGAAACGTCTACCAAATCATTACCATATAATTTATCTAAATATACACTTTTGTATTCCTTTCTCTGAGAGTGAAATAGTTCATTTTGCGTCATTCCGTGTTTAGCAAAGGGAGATTATTACACAGCTACGCATCTCCGTTACAAAAGTATCAGAACTTTCAGTGTATTTAGCTTTCATAAGAACTCTCCATCATTGACCTGTCTGATGTGTGAACGATTGAGACACAGATTTGAAGAATCCATTTGATGAACAATTACAGATTGAAACTACATGTTGACAATTTTATGACAATAATAATAATGTTACTTAAATCTCTTTGTTGATAACTTGATATTTTGAAATAATTAAACATGATGTCCTGAGGCGATGTCGAGGGCGATATATGTGAGGCTAGCTGTGTAACTCGTACTAGCACACGATAGCGAGGTTTAACCGATAAGGGATTTTTGTAGCAAGTTGATACTTTACAGAAAAACTTTCGAAAGGCGGTTTCTTCATGGACGTCATGGTCAAACAAAATAGGAGTACAATTAAAAACCAATTGTTCAGAGAACAATTGCAGGTCTTTCCACCAAAAACAATGTTGTTAAATTAGGTTTAAATGTCATTTCAATCGTCAAGTGATAGCTTATTGTAAGCTGTTTCCAAAAATATATAGTTTCTATACAATATTTGTTCAATAAGGGAGATCATTTGTTACTTCCGGTTTGAAAAATGTTACTTCCGATAATAATTGAATATTTACTTGACACTGATTCCAAAAATATCTGGTTCTATATACTTTAATATTAGTAAAGTACAACAAATATCTACTTCCGGTTTACACAAGGTCACTTCCGGTTGTTTTTTTGCACGGTTAAATGGTTTGATACCTTTTGCCAAAAGTCTCATGGCTTTATCATGTATACATATGAGGTAAAAGCAAAGGTCAAAATCTAGAACGTCAAATTAATCTATGACCTTGAGATCAATTTCAAGGTCATAAACCAAGAACCTCAAATCAAAAGACCAAAGGTCTTAATTATATTTGGTTAATGAGTTATATCACCATACGCGTATTTTTAAATACAAGAGGGGAGAAAACTCCCTTTTACGTTCAACGTACCCTTGCAATCATAATTTACATGTTGCGACATGTCGCAACTAACAATTTAGTGAAAATAATTTGTCGATATCTTATATGGTTTTTGGAAATAAGTGAAAATAAGCCAAATTCAAAAATTAGAATATGACTTTGACCTTGACCCAATTTTAATTTTTTTGGACCAAGGACCTCAAATCAAATGATCCTAGGTCTCTATCACTTATGGTTTACAAGATAGAAATGCATATCACTTATATCAAATGCATTAGAGGGAAATAACTCACATATGGAGCGTTCATATTGCTTCGGTCAAAATAGGACAAATCATGCGAAGGATATAACGAGCAATTTTATAAAATAAATTTGTCGTAAACTTTTACGGTTGCGAAGGAGTAGTGGACACAAGGAAAACAGCATTTGGGGAGATAACTCCTACAAAGAAAAGTATTCGGTTGAGCAGGGTAAATTTCAAAGGCGCATAAAAGAGGGACGAAAGATACCAAAGGGACAGTCAAACATAAACTGTTCGATATCATATACAAAATATCTAAGCAACAAATTGAACAAAATGAGGCGGAAGAAAAAAAAAAATTAAAAACCAATTGTTCAGAGAACAATTGAAGGTCTTTCCACCAGTTAATATATATTTTGATATTAAAATATAAAAATTCAGTCTAAAATGTCAGTTCATATGGCTTTATGATGTATAGATATGAATTTAAAGCAAAGGTCAAAATCTAGAACGTCAAATTAACCTATGACCTTGATCCCAATTTCAAGGTCACAAACTGAGGATTTCAAATCAAAAGACCCTAGTCTCTAATATGTATGGTTAATAAGTTATATCACTTTAAACATAATTTAAGATATGATAGGGGCTAAAACTTCCATTCATTGTTTACGCACCCTTTCAACTAAAATTATTTAGTTACAACATGTCGCAACTAACAATTTATACAAAATAATTTGTCGATATCTTATAAGGTTAATGAAAATGAGTGAAAATAAGACAAATTCAAAAATTAGAATATGACCTTGACCTTTGACCTTGACCTAATTTTCATTTTTTTGGACCGAGGACCTCAAATCAAAAGATCCTAGGTCTCTATCACTTATGGTGTTCCAGTTTAAAATACATTTTAAAATTTCAAATACAAAAAGGGAAATAACTCTCATATGGAGCGTTCATATTGCTTCAGTCTAAATTGGACAAATCATGCGAAGGATATAACGAGCAATTTTATAAAATAAATTTGTCGTAATCTTTTACGGTTGCGAAGGAGTTGTGATCACAAGGAAAACAGTGTTTGGGGAGATAACTCCTACAAAGAAAAGTATTCGGTTACGCAGGGTAAATTTCAAAAGCGCATAAACTGTTCGATATCATATACCAAATATCTAAGCGACATATTGTGAAACAAATGTTTATCGCAAGAACAAAATTTGGCGGAAGAAAGAAAAAAAAAATAATCAGAAGAAAAACAATAGGTCTTTCCACAGAAAAGTGGAAAGACCTAATAATCAGAAGACAAAACAATAGGTCTTTCCAAAAAAAGTGGAAAGACCTAATTAAGTGACACTAAAGACACAAATATCATTCGCGAACATAGAAATATATTAGTTGAAAATATGAATCATTTAACAAGTGTTTATAAACAGTTATCAAATCTTATTGAAAATGAAAGTGAGTCACATGGTCATTCCGAATTAATTAGTGAGTCTGCACTGAGATATTTAAGCGATACGAAACTTGTGAAAACTATCACGCAGATCTCATGAAAAGGATAACGACTCGTGTTCAGGAAATTGATAGAGACAATGTAGAAACTTAAGGTTCATACACATGTAAGTCAAGATCAAGTCATTCATCTCATTTTTATAGATCAAGTGCATCACGACGGTCACAAACTGCTTCGCGAGCCGCAGACTTAAAGGCAAAATTAAAGTACATTGAAATTGAGGCGATGGTGACAGTAGAATTGGAAAGAATACAAACAATACGTGAAATAGAGGCTATCGAAGCCAAGCTAGATGTTATCGATAAAGCTAGTCAAGGTTCAGATTTAGATGAATTAAAGAAATCACTTCCGCAAGCTAATATTCTCGATAAATTTCTTCAACACGTTAATCCGTAAGCTAAAGTAGATACTGACATTAAAAATATTAAGGATGAGCATGATGATTTTGTAACTACTCTGCCATGGTCAACAGGACCGAAGAAGTTGAATATTGACCACGATCAAGTCAGTCAATACACAACATAAGTTATAAGTATTCACTTCAAGGCTATTCTGTCCCGACTGTAAGTATACAAGGTCAAGGTCAATTGGTCTCAAATGTCGATCAATCTTGGCAAGCTAAGTCTACAACCAACGTCCGTCCATTAAAATTAGATCAGTCTGCATTAAATGTAAGTCAGTCATTTGTACAAAGTGAAAGTTCTGTGCCAGTAATAACACACGCGTTCTGAACAAGTAGTAACCAACGTAAATTCTATGCCAGTTGTGACAAGCGTAAGTTCCGCAACTCTTAATGCATTAGCTATAACATTCATACCTCAAAATATAAACACTGCTAATGTTACAGGACAATACATTCAAATTGAAGACCTAATGAAATCACTCGCCGAACAAGTGAGTCTTAGTCGGCTGCCGCCACCCGAACCATCAGTCTTTTTTGGTGATCCTTTAAAATATCCTGCGTGGAAAGCATCATTTCAAACTCTTATTGAACAACGAAAGATTCCGACGTTTGATCGTAAACATTACTTGTGAAAGTTTGTCGGAGATTCAGTGCGAGAGGTAATTGAAAACTTTCTAATATTGTCTACTGAAGACGCCTACGATGATGCAAAGGAACTTCTTGAGAAGAGATTCGGAGATCCGTTTATTATCAGCAATGGATTCCGTGATAATTGGCCGAAAGTACCGTCTAGAGACAATATTGCTCTAAGAAAATTTTCTGACTTTCTAAAACAGTGCTTGTCTGCGATGAAAACTATGGGAACATTTAACGCGTTAAACGACAATAGAGAAAATCGTAAAATTTTGTCAAAAGTACCGGATTGGATGGTCCAGAAACGTTGCGAAACACAAAGACGATAAGCGTGAATTTCCTTCATTTCAAACGTTTGTAGATTTTGTAGAAAAGAAGCAATAATAGCAAATGACCCCGTAACGTCGATACAGTCGGTCAGATCAGAATCTACAAATAGCACTAGTGACAAGTTTCAGACAAATCGATTTCAGCATGGTAAATATGATAATCAGCGTAGAAATGTTCTTGCGACAGAATCTTCGCGAGTGCCTGATAAAAACAATAACAGTTACAACAATTACTAACATGTATATTTTGTAAGAAAACTGGTCATTTCATAGATTCATGTTATCAGTTTCTTAAGAAGTAAGTAAACGAGCGAAAGAACTTTGCGAAAGAAAATGGACTTTGTTTTGGTTGTCTTGGGTGCGGACATACATCGACGAAATGTCAAAAACGTAAAAAGTGTGAGGTATGGTCAAGGTTTCATCCAACGTCTTTACATGGTGACTTTCAAAAACCGATCATTTCTGTCAACAAGGATAAACCGTTAGAAACTGGCACCGTGAAAAATTATAAGTCACAGACCGGAGCCGTATTCATGAACAATACAAAAGCAAGTTGCAAAAGTTCTATGATTGTGCCTGTTTATGTATCGCATTCAGACGATCCCGAGAATGAAAGACTTGTTTATGCTTTACTAGACACACAGTCCGACACTACTTTTGTTTTAGATGAAACACGCCGTGCGTTAGGACTCTGTGGAACAGATGTTAAACTTTCACTTTCTACAATGCATGCAGATAATCATATCGTTGACAGTCGTAAAATAAAAGGTCTAGTGGTAAGGGGATTTGACAGTGAAGTTAGAATACCGCTTCCACAGGTATTTACACGCGACATCATGCCAGCAAACCGATCTCAAATGCCGACAGCTGAAATGGCACGTCGATGGTCATATTTAGAACACCTTGCAGAAAAGTTGATGCCCGTCAGAGATTGTGAATTTGGACTATTTATTGGTTACAATTGTCCTCGTGCACTTATTCCACGTGAGGTCATACCTTTAATTGATAATGGACCGTATGGACAGAAAACTGATTTAGGATGGGAAATCGTTGGTATAGTTGATCCCTTGCAAATAGACAACTGCGACTCGATAGGATTCAGTCACCGTACTCTTGCTCTTGAGGTTCCGAATGAGTTATCAATTAAAGGAAATAAAAGTTGAGATCCAGAACATGTTTACTTTTCATTTGGTTCGAGCGTTAAGGAAATAATTCCAAGTGAAGTTGCCCGCCTGATGGAACTTGACTTTTCGGACAGAACCGTCAACAAGATTACATATTCTTATGATGATAAAAGATTTATTTCTATTCTTGATGAAGGAATAAGTGTTGAAAATGGACATTATGTTATGCCACTGCCGTTTAAAGATAAAAACCCGCCTATTCCAACGAACAACAAGAATATTGCAGTAACACGTCTAAATCAATAAGGGGACGTCTCCAGAGGGTTAAAACCTATCGTAATCATTACTTTACAAGCATGAATGACTTTATCGAAAAGGATTATGTAGAAAAGGAACATGGAAATCCTATAGAATAGCGTATGAACGTTCACTTTTTCGGAGCCGCTTCTTCTTCGGGTTGTGCCAACTTTGGTCTGAAAAGAGTTGCTGACGATTACGAAGATGAGTTTGGATCAGATATTTCAGACTTTTTGCGAAATGATTTTTACGTAGATGAAGGTTTGAAGTCTGTTGCGTCCGTCGATGATGCTGTGAGCTTAGTCAAACGAAGTCAGGATATGTGTAACAAAGGAGGTTCAAGATTGCATAAGTTTCAGTTTAACTCAAAAGATGTTTTAAATCTCATACCAATCGAAGACAGAGCAAAATATCTAAAGAACTTAGATTTATTAAATGACAAACTGCCAATTACGAAGACTCTAGGCATACAATGGTGTATCGAATCCGATTCTTTTCAATTTCGTATTGAACTTACTAACAAACCACTCACGAGACGAGGAATACTACAAGAATGCTGTAGCGATCAAATTGATTGGGACGAACCGCCTTCTGAAATTTTGATACAAAGATGGCAACAGTGGCGAAATGACATTCAAAATCTAGCACATCTAGGCATTCAGCGATGTGTTCAACCCAAAAACTTTGGAAATATAACAGTATGCGAACTTCATCATTTTTCTGATGCTAGCACTTTAGGTTATGGACTAGGCTCATATCTCCGATTAATCGATGAAAATTGACTTATTCATTGTACACTTCTAATAAGCAAGTGTTACTCCACGTCGTTTATTAACAATTCCTCGTTTGGAATTGTCAGCCGCTATTGTATCAATCAGAACAAGTCAACTACTGAAACAAGAACTTCAACATTACTGAGTGGTTTTGGACTGATAGCAATATCGTTCTCGGTTATATTGCGAACGATAACCGAAGATTTCATATATTTGTAGCAAATTGAGTGCAACAGATTAGAGAAGACTCTAGTCCAATTAGTTATCAAAGGTACCAGGATTATAATTTTGTACGCCAGACGCGCGTTTCGTCTACATAAGACTCATCAGTGACGCTCATATCAAAATATTTGTAAAGCCAAACAAGTACAAAGTTGAAGAGCATTGAGGATCCAAAATTCCGAAAAGTTGTGCCAAATACGGCTAAGGTAATCTTTGCCTGGAACAAGAAAATCCTTAGTTTTTTTCAAAAATTTAAAGTTTTGGAAACAGGAAATTTATAAAAATGACCACATTATTGATATTCATGTCAACACCGAAGTGTTGACTAATGGGCTGGTGATACCCTCGGGGACGAAACGTCCACCAGCAGAGGCATCGACCCAGTGGTGTAAATAGTTATCAAAGGTACCAGGATTATAATTTTGTACGCCAGACGCGCGTTTCGTCTACATAAGACTCATCAGTGACGCTCATATCAAAATATTTGTACAGCCAAACAAGTACAAAGTTGAAGAGCATTGAGGATCCAAAATTCCGAAAAGTTGTGCCAAATACGGCTAAGGTAATCTTTGCCTGGAACAAGAAAATCCTTAGTTTTTTTCAAAAATTTAAAGTTTTGGAAACAGGAAATTTATAAAAATGACCACATTATTGATATTCATGTCAACACCGAAGTGTTGACTAATGGGCTGGTGATACCCTCGGGGACGAAACGTCCACCAGCAGTGGCATCGACCCAGTGGTGTAAATAGTTATCAAAGGTACCAGGATTATAATTTTGTACGCCAGACGCGCGTTTCGTCTACATAAGACTCATCAGTGACGCTCATATCAAAATATTTGTAAAGCCAAACAAGTACAAAGTTGAAGAGCATTAAGGATCCAAAATTCCGAAAAGTTGTGCCAAATACGGCTAAGGTAATCTTTGCCTGGAACAAGAAAATCCTTAGTTTTTTTTCAAAAATTTAAAGTTTTGGAAACAGGAAATTTATAAAAATGACCACATTATTGATATTCATGTCAACACCGAAGTGTTGACTACTGGGCTGGTGATACCCTCGGGGACGAAACGTCCACCAGCAGTGGCATCGACCCAGTGGTGTAAATAGTTATCAAAGGTACCAGGATTATAATTTTGTACGCCAGACGCGCGTTTCGTCTACATAAGACTCATCAGTGACGCTCATATCAAAATATTTGTAAAGCCAAACAAGTACAAAGTTGAAGAGCATTGAGGATCCAAAAATTCCGAAAAGTTGTGCCAAATACGGCTAAGGTAATCTTTGCCTGGAACAAGAAAATCCTTAGTTTTTTTCAAAAATTTAAAGTTTTGGAAACAGGAAATTTATAAAAATGACCACATTATTGATATTCATGTCAAAAGAAGTGTTGACTACTGGGCTGGTGATACCCTCGGGGACGAAACGTCCACCAGCAGTAGCATCGTCCCATTGGTGTAAATAGTTATCAAAGATACCATGATTATAATTTTGTACGCCAGACGCGCGTTTCGTCTACATAAGACTCATCAGTGACGCTCATATCAAAATATTTGTAAAGCCAAACAAGTACAAAGTTGAAGAGTTGAAGTATGTAGACACGAAGGAAAACCCTGCAGATGTAGCCTCACGAGGGGAAAGCGCAAATGATTTGGTGTAGAACTCAAATTGGTTTACCGGACCGAAATTTTTATGGACACTTCAATCTTTCGACGCAGATGCGAATAAACCCGATTTGTCACTGAATGACCCTGAAATACGGATAGTGAAAGCATTTTGTACTAAGATGGATGTTATTGAATTTGCATCTATGATTGAACGCTTGGAATATTTTTCTAATTGGAATCACGCAAAGGACACACTTAATAAGAGTAAAGACAAATCACCCTTGAGTACATTGTGCGTAAACGACATGCAACTTGCAGAGATTGAAATTATTAAACAATTGCAAGCATCGTCATTTAACGAAGAAATAGCTGTTTCACAATCGATTGGTGTAGTTAAAACTTATGAAGATAGACATTCAACCCGAATTCGAAATGTTCAATTGAAACGAACTTCATCATTATACAAGTTAGACCCGTTTCTCGATTCGGATGGAATTATTAGAGTTGGTGGTCGTATTCGACGAGCGGAGTTTAACTAAGCAGTTAAACATCCAGTGATCATTCCAAGACATTCACACGTAACATAACTAATCATACGACATGTCCACGAGAAAGCCGAACACCAAGGAAGAGGCATGATAATAAATGAAATACGTGCGAACGGATTTTGGATAATTGGTTGTAGTACTGCCGTTTCTAAATATCTAGCAACATGTGTTAATTGTATAAAACATAGAAGTAAAACTCAAGAACAAAAAAGGGCTGACTTACCGATTGACAGGCTTAATCTGGTACCGCCTTTCACTTATAGCGGAGTTGATTTATTTGGACCGTGGTACATTAAAGAAGGAAGTAAAGAACTTAAACGCTATGGTGTCTTGTTTACGTGTCTATCATGCCGAGGAGTACATATAGAGACAGCAAATTCACTCGATACCAGTTCATTCATAAATGCGTTGCGTAGATTTATAGCCATACGTGGCCCTGTAAGACATCAAAGGTCAGATAGAGGAACCAATTTTGTAGGTGCGGAACGAGAATTGCGAGAAGCTTATTCAGAAATGGACGATAAAAGTATAAGACAATTTCTTTCGAATGAAGGGTGTGATTTTGTAGAATGTTCCATCTGCCAGTCATATGGGTGGAGTTTGGGAACGCCAAATCCGGTTAGTTAGAAATGTGCTTGCGTCAGTAATGCATCAATCTGGTACACAATTTGACAATGAATCTTTGAGAACTTTTATGTGCGTAGCCGCAGCAATTGTGAACAGCCGTCCTTTAACTCTTGACAATTTGAATGATCCCTTATGAGAGGAACCCCTAACGTCAAATCATATACTTACGATGAAGTCAAAGATTATTCTCCCTCCGCCTGGAAAATTTCAAAGAAGTGATATTTACAGATTCCCGTGAACGAAGCACGATGCTATGAACACAAATTTTGACATGTTAATGGCCCAAAGAGGTAATTTGAACGTTATTAATATAATAAATGTCTTTTAATATGCATAATTGATATATTCGCATAGTCATTATGATATTGTGTAAGGTTATACTGCGATTTGTGTATGGTTATACTGCGATTTGTTTATATTTGGTATGCAACAGGGGTTTTGCATTGAAACTTATTTATGGTTCTTTTTTGTCTACTTTCAGTTCTTACGTAATCCTGCGTAACAACGTATACTAGATCATGAACTTTGTATAATGTTAGACAACTGGGTGAAAGAGTGCGATGCACTGTATGTTTATTTGACAATTGTGACATGAATAAAGTATCAGAACTTTCAGTGTATTTTCTTTGAGACGCCCACAGCTACATCCAACAAATGGAAAACGTCTGTCATATTCCTGACTTGGTAAATGCATTTTGTCATGTAGAAAATGGTGCATTAAATATTATATTGACAACAATTTGTGAACAAAGCAGATATAATAGGTAAGAATGTAAAACAAATTATATAAATTTATCAACACTGTTTTATAATTTTAATTACTAATATAACTAAGAGTTATGTGAACAAATTAAAAAGAATCGGAATAAGGACAAAGAACACTACCAAGCAAAAATAGAAGACAAGAACACAAAAAATGACCATAACACAAAAAAATAGCGGGGTATATGAATTCTAAGCCGCCAAATAAAATCATAAAAATGAACTAACTGTAAAGGTTAATAATATACAAAGAAAAAACAAGTTTAGCGTAACAGACACCACTCTAAACTCCCAAACATACGAATATGCCATAATTAAAAAAAAAAGACGTACAAACGATAGAGGTACTTGACTTTGGAATGACGCAAAAAATGTAGTAGGCTTAACCCTTTTCTATATCTCTACCCAATGTAGAATAAACGAACACACATCAATATGCACAGTAAAAAAAGAGAAGTCGGAGTCCAATATTAGAATATATAACAGAAGAAACTAATCAAATAACAATGATAATCATAAATTAACAAAGAATATTTTGCCCAATTTAATCGATTTATTAATTGAAGATATAGATTCCCTTCCAATCAACAAACAATATGAAATAGTTGACTGTTAACCTTTATAACAGACAGACAACACAATTGGTTATTTTATTTTCATAACAGTGAAACATGACCCAGTGCCATCGATATTATTTCTAAAACTACCAAGGTAAAGATAAAGTTCATCGTTTTTCTGACAGTAAACTGCTGCCGAAATACCAGTTGTGGTTATTCCAACGCTACTTGACCAGTCAGTTATTGCAGAATAAGAAATTATTGACTCATTCTTCTTAAGGTAATACTTAACAAGGTTAGAAGTTGATCTTATGTTTGAAGAAATAAAATACAACCCCGGAAACTCACAGACAAACTTCCCACTCGACTTGAACGAAACGATATCACTGATTCCAGTTTTTGTTAATATGTTTGGAAATTTGACAATTGTATCAGGAAAGGTACCACCATTTGAACAAGCTGTCAATGCCACTGAAAAAAAAAAGAAAATTAGTGAATATATTTCTCTGTTTATCATGTGTTTATTACATCTCAATTGCTAAGTGTACATGTTTTCTTAGTAAACAAAAACATTCCACATAACTTTAATTGAATGTTAGAGTGTACTTGTTCCTGGAAGTTTGATGGTACAAAACGGATACTTCGAATCTGTACAAAAGGGCAAATGTGCCCATCTATTATAATTTTACATACTTTTACTGTTTGAATTTTGTTTAACAAGTGATCCAAAGTCCCCAAGCTTTCATTTAATTCCAAGAGCTGTCCAAATATTTAACCTATTGACAAAGCTACAGCTGATAATTTTACGAATTGATGACTATTATCTTGGAAACTATTAAAGATAGACAGACACTTTACACAGCAAAACTGATAACAAGAAAATAAGAGCGATATACATTTTGAATAGAAAATATAATCAATAAGACGATATATGCACTTAGTATTGCCATCGTGCACTACGTCCTAATGATGAATAAAAAAAAAATGGTTAAATATGGCCCAGTATTGCTGGTGGTCACCATTAGTAAATATTTATCAAAGTGAACGGACGATGACTGAAAAGGTCTCAAGTGACGATAAAAACGTGGAGTTTTCGGAGTTTAATTGTAAAATGAACTTTAGCTGTTGTGTGTAGACAATTCACCTAATTTATTCGCTTAACTCAATAATATGTATAATTAAATACCTTTTCTACTATTTTCTATTAACAAATCTTTAATATTTGCTATTTCTGAGTATACATCCATAATTGTCACATTTTGGTCATTAACGATACTTTGAAGCTCATTGTTTTTCGCAGAAATGTCTTTGAACGTGTTTGTTATTCGTGAATTTACGTCATAAATTCTTTGATTCCAATTGTTACCAATCATGTGTAAATCGTATGAAAAATCCTTTTGTAGTTGTTTCATGTTTTTTTCAGAGGTAATGGTTAAATTGTACAGATCTAAGAAATCCTGATTCCTGGCATTTTGATGGTTTGTAAGCAAACGTGTTGTCTGTCGAAGTGAATGTACCTGTTGTTTCAAAGTGAATAAATCTAAAATCTGATTAACACCTTCCAAATTGTCGAGAACAGTTATTTTTTTCTCTAACTCTAACGTGAGATTGGTAAGACGCCAATTCTCCAAATCCTGAGTTTTATATCGACTTTGTAAATCACGATAATTTATTTGCACCTTGGATAAAATTTCAGACATCAAAGTGTACTTTCTTTCTAAGTCAAACAATCTAATACTGTCATTGTGTTTGCTAGTTTCGCTTAACTTATCCTCCATGATAGAAAGTTTGTGCTTAAGTTGTTCTGTCAGTATCGTAAGGGTTTGGTCATTGTCATGTTTTAGTTGGTAGATCTTTTGTTCAACTTCGTCGATTTGATGTTTCAAAACTTTTTTTTCAGCTAAAAACTGACTAACTGCAAGACACTGACTAGTTCCATTTGCATTGGGTTTCACTAAATTGTCAGGTTCAATGAGAAAACAATTAACCCTGATAACGATTCTTAGCAAACACAGTACAACTTTATAATTTACAAACCGTTTATATTTTGTTTCCATCTTAAGACCTAATAATTTCTAACAGCATATCTAAATGTTCTAATTGAACCTGCAGTAAATATTTATATCTCTGAATATTTCGCAAGGTCATTGTATATTCGAATGTTTTATAAATAAAAGAATAAATCGCTTTCTTTGTGTTTGCTAATTCGACAACTGTTTGGACATCTTCGTGAGCTTTAAATTTCTTCAGTACCAAGTAGTCGATGGTATCATAATGGTATGGTCTTATATACACATACATTTTCTCATTTGGTCTACAGCTTAATCAAGATTTTTAAAACTACAATACAGCGTTGCTTTGTAAGCGTATTTGTATTATAAAGACAACTCCCATTACAAACAAATTAATGAATTCTGATTCATACGAGTTTGTTACACATTTTTCAGTTATATTGCACTTGTTACTAGGTTGGTTGACATCAAACACAGAGTCGCCAAATAAAAGGGAATATTACATGTTCGTCCTGTTCAAACAAACGGGCAATATGATTTATTTGAGGGAACTTGTTTTAAAAACTATTTCTCTTCTCTCCGGTATATTTACAAAACAATATATTCACTTCATCGTCAAATGACCTTATTTCAGTTTATGGATGATCTTGGTGAAAGCATATGAACGAAAACAATTATATTTTCTATTCAAAATGTTTATCTCTCTTAATAATGTAAACTATAACTTTTGATAAGTGTCAGAACTGTTTATAAATGGTCATTTTACCCAAGGTAACATTTACCTTTTTTTCTTTTTTTTTGCTTATCATTGTTAACGTTGATTATATATATAAAACGGCCTTTGATAGAATGAAACGCAAATAGAAAAATGTTTATTTGAATCTTTTAGATGCTGATGTTTCTTGCAAATTTGGCAGAAAATTTCAAGTGCAATTTAAAAGATTTTGAAAATGCTTCAGTTTTCAAGGTCATTTTTCAAAATATTCTTTTTTATTGGAATAGATGTAGGTCTTTATATTACATTATATAAATATACTTGATGTTAAACATATATAATACAGTTGCTAATAATTGATTGATACCTTGTTCATGTAATATGGAGAGAGCTTTTAAAGACTAGTACTGTGCATGTTGATCAATCCTTTTCATATCTTAAGGAACAAAATATGTTTAAAATCAAATACATGAGGGTCGTATCAAGCTCTTTCATCAGTTGCATTCGATAAATAAGGAAAAGAGGAAGGTAGAGTGGGACTATTTCTTCTTATTGCAAATAAAAAGCAAATTGTATAAAATAAAATTAATGATAGAAAAACGGAGACCCTGTTATATCGTTTCGATTTAAAGATATATACTGCACATTGCAGTAATGTAGGTATGTTGCAGCAATGTTCAAGTTGAAACTTCACAAAAGAAAACATTAATAGACCCGGAAAATCCTTGCCTATCTCGTTTGTACTTTGCAAGTTATTTTTCGCGTTTCTTTATTTGTAATTAATCATGGTTATTCTTTAAAAAAAATAATTAACATGATAAAAAAAGAAAAAAAGTTGAAACCAATAGCCCGTACAAATAGCAAACACATTGTCCAAAAATATTAAAATAAAGTAATCACTTTTTAACGAGTCTAGAAACCGATATTAGATGTATTCAAGGGACAAACACTTAGTAATATAAGAGTTGAGCAGCAGCAAATATTTACTTATTGCACTGTACGATTACGAGAAAGATCACATGACATAAAGGAAATGAATAAAATAAGTGTTGACAAATATTAATCTTTAAAAGAAAAATGAAGGTGTCATTTTATATGTTACTGCAGAAGCGATCATAAATATTCTTATTTTTACTTTGTCGTATAAATTAATTTGTGTAAATGGTTATTTTATTTAAAGGGAAACTTCGCAAAAAAATCAAAAATTGATATTATGTCCATTCTGTATAAATAAAGGCAACAGTAGTATACCGCTGTTCAAAACTCATAAATCCAGGGACAAAAAACAAAATCGGGGTAACAAACTAAAACCGAGGGAAACGCATTAAATATAAGAGGAGAACAACGACATAACACCGAAACGTAACACACACAGAAACGGACCAAGCATCAGACAAAACACCACGAGAATAACAAATATAACATGAAAACCAAATACATGAATTTGGGATAGGCAAGTACCGTGCCACGTCTGATCATAAGAGAAAACACAAACGCCTCAACGTTAAAATGCAACACACACAGAAACGAACAATAATATAACAATGGCCATCTTCCTGACTTGGTACAGGACACTTTTAAAGGGGAATAAAAGTGGTGGGTTCAACCTGGTTTTGTGGCATGCCAAACCTCGCACTTTAATGGCAAAGTTAAATATAACATTGAAATGACAACATAATATTACAGGACTACAATACAAATAAATAGGAGAACATATTAGACAAAGAAAAACATGATTAATAGATAACAAAAAGCATCAGGTTTAAAATTCAATACGCCAAAAACGCGCCTTGTCCACACAGGACTTACAAGTGACGCCCAGATATAAAAGATCGAAAGTGAAAAAAGTACAAAGTTGTACAGCACTGGAGATAAAAAGTTGAAAAGGTTTCGCCAAATACGGCATTGTTTTTATGCCCGGGATAAGAACATTCTTATTATATAGAACAATTCATGCTATTGCAAACAGTAAATTTTATCAAATGAATATGAAAGAGATATACATAAAGAAACTGAAGTATTAACTAATTACAGAAAACTAAACCCGAATACATAACGCCCAGATATAAAAGATCGAAAGTAAAAAAGGTACAAAGTTGTAAAGCACTGAAGATCAAAAGTTGAAAAGGTTTTGCCAAATACGGCATTGTTTTTATGCCCCGGATAAGAACATCCTTATTATATAGAACAATTCATGCTATTGCAAACAGTAAATTTTAACAAATGAATATGAAAGAGATATACATAATGAAACTGAAGTATTAACTAATTACATATAAAAACGCTCAAATTCATAGATATTAAAGTTTCATTCTGCTAGATAAGAGATCACCATCTAATTTAAATTTAGAGTATCAATTCTCTGCGTTCGGCCATTTTGTCATCTTCTCCGATTTGCACGATATGTCTAAGGACCAAAACTACAGTAACCTGATGTAGTCATAATTGCGTGTCGATATCTTGTCAATCGTACAACAATAAGTTTAGGTTTAAGTACAAATTACATGTAAGTATGCATTAACTAAAAATTAACATATATATACGCACATTCATTAAATACTGTAAATAGTACAGAGCCCACGCCCTCCTATTTTAAGTTGTAAGTAATTTTTCATGTACTGTAGGTCTAGATGTATTTAGTTGTGTTGTTTTTAAAATAATTGATATAAACATCAGTTTCTCTTCATCAAATGCTCAAAAACGATTTTTTTTTTAAATTAATAAAAAAAGTTATTACCAAGGTTTCTGTTTTATTCACAATATAATTGAAATTTTTTTTTTTAGTGTGCGGTCTTTCAATTCACTTTTCTGTCTTGTCAGAAATATCGTAAAATACTGATTTCACTTTCTTGCAAATACCAGCCAGTGACTTACTTTTAAACAAATTTTAACACTTTTTTTTAGAAATAGTGAAACAGTTTTATTTTTTTTATCAACCTTGCTCTATAAATTCTTGGTATCCTTCTACAACACAGGGGTAGGGGTATTGGCTTGCAATGTTGATTCGATTTTTTTATAAGCCGCTATGGTAAATTCAGAAGTTTATGTGTCCTTAAAAGATAATCATCACAATCCTACCTATCACATTGATATTGTTGATATGCTCTTTAATATGACTATTTATCTATTTTTAGTATTTTATACTGTGATAATTTCCCTGGAAAATCTCTACTTTACAAAAATGATTAAATGTTTGTGTTTCATTGTTATATGCATACAATTAATAAAGCGAAAGAAAAGGTGACTCTTTAAAGAGAAATTTATAATTTTTACGTTTACAGGCAGATTATTTTGGATGTTATTCTGTAATGCCAAAGTACGTTACACACTTAATCTTTAAAACATTATCTGATCTATAAATAAAACATAAATGAAGGTTTTAATTTATGTATAACTGATATTCCACAATGGCCAAAAAATACTTTATAACAATGATTATTACAATTGTGTAACTATCTATCGTCTGACGGATGGCCTTGTGAATGTTTATTTCATAGTTAGCCAGGTGTTTACTGACACTGGAGCGCAACTCGTTTTAATTATATCACTTGTAATTATTTTTCTGGGTCGATGCCACTGATAGTAGGTATCACAATCCCAGTAGTCAGCACTACTTCTGTGCTGACATAAATTATCATTGATATGGTCATATTTATAAATTAACTGTTTATAAAACTTTAGAATTTTTGGAATATTAAGGCTTTTCTACCTCAGGAATAGATTACATTAGCTGTATTTGGCAAAACTTTTAGGAATTTTGGTCCTCAATGCTCTTCAACTTCGTACTTTATTTGGCCTATTAACTTTTTTAGATTTGAGTCTTTTGTAGACGAAACGCGCGTCAGGCGTAAATACAAAACTTAATCCTGGTATATATGAGTTTATTTACTATGAACAATTAATTAATGAAAGATCCAATTTTAAACCATAGCTTTAAGTCGTGTTATAAACTTTTCTTTCTGGTCGGGAATTAAAACGAAAATATCTTTTAATTCAAAATCAAATGACTATTATTATATTAACGTCTAACATCTAGTTGATGACAAAGTACAAATTAAGTATACATTTACTTAAAATTCACATATATTTACGTACATTCAGTCAATTACAGTAAATAATACAGAGTCCCTTGTATTCAGTTCTAGTGATTTTTTTAATGTAGAACCTAAATGTATTAACTTGTGTTGGTGTTTCTTCATTAGACAAATCGTGAACAGAAATAGTTCTTTCCAAATTATCAAAATAGTTGTTCCCTGTTTTATTCACAATATTATAAAAAAAAACTACTGATAACTCTCAGGTCAAGACCATCCATTGATTTTTGTTTTAGATTTTAAAACTTTTATGAAAAATAATAAAACAGTAAGAGACTTGTTAGATATAAAAACAAACTCTGCAAATTCTTTGCATTCTTCTAAAACTCTAGGGTGCGGGTACTGGTTTGCAGTTTTTGTTTGTTTTATAAGACGCTATGGTAAATTCAGAAGTTTTTATGTCCTTAATCTTTCATCATTACAATCACGTTGATTCACGCCAAAACACGTTAATACGACTATTTATCTTTATTTAGTATTTGATACTGTGATTATTCCTTGCAAACCCTCTACTTTGTCTGCCTTTGATTTTTGCAAAACATAAAAATGGCAAAAAAGAAAGCCACTCTTTTGGAATACTCTACGTACGTTACATTTACAGACAGTCGTTTAATAGATAATATTTTTGTAATGGCAAAGTACGTTACAAACTAAATCATTAAATAACTATCTGATCTATAAACTTAACATAAGTGAAAGTATAGTTGAACACAAAACCGAAAATTCCACAATGGCTTCACCTAATTACGATGCGTATTACACTTATGAAACAAACGATCGCTTGGCGGTCGTCTTTGTGAATGTATATGTGACAGTTAGCCAGGTGTTTACCGACACTGAAGCTCAATTAGTTTTAATTATATAACTTGTAATATAATTGTACTATGAATAATTAATTAACAAATGATCCAACTGTTAAAATAGCTTTAAGTCGTGTAATTATTTGAGCGAAATGTATTGTTTAGAATTTGAATATTCCCCATTTTGTAACTGACTTTTAATGGAGATATCATTAATTTTAATATATTCATCTCAAGTTTAAAATTGACACATTTATCAAAAAAGGTGGCGCAAAGTGCTACATATGACTTAATGTCTTTGAATTTTAGGCAGATTTGTTTTGAATAATTGGACACTTAAAAAGTATTACAGACAGAGCATGTCCCCCCCCCAAAAAAAAATAAAAATAAAAATTCACTTTAAAAATATCTTTATGGATACACTCTGTCAGCAAAATGTATTATTCCCTATTTTTTACATATCAGAATGTAGTGTTTGCCCTTTTGAGGTGGTATCCTTGATTTAAATCTAATATCTTTAGATTAAAATTAATACATTTATAAAAGAAACAAAACAATTAGTGCCACATGTAATTTGGTGTCGTAGTCAATTTATCATTGACAATCATTTACTTCAAACATATATACAAAATGGTAAAAGCAGTTTGTTGGTTAAACATGTCTATCAATTACACTGCATTTAAATTTATATGAAACTTCATTTAAAAAAGAATATGCATATGTTTTTTTTCTAACTAAATGGCTAGTTTTATTATAAAACTTATGTACATATACCTTTTCTCAAGACAATTCTATAATTTTCTAAATTTAGAACAATTTTACTTTTTTAATGACCTGCTCCCCGAAAACAATTCGCCGATATGTTTGCCGTATTCCGTGAACTCAGCGTGAGCTTTCTCGTAAAAGTCCGAGGTTCGCAATACGAAACCACTCTTTTGGAATACTCTACGTACGTTACATTTACAGACAGTCGTTTAATAGATAATATTTTTGTAATGGCAAAGTACGTTACAAACTAAATCACTAAATTATTATCTGATCTATAAATATAACATACGTTTAAGTAAAGTTGCACAGAAAACTGATCATTTCACAATGGCTACACCTATTTACGATGAGTATTACAATTGTGTAACAAACAATCGTTTGGCGGTCGTTAGTGTGAATGTATATGTAACGGTTGGCCAGGTGTCCTATGACACTGAAGCGCAGCTTTTTCTCATAACTATATTACTTGTAATATAGTTTTACAATGAACAATTATTAACTGAAGAATTCGAATTTTAAAGCATAGCTTATAATCGTGTTATCCTTTGAGCAAAATATATTTTTCAAATCTAAATGTTCCCAATTTTTTTAACAAAAAAAAAACGTCACCAAGTGCCATATGCATGCTTTTTAATGTATTAGTCAATTTGTCATTGTGTATGAGACTCTGTATGTTAGGCAGATTTGTATTGAATAATGAGACATACAAAATGCGCACAAGACATGAAATATATAAGTTTTAGTGAGGGGTTAAGGTATGCATTCGAAAGACAATTTAAGTCTTCATTTAATAAGATTGTTTTGATAAAATCAATTTAATATTTAAGAAGTTATTGAAGTTTTCATCGGCACGTGCTGTTTTTATGAAATATGTTAGGCATGACTGATTATTATATTGAATACCAATTATCATGTTGATTAGCTCGTTTGATCTTTAATAATTAGGAGTCATTAGTGATGGTATTAACTTCATATAAGTGAGCTTGGCAAACAAAGAAAACCCAGGTGTCTTTTGAGAAATAAAGAACAATGAAGATATAGTGTTTTAGAAAAAATGTCAAATAATCTTTTCGTTTTGTTTGCAATAATTGAAGCCAGTTGGGAAATATGAGAAATCTTCATATAGCTGGGAAATTTCACATGTGAAAAGAAAATAAATTCTGAAAAATGAATTTGTCTCGGTTTTCAGAATATTATCATATTGGGTACTATTTCTAAACAATTTGTAACTTGAAGTAGGATTGTATAATAAAATTCTAAACTCAATTCTAAAAAATGTTTTTCGCGTGTTATTTTCTTGTCAGTTTACTGTCCTAAATAAGTTTTATTGTATATTGAATTTTCGCCATTTATCATATTTTGGTATTTTACTGTCAAAATTAGTTTGAAAAAAAAAAAAAAATTGTTGGTCCATTATATTAAACAACTTTTTTTTTATATTTGAAAACGCACATTATTTTATAAAAATTAACATATGCATCTAAGTTCGATTTCAATTTCTACCAATATTTAACTCTTAATTGAGCAGTATGTAACGAATATATACGTCCATCCTGTGTGCAAAGATGATGACTATAAAGGGTTCTGAGTGCACTTTGCATATCCTGAGTGCACTCACGAGGTCATGAGCAGTGTAAGGACGTACCAACTTCACTCTGTCAGTATATATATATATAAATTATGACGGCGAAAACAAACTATATAGATGTGGTGCTTTTCTGTATTAACCTTTACCAGGAACGTTAAGAACTAAACCCTTGAAAGCTCCGGATGTGTACAAAATTATAGAGATATCAATTATTGATCAAAAGGGACCAAACACAATTTTCAATAAAAGGATCCTGACGGAATTCAACGACTTAAGCAATAAATCGGAAAAAGATGTCATCAATAACAAGTTGAACAAATTTAGGGCAAATTATTAAAAAAAAAAGGGTTTCTCAGTTCCTTTTTTACAAAACAAAATCTGTACAGTAATAAGGCATTCAATAAACGTTTCTGTCAAAAATACAGAAAACGACGGATCAAATCTTCAGGTCACCCCAGCTTGTGATTTTAAATTAAATTTTAAGACACTATTTTAATTAATAAAACAGAATTATATTGAAAAAGAGTTGCTCTGCAGATTGTTCCTTTTTTTTCTCCAACACGAATGCTGTTGACTATTTAACAGTATTTAATATTGATACCGTTTTATTTCTCTGAAAAAGCTTTTTACAAAAGTAATTAATAGTATCCCTTTTTTTTTAAAATATGCAGAACATCAATATAGCAAAAGAGAAAGCGACTCCTTTGGAATTCTCTACGTACGTTGCATTTGAAGACAGCACTGGGGGTTGATATGCCATATATTTTTCTAGATCTGTTGACGAGTCTATTTGGTGTGTCTCGTTTGTAATTGTTTACATAGATTTAAACTGAATTTTTGACTGTCAAATAAAACGGTATTTCACGCCAGTTTCAAATTTGACTATGAAAAATTACGATTTATAGATGATTACATGAAATTAGTTTTAAATATGTTTTATGTTTATTTTTACACCCTGTTGTTAGTTATATTTGCTGTATATGCTAGTATATCTTGAATTTCAAAACCAATATCTGGATCCATCTGGCCTGAGCATGCGCAATTTCGTCTTCAGATCTTGTCTAATCTGGGGCGGACCTGTCCTCAGGCCTGGTCAATAGCTGACTTGTCCACGTGTCTGTTCTACAATTGTCCTAAAAATCAGACCCAGGTCTAGTCTACCATCGACAAAGTTAATTTTCTTGCTTCAAAGTGCTTATGTCAACTTGAATGCACTTCAAACTCCTATAAAGATTGTTTCTCTATAGAATCTAATTATCAGAAAATTATAATAAAACTTAATATCAATGTTATATACATATAGAAATAGAAAGAAGATGTGGTTTGAGTGCAAATGAGACAATTCTCCGTCCAATTCCATTCTGTGACAAGTAAACAATTTTCGGTTAAAGTACGGCCTTTAACATGGGGCCTTTTCTGTCACCGCACATTCATGACTCTACAATCTGTTGATACCTGTATCTTGACTTTGCACAAGGTCATGTTTTTCTCTCCCTGTTTATGACGTCTTTACACTGAATCCATTTAATGTTGAATGTATACTAATTGATAAGTAGGTATTAGATATATCATCATATAGTTGTTATTTAGTTGTTATTGGTTCTTAACTAGTTGCTGGAGTACTTTCAGATCTGTATTTAGTGTCTATTTGTTGTAGGGATGTATAAGTACATTTTTGTACCCGTACATGTCCACTCTGTGCTTTTGTTAGATGTGTTTCTATTAGTACCTATCTGAAAGTTAAACCGTTTTCAACTGATATATATTGTTCTTATTTTGTACTCCTACAAGAATGTTCCAGATAAAGGTAGGGTTAGCGCCTTTAAACTAGTTTAACCCTGCCACAATATATTCGGGTTCTCTCAAGTGACAAGTCTGTAATTTAGTTGTTGATGTTTGTTGCTGTGTTCATTACAGACTTCGTTCATCATTATGCACACAATTTACGATGTTAGTTTTCTCATTTGAATTATTTTCATTTTTTCATTTCATGGCCTTTTATGGCTGACTATGCGGAATGGGCTTTGCTAAATGTTGAAGGCCGTATGGTGACCTATATCTTCAATTATTTGTGTCATTTGATCTCTTGTGGACATACACTCACCCCAGAAAATGGATGGAATTCGGGTGCATATCCTGCTCCACGTGTGGCACCTATTGTGTTGCTAATATTAGGAAGCATACCACAGTTAGGTGTGTAGTTTTGCATTTTTGCACCTGTGGATTTTTCAAATATGAGAGCTAGTACTCAACAAAACTTGTTTTTGGATAGCTGAAAATTAAAATAGATTGTATAGTTGGTTTGAAGGAACATCAATATTGTGTAATGCATGTATATATTATAAGCTGTTTTCTGTATGACAGTCAGTATTTCATGTTCATAGCAGACATTGGTCCGGAAGTTAATGTAATGTTTTTTTTAACCAATTTGCCGCACGTACTTTCTGATTAAATTTTACATAAAAATATGGCAAAAGCAACCAGGTTTTATATGATCATTTTGAAGATTAATGTTGTTTCAACAGTTTCAGAAAGGATATCCTTCAAAGACTTTGCAATCTAGTTTGAACTAAAATTTTGGGGGATATGAGACATTTTCATTCCCCTATTTGCAATATGTTATAGAAAATAAAATCTGAATATTGCCATGGATACACTAACATGGAAGTATATTTCATAATTTAAACTTTCACAGATCTATGGAGATATTGATAACATACATGCACATCATGATAGGAAATAAAGCCCTGTAATATTGTATCAACTGGGTGATGTATACTTTGTATAAAGGCTACGGAAATATTTCAACCTACAAAAGGACAGTTCACAATTGGGAAGCTGAAACCATCTCTTTTGGCGTAACTTCTTGTTTTCATACGACCTTAATTGTCAATTCCTAGAGGTTAGACAAAATATTAAGCATACTTAATTGCATCTGTTATATTTTCCCTCTCAAGTTTGATCGGAAAGATGCGTTTAACATAGTAACCATATTTTGGATAATTTACTGTATTGGTAATTTTAATTCGATGTAATATTTTCAGCTTCCGCAAATATAATTGAATATACGGGTTTGGTTTATAACAACTTACATGACTTGATAACATTAACATTTACACATGACGATTTCAAATTGTTCGTATTTTCATTCTCGGCATGTAGTTTCTCTACTGGATTCGGTTTATACTAAACATATCTATTAAAACCTTATGCGTTTCAATTACAAATCTGGAACCCCCCCTCGTGCCCCCGAATCAGGAACGTTGAAAGCCAAGAACGTTTGATGTATAAGATAAAATAACAAAAATACCAACATCCGAGGAAAATTCTAAGTCCCATTAGCAAATGGCAAAATCAAAAGCTCTAACACATCAAATAAATGGATAACATGTCATATTTCTGACTTGGTAATGAGGTATGTCAAGAGTCATATGTTCAACAGAACAGGTAAGTACTGAGACAAAAAGGAAAACTATAAAATATATAAACTGATACAAAACGTTATAGCATTTAGAATCTATAACATGTACCATCTTGTTTTCTTATAAGCACTAACATTTACATTGAATATCTATCTATTATATATGTTGGTTTCATTAAGATAATCAAGATCCTGATACAATTAAATGTGTTCTTCGTGTACAAATACCTTGATCTGTCCTGAATGTTCTTGCATTTATTTGCATTTATTTGTACTGTTTTCCTGTCATATAATGGTGTCATATAAGTAATATATTTAGCATCGCAATAAAAGTGAAAGGTTTGGCTAGCCACAAAACCAGGTTCAACCTACCATTTTTTGTCCTGTACCAAGTTAGGAAAATGGCAGTTGTTATCTTATAGTTCGTTTATGTGTGTGTTGTATTGTGTTTTTTTCACTTCAGTGTTTCTTTTGTTTCGTTGTTTACCTCTTATAGTCGATGTGTTTCCCTCGGTTTTAGTTTGTAACCGGATTTGTTTTTGTCTCAATCGATTTATGACTTTCGAACAGCGGTATACCACTGTTGTTCATTCGTTCTTGTTTTGAAAATACGTAAAATATTGGCCACTAGACCATAAGCAGTGAACAATCAGTCAAGATAACATTCTGTAGAGTTAAAGATAATGGAGGGACTCATGCAAATATCATCGTTAAGGGGAAGTGCATATATGCAGCTGTAACTGTAAAAATATAAATTCCTTTTTTTTAAAGGTCAGATAGTTACCAAAGGTAACAGGCTTATGATTTAATGAGCCAGACGCGCGTTTTGTCTACATAAGACTCATCAGTGACGCTCAGATCAAAATAGGTATAAAGTCAAACAAGTACAAAGTTGAAGAACACTTGGTATCCAAAATTCCAAAAAGTTGTGCTAAATACGGCTTAGATAATCTATGCCTGGGATAAGAAAATCCTTAGTAATTCAAAAAAATCATACTTTTGTAAACAGGAATTTAGAAGAAAAAAATGACCATATAATTGATATTCATGTCAAGACCGATGTGCTGACTACTCAGAAACGGTCAACATATGGGGTTTTAATTTTTGTGCTTCTTTCACAAATACTATACTGCAGTGGTCGCATGGTTTGACGAGTGTATGTTTCTATTGAAATTTGGGAAAACATAGGTACGGAAACACGTTTAGAGCTATATGAGCAACATCACCATTTTATGTACTACGCGTATATTTTATTAATTTAATGTGATCAAATCTGTCCAAAAAGAAGTATAACCAATGCTCATCAATCACATAAGGTGACAAATCAAGGTAAGAACCAAAACTCGCATAAACTTCGAGAGGAACAAGAATTGGTGCGTGTACAGGACAATCGCTTCTTACTATGCCAGCATCATCTTCCGTGCGAGTTCACACTGTAAATAAAGATATAGAATAAAGACGTCAGATTTTCGTAGTCCATCTCGATGTCAAAAACCAAGGAGATTTCTGTTGTGAATGATGTCCCGTTTCTAAAGAGATTTTGAGGTTTTCGTAGTCCATCTCGATGTTAATAACCAAGGAGATTTCTGTCGTGAATAGTGTCCCGTTTCTCAAGAGATTTTGTCTAATTTCATCTATTGATTGATTGGATTCTAATTAACTGAATGCTCGGTATAATGTAATGAATTGTTAACCTTTATTTCAATTTGATATGTACTTGTTATTTTATTTTTATAACGGTGAAACATGACCAAGTGCCTTCGATAGAAACACCCGAACCAAGGTTAAAATAAAGTTCATCATTTTTCTGACAGTCAACTGCGGCAGAAATGCCAGTTGTTGTTGTTCCAGTGCTACTTGGCCAATCAGTTATTGCAGAATAAGAAATTGTACGGCCCCTTTTCTTAAGGGTGTAACCAATATTATCTTGTCCGGTTCTTATATAGGAAGAAATGAAATATAAACCTGGAAACTCACATACAAACTTCCCAGTCGACTTGAATGATGCAATATCATTTATTCCAGTATTTGTTAATATGTTTGAAAACCTGACAATATTATCTGAAAAACTACCTCCACTGGAATAGGCTGTCAATGCGACTGAAAAACAATAAGAGAAAATGATTTATGCATGTGTTTCAATGTTAATATTACCTTGCTTCTTTCTATTTGATATTATTTCGGAATTCATCAACGTTTTATAATATAATGTCGTTGAACAATATGTTAACGTTTTATGTTATTTCAACCACATACTAGCATCAATCGATCGATTTGAGTAACAAATGTATCTTTCATGGTTTTGTAAGACGATTACTTTTTAAAAAGGGAGACGAACAATGTCAAAAGGACATTCAAATTCATAAGTAGAAAAAAAAAACCCAATAACAACGCGATATCAAAAGAGAAAGATCAATAGAAAAAAACCGTACGCAAAGCACAACATAGAAAACTATGGACTGACAAAAACGAACCCTTCCATTATTTATCAATGCATTTTGCAAATGACTGGTCTTTTTGTTTTTTACATGCTTATGTTTGCGCTATCCAATGCTATTTTTATCTTTATCCCTGTATCTATTTATCTTTACTTTTGTGGGGAAAAGATTTTAAGAAGGATGTTTTCCTTACAAATAAAAAATATCGAAATAAGTGCTATCTAAATAAAAGTATTTCACATGATAAAAAAGTATAAATATATATACAGGTTGTATTTTTGAAAATGTGCTCGATTAAGGGTTGTCCTTTTTTGTTTTGTTAATCGGAAATGACAATTAACAGTGTATGAAGTACAAAGACAAAAGATATTTTTTCAGATGAAATACTTGTGTTCATATTTAAATTCGTAAGTTAAAACGGCACGCTATGTTTCTCTTTTTTGATGTGTTGACAATACCGTGTATACGTAGACGATCACGACTCAAGGAATCAACAAGGTAAAAAGTCTATAAAAAAATGCCAACCTATCACTATATATTAAAGATACACATACAAGATGGATGTTTTCTTGTTATAAAATCAGGTTAATTTCACTATTGTCTACATAAATAAATATATAAAGGAATAACACTTCGCTTAAGATTTTATTATTTTTGTTTTTTTATAAAACTAAATTTTGATTAAATTAGAAGTTTTAACAATTCATCCTTTGAGAATTAGACTTAAAGAATGTTTGGTGCATTTGAATGCTACACTGTAGTAGCTGAATTAACTATTCCCTAAAAAGTTTTTTGTTAAGAAAACTATCGAGAATTCAGAAACAAAATATAATTTAAAATCGTTAAATCCTGTCACGAACGCTTCAAACCGTAACTAATGAAGCACTTTCAATTCGCAACAATCATGGTAAAATTATAAACAAAGTTTTGTTTCTAACAAGAAAGTGTAAAAAAGTCATCCGGATTCATAATAAAACTTATGGAGAGTGCTTCGGACGCATGAAATTATAAAACGTGTTGTTTTCAATTTTTATGAATGAATATTTGGGAAACATTGATTCGTTTATTATGAATATTTATACTGCTTCTGTTTATGCTACGATTTGTTTTATAAAAGTGTAATTGTTTAATGTACTGGAGCTGGTGTATTGGAATGTAGGATTTCATACACTTACCCTTCATTAAAATGAGAGAAAATAAATATTTATAATCTAGAAAATAATATACCTTTTCTACTATTTTCCAATATCAAAGTCTTGATATTTGCTATTTCTGAGTATACATCAATAATGGTCAAATTTTGGTTAGTTTCGATACTCTGAAGCTGATTGTTTGTCTCCTTAAACAAATGCATCATTCGTAAATTTACGTCATCAAACGTTTGATTTTGATTTTCAACAAGCATATGCAAATCGTCTAAGAAATCCTTTTGTAATTGTTTAATGTTTTTACCAGAGTTCAGTGTTAAATTGTACAAAGCTAAGAAATCCTGATTTCTTGCATTTTGGTTATTTGTCAGCAAACTTGCGGTCTGCTGAAGTGAATGTATCTGTGTGTTCACAGCGAGTAAATTCATAGTCTGATTAACATTTTTCAAATTTTCGAGAGCAGATACTTTTTTCTCCAATTCTAACGTGAGATTAGTTAGACGCCCAACCTCTGTGTTATGTTGTATTTGTAAATCATGATAATATTCCTGCACCTTCGAACAATTTTCCGCCAATATCGTGTATTTTTTCTCCAAGTCAAACAGTCTAGCACTGTCATTTTGTTTGCTTTTTTCGCTTAACTTATCCTCCACGACAGAAAGTTTATGTTTAAGTTGTTCTGCCAGTATCGTAAGCGTTTGGTCGTTGTCATGTTTTAGTTGGTAGATCTCTTGTCCAACTTCGTCGATTTGATGTTTCAAAACTTTCTTTTCAGCTAAGAACTCATTGATTGCAAGACACCTACTAGTTCCATTTCCATTTGGTTTGACTGCATTGTCTGGTTCAATGAGAAAACAATGACAACTCACAAATAAATTGAGGAAGCACAATAGAACTTTATAATTTACAAACCGTATATATTTTTCGTCCATCCTTCAGATCTGATTAGTTATGACAACATATAGTCTAACTGTTTTAAAATTGATCTGCAATAATATTTATATCTCAAGGTATTTTGCCAAGTCATGTTATTTTTCTAACATAATAACAAATAACAGAATCAATCACTATCCTTTTGTTTACTTATTTGACAACGTTAAGATATCTCAAATCTTCATAAGCTCTAATTTTTTTCTGTACCCAGTAGTTAGTAGTATAGTAAGGGTATGTTCCAATTCAAAAGATTTAATTTAAGGAGGCTCGCGAGTATAAGATTTTCAGAAAAAAATAAACATTTATTTTTCAATACAAATTTTATTTATTACCTTAAGTAGTTGTTAGCAAATTCATTCCAAAAATCAATTCGTGTAGGCCCCAGGTGACTTTTAAAATATAGATATCATTGAAAAAGCTCCAAATTATCTCCCTTTGGTGCAAAAATGCCTTTTTTTGGCATTAGAATTAAAATATCTTTTATAACTCATCGGTGACCTATATTTTTTATTGTTGTTTTCGAATAAGCTGTACATAAACCAAATAATTGTACAATTTAAGAGATTTCTGTAATTTAGTTATTTTTTTATTTCGATATCACTGCTATTTCTCCTATCAGTTCAACAGAGAAAAATTACATTAAAGGGAAACTTCGCAAAAAAATCAAAAATTGATATTATGTTCATTCTGTATAAAAATGCTCAAATTCATAGATATTAAAGTTTTATTCCGCTAGATAAGCGATCACCATCGATTTTAAATTTAGAGTATCAATTCTCTGCGTTCGGCCATGTTGTCTTCTTTCCCGATTAATAACAACGATATGTCTATAAACCACAAAGGAACAAAACTACAGAAACCGATGTAGTCGTAATTGCGTGTCGATATCTTGTCAATCGTACGGTTGTTTTATCCGACTAACTAACTTGCTACGGAAAATATTAAATTACCATGGTCTGTTGTTTTTAATCTGTTGATATTGGAATTAGGTAAAAAGTCAAAGTTGAAATCATAAATAAGTGTTCCGTGAAAATTGTTTTCGAAAATCTAATTTGTTCATAATTCTTTAAAGTAATAAAATTTTTTCTAATAAATTCTGATCTTCCCTCATCTGATCACCAGCATGGCTAAAGGTATTACTTCCAGGTATTGTGAGGGGTGTGAGGTGACACGTCCAGGTATTCAAGCGATGTCCTGTCGGGCTTGCAAGTTCATGCATCGTTTCACTTCTGCAGGTATTGATCAGTGTACACGGCCGATAACTTATAACTTTCCTTTTTGAACTATCAGATGTATAATATACAACTCTGTCTTACTTGTCATTACTAAACTCATACGCTTGTTTATAAATAACATTTCTGGTGTAAAGAATATTATTCATAAAAATATAAATAATACCCAAAAAATAAGATTTGATGAAATTAAACTATTTAAATATTTTTTCCAACAGTGAATTTGGGAAAATGTAATATATACTCATTGTCAATAGTGTAGGACAGATTGGAACATACCAGAAATATTAATTTAAAAAAAATGTACGCACTTGTCGACGATTCGTTTATACGACTGGGTAGAAAGTTACGGAACTGTAGCGCAATTTAAAATATATACATGTATACATTGGACATAAGAAAAAACATATATTTTGAATAAATTGGGGTAAAAGATTTGTAAATAGACTAGTCCACGTATGCCAACAGTATGTAATCATCGAATGCCGATAGACTATTGTATACCAGAAGAAGAAGAAGAGAACAAATTTGATTTAAATACAGGTCGATGTATAATTTGCTTTGGTTCATCGAAGTTGTGGACATAGTAAAATCACAGATTTATATTTCAATAAGATTGTTCACGAACAAAGGAAGGAATTCGTCATCACAATTGTTATATATGCCACGTGACGAACACTGATTATCCCCAAGGGATGTGAATATTTTGCTGGGAAACTATTGAGTATCAAAGTTTCAAATTAATTTCGGGATTTATTTTCTTTCTTGGTATTCAATAACAGAAAAAAAAAAATTACTCGTCCGCTAAATAGGGGTATTCTTGTCAGATAAAAGACTTTAAGTTATATTTAAAAAATAGGGAAATATGACATTAAATTGGTTCTGTCTTTTTTTTAAACATCGTTAAAAAGATGTGTGTTTAAGGTGAACGCCACAAGAACCCTGTAATACTAGTACGAGAGTATAGCATGTAAACATTCCTTCTCAATAATATGGTTGTATTGGAAAGCTTTTCATACAGATTGACAACTCATGGTCCGATATGCATGTAATATTTGCCACATGACGCCCATAGTTCTTTCTACCATCATCATCTTATTCTTTGATATTGCTGTAAACATCGATGGTTCACACCCAAACAAAATGGGAGTAATGTACCTTCAGAGCTTCTCCGTGTTATACACTTGTGAAACTTAATATATAGACGAAATTTCTGTATTGAAATGAATCTACATCTCACAAACAGGATTTTCAAATAACGATTTTGAGTAATCACCTTACAAACCAATATAAACGTATGGCAAGATATAACCATGAAGGAATTTAGTTTTTGTCAGACGCAAGAACTCATCACTATCATAAACGTATACGTATATATGCATGCAGTTTCAAATATCAAGAACAAGCGGTCGATGTCGATAGTCCGTTTTCTAACTGTTCAGAGTTAGACATGTCACTTGTTCATTCTTGGAAGCCTTCATATTCCCCGTCCAACGATGGGAACTCGTTCTGTTCGTGTTGACTATAAATGCTTGTATGGTAGTTCTGTCGTTTATCTGTACAAGTGGTTGCATTTCCTCTCCTTTCCCAACAAACGAACTAACGAAACGCTACTAGTCTGCTTTCTCTGGAGCTCATCCTCAATGGCGCTTATAAATACGTCAGGAAACTTACATGTATACTAATAATGATTGTTTCAAGAACAACGATGTATGGACGAACTATTCTAAATTCGTCAATATCAGTTATGCATGACTAAAATATAAGTTTTATTACAACTACTGTATTACTTATTTGGATTAATGACGGCTATCATGTTCAACATTGCACAAATATTATCATAGAATTTAAAAAAAAAAAATGTACAAAAATCCTCAAAAAAAATAATGCCTTAGCTTAGATAATTGGTATTCTTTTCACAAAAAATTCGTGTAAATGATTGTCAAATGAATTTAATTATGTAAGAATGAAATGTTAAAAAGAAACTAAAAAAACATCATGCATGCTGTATGTTGTATTTTATTTCAATTAAAAACTTTAAAATTGCGATAGTTTAATGAGCATTTAAACACAGCCAGATTTGAATACAAGTTAAGAAATTCCGGTAAAGTCAATGATATCAAACAGATGTGCAATGGTATATCAAATTGGGTAATATTGCATTTAGTTTTTATTAAAGATTAAAACTACTATTTTTTACATCATATTTGAATATTTACGCCAATTGCCGCTAAGAAAGTAATCAAAAATTGTTTCCTTTTATTTTTATACACTTTCGGAATTACGAATCTGAATTTTATTTTCAATTAATTTACACAATTTAATTATTGTATCTTTATTCTCATCGTGTATTAAATCTTAGTGTATTAAATACAGCATACTCTTTCTAATCCTTTCTGTCAAGTTATCCTTTCCAAATAACAACATTCATACCTGTGTACGCTTGAACTCACACCTGCGGCTAAATAGTTACAAGGTAAACGAATTGACATCAAGCCGAGAAATATACAGTGACCTTTACAAAATTATATACACACTCTGCTTACACATTAGTTGCATTGAAATGATTATCAAACAATAACGGTAAATAGAACTGAAATATTTTCAGTTCAATATCAGTAAAAATGTTCAATAAATATTTTATGAAAAAAATCTCAACAATAATTAATTAAATTTATTCGAAAACATTTACTAGAGATAATTTTATAGGAGTTTAATTCAATCAATACAAAACGGTATATGCATATTCATTTTCGTTCATTCTTATATTGTGGTTAATAACTACGACCATTCGTCAGCTGTGCGCTTTTAATTACGTATATTGTCCATAAGCTGTAAGAGTTAAACAGATTTTATTTTTTCCCAGAATTCAACACATCGGGCTTAAACGTCACGACCCACTCGAGAATTCAACCAAAAAAGTTACAAATACTTGATTTTTCCGTTATTAGAAGGAATATAAATTTAAAACTTTGCAAATGTGTTTTTTATGTTAAGATGAGCATAATTAGATGATAAGTAAAAAATCGCGGAATTTCCCTTTAACAAAAATGTATGCTTCTTTCGAAGGCAGATTGTGAGCGTAAATGAACGGTGACCCCATTTATTTAATTCATTTTTCTTTTAAGTATAAGATAAGTTTATTTATAGAAAAATATAGCGACATCCTATATTGAATTAAAAAAAAAATGATTTAGACCCGCGAGCCCCCTTAAGACACTATAATATGTATTCTCAATTGTTATACTACTTAATCAAATTTTATACAGCTACACGACAGTGTTTCTGGATTATTTAGAATGTAAAACTAACCCTTGAAATTTGTCATTGCAAACAGATCAAAGATTTGCAGGTAATTTAAAACTTCATCTACCAAATTTTCATTTAATCACGTAGAGGCTTATACCAATTGCTGTGTAGTATTATATTTATTTATATATTTATTTATATATTTCTATAACGATTATGTTATCTATCCAAGTCAATATTCTCATGCAGAGTTTTTGTGACCTCAACGAATGGTAAATGGTGATCACATAAAAAATTATATGCTTTTACCATGACATGGAGAGTTAAAGATAAAACAACTTTTTTGTGTTATAATTGTTCCGCAGTTAATGCAATAAACCGAAGGTTGAAACTGAAATATATATATATAAACAAGTCGACATTCCATTTTAAATTTTGTTCATAAAATTTAATTGTGTTTTGGTTTTTATTATCGCAGGCAAATCAAATGCACATTAGGAAAGAAGCACTTGCTGTAAGTATAACTTTATTGGATTACATACAAGAAGGATCTGAACGATGTTAACAAAGAAAAATTGACAAAGAAGTATATAATAAAAATGGAGTTAATAATATACAGCTGAAGAATTATATGCGCAAAAACACTGTTCATTTTAAAATTAAAAAAAAAAAACCCCAAAAAAACCGAAATTAAGATATACTTTAGATGATATGCGTAGTCGTTCAGGTAATAATCGAAATAAAATATCAATACGATTACATGAATGACTGTTTATTGTTGGGAGTACCGACGCTTCATATGTTTTTTCTTAAAGTTTAGTCATAAGATTTGATTTAAATCTCACGCCTGTAGTTGTTAGAGCTGTAATAGTTTTGAATACTTTCGAGTTAATTACTTTTCGCGATATACTTTGTGCGAATTTTTGCTTATAGAACAATAAGGCGAATGTAAATCGGCAACGAATATGTCAAATTTGTATCTTCATTTATATAAATACGAACACGCAAATATGCGAAAATCGCCAAAACAACACGCACCATAATCGATCAAGATGTCTAAAACACGAAACGCTATGAAAACAAATATCCGCAAATGAAGTTGGTTAAAAGTATACTTGAACTGGTTGGATGTTAAATACCGTCTGTTTTTTTTTTTCACATATAACAGTACATATTTATCTTACAGGTAAGGCAAGTTAACGACTGTGATTTCTTTTGCTACTTATCGTTAACCCTTAACGTAACTGTTGTGCGACAGTTGCTTTTCAGTTCCCTTTTTAATTTTTGTTACCTCATATTAGTATTTAACATTGAGAATGAAAATAGGGACAACAACTCAACTTAAGAGCCGGAAACAGACGAAGTACACCGATTGGTCTAAAAAACTAGCTAAAGAATGTCTGCACCTGTAGGATGTGGACTATTATAGGTGACTATGCGGTATGGGTTTCGTTCATTGTTGAAGGCAATAAGGTGACCTATAGTTATTAATTTCTGTGTGAATTGGTCTCTTATGGAGAGATGCCTCATTAGCAATCATACCACATCTTCTTTTTATATTCAAGATAGTCATGTTAATAGACAAAGCTATATATTTATATTTTCTATTTTATGCATGTAAGCCATGTTGGTTAGGAGACAAAATCAAAGGCAGCATTTATAAAACTAGATACCGCAAAGATAATTGTAGATAAATTTTGTTGCATTGGGCCCTATAGCATCACAGGAAAAGATTTCTGTTAAAATAAACGGACGACGACAACGATCTAAATTTCAGATCACGTAACATGCATAGTAGCAAAAATTAAAGACAAAAATAAGACTTATTAAGAAGAATAAATGTCGGAAATACAAATCAAAGTCAATCCGAAAGCAAAATTATAAAAAAAGATTAATTGTATATTACATATAAATATGTTTGAGTTAATTCAAATTCTTTAAAGTGTACAAGAAAAATATGTTTCCGAGGTATTTTCGAAAAGATAAAATTTTATTTTTAAAAAATTCAATTCTTTTAACGAATATTGATTAAATCAACATACTTAAATGCTACATATATATAGTATGCTAGAACAAAAAGAAATGTTATGCGTCTAACCCAAAAAAATAATATCATGTATAATCGGTAGATATATATTAAAGGTAAAACACCTTTATATTTTATTCTAATAATAATACTGAAACATTGCAACTAGTATTGGGTTTTTACAGACAATTTTAAATATTTTACCACTTCATGATTCATATTTTTAAAACATTCAGAAAATTTTGGTTGTTGGTTGTTTATTATACGGGTGCATTAAATAATGTGTGACTAGAATGAACATTTCAAGTCAGTCGTCATTCCGTCCGTAAGTGATGGGTAAATTTCCCTACCTTTTTTGTACCCAGTCAGGAATATGACAGTTGGTAGCCATTCGTTTGATGGGTTAGATCTTTTGATTTTGCCATTTGATTAGGGACTTTCCATTTTGAATTTTCCTCGGAGTTTAGTATTTTTGTGATTTGACTTTTCCCTCATTTAACCGACTGAAAAGTATGCATATATCGTAAACACACAGCTTCGTACGGATACAGAGGCCTTGTGTGCTGGTTGTATTTTTCTTTATTACGATGTGTGTTATACTATTTTTCTTTTTTAAACAATCGCGAAATCGTTTTCATAAACGTTTAAAACTTTTAACAAATACTTTTGCTGTACATTTTTGGTCCTCATTGCTCTTTAACTTTATTTGGCCTTTTTAACATTTTTTAAATGATTATGAGCGTCACTGACAAGTCTCTTGTAGACGAAACGGTGTAACTATAAAATTTTAATCTTGATAGCTTTGATGAGTTTATCTGCAAATTTGTTTTAAAGTATTTTTAGAGTAGAGAAAGATGACCTAATGTTAAATATAAAATATTTATATTTAAACCTTGTGTATCCACCTAGTTAAATGTTGAAGTTTTAGTTTATAAATATACATAATAAAGTAAATAAATTGCTCCAATTCATGCGACCTATTATCTTAAATCATATCAGTACATGTCCTACAAATGAGAACAAAACAAAATGTAAGGTTATTTTCCTTGTTACAATTTAGGACAACTTTAAGGTTTACTAAAAATTATAATTTCTCACGAGTCATGGTATTAATATAAATTGTATATAATGTATATAAATGTACAATTCACTATAAAAACCTAAAATTCCTTAGAGAAGAAATCTCACATGGCAAATATAATGATATTTTTTTTACCTTTTTTGTTTTTGTATTACATTTACGATAGTATCTGATTATTTTATAATTTGATTATATGTTTCATTAGTTTCTTCATCTGCAGTGTAATTCAATTTTTTTTGTGTGATTACAACGACTTCCAAAAAGTACACAAGTTTGTATTGTGAATATTAACAAACCTATGAGGAATTATTCTCTTGTTTTCTCAAATTGTATACGTGCAAAGTGTGTATTATTGGTCATTCTTGTAATAGGTTACGTTTAGGATAGTTATGTCATTATTGATAGAGGTTTGTTTTTGATGACAAATGTAGGTTTTGAACCAAGGTTTTAAATTGAGAAATTTGAAATCAGCTTTATTGAAGATTTACGGACGTAATCATGATAAATTCTACTTTTAACATGTTTAATAAACGTCTGTGTCACAAATGGCGACTCGTTGTACTCACAATTCTGTCGTGTGTAGAAATATTAAACCTGGTTTTGAAGCTAGGTAGCTAGATTCTGGTACTGAGATGACCTCGTTAGTCAAAATCGAAGTATCAGTCTAAATATGAGACGAAAAAGCCATGTCTGTTCTTTCTTTGTTTGGTTGCTGCCCCTGAATTGGTAATTTGAAGAAAATTTTGCAGCTTTTGGTTATTATTTTGAATAATATTATGGATAGAGATAAACTGTAAACAGCAATAATTACAGCAAAGGTAATCCAAAAAATAAGTCACAATGACCAAAATAGTCAATTGACCCTTCAGGAGTTATTGTTCTTTAAATTCAATGTTTAACAATTTACAGAAATTTTGTAAATTTTTACAAAATATTTTCCACAGTTACTACTTGGCCATGTAAGGGATAATTGTAAGCAGCAATATTGTTTAGTGAAGTAAGATCAACAAACACATCACCATCACCAAAACACAATTTTGTAATGAATCCATATGTGTTCTTTGTTTAATATGCACATCGACCAAGGTGAGCGACACAGGCTTCTAGTTTAAGACAAAACAATATCAAGATGTTAGATTTATGTATTAATCAACTGTGTATTAAATTCTATGTGACCTTGGTATTACGAAAGGTTGCAAAATATCTTTTACTATTTATTTTCGAATAATTTGCGATATATAGAAACCGAATCTATAAATAAATAGGTTTGACATACACAATATTTTTTGGAATATTATTTTACAAGGGAACTATTTAAGTTCAGATAATAATACACATGATACATGTCTATTGGATTGTATGTTAAATATTCAAATTAATTGGTAGCCTTGAATATTTAAAGTAACACATCATAATAAAGCCGTAGTAAATTGAATTTTGAAAAGTTAGAAGAGATTGCATTTGCGTTTTAACATTTGATACTCATTAAATTATAATTTTAGTTGTCGTTCATTTCGGCATGAAAAATCCAAAGATATGTAAAAAGCTGTATGGAATTGATAAATAGAACAAACGAATCTGCAATTGTTATCATTTACTTCCTACTAATGCAGATCTTGGTCACTAAGATTGTGGTAGAGAAGTCGATAATACAAAGGAAGATGAAAATAATATTTTTTTTAGCTGAAGGGGTCCCTAGTCTCATCATATAATACCCTTAACTTGACACTTTATCTTTTCTAACGTGCAATGCCCATTGTCTTAAGTCTTTTATAACCACAGCATCAAGTAAAATCATGTTTGTTCCCGACCTTGTGCACCCTTACATGTAGAATGAATCATGACAAAATAAACAATAAAAGGTGTTTACAAGTTTCAGTTCCGTGTACGTTATATTTCCTCATAAAAAGAAAGCATTTAATTTCATTTAACGGTTAACGATAAAGAAAAAAAAACCAACCTCTTACGATGACAATACCTAAACTGAAATCAAAACTGTATATTCTTAAGAAATGCATAAAATTAAATTGCTGTCATGATAGGCAAATAATACATGTATATGAAACCATGCCATATTTATGACAACATGTAAACAGATCACAGAATAACATTTGTTAGAAGCATGCAGTAAGATATACTATTATTCAAACATTCTTAACATGTTAAATGCTGCCGGAACTTGATTGATATTTGATACTTTTTGTTTGTGTGCAATTTGTGAGTTTAAACAGTGGATGGATTTTAACAAAATTAAATTTCAATTGAAAATGAAACTGGTATTACATGGTTCATTAAATAATATCAAAACTGTTTCTTTCTGTTCAACTTTTGCGTGAGTTCTATTCTTCCCGTAAGTTTATATACGGATTTAACACTGGGTCTATCTTGGTAGGGTGACTACCCTATTGTTAAGACGGGTATTTGTTGCACGATATCATCCGTTCAAACAAAAATAAATAAAAGTAACAGTTGTATACCACTGTTCGAAATTCATCAATCGATTGAGAAAAAAAACAACAAATAAGAGTTACAAACTAAAACTGAGGGAAACGCATCAAATATAAGAGAATTATGACACAACAGAAACAGACCATTAAAATGTAACACACATAGAAACGAACTATAATATAACAATAGCCATTTTCCTGACTTTCTAGAGGACATATTAAGAAAAACAATGGTGGGTACCTTGAAGATCCTATAAGTCTTTAAGGATCTTCAAGGTACGCTCCATGACTTTCTAAGCATTAGTGCTCCAATCGAATCTTCCTATTTACTTAACTTTCAATTAAGAATTGAATGCTCTTTTTTGTAAATTTATTGGGGTGTAAAAGCGTTGACCGAAGTACATTTTGTATGAAGCGTTACAAAATAAAGCATTAAATACTTATAATTACATCTTTACCTATAGGATCATAAAAACACGCCTTTTATCAAGTTTTTATATCATTTACCTGTGCACTTTATTGTGGGACCTCGTGTCATCATGAATAAAAAGTTGCATTGTGTAATGCAATTGATTAAGGAATATCACGAGATTGCTAGTTAGCCAATCAGAATAACGTATTATAATGAAACATACATCTAATGTAATTATAGAGTAATAGGCAATTGTTACATATTGCTCATATGCAAATCGTTATCTGTTATGGGTGTCATGCTGGTTGATTAACCAGCAAATGCACTTGAAATAAATCTCTAAAAAAATGATACATACGTGTTAAGACAATATATTCATTGATAAATGTAAAACGTGAAAATTTGTAAAATAATCGTAATGTAAGGACAATAACTATTATACTATGTAAGGCGTTAACTGTGAGTTGCAGTCATTTATGGTTTTATACGTTTTTTTGATTATCATTTAGACATTTTTATTTCTGTTCTTGCGTGATTGAAGCAGAGATAAAATTGTCCCAAATAGTAATTTAAAAGCAATTTTCCTGGATGTCTTTATTAAAATGATTGATAACCACAGGTTTTATAGATATTGCATTTGCTTTTCATAGTTTCAATATATCAGTAAAAAAAATTGCGTTATTATAATGTTACAGGTCAGAACCTCCTACAACGAGTTAATTTATGGTTTCAGTAATCATTATGTTCTTGTTGGTGCTTAATAGGTCATCAATTTTACTCCTATTCAGTTTACAGATTTTTCAAAGTTTTCAATTTCTGAAAGAATGTCATATACAGGCAATAGTAGTGAATTGACGGTTTAAAATTATTTATATGTTGATCATGTTTTCCTGATCATTTTTCTGTTTCCAGTTTTTGTAAATCTATAAGTATTCAATGTAGTAAGTAAAACGTAGGAATTTTAAGAATATGTTTTTTTCAGGCAAACATGACGTCAAATTAACTGTTCTATATGCATCCATTTTTGAGTCCTACATACAACCTCGGTCATATTGACGTATTTTCAGAACATGTATTGGTGGTAAGTTTTGAAGCTGCAGCATACTTCGTTACAATACAACATATAAGATGATAGACTAAATACAATAAATTGGTCAGAAATCATCATTTGAACAATATCTTTGTTGACTTTTATCACTGACAAACATGAAACTGTATGCGTTCTGAACATTCCGTGAAAGTAATGCTTTTACTTTTAATTCAAGAAAGCAAATCTCACACTACAATTATTATTGTGACCAATTTTGATTTCGATGAGTGCAATATATTTAAAGGAAAATAGAAGAATAACAGACGACAGACCGACAGTGATAAGAAAAGCTCACACTGGACCTCTGCAAATACAAAATGTTTGACTTGTATAAGGTTTTTAAAGGTTGACATTGGTAGACATCAATTGACTATTTCATTACTCATAATTATTTCCAATTCTATTCATACAAAATTGTTTACAGGGGAAATTTACACATATTCCTTTAATATATTTTTAAACTTCTTCATTGAAAAAAGCATTATCAAAAATAAGGTGACGACTAGTTTTTTTTTTAGAATAGGTAGAAACAACGTATTGTTATACATCCATATATATGGGATTTAATCATTATTAAAGTGAGCATTGAGAAGTGATGACACGTTTAATTTTGTTCCGCAATGGTGCTCTTATTACTATTCTTCTTTTAACAGCTGGAGTGTTTGCAGGTAGGTATCAAACTAATTATTTTTATTTATCTATGCATCGTAACCATGCATATAATTTATGATGGTCTTTGATCGAAATTACGACGCTGGTAAATGATTGAGGATTTTTTTCTGATGTTTTTTTGCTATAAATAGATAAATTGTAAAATAAGAAAAAATCGGTTATTGTAAGTAAGTTTTGTTAAACCAGGTTGAAATGCTGAAATACAAGAATTTCAATTGAACAAAACGATTGTTTTTAAAATCACATGTTTATAAAAGGCCTTTCGTGCATTATATAACCACAAGTGCCATTACAGAGCTAATTACCTTTAATTTGTGTTGGTTAATGCCCGGGTGTCACAATTTCTGTAATGTGTAATTTCGGGCTAAATCCATATCAACGGTAGGCATTTGTCTTTATTTTCAAGTGAAACTTAAACACACTCTTAAAGTAACAATAGTATGTATTTCATTGGGTGAATTCATACGCTCCCATGACTTTAATATGTATTTTCTACTTCGCCCCAATGTTTTGAATATTATGAACTAAAATCAATGTCGAATATCATACTAACAGCACGTTTTATGCACTTGTGCAACTTAAAAAATACTGTGAACAAATGGTCGGTTTGCATGTGTATTTATGTCCGGTCATTTGGGATTAAACAAATGGCAAAATCAGAAATAGTTTGCATAACGAATTGTCTTTTTTATCATATGAACGGATTTAATCTTTACAATCATCTTGCCTATCTGTAAGTATATGTGCTTTCTTTTCATCTTGCAGTTTAAACCTGTACTCCTCATACTTGAAATTGAGAATGAAAATGGGGAATGTGTCAAAGATACAACTACATTACCAAAGGGCGGAAGACAGTCGAAGTCTTCCTATTGTTCCTCAACACAGCGAGAAAATCTCACACACAGAGGCGGGCTCCAGAGGGTTTTCAAACAAAAATATGTTCTTATTCATTGTAAATGGATATTATTCTAAACTCCAAATCATATAAATGATCTAAAATTAAAAATTATACAAGACTTACAATAGCCAGAGGCTCTTCACTTCGGACAAGAGCAAAAAAGCGGCCAAATCACATTACAAATGTATATGATTTAGAAAAAAATCACTATTTGAACGCACTACTGAGTAAATGATGTATATGAATAATGCTATTGATACACGAAGGATAATATTGAGGATAATATCTAGTATCAAACACATATTAAGAATTGAATAGTTAATTGTTATTTGTAAATATTATGTTAAGGTGGGGCAATATGAATTCTTTCCGTATTCTAAAGTAACACACATTAAACTCAAACCTTGATTATGTCATTTTAGCAAAACAAACATAATGTGCAAATAGAATTTTTTGTCAAATAACTAAAATTAGTAAGAGGCAATAGCTATAAATCAAAGTTCAGTTTAAAAGTAGATATATAGGTTAAGAGACAAACAAGGTTATGAAACAAAAAGAGAAAAACGTCCTGTTAAAAACAAATCAAAACACAAAAAGTTATATATTTCTCCTTCCTTTCTGTTGTTCATATTGATATATTTTAAGAAAGAAATTAATTTATTAATTTTCCCCCTTAACTAAAATTATTTACAACAGTCGTAAATCTTTTAGGATGAAAATAAATGAATGTGGTTAGTTCAAAGTGCTTTGATGGATTTAACTTTAGGCGGGGTCTATTTTTTTCTAACTTTATTGTCTATCATCGTCCTTTGTATCCCAATGAATTCTTTAGAAACTATGTAGTAACGCTTTGACAACTAGATAATTAGTTTGTTTGGTGTTTAATGCTCTTCAAATACTTGTTAATTAATTGTTGCCTAATCTAGTTTGCTAATGGATAGCATACATATCCTCATAATTAATTCAATTGAAGGGGGGATAAACAGATTTAATAAAAGTGTAATACTAAATAGTTTTCTAAAGAATTCATTGTGATTCAAAAGATAATAATAGACAATAAAGTAGTAGAGAAGATGGTCGAGCAGACTTTTAACAAGGCTAGTAGTGATATTTGTCAAGGATATTTTCCTTATTATGCTTTTTGCCAGAACCAGAATTATAATTTAGTACGCCAGACGCGCGTTTCGTCTACATAAGACTCATCAGTGACGCTCTTATCAAAACAGCTATAAATGTATTAAAATGTTTTTCATGTTGATAAAATAAAGACATCTTCAATAAATAAACAGGAAGGATTAGTCATCTGACAGTAAAAAAGTATGTAACGCTCCTATATTCATATATTCTCTTCGCATAGGTTATTTTATATAGCTTTTGTCGTATGAAGGACATTTTTTTTGCATGAAATTTACCATGATCAAATTTACATTTATCGTAATATTAGGGGACATGATGATCATGATTTGCAACTTTCTAATTGTTTACATAAAAGAAAGCATTTTTTTAATAGATCCATGTACAAATCATTCTTTGATTGAGAATGAAGAGAAAAGATCGTCAGCATACACTTATAATTTCGACACTGATTTCGCATTTAGTGATGATGCATTGGAAGAGGGGTGGTACAAAGTTATCAGCAAGTCAGGGACGGAAATACCGACTGAAGCACCCGATACATTCAAATGTGGAACGTGGTATCCAATATGGCTAGATGGTAACTACAACAAACTAGTTTGAATAGAAAACATATTACATATCTTAGGAGGATGATCGAAGCCTCAGTACCTTCTTAACATATTTTTAATAAAAACAGATTCTTTAATTTTCGATTTATTTTTACAAAATCATGGACACTATACCAATGTGTTGATAACTGTTTTTTTTGAAGCCTTCAATTGAAATCCAATATAATTCCGAAGTGACAAATTTTTATACAATTTTAAGTTCGGAAATTTGCAGAAAGTCTGCAACTCAAGATATTGTCCTTTAAAGCATTTGTTTTTGAATGAAGATTTTGATGTTTTAATTACATCATTTTCAAAGTGCCAATATGCCAATGTTATTGAATTCCATCTTGTTGTTTAGGAAAGTCTATACCATTCAGAAAAAGACAAAAAGTCTTACAATTTGTACTTTATTTGACCTTTTTATCTTTTTTGAAATGTGTGTCTACTGAAAACACTATAAGCCTTATGTCCATGATTAGTTAATTTCATTAACATTTAGATATGCATTTAAAAACGCTTTTCACAGATCAACCAAAACAAATAAAAAAGTAAAGAGATTGCGTCTGTTTGTCATTTTGTGACGATTATGATCATCCAAAAAGGTATACATAAACAGAGAAGCAAAAAAACACAAATGGACATTCAAGCTCATTAGTCGGGAAAACAGTTGACCATGATGTGACGAGAAAGATTGCAAAAATATCAGAAGACAAAACACTGCAAACAAAACCGAACGAGCGCTATGCAAAATGAACCCCACCAATAACTGATGGTGTTCCTAATCTTTGTCGGTTTCCTAAACGTAGAAAAGCTTTTATCAGCTGGCTCCTCTCCCTTGCCTTTAATATATCATAAGGTCCAATGAAATGCAGAGTAGCTTTGTCTTCTGGACCTAATTTATCTTTGATATGATTACAATACCTGGGTGATGTAGACAGGCATGTTATCAGTATCTGAAAAGAAAAATCAGTTATACTTAATTAGTATACTACTAGAAAGTTACTTGTTACCTGCCCAAGAGATGGTATAAAAGACACTTTAAAGTTCTGATATTTGTGAATATAGCACACTGGAAAAAAAGTAGAAGTACCCAGTGATCTTGCTCCACAAAATGATACCCCTCCCCCTTGCAAAGTCCATGATTTGCTAAGGGGAAACCCTAAAAATAATTTTAATAAAAAAATTAAAGAACCTCACATACCCCACACCCCCACATTGTCACTTAACAAACAAAATCTCACCAGATTCCTAAGTTCAAAGACTCATAACTCTACAAAAGTCAACTGATAAAAATTTTCTTGTGGATATGCACAATTAACATATAATGTCCTCATAAACTACAAAGTTTCAACTGTTGCAGTAGTATAATTGGGCCAAAAAAGTTCTAAGGGGCATAACTCCTAGAAAAAAAATTGAATCGTAATTTCCTGCAATAAGCTCATCTACATATTAGTATGTCCTTATTATCTACAAAGTGTCATGAAATTTTGTTGTGTGGTTTCAGAGAAGTTGCGATGACAAACTGTTGCAGTAGTATATTTTGGCCAAAATTCTAAGTTAAAGGGGCATAACTCCTACAATAAAAATTGAATCATAATTTCCTGCCGATATGCACATCTACATAGTAAGTCCTTATTATCTACAAAGTTTCATGAAATTCTGTTGTGTGGTTTCAGAGAAGTTGGGATGACAAACTGTTGCAGTAGTATATTTTGGCCAAAATTCTAAGTTAAAGGGGCATAACTCCTACAAAAAAAAATTCGTAATTTCCTGTCGATATGCACATCTACATAGTAAGTCCTTATTATCTACAAAGTTTCATGAAATTCTGTTGTGTGGTTTCAGAGAAGTTGGGATGACAAACTGTTGCAGTAGTATATTTTGGCCAAAATTTTAAGTTAAAGGGGCATAACTTCTACAAAAAAAAAAATCGTAATTTCCTGTCGATATGCACATCTACATAGTAAGTCCTTATTATCTACAAAGTTTCATGAAATTCTGTTGTGTGGTTTCAGAGAAGTTGGGATGACAAACTGTTGCAGTAGTATATTTTGGCCAAAATTCTAAGTTAAAGGGGCATAACTCCTACAAAAAAAAAATTCGTAATTTCCTGTCGATATGCACATCTACATAGTAAGTCCTTATTATCTACAAAGTTTCATGAAATTCTGTTGTGTGGTTTCAGAGAAGTTGGGATGACAAACTGTTGCAGTAGTATATTTTGGCCAAAATTTTAAGTTAAAGGGGCATAACTTCTACAAAAAAAAAATCGTAATTTCCTGTCGATATGCACATCTACATAGTAAGTCCTTATTATCTACAAAGTTTCATGAAATTCTGTTGTGTGGTTTCAGAGAAGTTGGGATGACAAACTGTTGCAGTAGTATATTTTGGCCAAAATTCTAAGTAAAAGGGGCATAGCTGCTACAAAAAAAAAAAATCGTAATTTCCTGTCGATATGCACATGTACATAGTAAGTCCTTATTATCTACAAAGTTTCATGAAATTCTGTTGTGTGGTTTCAGAGAAGTTGGGATGACAAACTGTTGCAGTAGTATATTTTGGCCAAAATTCTAAGTTAAAGGGGCATAACTCCTACAAAAAAAAATCGTAATTTGCTGTCGATATGCACATCTACATAGTAAGTCCTTATTTGTTGTGTGGGGTATAATAAACTGCTGACACAGAGAAATGTCTTGCTGTCAGCAGAAAATTCTGAAAAAGACAATTTGAGGGACAGCAGCATTGACAATTAATACGAAGTCGCTAGACCATGACATCGGGGCAGGGCATCCAAATAACTAAACTGATTTGTACTGATAGTAATGCAATTTTATAGAAAATATCATTTATCTATCAAAAGGGATCATTAATTTTACTGGACTGAAAGTATTGATCATTTAAGAGTTGATCGAAACATTTTAATCAATAAGCTATATATTAACATTACCTTTGTCTCATGGAGCAAAAGGCCAAGACATTGTTTTATGAAGCAAGAATTGCCTAGTCCAATGATCAGCTGTCCAACATGTTGGCTAAATCCTCTTATCTTTGATGGATCCATAGTTTGAAGTGTCTCCTTATCAATAGCCTCTGGTTTTTGTCTAGTATCATGAATCTTTTGATCAACTAATGAATCATTGGTTGAAACTTTAACCTAAGAACAAGGAAAACCATATAGGACCCACTAATTCATAATTAATAACTACTGTACATTCAGAAATTATTGCAAGGTTTCTTTATACAAATAATTTGACTGGTTTAATATCGCAATAATAACTAGAGGCTCTTAAGAGCCGGTGTTGCTCACCTTGGTCTATGTGTTGCAGTGCATATTAAACATAGGACACTCTACATTTTTTAAGACAAGAATAGAATTCATGACAAAACTCTCTGTTTTTGTGTCAGTGACTTGTTTGTAGAACTTACTTTACTAAACATTCTTGCTTACAGTTATCTCTATCTATAATGAGCTTGGCCCAGTAGTTTCAGAGCAGAAAATTTTTGTAGAAGATTAACTCCTGAAGTGGTCAATTGACAATTTTGATCATGGTGACTTATTTGTAGAGCTTACTTTGCTGTTTACAGTTTATCTCTTTCTATTATAATATTCAAGGTTATAACCAATAAACTGCTTCGCTGAGCGCAGCTGGATACGCCCCCAGAGGTCCAACCCTGAACAGTTGGGGCAAAAATGGACACAATATTCAAGCTTGATACAGGTCTGAATTTGGATTGTAATTAAATATTTGACATATTATAGGTTTCTGAATAAATGTAGCCAAAGAACTTGGAATTGGTTATATGAATAAAACCCCAAAACTCGGAAACGGTAATTCTGAAATTTATAAAAAATGAAAGGGAGCTCACGTCAATAGATATAAACAATTCACCAAAGTTTCATGCATATTGGTTAAAGTTTTTTTGAGTTAATGCATAGATGCCAACCCCCTTTTGACACAATCAGTAACAAACTATCAAATTTTCCGTATTTTTGAAAAGTTTTCAGTAATCATTCATAAACGTGCATTTACCAATAAAAATTACTGACGAGTGGTTGCAAAGTGATGTACACTAAAATTTGTCATTTAACATGTTGTCTGTAGTATGTTTTCCATTCATTAATTGTTCAGATGTTCTCGACTCAAACATTTTTGTTTTGTCAAGGAGAAGTAGAGAAAGCGGGAAATCTACTTAATAAAATGCAAGTTTGCCTCTTCGGAAGTCAGTTAGTTACCCAACAATAGGTTGATAACTCCCGTGAAACCGGATGCATTACATTGGCGTTTCCTAAATACTGGACCAGGACGGAAAAGTAATGATAAAAATCCGCGTTTTACAAAATTGAACGTCGATGATTGGGAATCCGTAACTATTCGACTTTGACCGTAATAGCGTAGTTTTTATCGCAAAATCTGAAAAACTACGGAAAAATCGTAATGGTTGGCATCTATGGTTAATGTCCGACATGTTGACGAAGGACTGACGGACAGACGGTCAACGGTATACCATAATACGACCCGTAAACGGGCATATAAAAACTGCAAAATTTCCTTAAAATTAACAATTCAGGGGCAGCAACCCAACAACAGGTTGTCTGATGCATCTGAAAATTTCAGGGCAGAAAGATTTGTACCTGATGAACAATTTTACTCCTTCTCAGATTTGCTCTAAATGCTTTAGTTTCAGATATATAAGCCAAAAACTGCATTTTACCACCAGGTTCTATTTTTAGCCATGGCAGCCATCTTGGTCAATGGGTGTAGTCATCAGATACATTTTTTAAAGAAGATACCCTAAGCATAATTTAGGCCAAATTTGGTTTAATTTGGCACAGTAGTTTCAGAGGAGATTTTTGTAAAAGACTACAATAAAATGCTCCGCTGGGCGCAGCTTGATACGACCGCAGAGGTCGAACCCTGAACAGTTGGGGCAAGTATGGACACAACATTCAAGCTTGATACAGCACTGAATTTGGATTGTGATTAAATATTTGACATAGCATAGGTTTCTGACACAGAATGTGCTCTAAGAACTAAAAAATTTTTTAATTTACCTATTCAAACCATATCATTATCATTTGCTTTTATATATAAATCAGAAATAACCAATTTAAAATGGAAAATTTTAAAGTAAAAAAAAGTAAAAAAAAATCCCCCCCCCCTTATTTTGTGAACCCCCTTATGATTCATCACCCCCAAACTCAATCCCAGCCTTCCCTTTGTGGTATGGTACCTTGCAGTACAATTTCATAGAGATCTATACACCTGAACACAAGTTATTGTCTGGAAACTAGAAAAATGCTTGTTTTTTTGGCCCCTTTTTGGCCCCATATTCCTAAACATTTAAAGCAATTACCCCCAAACTCAAACCCAGCTTTCCCTTTGTGATATGGAACCTTGTAGTACAATTTCATAAAGATCCATACACTTACACACAAGTTATTGTCCTGACTCTAGAAAAATTCTTGTTTTTTTACCCTTTTTGGCCCCTAATTTCTAAAATTTTGAAGCAATTACCCCCAAAATCAATCCCAGCCTTCCCTTTGTGGTATGGTACCTTGCAGTATTATTTCAGAGAGATCCATAACTTGAACACAAGTTATTGTCTGGAAACTAGGAAAATGCTTATTTTTGGCCCCCTTTTCTTAAACATTTGGGCAATTACCCCCAAACTCAATTCCAGCTTTCCCTTTGTGATATGGAACCTTGTAGTACAATTTCAGAAAGATCCATAGACTTACACACAAGTTATTGTCATGAAACTAGAAAAATGCTTGTTTTTTGCCCCTTTTTTGGCCCCTAATTCCTAAAATTTTGAGGCAATTACCCCCAAAATCAATCCAAACATTCCCTTTGTGATATGGAACCTTCCAGTACAATTTCAGAGAGATACATACACTTGCACAAGTTATTGTCTGGAAACTAGAAAAATGCTTATTTTTGGCCCATTTTTGGCCCCTTATTCCTAAACGTTTTGGGAAATTACCCCCAAACTCATTTCCAGCTTTCCCTTTGTAATATGGACCCTTGCAGTACAATTTCAGAAAGATCCATACACTTACACACAAGTTATTGTCATGAAACTAGAAAAATGCTTGTTTTTTGCCCCTTTTTTAGCCCCTAATTCCTAAAATTTTAAGGCAATTACCCCCAAAATCAATCCAAACATTCCCTTTGTGATATGGAACCTTTTGGTACAATTTCAAGAGAGATCCATACACTAACACACAAGTTATGTCAGGGAGTTACAAAAATGCTTATTTTTGGCCCCTAATTCCTTAACTGTTGGTACCATAATCCCCAAAATCAATCCCAACCTTCCTTTTGTGGTATTGAACCTTATGGTAAAATTTCATAGAGATCCATTCACTTAAACTAAAGTTAGAGTGCGAAAACCAATCGGTCTTCGGACGACGACGACGTCATACCAATATATATATATATATATACGACCACAAATTTTTTTTGCGGTCGTATAAAAATTTACGAAAAATTGTGAAAAAATGACTTTAAAGGGCAATAACTCTTTTTGGGGTGAATTGACAATTTTTGTCATGTTTGACTTATTTGTAGAGCTTACTTTCATGACTTTGCTGAACAATTTTTCTGTTTACAGTTTATCTCTATCTATCAGTCAGGGGCGTTACTTAAACAAGTTATTTTTTTTAATTACCTAATATATAAGTAATTTTTTATTTTAAAAATAATAAAATTACTTAATAGAGTTATTTTAATTTTCAATAGAAACATAGACTAAATGTAGTTTTCATGATTTTTAAAACACCATTTTATATGATAAAATAAAGAATTTATCAGATTTGAGAGGAGTATAGAGATAAAGGGTTACTTTGAAAATAATGACAAAAATATTATTTGAATAAGTTATTTTTAACATTTTTGAAAAAAAATAGCAATTACACTTACCTATTAAAGGCACATAATTGAATTAGGTTACAAATTATAAATAACTTCAGGTCTTAATTAATTCACAAGTATCAATCTATTTATATCAGTCTACCTTCAAGATTTTAGAGGAAAATGATAATTTAATAGTCCCAAGAGACCAATCTTTGACCCAGAAGCGTCGTTATGAAAGATAAGTGCGTTGGAAAGTTAATTAGTGTTTCTGAAGAATTAGTTTTTATATATCAAGGGAAAAATAACCAGATAACTGTGAAAATTATTTAAAGCTAGTAAAATCTGTATTCTTAAACACCTATAAAAATAATATTTAGAAAAATAACTTATATAAGTTATATTTAAATTAGCCTCGTTTTCAACATTACTTGTATAGGTAATTTTAATTGTTACTTGTTTAAGTAATGGCCCTGACTGATCTATTATAATATTCAAGATAATAACCAAAAACTGCAAAATTTCCTTAAAATTACAAATTCAGAGGCAGCAACCCAACAACGGATTGTCTGATGCATCTGAAAATTTCAGGGCAGATAGATCTTGGCCTGATGAACATATTCACCCCCATGTCAGATTTGCTCTAAATGCTTTAGTTTCAGAGATATAAGCCAAAAACTGCATTTTACACCCATGTTCTATTTTTAGCCATGGTGGCCATCTTGGTTGATGGGCGGGGTCATCGGATAGTTTTTTTTATAACTAGATACCCTAAGGATGATTTAGGCAAAGTTTGCTTTAATTTGGACCAGTAGTTTCAGAGGAGATGATTTTTGTAAAAGTTAAGGGACGACGACGACGATGGACGCCAAGTGATGAGAAAAGCTCACTTGGCCCTTTGGGCCAGTTGAGTAAAAATTGCATTCTGATATCTGATACATAGTTTATATTTTCATGGTACATGTTCATGGATTTTAGTTTTTTGAAAAAAATCAGTGGAGAAATTTTAAGCCATCTGATATAAACCTTCGATATAAATTCTTTAAATATTTGGCAAGAATAGTACACAGGAGAGCACTTACAAGACTAGACTTAAGAAATCTGCATACATTGGAAATGAAAATTAATTGTTGACACACAAGCCTGAAATTTTTTTACTTTATTTATATATGAAGAAGTACCTCTGCAACTGTCATTATCTGTATCTGTGTTACATCCGTTACATCAAGCATTTCATTTGATGAAATTATGAAAGTTAAGTCTGGAACTGCCACAACACGTACATCCTTGATCATGGTTTCCTCGACCAATCCTATACTACAAAAAGAACCATTTTCAAAATTAACCTTTCATCATTTTCATATACAGGGTACCAGGATTTGATAATTTAGGTCGAGTCAATCGATTGCGATCTTGTTTTAATCAGTTATTTAAGGTGGTTACAATATTTCATGGATTTTAAATATGTCAAGGGCTAAATATTTTTGTGAGGTTTTTTGTTCATGCTTTTCTTGTCACTGATTTTGATCTTCCTTAATGTTTATAGGACAAGGTACAATTTGGGGTAAAATTTTCCTTAACATAAACTGTAATCCAATGAAATATTTGGCTTCTATTCTTGTATGAAATATTTGCCTTTCATTGGTTACACAACCATAAATAGAGGCTCTAAAGAGCCTGTGTCCCTCACCATGGTCTATGTGCATATTAAACAAAGGACACAGATGGATTCATGACAAAATTGTGTTTTGGTGATGGTGATGTGTTTGTAGATCTTACTTTACTGAACATTCTTGCTGCTTACAATTATCTCTATCTATAATGAACTTGGCCCAGTAGTTACAGTGGAAAATATTTTGTAAAAAATTACAAAAATTTACAAAATTTATGAAAATTGTAAAAAAATGACTATAAAGGGCAATAACTCCTTTAGGGGTCAATTGACAATTTTGGTCATGTTGACTTATTTGTAGATCTTACTTTGCAGTACATTATTACTGTTTACAGTTTATCTCTATCTATAATAATATTCACGATAATAACCAAAAGCTGCAAAATTTTCTTAAAATTACCAATTCAGGGGCAGCAACCCAACAACGTGTTGCCTGATTGGTCTGAAAATTTCAGGGCAGATAGATCCTGACCTAATGAACAATTTTATCCTGCAAGATTTGCTCTAAATGCTTTGGTTTCAGAGATATGAGCCAAAAACTGCATTTTACCCTATGTACTATTTTTTAGCCATGTCAGCCATCTTGGTTCGCGGGCGGGGTCATCAAACACATTTTTGAAACGAGTTACCCTTATGATGATTGTGGACAAGTTTGGTTAAATTTGTCTAAGTAGTTTCAGAGGAGAAGATTTTTGTAAAAGATTACAAAAATTTACGAAAAATGGTTAAAAATTGACTATAAAGGGCAATAACTCCTTAAGGGGTCAACTGACCATTTTGGTAAAGTTGACTTATTTGTAGATCTGTCTTTGTTGAACATTATTGCTGTTTACAGTTTATCTCTATCTATAATAATATTCATGATAGAAGTTTCCATGTCAAAATTAGACCTTCTTATTCAGTGACTCATACTATAGTAAGTCATTTTTGTGTTTGAAACAATTGACAAAGGTATCAACTAACTGGATCTGGATGGTAAGTATTACTTTTGATTTCACAGCACTCACTTCATACTAACAACATTTCACTTGAGCAATCTGCTAAAACATTTTACCAGTTGATCAGTTAGTTGGAGAAGAAATCTAACTGCAATTTGGTAAACTGTTTTGGCCATTGCTATTGTGATACCCCAAAGGTCACTGGATAAGCACAGTAATAAGTTTTTTACATCTTGTGTTGAAAACCTGAGGACTGACAGATGTATGAGCAAAACTCATGATTATGCAAAATTAAATCAATTTGTACAAAAGAAATTTACTAAGTCAGAACAAGTAAAATTTTCAATTCCACCAGTCACAATAAATGGTCTATTTAATGAGATGATCAAACTTGACATTAATAAATCCACCGGATCTGATAACATAGGACCAAAAATTTTAAAATTGAGTGCTCCTTTCATAACGTCATCTTTAACTTACATTTTTAACAGAATAATAGATACAAGTACATTACCCAGTGTTCTAAAGAATGCAAGAGTAACCCCTGTTTTTAAAGCTGGTGAAAAATTCATGGCAACAAATTATAGACCAATTTCTGTACTTCCCGTTTTATCAAAACTTTTAGAAAAGCATGTTTCAAAACATTTGTATGACTACCTAAAAAGATTAGATCTTTTACACCCAGCACAGTCTGGGTTTCGACAAGAACACTCTTGCCAAACTGCCCTTATCAATATCATAGATAAATGGATACAGGATATGAATGATGGTAATATCAACTTAGCAGTCCTGTTGGATTTTAAGAAAGCTTTTGATGTAGTAGATCATGATATTCTCTGTAAAAAACTTGAAATTTATGGATTTGATAATACTGCTGTTTCTTTTTTTAAATCATATTTGAATGAAAGAACTCAACAAGTACAAATTGGTAATGCTCATTCTGAAAAACTTTATATCAAGTATGGTGTCCCCCAAGGCTCCATATTAGGCCCCCTTCTGTTTATATTATACATAAACGACCTTCCTATTTATATGCAAAATTGTTGCACTGATTTATATGCCGATGATTCAACTTTACATCTTTCTGGTAATTGTTATCAAACTCTACAGTCAAAGGTACAAGAAGATTTACATGGTGTAGAGGAATGGTGCAATGATAACAATATGTTCATCAATAAAAATAAAACAAAATATATGATTATTGGAACGAAGCAAAGAGCAATGCCACATTACAATGAGAGTTGTTTAACTATTAACAATCAAGTGATACAATCTTCCACATGTGAAAGTCTTTTAGGCATTAAAATTGACCCTTCCCTCACATGGACAAACCAAATTGATGTGATCTGCTCAAAAATATCATCTAGACTATATCTACTATTAAAGATTAAAAAATTTCTAAATCTAGACTGCAGAAAATTATTCTATAATGGTTATATCTTGCCACTAATTGATTATTGTTGTATAGTGTGGAGTAGTTGTAGCAGTGAGGGTTTAAAAAGGATATTAAAATTACAAAAGAGGGCTGCTAGATTAATACTAGAAACAGACCCATTCGCTCCTTCTGCACCCTTATTCAAACATTTAAACTGGATGACAGTTGAACAGAGAATAAAATATCATAAGTTAGTGATGACATTTAAGTGCATTAAAAATGATGCCCCATCATATCTTACTAACAAGTTTCATTATGTTTCAGACAGAAATCCATACCCCTTGAGAAATGCTGTTCAAGGAAACCTCATACTCCCTAAACCAAAAACAGAATTGTTCAAAAAATCTTTTATGTATTCTGGACCATTCTTGTGGAATAATTTGCCAATACCGTTAAGAAATATTACAAATGTTAATTCTTTCAAATACAAAATAACAGATCATTTATTGAAATCAACCTAGCTATATCAATAATATTAAAAACTGATCATGTCATCATGTTTATTTTTTTCATCACATTTTATCAAGTTGTATTAAACATTATTATCATACTTGACTTTTTATACTAATGTATGCAATGTATATGTTTGCATTTTGTTTGATTTCTCATGATGAGGGCCTCAGGGAAGATTAGTTATATAGCTAACTGTGTAACCCTCTTAAAATAAAGTATTGTTGTTGTTGTTGTTGTTGTTGTCCACTTAAAAAACACACCAAAATGTGTCTATATGAAGTGAAAACATCCATTGTTTATGAATGCTTATCGTGTCAATATTTTTAAATCACTTAAACCTGTCGAGCATTATTAAATATTGATTCGTATTCACATATATGTTGTTTACAAATCCAATCAATATTAATAAAGGAACAGTAGTTTTGTTTTGTTGTTGTTAAAATGGGACAGTAACTATATAATCATGATAATAGCCCAGATACCATTTATGTAGGAAGCAGGCCATGCGATACCCTCCTATATTATTAAGATATTTAACGTTTGGCATCACTGGGGTATATTTGTGCAAAAAAAGTTCACTTATAATTAATAAACGATAAATTTAACTGTACAAAACTAATCAATTACAATTTTTATGTTCATTCTAAGTATGCATGACATATTTGCCACTAAGCAACCAAGAGTTAAATTATGCGTTGCAAATTAACAAACCGCGTTGCACAAACTTATGCTAATCAAAGCATTGTCAATGTTGTGATCCAGCCATATTCATAGCTAGTCTGATATTCTTCTAACCATACTTTTTTTTTCTCTTTTCATTTCCAATCTTACTATAAAATTTCTGTGTAATTGTCCAAATGTAGGGAATTTCACAATATTGATGCAAATATTGATATATTTACATATTGATATGTCAATTTTAGACTCTGTCAGATTTTTTTTTAATAAATGGTGGTACAACAGGTCATGAGATATTAACTGTGGTGAATTAAGACTGGGGTTGTTTCCAATTAATACTTACACCTTTGAGTGTAATTATTTGAAAATCATGACATTTGATAATCATACTGACTCTTACTTGCCAATTGAAAGAATTGGAGTTATACCATTTCAAAAAAGTGTGGGAATCAACTTAGATCTATTAATACACATGTTGACCCAAATTTCGTTGAATAACAACTTACACAAGCATAAGATACTTATATAAAACAAAATTCTTATCAACTGATTCAATTGATGTAAAAATACTTTTTCAAAATAATTCATAAATAGTAAATCATTATAAATTTTGATTTACAAAGGAACTATATGCAAGTGTATATCTAAAATAAAAGGGTTGTTCGTCCAATCTTTTCTAAATTCAAGGGCAAATAAAATGTCAAAAGTTGGCAGTTGATGATTAACATGATTAAAATGGTGTAGAAAGATTCCACAAATCATAAAAACACATTATAAGTTTCATGATATGTCTTCAACTTAGCATGGCTGAATCAATAAAACCACTGCAAGCAAAACGCATTTTTATTGTGCCATTCTTATTCTTATCTGGTGTCTATTTGAAAGCAGAAGTCATTGATATCATCTTTCACTGTGGATAGACAGGATAATGTTCCATGTCTTGGGCATTGGTCTTTACCAAACAGAATACCTTTATTTCCTCCAGATGTCGTTTGATCTGTTTTAGAATCCTGCAACCAAAACCAGACGTCTTTAATCATGTTTTCAAAAATTATTAAATTGCCATAAAAGTTATTGCCTTTACTGAGGACATATTATTGCTAAAAGTTTTGAGATGTTCTGGTGTTTTAAAGCGGACACGCTTTGCAAATAATAATAATTGAACACGTTTGGATCATTTAGGATTTTGAGGACATGTTTGGGCATTGTTGGGGAGATTGACACTTTTGGAAGTGTTACATATACATTGTATCATGTCTGTCTGAATTTCAAAATTTTAAAGAAATAACATTTTCATTCCACTAATTAAGCTTGCTCATGTTGTTTCATTTCTTGTTGTAGCAAGATGTTCGTAAGGAATCTTAGCTGCTATTCTCAATTTAAAAAAAACAATATCTTACTGGTTTTACATGTATGTACATGTATTGTAACACAATAGTCCAGCAATGTGAAAAAAACCCTGAAAAGTCAGTCCTCATTCTGCAGTATGTTAAGGTTAAGCACAAAGTGGTTAAAGAAACAGTCTTGTCAATAGTCATGATAGTAATGGTCAAAATTTATTTTCACCATATTTTTTAAAGAATTTACCTTCCCTTTAGGTTACACATTCTGCAAAACTTCTCCAGCATTGTTGTGAACCTCATTTCTTCCACTGTTCTAGAAGTCAACAACAAATCACGAAGTATTTCTTTTAGGTCATTTTGAAAGTCATGTCTTCCAGCTTCAATATGATGTATCATAACTCTGAAAAAAAAATCCTAATTATTTATATAAGAACTGGACACTGATTAGAGGTGCATAGAATCTGCTGTCGATTTGGAAACTTGTTCTATAATCTATTATTAAGTCAGACTTGGTGTCTATTTGAGTCGTACCTGTACATATATATATGCAAAATCAAATAAATGGGGAATATGTCTATGGGACACAGATGATGCCCCCGCTAGCATATCATATAAAGTTATAAAGGGCAGGGTTTCCCCGAGTCAATTATTTTTTTCGCCAACTTACATAAATATATTTTTCGTTTAAAATGTTCCTTCTTTCTAACCCCCCCCCCCCCCCCATTTACTTTTTAAAAGATACTATAAAAATAGCAATATAGACATCATAATTTTGACTTCAAAAGTTTATCGGATATACATTTCCCTTCCAGTTGAAGGATAAAGACTAAAGGCAGAGACTTTTCTTACTTTTCAACAGGTTTGGAACAACCCTCCAAATGTGGGATATCCCTTAAATAAGGGACTGTCCCTCAGACAAGGGATCATTTTGCTGTTGTAGAAAAGTAAAAAGAAAAATTTAGCTTTTTTTTAACTTAAACGGGGAAAAATTCATTATATTTGGAACAACTTTTCTTAAAGAGGGGTCCACTTATTTTTTAAAATAAAGAAGATACATGTACATGATGTATAAGTCCAGGAATATTACAAAATTCTTGGACATGTTTTGACCATATAATACCAGATAGTTGTATAGTTCTTTGGGAAAAGTTTCTTCAAATGATATGAATATGTGCCCTTTTGTACTAAAAAGTGGTTTTTACAACAAAACATTTTTTTTTTATCACTTGAAATTGATCCCTGATTTAAGGGATAGTCATTACATTGAAGGGTTACTTATTTGAGGAGTTGTTCCCAACCTGTTGAATATATTTCTTCATAACGACAGTTTTCTTTTCCGGACCATCGTAAATGAAAAAGTTGAGACGTAAAAATATGCTTGAAACACGTGCGTCGCCAAAACGAAAAATAAATAAAATGGATGAAATCAAATCATTATATATATTTCTTTCGCCAAATTCTTTCGCAAATGATGAATTTTAATCGCCACAATTTTTATTTTTTTGCAAAATGCGAAAATGGTGAACGCCAGCGGTAACCTTGAAAGGGACATAACTGAAGAACAGTAAAAGTGACGCTACTCAAATTTGTACTTGATCTGAGTTTTGTGGTTATATGTATTGTGTATAAGTTTTATAACATTTCGTTGAGGCAAACTGAAGGTAGAGAACGGAAACAAAAAATTCAGCAATTATTCCATTTGTAAAGGGGCATAACTTTAGAACAGTAAAAGTGACACCACCAAAATTCAAACTTGATCTGTATTTTGTGGTATTAAGCATTGTGTATAAGTTTCATAACATTTGGTTGAGGCTAACTTTAGTTAGGGAATGGAAATGAAAACTAGTATTTTTTCCATTTGTAAAGGGGCATAACTCTAGAACAGTAAAAGTGACACTACCGAAACTCAAACTTGATCTGTGTTTTGTGGTAATAAGCATTGTGAATAAGTTTCATAACATTTGGTTGAGGCAACCTAAACTAGATTTGATTTGATTTTTGGTGTTTTAACGCCACTTTTAAGCACCGCTTTTGGGCCAATTTTTATTGGTGGAGGGAGCCGGAGTGCCAGGAGAAAACCACCAACCTGTGATAGGAAAACTGACAATCCTAGTCAATTTAGATTGGAGTCCAGTGCACCCGCACAAGCGGGGTTCGAACTCACAACCTCAGTGTTGACTGGCTAGTGATTACAGTAGTAACTACTTAGACCACTCGGCCACTGAGGCCCCTCCTAAACTAGAGAGCGGGAATGAAAAATTCAGCAATTTTTCCATTTGTAAAGGGGCATAACTCTAGAACGGTTTAAGTGACGCCACTGAAATTTAAACTTGATCTGTGTTTTGTGGTAATAAGCCTTTTGTAGAAGTTTTATAACATTTGGTTGAGGCAAACTAAAGTTAGAGGACGGAAACCAACTTTGGGAAGTAAGCCAAAATATTTATCAAATGGAATTTATTTTAAGATGTTGCATTAGAATGGAGATATCTGTATTGTATTTCGTTGCTAGGTAAACTCAATTTGTGACAGTCAAATCTACGTTTCACGAAGGCCAAGCTTAAAATACAATACAGATATCTCCCAATTACAGATATTTGAATTTTAATGAGGGCCGGTAAATAATGAAAACTTATAAATGTAAATAAAATGCTCCGCTGGGTGCAGCTTGAAACGACCACAGAGGTCGAACCCTGAACAGTTGGGGCAAGTATGGACACAACATTCATTATAAGCTTGATACAGCACTGAATTTGGATTGTGATTAAATATTTGACACAGCATAGGTTTCTGACACAGAATGAATGTGGTCTAAGAACTTAAAAATATTTTTAATTTGCCTATTCAAACCATATCATTATTATTTGCTTTTATATATAAATCAGAAATAACCAATTTAAAATGGAAAATTTTAAAGAAAAAAAATGGAAAAAAAGGAAAAAAAAATCCCTCCCCCAAATTTTTTGAACCCCCTTATGATTCATCACCCCCAAACTCAATCTCAGCCTTCCCTTTGTGGTATGGTACCTTGCAGTACAATTTCAGAGAGATCCATATATACACTTGAACACAAGTTATTGTCTTGAAAGTAGAAAAATGCTTGTTTTTAGGCCCCTTTTTGGCCCAAAATTCCTAAACGTTCAGGGCAATTACCCCCAAACTCAAACCAAGCTTTCCCTTTGTGATATGGAACCTTGTAGTACAATTTCATAAAGATCCATACACTTACGCACAAGTAATTGTCCTAAAACTAGAAAAATGCTTGTTTTTTGCCCCTTTTTGGCCCCTAATTCCTAATATGTTTAGGCAATTACCCCAAAATCAATCCCAGCCTTCCCTTTGTGGTATGGTACATTGCAGTACAATTTCAGAGAGATCCATACACTTGAACACAAGTTATTGTCTGGAAACTAGAAAAATTCTTATTTTTGGCCCCTTATTCCTAAACGTTGTGGGCAATTACCCCCAAACTCATTTTCAGCTCTCCCTTTGTGATATGGAACCTTGTAGTGTTGTGATATGGAACCTTGTAGTACAATTTCAGAAAGATACATACACTTACACACAAGTTATTGTCATGAAACTAGAAAAATGCTTGTTTTTGCCCCTTTTTTGGCCCCTAATTCCTAAAATTTTGAGGCAATTACCCCCATAATCAATCCCAGCATTCCCTTTGTGATATGGAACCTTGTGGTACAATGTCAGAGAGATCCATACACTAACACACAAGTTATGTCTGGAAGTTTTTTTTGTCCCCTTTTTGACCCCTAATTCCTTAACTGTTGGTACCATTATCCCCAAAATCAATCCCAACCTTTCTGTTGTGGTATTGAACCTTATGGTAAAATTTCATAGAGATCTATTCACTTAAATTAAAGTTAGAGTGCGAAAACCAATGTGTCTTCTGACGACGACGACAACGACGCCAACTTCATACCAATATACGACCACAAAAATTTGTTTGCGGTCGTATAAAAATGGAAAAAAAATGGTAACATTTGTCATTTCCATGTGTAAGGGCAATAACTCCCATAAGAAGTTGTCTGACAGTTTTACAGCTGTGAGGTTTAATTATGCATACAAATTTTCCAAAATGCTAAAATTATCACTGATACCTTTATCTTACATTCATTTAGAGTATTTTCCTGAAGAAATAACTGTGAAGAACTTCTTAAAAGCAATCGTGCTTTGAAAACGTACACAGATTTAACATATCCGTCTCTGGTCCATGTTTTACCATTGTCAAGTCAACATCCAGTATTAGAAAAATGTGATTTTTAAAATATAAAGCAAAGTTGTTGAGAACATAATGTCTGTCACCATGCTGGTGACGATTTGTCTCGGTGCTGAAGTGTCTAGAATGCTGCAAACTTGACACATTCAGTCAGGGGTACTACTTGTACAAGTTATTATTATCCACCCCTAGTTGATCCGGCCCTATAATAAAATAATAATGAATAATTAACTTCGGCGGATTTGGTGACATATCTGAATCAGTATAAATGGAATTTGTAAAAAGTATCGATGAATAGTGACAGCAGGTAAGCAGGTAAGTGAAGGATGCCTAATATTACCTTTAGCATGTTTAGAGAAACATTCAGATGAATTACTTTAAATCGATACAAAAATGAGTAATCAGTGTGATTTGTACAATTTGTTAAGCAGCATCGATATCAGTATATGAATATGAAGTTATTTTCCATGATAACCATGATAACTCAGAATACAATTGGGAAAAGTTTATATTCAATTCCGACACATAGAAGAGATAAATAGATATTTACAATCCACTGGAACACATAATAATGTAATTACCATAATGATCATTAGTCTATACATTTGTAATTGGTTTGTTTATTCAACAATTGTCTGATGATCGTGAACCAAAGTAAGGCTGGTCGTAATCACTTAATTCAATTAAAATCATAGCTATTAAAATTTACTAAGAGCTAATTTCCTAATTCTTGTAGAGTAAAACTTTGGTGGCTTGCTTGCTTTGTTTGTATAACAATGTATAAACTTTTAACTCAAGCTTTGACATCTTCAAACAATATATATAGGCATAGTTAAACCTGTATATATTATATTTACATTTAATTGGACGTTATCCCAATAAAATTGTACAATATACAAACAAAGCAAGTAAGTAAGCTAACCTGAAAGTCTTGCTCTACATGCATTAGGAAATTAGCTCTAAATAAACAATTCACAGGGCCGTAACTAGGCCTTGGGAACAGACGAGGCAGGGGTTTAACGGGAGCCGCCGATTGAGGCCCCCTGGCCGAAAATTGTAACATTAATTTATGGTTCGAAATATATCTTGTTACCTCCGTTGTTTGTATCATATTTATCGTTTTGTTTCATATTTACCATATAAAGAACTGTAATAGTCTATCAGAGCCGGTTGACAGATATTTGCCTCGAATTTTGTACCATCAATTATATAAAATTTACAGTAGGTTATATGTCTGATAGTAGAAAATGCGGGACAAGTGTGTGTGGTCAACGTTTTATTAAAAATAACACACATTTTCAATAACACTTTAATAAAGCGCAAAGAGTGGAACCTAGTCACTGTCTGTGAATGCTAGTTTGACCTTTCTTGTGCCACTATTATCCCATCGTCTGACTACTTTCTTTGAATTGAATAATTAATTTTTTTTGCTAATTCTATAAACATGATAAATGCATGTGCGTATTGCTGTGTGTTTGTTTTTCTTACAATGTACATTGGCTAGAGGTATAGGGGAGGGTTGAGATATCAAAAAACATGTTTAATTTTTAGTTCATTTATATATTTCAGAGTTTTATAGTATGACGTCCATTATCACTGAACTACATGTAGTACACATTATTGTTTAGGGGCCAGCTGAAGCACGCCTCCGGATTCGGGATTTTCTCGCTGTACTGAAGACCCATTGGTGGCCTTCGGCTGTTTTCTGCTCTTCGGTCGGGTTGTTGTCTCTTTGACACATTCCACATTTCCATTCTCAATTTTATTACACCCGAATCAATAATGATACAAATTAAATACTCTCTAGTCACCTTTACCATGGTTAATTGTGTGACCGTCTTTATTTCACAAGCCCAAAGTATTCCCACAATACTCCATGGAAATTCAAAGTATCAAGCAATCAAATTGTCATTCTGCCAAGGTCTTGTCCTGTCCGTTTAACATTTGAATGGAATAATCACATACATTTTGTAACTTGCTCTCTATATATAGCTAAAAGAAAGCCTACTTCATGTACTTGCCGTTAAACCAAACAAATCCTCCATCCATCCAAAATAAATGTTTTGTTTTCGAATAGCAGCCAGGTTTGCAGCAAAACATTTGAAAATGCCTCAAATCTTCATTTTATTTGAAAGAGAACTACATACAAATTGTGGGGTGTTTAGGTATTCATGTGTGATCTGTGAATGCTTCTTTAATAATATTAACTGAGCAAGGTGAAGAATTCAAACTATTTTAATTTTGATTTACTTTGCGAACTGACAACATGACTGATAATGTTGGAAATATCCATTATCAATAATTCATTTTCACGGGAAATAAATAATTACAGAACCAAATGCCGGTTTACTGGCGATGGTAATCAGATACAGAGATATTGATACCTTACGTTGAAATAAAAGTACAGAAGCTGCACGTCAACATAAATTACTATTCGAAGTATGCATTACTTAATTCTTGATGTTAAAATGCAAGGATGTGTTCTACCCTCTGCATGCATGCCTAACTTTCTCCATTTTCTTTTTTTCCCTTATTATTTTTTTTTGCCAGCAATTGCCTCGTCTGCCTCATTGTAGTTACGGCCCTGATTCAAGGTCTTTATAGTTGGATCTTTTATTAGAAGTTCTAATAACGTTTGTCAGGACCTCAGCAGGAATATCAACTCTTCCTGCTGCTTTTCAAAGATAAGCATGAAATACATGTACAGCTTTTAAGACTTCTTCTTATATATATCTATAATAATATTCAAGATAATAACAAACTAGAGGCTCTAAAGAGCCTGTGTCGCTCACCTTCGTCTATGTGAATATTCAACAGAGGACACAGATGAATTCATGACAAAATTGAGTTTTGGTGATGGTGATGTTTTGTAGATCTTACTTTACTGAACAATCTTGCTGCGTACAATTATCCCTATTAATTAGGTTTGGCCCAGTAGTTTCAGTGGAAAATGTAAGTAAAAACTTACAAATTTTATGAAAATTGTTAAAATTTACCATAAAGGGCAATAACTCCTTAGGGGGTCAATTGACCATTTTGGTCATGTTGACTTATTTTTAGGTCTTACTTTGTTGAAAATTATTGCTGTTTACAGTTTATCTCTATCTATAATAATATTCAAGATAATAACAAAAAAGCCAAAATTTCCTTAAAATTACCAATTCAGGGGCAACCTACTAACCAGTTGTCCAATTCATCTGAAAATTTAAGAGCAGATAGTTCTTGACCTGATAAACAATATCAACCCCTATCAGAATTGCTCTAAATGCTTTGGTTTTTGAGTTATGAGCCAAAAACTGCATTTTACCCCTATGTTCTATTTTTAGCCATGGCGGCCATTTTGGTTGATTGGTCGGGTCACCGGACACAATTTTTAATCTAGATACCCCAATGATGATTGTGGCTAAGTTTCATTTAATTTGGCCCAGCAGTTTCAGAGGAGAAGATTTTTGTAAAAGATTACATAGATTTACGAAAAATGGTTAAAAATTGACTTTAAAGGGCAATAACTTCTAAAGGGATCAACTGACCATTTTGGTCCAGTTGACTTATTTGTAAATCTTACTTTGCTGAACATTTTTGCAGTTTACAGTTTATCTCTATCTATAATAATATTCAAGATAATAACCAAAAACAGCAAAATTTCCTTAAAATTATCAATTCAGTGGCAGCAACCCAACAACCAGTTGTCCAATTCATCTGAAAATTTCAGGGCAGGTAGATCTTAACCTGATAAACAAATTTACCCCATGTCAGATTTGCTCTAAATGCTTCGGTTTTTGATTTATCAGCCAAAAACTGCATTTTACCCCTATGTTCTATTTTTAGCCATGGCGGCCATTTTGGTTAATTGGTCGGGTCACCGGACACAAATTTTAAACTAGATACCCCAATGATGATTGTGGCCAAGTTTGATTTTATTTGGCCCAGTAGTTTCAGAGGAGAAGATTTTTGTAAAAGTTAACGACGGACGACGACGACGACGGACGACAGACGACAGACGCAGGACACCAAGTGATGGGCCAGGTGAGCTAAAAACTGCAAAATTTTGTTAAAACTACCAATTTGGTGGCAGAAACCCAACAATGGGTTGCTCGATTCGTCTGATAATTTCATGGCTGATAGATCTTGACAAATTGAACAATTTAACCCCATGTCAGATTTGCTCTAAAAGCTTTAGTTTTTAAGATATAAGCTAAAAACTGCATTTGACCCCTATGTTCTATTTGTAGCCATGGTGGCCATGTTTGACGATGGATCAAAACTTCGGAGTTTCAGAGAAGAAGATTTTTGAAATAGTTTATGACAACAGACGACGAAGGACGCCAAGTGATGGCATAAGCTCACATGGGGCCCTTTGGGCTCCGGTGAGCTAAAAAGGGAGACAATGCCATTTAATATAAGGCAAAATAATAAAAACTAGAGGCTCTAAAGAGCCTGTGTCGCTCACCTTGGCCTATGTGAATATTACACAATGGACACAGATGGATTCATGACAAAATTGTGTTTTGGTGATGGTGATGTGTTTGTAGATCTTACTTTACTAAACATTCTTGCTGCTTACAATTATCTCGATCTATAACAGTACTTTCTGTGGAAAATGTTATTGAAAATCTTCAAATTTTTAGAAAATTGTTAAAAATTGACTATGAAGAGTAATAACTCCTTAGGTGGTCAATTGACTATTTTGGTCATAGTGACTTATTTTTAGTTCTTACTTTGCTGTACATTATTGCTGTTTACAGTTTATCTCTATCTATAATAATATTCAAGATAACAAAAAAAACAGCAAAATTTCCTCAAAATTACTAATTCAGTAGCAGCAACCTAACAACCGATTATCCGATTCATCTGAAAATTCCAGGGCAGATAAATCGTGACCTGATCAACAATTTTACTTCCTGTCAGATTTGTTCTAAATGCTTTGGTTTTTGAGTTATAAGCCAAAAACTGCATTTTACCCCTATGTTCTATTTTTAGCCATGGCGGCCATCTTGGTTGGTTGGCCGGGTCACCGGACACATTTTTTAAACTAGATACCCCAATGATGATTATGACCAAGTTTGGATTAATTTGTCCCAGTAGTTTCAGAGGAGAAGATTTTTGTAAAAGATAACTAAGACTTACGAAAAATGGTTAAAAATTGACTAAAAAGGGCAATAACTCCTAAAGGGGTCAAATGACCATTTCGGTCACGTTGACTTTTTTGTAAATCTTACTTAGCTGAACATTATTGTAGTTTACAGTTTATCTCTATCTATAATAATATTCAAGATAATAACCAAAAACAGCAAAATTTCCTTAAAATTACCCAATTCAGGGGCAGCAACCCAACAACGGGTTGTCCTATTCATCTGAAAATTTCAGGCCAAATAGATCTTGACCTGATAAACAATTTTACCACGTGTCAGATTTGCTCTAAATGCTTTGGTTTTTGAGTTATAAGCCAAAAACTGCATTTTACCCCTATGTTCTATTTTTAGCCATGGCGGCCATCTTGGTTAGTTGGCCGGGTCACCGGACACATTTTTTGAACTAGATACCCCAATGATGATAGTGGCCAAGTTTAGTTTAATTTGGCCCAGTAGTTTCAGAGGAGAAAATTTTTGTAAAAGTTAACGAAGACGACGGACGACGACGACGGACGACGGACACCGGACGCAAAGTGATGGGAAAAGCTCACTTGGCCCTTCGGGCCAGGTGTGCTAAAAATCTTAAAGACTCATTATCTTTAATAAATATGTACAATGATGTATGGAAAAGTTTGACACAAGCTTTCTGTTTTTTTGGTGTTTTTTTTTCGATTTTAAAGACTGAAAATAAAATATATTGACTCTGAAATTAAAATTTTGGGTTATATATTAAAACCACTATATACTCATGATACTGCACCAGACTATGCGAAATACGTCGGACCGTCGGACAAATCCGGTGAATAATGGATCGGTCTGGTAAAATTTTGTTGAATTCCGGTCCGAATGTCCGGTGTTTTTTTTTATGGAACATTCTAGCAAAATTGCCAAACGATCTCAAATTCATTTTCATCTTTATTATTCACCACAGCGATGTTTGTTTTGTTCAACCGCTAGCTTTATGCCGAACATCGACAACCAGTAATGTGTAAATCCGGGTAAAAACATATCTGACTGTCAAAAACAACAATGGATGCCATCATTGGCACAACCGGAAATGCAAATAAAACCGGATCAGATTCTGGGAACGGATAAGGATAATTCCGGGTTTGCCGATTTAAATACAATAAATGAATAAAAATCCAAGCAGATCACAAAATTTAGCTATGAAATATAACCACAAGAATTGAAAACCAAAAGATATATGAAAAAGAAAGAAGAAACAGGAAATAATATTTTATACAGAAACTCTAAATTATGTTTAGTTCACAAACATTGTCAAAATCCAATAAAATGGGACATTACTCTTCACTGAAATGCATTCAAGCAATTGTGCACAACTTTCATAACAATATCCCCTCTTGTTACATCATTTTGTTTTAATTTTTGCATTTCGGGGAGGAGTAGGGCACAACAAAGTCATACATATGTTTGTTGTTTTTTGTCGGATAATATACAATTAGATGTAAAAAAAAATTGGTCTGGTAAAATTTCATTCGGTCTGGTAAAGCTAGGATGCTTACCAGACCGAATGTCCTGTAAAAATAAAATTCATTCGCATAGTCTGCTGCACAGACTTTAAACCCATTGACAAGGATGATGGTGTCTAAGTAACTGCAATTCAGAATACCGAACATGTTGAATGAGGGCATTTTTTTAAAGAAAATACTTTTAACCATGCTATTGACATTCTTATCTTTATCTATAATCATATTTTTTACTTTTCTTTATTTTCTGTTTTTTTTATATTTTTGGTTTATTTTTCTATTTCAACAATTTCTTTATCATATTGGCTTGAATTTTTTTATTTTGTTCATCTAAAGTTCCTTTCTTAGTGGTCCATTTATAAACATGATAAAACATCATTTCCTTAAGTTCTACATGTTCTAGTTCGTTAATATATGATCATGATGATAAACCTGTCATCCATACATGTTTACTACGCATGGACGGACTTACCGGACAACAACACTTCTGTGAAAACAGAGGTGACCCATTTGTCTGATTGATTTTCAAATCTTTTCAGATATATGATTGCGGAAATAAGATAGTAAAAAATGTACGTAACATTGAGTTTTCAGTGAATAGATTCAAATCAAATTTGATGCAATTTTTATATAATAAAGAAGAAATATACACGATCAAAGCCTTAGATGGGCGGAGTTACCAGACTGCATCGTATCTTCATTTTTATTCCCTATAAATATTTTTTTATATTGGGGCGGATCGACTAAGGGCCCGATTGACATGAAGCTACAAGAACTTGAGAAGTACCTGACTGACATTGCAGTAGTGAATGAAAAGATGGTAATTTTAATTTTACCTGGAACTACTACCCACAGTTTTCATCAACTCTTCATCATCATGGTGTTCATCTGAATCAGCATCAACTTTGGGAAGAAAGTTTTTAACAAGATATTCTATAACTTTAAAATGATTTTCCTGTTCAAGTTCTTTGACACTTGTGTCAAATGTCAAGTTAGCATTCAAATAATCCATCATCTTGATTAAATCTGCATCGAGGGGTGGCAAAACTGCATTTATATTTGAAAACATGTCGAAAAATTCATCAATGCTCTTCGTGGATGGGTCGATCCAGTTCCAATTAATCTGAAGATTTTCTAGTTCGCTCATCGTCCAATCACTTGTTTCACGCGGAATGTAACTAATCAGTGCAGTTAATTTCTTCTTCTTATCGCTTGATGCGGAATAATAATCGCCATCTGATCTTTTTGTCCACAGTGGATCATCTTCTGAATTTGAGCTGTGCCGTTTGCGTTTGCGTTTAGGTTTCGAGGATGACGCCATGTTGTGCCGAGGATAATTGTTCTCAACTCATCAATATACGGCAGCCGGTACGGTCACAGAACCGTTCGAATGCAGCACCGGAATACGTCCCCAGAACCATTTAAAAGTCATGCGCAGCACTTGTTAGCTAAATACCGACAAACAATTGTGACCTGAATGACCACAAATAAACACAACATAATATATATTATATATATATATTGTAATCACAGTAGTCTTAGATTATAATTATCAGTTTCGTTTGTTTGTCTCAGTGATTAAGGAGGTTATATGAGACATATAACCTCCTTGGTCTGATTAAATGATAACGAGGTGTTTGTCGCTCCTTTTTTTAAATAAATTGTGACCTATATTATAGTTGTTATAGTCATATCCCATAATTATTGTAGCTGAATATTTCTCTTATGTAAAAAGTACCCAGTAATCAATAAAAAAATTATTTGATCTATATGTATTCATCCATACGGAGACGCCCTTTAATTTCAACGATGAGTATTAATGGTATTAATATCAAAAGTCTATTATAGTTTAATACTTGTATACGTTATATTATTAGATCTTTAATTATAGGTATCTCCCAAGAGCGTTGCTGGAAAAGCTGGTTTGCGGGACGGTGACTTGATTTGCTACATTAACAAAGCTTACGTCGCTGACGTCACACATCAACACATGTTGATTTTCATTTGTAAATGAGTGGTTTGGCAAAGTTGCATGTCCACCGATGTCCAGACATTGTGCGAGAAAATATTTTAAGAAGATACGATGCTACTGGAAACAAAAAAATTGGTCGTTTCTTCGTGGAGAATTGAACTTAATATCAAAGAATACAAAACTAGCTCTTTTTTTGTAGATAAAACTAGATAGCTGACATGCTTTTACATCGAAGAGTTAAACTTGCTTTAAGTCGTGCTCAAACCTTTTAACAGAAAATAAAGGAAAATGGTGTAAACGTGCACGGGACACAGTCAATGCATAGAAAAAAATACATATTATCAATGGTCAGGGTTTTTATTTCTGTTCTTCATCTTGATAGTCGCTGAAGGGTCTTCAACAATGAAAGAATCAATGATACCATAAAACAAGGTCAAGATGATCCCTAGTGTCGACTCAAGCATTACTAGTACTTAAAGCATAATACTGCAATGTCACTATATTTAAATCAAGTCATAAAAAAATCACCAAAGTCTAAAGACAATACAGGCAGATCCGGTATTAATGATCATGAGAATTACGATTTTTGCATTATCCTACATATCGGTCTTTAAATGTTGTCCCTAAAACCTAAAAGTCTTAAATTACAACGAATCTATATAATTGCTTTGAGACAAGAATATTGTCAAAAATAAAATAGATAAAAATTAATTGCGTTTCAATGTAAAATAGAATCCGGGAAACGCTCAGAATGCACGATTTTGCGTGATTTTTCTCGGAGCTTCTGGGGGCCTTGAGCAGCGGCCACCCCAGACCCCTCGCCGAAATGTTTTACAATGAATCTATATATTTGCTGTGAGACCAGAATATTGTCAAAAAAAAATAGATAAAAATTAATTGTGTTTCAATGTAAAAAAGAATCCGGGAAACGTTCAGAATGCACGATTTTGCGTGATTTTTCTCGGAGCTTCTGGGGGCCATGAGCAGCGGCCCCCAGACCCCTCGCCGAAAATTATTTTGCCTCACTTTTAAAACAGGCTAGTTATGGCACTGGAAAAGGTTTTGTTGAATTAGTTCTAAGGACGTTTTATCCTATATTTTAATTTTAAATACAGAATTAAGTAGGTTCTTATAGGGTGTATACTTTCCTGTAAAAATGGTTGCATTTGAATTACTTATATTATTACTTCACAACTTAATTCTGACAAGGTACGTTATTGGTTAAAATTAATATTTAGTAATTTATGTTTAGTTCTGGATAGGTGACGTCCTTTATATCATAATTTAAAAAAAAATCATGATTCTTACAAGGTATAAAGAACTATATATACAAGTTGTGTCTAAGGACGTTCGCCAGAATTAAGACTGGTACATAAAGAATGTATATATGTTACAGTGAATTTGTATAATCAGGGATTATGTAGAATCCCTGATTTTTCAGGGAATATGTAGAATCACTAAAATCATTAGTAATTATATATAATCCCTGAAAATGACCAGTGATTTTACATAATCACTGAACATTTTAATAATTATTCTACAAATTCCCTAATATAATTTCAGGGATTATGAATAATTTAAGGATCCTTTGTTTGATAAAAAAAAATGAAAATATATAAACAAATTCTCATTTTTTACTTTTATATTCCTTGCCAGATGAAATAATTTTGCTTTTGAACACAGAGGATGGTTTTAAAGACTATAACCAGCAAAGGGTTTTGAGATAAAGTTTAAGTCTTCAAAATTAACAATATCAAGATTCCCTTTATAGCGATAACTTTACATGTAGTGTTTGTTTATTAAAAGCAAGCTTCAAATGGATATCCATGTTCTATTCTTAAATCTACAGAGCATGTTATTTGTGGTACATGTAAAACAAATGGTGAAGAAGTTTATGGAAGATGTTTTTTTCGTTTTTGTTCAAACAGAGACATGTTTCTGGTTCAAATGAACAAGAAATCCAAACAGAGAAATCTTACACATGTAATGTATAGAAAAGCTAAGGATTGACAATTAGAACAAAGTTTTAGAGCATTTAGTGTTATAATCCTGGTACCTAATTGATAACTAATTATATTCTCATAGCAAAAAAGGAAAGGGAATTAAAAAAAAACATAATGGTTCAACAAAAGTCTGATAAAGGATATTGCCTGGTAAAAAAACCATATCTCAATCGAACCAGTTCGAGGTTGCTAATTTCTCTTTTTTTTACAGATGTTTTTACTGAACACTTTATTCTCAGGCGGGTCATAAAATCTGATCTGATATGTGAAGAAAAATGTTTTCTAAAATTTGGATATTGTCAATGTGTGAAGCATATTATTTTAATATATTATGTTTAACATTTTAATATACTGTGCTTAACATTTTGAAAAAGAACAAATTATCATTTTGATATTTTGTTCTTAGCAGTCTACAATTTAAGTTTATATAGTGTATTGCTGTTTCAATATGATTTCATAGCATAAATAATTTGACTTTTATTCATTTTCTTTATAAATAAAACTATTTCTTCATTTCAGTTATTATGTATAATCCCTGTCGTTATTTCTAGTGATTCTATATAATCCCTGAAAATTTTAGTGATTATATATAATCCCTAAACTGGCCAGTGATTCTACATAATCCCTGAAAACTTCAGGGATTCTACATAATCACTGATTATACAAATTCACTGTAACATATACATATTATTGGTACTGAAAAGGTTACTTTTATATATTTTTAAGCCCCCGGTCGCCATTTAGTTTTACCCTTGTCAGTCTGTACGTCCGCCCGTACGTCCGTACATCCGTACTCCGTATCTCCCTGAATTGGTTTCCGTTCTCCAACTTTAGTTTGCCCCAACCAAATGTTATGAAACTTATACACAATGCTTATAACTACAAATCACAGTTAGAGATTGAATGTGGGTGGCGTCACTTTACCTTTCTAGAGTTGTGCCCAATTATAAATGGAAAAATTGTTGAAATTTTCATTCCCGTTATCCAACTTACGTTTGCCTCAACCAGACTGTTATGAAACTTATACACAGTGCTTATAACCCCATAACTCTGATCAAGTACGAAATATGGTAGCGTCACTTATACTGTTTTTCAGTTATATTATATGCAAACAGGGACACCATTTGTGTTCTGACCAGGTATGGTTGTTTTTACTGTAAATAAAGGTTGGTTCTGAGGAGGTACCGACACAAAGTTTTCTTAGTAAATTTAGTTCTGACAAGGTATGGTTGTTTTAGCTATAAATAAACGTGGGTTCTGAGAAGGTAACGACATTCAGTTTACTTAGAAATTTAGTTCTGACAAGGTATAGTTGTTTTAGCTATAAATAAACGTGGGTTCTGAGGAGGTACCGACACAAAGTTTTCTTAGAAAATTTAGTTCTGACAAGGTATGGTTGTTTTTACTGTAAATAAAGGTTGGTTCTGAGGAGGTACTGACACAAAGTTTTCTTAGTAAATTTAGTTCTGACAAGGTATGGTTGTTTTAGCTATAAATAAACATGGGTTCTGAGGAGGTACCGACACAAAGTTTTCTTAGAAAATTTAGTTCTGACAAGGTATTGTTGTTTTTACTGTAAATAAACGTGGGTTCTGAGGAGGAACCGACACTCAGTTTACTTTAAAAAGTTTGGTTCTGACAGGGTATGGTTGTTTTTACTGTAAATAAAGGTTGGTTCTGAGGAGGTACCGACACAAAGTTTTCTTTAGAAATTTAGTTCTGACAAGGTATGGTTGTTTTATCTATAAATAAACGTGGGTTCTGAGGAGGTACCGACACAAAGTTTTCTTAGAAAATTTAGTTCTGACAAGGTATGGTTGTTTATACTGTAAATAAAGGTTGGTTCTGAGGAGGTACCGTTACAAAGTTTTCTTAGAAAATTTAGTATTGACAAGGTATGGTTGTTTTTACTATAAATAACGGTTGGTTCTGAGGAGGTACCGACACTCGGTTAACTCAGAAAATTTAGTTCTGACAAGGTATGGTTGTTTGTAATGTAATTAAAGGTTGGTTCTGAGGAGGTACCGACACAAAGTATTCTTAGAAAATTTAGTTCTGACAAGGTCATGAAGGTATTGTTGTTTTTACTGTAAATATAGGTGGGTTCTGAGGAGGTACCGACACAAAGTTTTCTTAGTAAATTTAGTTCTGACAAGGTATGGTTGTTTGTAATGTAATTAAAGGTTGGTTCTGAGGAGGTACCGACACAAAGTTTTCTTAGAAAATTTAGTTATGACAAGGTATGGTTGTTTTTACTGTAAATAAAGGTTGGTTCTGAGGAGGTACCGACACAAAGTTTTCTTAGTAAATTTAGTTCTGACAAGGTATGGTTATTTATACTGTAAATAAAGGTTGGTTCTGAGGAGGTACCGTTACAAAGTTTTCTTAGAAAATTTAGTATTGACAAGGTATGGTTGTTTTTACTATAAATAACGGTTGGTTCTGAGGAGGTACCGTTACAAAGTTTTCTTAGAAAATTTAGTATTGACAAGGTATGGTTGTTTTTACTATAAATAACGGTGGGTTCTGAGGAGGTACCGACACAAAGTTTTCTTAGTAAATTTAGTTCTGACAAGGTATGGTTGTTTTAGCTATAAATAAACATGGGTTCTGAGGAGGTACCGACACAAAGTTTTCTTAGGAAATTTAGTTCTGACAAGGTATTGTTGTTTTTACTGTAAATAAACGTGGGTTCTGAGGAGGTACCGTAACAAAGTTTTCTTTTAAAAATTTAGTTCTGACAAGGTATTGTTGTTTTTACTGTAAATAAACGTGGGTTCTGAGGAGGTACCCACACTCAGTTTACTTTGAAAAGTTTGGTTCTGACAGGGTATTGTTGTTTTAACTGTAAATAAAGGTTGGTTCTGAGGAGGTACCGACACTCAGTTTACTCAGAAAATGTAGTTCTGACAAGGTATGGTTGTTTTAGCTATAAATAAACGTGGGTTCTGAGGAGGTACCGACACAAAGTTTTCTTAGTAAATTTAGTTCTGACAAGGTATGGTTGTTTATACTGTAAATAAAGGTTGGTTCTGAGGAGGTACCGTTACAAAGTTTTCTTAGAAAATTTAGTATTGACAAGGTATGGTTGTTTTTACTATAAATAACGGTTGGTTCTGAGGAGGTACCGTTACAAAGTTTTCTTAGAAAATTTAGTATTGACAAGGTATGGTTGTTTTTACTATAAATAACGCAGGGTTCTGAGGAGGTACTGACACAACTCGGACTACCAGATATCTCGGCCCAAAACAAACTCGGCCTATTACAAAGTCGGCTTCACAAACTTGGTCTATAACAGACTCAAACTATCACAAACTCGGACTGCTAAAAGATATAAGTATGATAAACGAAATAAGTATTATTTTATATGAAATTAACTATCAGTACTTTATTTTAAATGAAGTAATGGGTTAAAATGAGGGTACCCAAATTGCACCCATTTCAACAGTTTTTCACCTACATTTATTCAAGGAACAGACAAAAATGTTCATTCTGTGTTTTTTGTAGACGTAACCAATTTACTAGTTCAACACTGAATCATAGAAAAATGGGTTTGAACCTTCCTCCAAACAACCCAAGAATCTGTAATGAAGAGTATCTAAACTTGCAAGTGAATATAGTTCATCAGCAATGTTTCTGAGCTTATTTTGTCAAAATTGAAGCAAACTTGCCACTAAAAGCGTATTATTTCACTGTTTGACTATGAATGAACTTGGCCAAAAATAACTATATCTTGCTTTATTATATTTCTTGTAGCTAAAACCCTTTAAACATTGTATTTTTAAAATCAATATGAGATAAGGTATCTTCTGGTACCAGTCATACTTTATCATTTTTTTTTTATCTTAAGTGAATTTTGGTGGAATTAGACCTCAGTCAATTATTCTCTGAACAATTTTTTAAAATTTTTTTCCCCCGTCTTATTCTTTAATTTGCAAGGTTTTCTTGTTTCAAAAGATGTTTCCAAGTTATTTCATATATGATATCAAGCAGATTATACATTATTGAAACTGACCCAGTTTAACTGAACGCCTTTCTTCGTAAGAGTTATCTCCTCAAACACTATTTTTCTTGTTATCTCTACTACTTTAATTCACAACAGTAAAGACCATGACAAAACTACTTTCCCACATTGCTATTAAATCCTCAGGATGTTGACCACAATTTTGACCAGATAAATAATTAAAATGGCAAGGTGCACAACTATAGATGTCATGATGGAAGTACACCACTAATTCATATGGCCCCATTGCTTTCTATGTTAAATTCCTCAATTTCAAGCACTCAGGCACAGCTCTTTTGTTTTAAGTTCAAATAAAATGACAATCATTGCATGTCAAAGCAACACTTCATGGTGTCTTGTACTGAAAAAATCAGCATACCTTTAATGGCATATAAGAAAGAACTGGTTCCCAAAACTTCGGATGTACCAAAATAGGTACTTCAGATCTGACAAACAGGCAAAATGTACCCTCTTTTTTAAATTTCATGCAATTTTTTTTATTATTAAAAATTATAAGTCAAAAAGTGTTCAACAATGATCACCAGTCATTCAGCTTTCATTTGATATCAAAATTGCCTAAATATTCTACATATTTTGAAAGTTACACCCATGCGTAGGAACTATTTTGTGTTAAATATGTACTACTTTCTGGTAATGGTATGTGCTTTCCGGCCGGCCCGAATTAGTGGTGTTACACCTATAACAGAACCAAACTTGCCATATTGACTTCAGCATTTCTTAATTTCATTCTATGATCTATTCTAAGCAATAAAAAAACATATAAAGCTTTAGTCCAAACACTATTTTACTGATTTTAAGCTCAAATTGGACTGGTAGTAACATATGTGTTATGCAAAAAAAACTGCATATAAGGATATTACCAATGGCCAGTATGATTTTTTTATTCTCAATATCGTGGTTCTATTTGTTAATTTAAACTAGGAAAACAATGTGCTTACCAATAGTCATATTTTTGTCAGAGGATGTTCATTTAATAAAAATATATTAGTCCAAACCTAAGACATAATTGAGAATATTGTCCCCCCTTTTTTCTTCAAATTAGAAAAGGGACATTTTTGGTACAAACCAAACTTCTGTGGTACAATATAGATTATTAAGAGCAATTTATATATCCCTCAGCTGGATAACATGCAAAACTGGTTCAAAATTGCATGTACAGTGAGATTTTGGAATTCTTATATGAGTATATATACTAATTGCCTAGATTGTAAATTAAAGGCTACCATAAGAAAACCAATAAAACTTGAAAAATCATTGGATTATTTGACCAAGAGCTATTTTTTTTACAATAAACAAGTCATAATATGCATGTTTTATTGATTTAAATCCCAAATAATGCAAAAATAAGAACTTGGGGTGACAAGTCTTAACTGCATGCATGTTGTATGACCATTAAAGGCTAAAATACCTTATTGTGTCAATTTAAGAGCTGAAATTTGGCATAAACAGAATTGTTCATCCCCAAAGGTTGATTAATCATGATTACTGACATCAAATATGACCAATTTTCATTGGAATAGGTAAAACTTCTAAAAATTGAATTTCTGATGATTCTCTGTAATAGGAAGTACACCACTAATTCATGGCCCCATTGCTTGCTATGTTAATTCCTCAATTTCAAGCAGACACAGCTCTTTTGTTTTAAGTTCAAATAAAGTGACAATCACTGCATGTCAAAGCAACACTTTATGGTGTCTTAATGTACTGAAAAAATCAGCATACCTTTAATGGCATATAAGTAAGGACTCTGTGGGAACGTCACGTCAATAAACTCGATCATATCTGCCGTAATGCATAATTGGTGTTATCGACGTTGGTAAAAATTACAAAAAAAAACTTTTTCACTCGATGTCCGTTAAAAATTAAATATCACAGGAAACTTAAATTTTAGCTCTTCAAACTAGGCTAAAAGTTATAGATTTTACCTTTTTGTATCTGTAATTCATAACAATGTGAAAATCGGTAATATTATCCACAACGTTTATTTTTCGCTATCATATGCAACAATTTAAGGGCATACGATACAGTATTGAACCTGTATTTACAAGTTGATGAAAATTGGCATATAGGCTATTTTTTACCTCATTAAATCAAATATGTAATAAAAAATATACCTTCATGTGCTACTTTTTGAGTAAAATGAGTTCGAAATTTTGTGTATTTGCTCAAAATTCAGATTTGTGTCCGTATTTTCTTTTTCGAAAGAAAGACATAACTTTTTTGTTTTAAAAGATAAACACAAAATACTTTTTGTTAAATAATCGGTAATTTCTGTATTTTATAAGTATCATTAAAAATTATGCAATTTTTATTCCGAAATAACTCTATATTTATCAAATGTTCATGAATAGAGGAAAAAACGTCATTTTTTGCTGCATGTTTATCAAAATTTAAAAAATTGCGCTATTTACAGTTTTATAAAATTTGGGTCACATAATCTCGTAAACAGACATCAAGGTTGGGAATGATTTTGGGGGTTATGGTCCCACCAGTTTAGGAATTAGGGGGGCAAAGGGGCCCAAATAAGTATTTTATCTTCAATCAAAACCTTCCCAGCTGCAGATGGTTTATGCATGTAATAGGTGTGTTCAGCTATTAAAAGGAAAAGAATGCCAACATTGAAAGTGAAACTAAGGTGAAACATTTCTTTGACTGATTCGATCTACAAAAAAAAAATCATTCTTAGACAGGTAAAAATAATGATAAGTTTTGTAGTCATATATTGGTATCACGTCATTGTCCTCCAAAGACATTTGGTTTCTGAACAATAACTTTAGTATAAGTGAATAGAAATCTATGAAATTTGAACACAAAGTTTATGACAATGAAAGGAAGGTTGGGAATGATTTTGGGGGTTATGGTCCCACCAGTTTAGGAATTAGGGGGGCAAAGGGGCCCAAATAAGTATTTTATAACTTGTGGTATGGATCTCTCTAAAATTATGCCACAAGTTTCCATACATCAAAGGGATAGTTAGGATTGGCTATGCAGGGTTATGGCTTAAACCGTTAAGGAATAAGGGGCAAAAGATAGGGGAAAATTGTTAAGGGACTATTAAAAAAAATCAAATTACCTCCCTTACACTGCTTTTGAATTATGCATCAAGAAATGTTGTTTTGTCTTGAGGTGATTAGCTGTCAATTTTTTTTTAGAAATTACTTTTAAAATTTAAAACTGATTAAAGAATATTAATTATAACCATTTAATACAAAAAAGAAGATGTGGTATGATTGCCAATGAGACAACTCTCAACAAGAGACCAAAGTGACAAAGAAATTAACAACTATAGGTCACTGTATGGCCTTCAACAATGAGCAAAACCCATACTACATAGTCAGCTATAAAAGGGGGGGGGGGCAATTTTTTCCCATTTCAGATTTTAGAAATTAAATAGAAAATTTCTTCAATTATTTTTTTTGGGGGGAGGGGGTGTAGGGGGGTCAATTTACAACAGCATAGTGTATTGCACATTACATGAGGTAATAATGATCACCCTATCCTATAAGTATTTGCTTTATCAATAAGAAAGTTATTAGTGTTATTTGTCTTCTAGAAATAGTAACAACGTATACTGTATGTACGGTAGAGTATGGTACAGTATGCTATTAGCTTTTTACAACAGACTTCAAGTAAATATTTTTTCGGAAGCACTCAAGTCCTCATTCGGAACTTGACAGCATCATGTTTATGAAGCGGCCATATTATCACTGATACTGCGGTTGGAACCCAAATAAAGCAGAGAGTCATACATTTGTTTATGGTAAAGCTATCCTATTCTGAGGATTGCAATTTATTATAATTATTATATAGATAATATAAAGGAGAATATGGTCAAAAGTTTTCGTCACCTAGACATCTACATCAACATTTGATTATTTCATATAGAAACACATTTTTTTCAAAAATATCTGGAATGACATGGTTGTATTTTAACAAATAAGGTGTTGAAAGACACATAATCGTGTAAAGAATTATTGTGTAATGCACTACCGTCTAGTCTACATGCAGTGATATTGTTTGCCTCAAATAACAGCCGAAATTCGGCCTTTCCCCCTAGAGAAAATTCCCAATTTCTAAAAAAAATGGCTTAAAATTCCTCCCAAAAAGGTCTACATTTTCCCCAAACAGTGATGGCATTGGTAGTAATCTTTGTAAATATCGTATTCATGTTATTATTTTGATATTATAAAGCACTTTTGAGATCCAGTTTTCTGATCAGAATCATCATGGTGTTTGTAACACATGTGGTTTTCAATGCTTTAAAGTACCATCATTGCTTCTGTTTCTTTCCCCTCTCCGAAAAGTACCTTCCGGGTTGAAAATGTCTGACAACCAAAATATACATGAAAAAACAGTGCAAAAAAGACAGCAAAGGTCAGCAAAAATCGGAGATGTGTTTAGAATAATATTTCCCAATTTCAATAAAAAATATGCATTTTTCCCAATAAAAAATGGTAGAGGTAGTTTTGAAAAAAGACAACAATATCACTGACATGGTCTAGACCCCTCATTACGCCTTGGGGGGGGGGGGACATGAAAATACCAGGCGTCCGCCGGTCGTGTTCTGAGACTGAGGTCCTGTTAGTGCTCTCACAGTCAGGTCTGTACAATTGTAACCACATTTGATATAACTTATACTCTAGGTTAATATCAACAATATCCCTGACAAGTTCTAAAATGGTGGGCAATCAACTTTTTTAAAGAGTTATTCCCCTTGGAAATATTAAATTTGTAGAAAATAGCCTTGCTAGCACTCTAACAGACCTGTACTACAGCAATACAATTCTTCTCTGATTATTTTATAAAACTCATCATTCTTTAAGTTAATATCTGCAAAATCTTGGACAGGTCCATAAAGGTGTCAAATCATCTTTTCTCAAAGAGTTATGCCTCTTGGAAATATTAAATTTATGGAAAATGGCCTCGTTAGAGCTCTCACAATTACAATACTTGGCAGATTTTTACCAAACTTAAATTTTTATAGGATAGTATCAACATTATCTTGAACATGTTTTATAATGGTGGCCCATCACCTTTTTTTCAAAAGTTATGCCCCTTGGAAATATTAGATTTATGGAAAATTGCATTGTTAGCTCTATGACAGGTACAATTCTTGCCAGATTAGATAAATCTTATACTATAGGTTATAAACAACAATATGTCAGAATAGTTCTATAAGGCCCAAAATATATATATATCTGTTTAAGGTTTAAGGTTACATGCTTAAAAAAAATAGGGTAGGTAGGTCGGTAATTTCATTTTATTTTATTTTTTTCATTTTATTTTTTGTGACACGATTTTGAGTGTGCGGTTTCATCTTGTTGTGGGCAAAGTTGATCATGGCTGAGTTTACCCATATTTTTAATGAATGGATTATTTTTTTTGTTATTGATTTGAAAAAATGTAGGCAAAATGGTTATTTCATCACACCACTCGCAAATTTCTTTAAACAGCTATCATATTCATGATTATGAATATTAGGATGTATCAGGCAACATTATATTCACTTTTAACACAAGTTCAGTTTATTTTTCACTTTATGATGGAAATAAAATGGCTTAGGTTCAGCACTTGGTCGGGTAACCGTAAACAGACAAATATTTTTTGTTTGGCCTAATGGTGGTTGTTCCACTTTTTATGCCTCTGATGTAGCGGAGAGGCATTAAGTTTTATGTACACTGTATATCTGTCTGTACATCAGTCCGTCCTTATGTCCCATAGTTGGTTTCCATTCTCCAACTTAAGTTTGCCTCATCCAAATTTAATGAAATTAATACACAATGCTAATTACCACAAAACATAGATCAAGTTTGAATTTTATTGGCATCACTTAAACCCTCTTGCTGCTGGAGGTACACATATGTCCATACTGACTGTATCAGAGGGTCAATTATGTCCATATTTCAATTTATTCATTTCGCCTCAGTGCTGTATCTTTCAAATGAAAGACTAAATTTTAAACATGATTACATGTTTCATCAATGGATCCCAAATGTAACAGTCTTTATGGAAATGACATTATCGTAGAGTGGACATCTTACTTCATAGACATTGAGCTGTTGTATTTTCTGGCACATGAAATGCAGCCTTCAAAAACAATGTTTAATCCCTCAAGAGTTATGTTGGTTTAAAAATGGAAAAAATGCTAATTATTTTGTTTCTGCCCTGTAAATTAGCTTGGCTTTACCAAATAGTATGAAACTTATACCTAATACTCTAGTTTAAAAACACATATCATGTTTAAATTTTGGTTATTTCAGTTTAACTGTTCTAGAGTTATGCCCCTTTAAAATGGAAAAAAGGCTGATTTTTTCATTTCAATTCTCTTACTTGAGTTTGTCTCATCCAAATGTTATAAAACTTGTACACAATGTTTAATATTACAAAATATAATCATTTTTGAATTTTGCTGGTGTCACCTTGCCTGTTCTAGAGTTAATTAAGCTCCTTTACAAATGGAAGAAATGCTAAAAAGAAATTTTCTGAAACTTTAACACAATGCTTATTACCATGAAATACATATCAGGTTTGAATTTTGGTGGTGTCACCTTGCCCGTTCTAGATTTAAGCTCCTTTGGAAAAATTTCTGAATTTTTTGTTTCCATTCTCTTACTTTTAAAGTTTGCCTTAAACAAATTTTCTGAAACTTAAACACAATACTTTTTACCACAAAACTCAGATCAGGTACTAATTTGGGTAGTGTCACTTTCACTGTTCTTCAGTTATTTTTGTTTATAACTTTATATGATATGCAAGCATCATCCCATGGATACATTTCCCATTTATGTTAAAAAGTGTTTAATGTCTCTTGGAAGTATCAAATTTATGGAAAATGGCCTTGTTTGCCCTCTCACAGCAGACATGATTTATGCTACTATAAGTTCTGAATTTGGACACTTTAAAATTAGGAGATGTGCTGTGGTATGATTACAAACCAGACAATTCTCCAACACAGACTAAATGACAAAGAAGTTAACAACTATATATGCCATGTCAGTTAACTGCTAGTAGGCTGTTGTTATTTATGTATTATTGTCATTTTATTTATTTTCTTTGGTAACATGCATCTTCTGACATCAAACTCGGACTTTTAATGTGCATATTGTTATGCGTTTACTTTTCTTCATTGGCTAGAGGTATAGGGGAAGGGTTGAGATCTCAGAAACATGTTTAACCCCTCCACATGTTTGCGCCTGACTCATAAGACAGGAGCCTCTAGCCTTTGTTAGTCTTGTATGATATTTTCATTTTAGTTTCTTGTGTACACTTTGGAGAGTATGTTGTTAAGGGGCCAGCTGAAAGATGTCTCCGGGTGCGTGAATTTCTAGCTGCATTGAAGACCTGTTGGTGACCTTCTACTGTTGTCTGTTCTATGGTCGGGTTGTTGTCTCTTAGACACATTCCCCATTTCCATTCTAATTTTTATACATTGCCATAGCTTCCTGTACATGCTGTATGGCCTTCAACAATGAGTTAGACTTATACCGCATAGTAAGCTGTAATAAGGCTCTGAAATAAAGAATTTAAAAAGAAAACTAAAAGCAGTGATTAATGTACAAAAAAATAAATGAAAAAACAGATATAACAGACATTTATCTAGGTTTATTTGGTCTAATATTGTATAACAAATGTATATTTAAGATATGATATATTTGAAATCCTACATGTGGCTTCCCATTATTTTTGGTTCTCATGTGATTATAAAAGAACAAGGAGGATTGTACCTGGGAATTTTGATGACATTGACATTAAGTTTCTAGGAAAAAAATAGTCTAGGGACATAAGTTGCTGACATCAGACTATGCTAGTAAATTCTGTAACCATGGACATTTTACACAATAAGTTAACACAACCATGACTAGTCTACTATTATTTGTCTGTCTGGACACATTTAACAAGACTAATTTATCTTTTAAATATGAAAGACACTGTAATGAACATATATGTCATGTATAGATGCTAAATAATATTCAGTCAATTTCAGAGGAATTACTGTGGATTCATTTGTGTTTTTAGTGGGTTCCAATTTTCATGGATTAAGGAAAATTTGCATGTTTGTGGATGTTTAATTGCATGGTTTGGCCAATGTGTGCTTAGTGATGATACAATTCTATAGAAATTTGTTACTTGCTGAATGTTTAATTTTTGTTGTTTACCTGTACATACGAAATCAATGAAAATTAGTATCCAAAGAATAATAATGAATCAACAGTACATGCAGTATATTGAAACAGAGACATCAATTTTACAATAATCTTTTATTAGGTACCATGCGTGATGCTACAGATGTATTTAGATATGAATCACATTCATTGAAAAACTCATCTATACCTAACAACCATTACTTGGAAGAAGAAGATATGACCACCATAACCATGTGGCATTTGCTAGGATGTTGTCTGTTCTAGAGGATGTGTGGATAAAAAAGCCAGCATCATTAGGAAATGTGATATATTGCACCTCTTAAAGAACATATTAAAGTATACAGTACATGTATAGCTTAACTAGAGATCCCATGCTTTTGTGTCTTTCACTACTATTGGAGAATTTTCAATGTGGGATAATATTTGATTAATTGAATTGCAAAACATTTTATTTCCTTTCTGGTTTATTAATGGTGGAAATTAATTAAACAGAATTGTATATTTTATTAGGAATGAGCTAATTGAAAACTGTTTCTTGGTCTTTTTCATATTTCTCTTATAAATATCTGCAAATTTAAAAAACATAATATGTGATAGTTTACTGAAAGTTTTATCTCCTTAGATGCTATGACATGGAGAATTTCGTTATTATATTCTTCAACTTTGTACTTCATTTAACCCTTTAAGGGAAAATGGTAGTATTACATTTTCCCAGAATTAGGTTGGCCTTTTGTGTACCCAAGACAGGTGGAGGAAGTCAAATTAGAAGAGCTGTGATTGGATGTAAGGGTACAATTATTTTTTTTATTTATCTATGAATAACTACAGTGTGTAAATTTACCATATAAATTTTAAAACCTATTGAAATATTTTCTAGAGAATTATTCGAAAAGGCTTCCAAAATTTCATAAATTTGGTGCAAAATGACGGTGGGCATGGATAACATAAACAAGCTCCGTTGGAAATTGGTCATGATACTATTTGGCTTCAATTTTCAGAATACAGTAATAAAGTACTAACACCACACATAACTGTTTTATCCAGGTTTTTATTATAAAAACTGGTAAATTTAGAAAATGTTAGTAAATTTGTCGCCTATGGCAGAATAAATAGTACCGTTTTCCCTTAAAGTTTTTTATTTTGATCATCACTGATGAGTCCTATGTAGAGAAAATATGCACCTCTGGTGTACAAAAAAATATAAACGTGATAAACCAGCTTTTATTTCTCAAACTTGATTTGTGGTAAAATTAAGCCATTTCTAGCATGTCTTGCTAAAGAAGTTTGCATTGATTTATTTTTGTGATTACAGATTTTCTATAAAAAAATATTTATTTGTACTAGGAAAGATCTTTTTTTTTTTTAAATATTCGCAACAATTAATATTCACCTTGTTCATGTTGTTATTCTACACTTAAAAGTTGCAAAACATATTGCATGGTGCAAAAAATAGTTGGGTTACAACTTACAGTAATATTTATTAAATATATATGTTTATTACAGAATTGGTAATAACAGTGAAATATTCCTAAAAAGAAATTTATAAGGAAGTAACGTGCAAACCAACAAAGTACCTGACATGGTGGACCTTCAAGAGTTGAAGATGTGGTGTAAGTGAACCTTTTTTCAGGTATTTATCCTCAATATTATTATATAGATAAAGATATTCAAAACTGTAAAAGGCAAAAATGTTCAGCAAAGTACATTTAGGATCCACAATTAGGTTTGATGACCAAAATTTTAAATTGACTTTTTCTGGAGAATTGCCTTTTAAAGACAATTTTTCACAATTTCAATTTGTTCATTTATTAAAAAAGAAGATGTGGTATGATTGCCAATAAGATTACTCTCCACAAGAGGCTTAATGACACAGAAGCTAACAACTATAGGTCACAGCACAGCCTTCAACAATGAGCAAAGCCTGGACCTCATAGTCCGCTATAAAAGGCCCAGAAATAACAAATGTAGAACAATTCAAACAAGAAAACTAACAGCCTAATTTATGTACAAAAAAATGAATGAAAAACAAATATATTTGTAACGCTTAAACAAACCACAACCAATTAATTACAGGCTCATGACTCATGACTTGGGACAGGCACATACATACAGAATTTGGAGGGGTTAAACATGTTGGCGGGATTCCAACTCTCCCCCAAACCTAACAGTACAAAATACTAATAGAACGAACTATATAGAAATCAGTTAAAAAAGACTAAAAGCATCAGATGGATACAAATAAAAACAGAGTGGATCAATGTGGCCGAGTACTTGTATATTCCAATAACAAAATTAAGATTCTGATCTGAGAGTACTCACAGTTACTGCGACTAATTTGCTTAGTTTTAAAAATCTTCTCCTTTGAACTTGCTGAATTAATTTCAGCCAAACTTCAACGGAATGAGTTTCAGAGTGTCTATAGTATACATTTTGTATTTCATTTCCTTGTATGTCAAATAACTTATCCACAATGGCTAAAATGGAACATAATGGTTAAATGTATTTTTTTGCAGTACAATGTAGGTACAAATTGTGACTGCAGCAGACTGAATTTAGTTTCTAACTTTTCTCCAAAAATTATAGATGTACTGAATACTTAAATCTGACAGAAATTTTTTTTTAATAGATTATGTATAAAATGTTATTATATTTTTCAGTATCTGAAATTATGGGTTTATGAATTTGAACAGCTTTTAATATACCAGCAGTTCCAACAGCATGGTTCCTGCAATCCAAAAAAAGAGGTATTCCTCTAATAGGTTTTCTTGGAAATTCATAAGATTTTTTGTTTAATGGTGTCGTTGCACTTGCTTTACTTTTCTTCCAGCATCTAAAAGAAGGAATTTCCTTTTTCATTAATTTACATTTATCTTGAAGAGTACATTGTATAAATCTCACATCTCTATATTTTCATAATCAAATTTTTTTTGGTGGAACTTTGTATCAAAAACATCTGTTAGGTTTTGGTCTTAAATCTAATTATTGCATACTTCCTACTTAAATGAAGGGCCCAGAATAAAACCCAAAGATCTTATCTTATTTTGTTGTTGTCTTGTATAGTGGCGCAGCAAAACATAATGATCTATTTTATAACTTGCCTGTTGATGAAAAGTTTATATTTTTATTCAGAACTGAAGAACTACATGAGGAAGTTGCTAAAACCTGCTTTAATATTTTATGTATGAGAACAAATTTCTTATTTGTATATAGCTAAATCTTAAATATATATAGTTTTAAAATTATGTAAAATATTGTTTACCGGTAATTAATTGTTTGATATTATCTCATAATTCATAATAGAATGGCACTTGTTTGTGTTTTATTAATTAAGCTAAATGTTATTTTACTGTTTTAGTTTTAATATATGAGAAACTTTAAAAAGAAAAAACAAGATCACAAAAATATTCACCAATTTTATTGAAAAATATGATAATGGCTATTTAGATGGAAGCGTTGGTTGTATATATTGATGTTGGGATGTTTTAAGCGTTTTCTAGGCGCATAATTGAATTCAGTCAATTCATGGCAATTGATTAGTAATACTTAATTAACAAACAAAAAAATTACATTTTCTTTCAGTATGTTATCAGTTAGCTTTAATATAAATTATGGCAACTATATTCATTGAACTATTAATCATGTTAATTCAGTAGTTAGTTTTGTTTATAATCAGATGTACATGAGTAGAGAAAGTGTTTAGATTCTGATTTCTGTGCTTTCAGATAGGTACAAACCTGCTAGTATAAAAACCTGCAAAAGAACAAAGTACAGAACAGCGTTGTAACCACAGATGGGATTCATTTAATTGTTTACTTAGTCTTTTAATTAATTGATAAATTAGATGTTTAATTCTAATATATAATAGTTCATGCAAATAAGAATGCTCTTCCAAAAAACTTGGTGTGTTGTAGTTGGTTATGGAAATACAAATTGTCTTTGAATAGTTAGTCCCTTCCTGTCCAAATCTATTTTATTGGGTCAATCAGCTCGACAGATATTATTGTCAACTTTTTTTAACTAGTTTATTGTGAATTCTATTTTCTCACATTAATTAAGTTTGTTTTAAACTAGTTCATTGCATTAAAAGTTAATGTATTGTATTTTAATACGTATATTGGAATTACGTTGTCGTTGTCCTATTAAGAGTGAAGACATTTGGTTTTTCCACAATTACTTTAGTAAATAAAGTAAATAGAAATTTATGAAAATTAAACACAATGTTTATGAGACAAAAAAAGGATGGTTGGGATTGATTTTAGGAGTTTTGGACCTAACAATTAGGAATAAGGGGCCAAAAAGGGCCAATTAAGCATTTTTCTTGGTTTTTCGCACAATAACTTTAGTATAAGTAAATAGAAATCTATGAAACTTAAACAAAGGTTTAGGACCACAAAAGGAAGGTTAAGATTGATTTTGAAAACTTTGGTCACAATAGTTTAGGAATTAGGGGCCAAAAGGGTCATTAACATAACTTAGTTTGATTTTAACAAAAAATGAATTCTTTAGGTTCTTTGATATGCTGAATTTAATTTTGTATTTAGATTTTTATTTTTTTTATCCTGTTTTCAAATTGGTCTACATTAAGGTCCAAAGGGTCTAAAATTAAATTTGATTTTTGGGCTCTGTTATCAAATTGGTTCACATAGAAGTCTATAGGGTCCAAATTTGAACTTTATTTGGTTTCATCAAAAATTGAATTCTTGTGGTTCTTTTATAAGCTGAATCTAACCATGTATTTAGATTTTGGACCATAAAAAGTAAATGTCCAATTCAAAATTTTTAAGTTCTTATTAAACCACATTCATTCTGTGTCAACTATTTAATCACATTCCAAATTCAGAGTTGTATTTAATAGGCATGATTGTTGTGTCCATACTTGCCCCAACTTTTCAGGGTTTGGTCTCTGCGGTTGCATAAATCTGCACCCTGCAGAGCATTTTTTATTATTTACGAGTTTGTCATGTTAATTTTTATCTCTAAGAGATAAAAATTTACACTTAAGAGATAAACATTTACAGTAAAATAGATAAAGACTGAGTAAATTTTTAATTATTTATTAAAAACTTGAATCATATTCATGATATTAAAGTCCTAAAAACTATACTTATTGAATAATGCCTTATTTCACTTTCAATTAAGCAGCTCCCTTGAAAAGTTGATCTGTTACTGTAAGTTTAAATAGAGTCCCCCATGAAATGATGTCCCATGGACAAAATTTCACAGATATGACCTATGAAATTTGGTCCAGGACATAATTTTATTATAAAATATTGTCCATTTCTATGTAAAAGTGTCCCTTTCTATTGTGACCTTCATTAGACATTTTTTCATAGTGAAATCATGTCCATATTGTATAAAAGTCTTGTCTAATACCAAAAAAAAATTATTTAACAAAAAAATTTAAGACAAAATTGACATTTGTTTTTGTAATAATATACAATAGGACTGGAATCTATGAATTGTTTTAATATCTTTGAATTGTCCTTTTTAACAAGACCAATAATGTCAGGAATAATATTCATAAATGCCTGATTGCCGTTTCTTCTTGCACATACGTTTCAGTCTTGGAGGCGTCACCACTTGTTTCAATTTGTCCTTATGAATTACAAGTTTTAATGTTTTCTCTTGTGTTTTTTTGTCAACATGTATATAATACATTTCATTGTTTTTAATTTGAAACTGCTTTGCCTTCCTTCTAAATGATCTTCTTTAATTATTATTAAACTCTGGAGGGTATTGACCATCACACACATAATTATACAGCTGTTTATATTCATCACTTTCCATTTTGTTCACATCAGTGTTGTCTTTATTTAAATTTCAATTATGATTTAACTAATTGATTAAAACATTTCAATGATTTCTAAATTATTTCCCTTCTTTAGGGACAGAAAAAAATAGCTACACTATGAAATATTGTCCTTTGTGACATATTTTTATAAAGCATCCATGAAATTATGTCCAAGTACTAGGGACAATTTTTCACTAAGGGAGACACTATATTATAGTTTACAAATGTGATATTCTGTCCCATGAACAAAATTTCACAGATGAACTGTGAAATAATGTTCTAGAGGACACAATTTCATGGGACACCTTTTTGGCTTACATTACCACATAAAAAAAAAAAATTGAAATATTTAGTATAAAAAAAAAAATTGTTGGTTATGTCAATCAGTACTTATTAGTATCAGTTTTTATGCATAGGTGAAGAATTTTGAAATGAGAATTTATATATTTGTTTTATATGCCTATTTATGGAAGGTATTGTGGTAATTTTGCATAGGTACTAATAATGTCTGTACCAAAAATCTGTAGTACTGGAAATATACTTCAGTACTATTTTGTTGCTCTAAAATTATTGTAATATTTAGCAACCTGTATTTTACAGTACTTGATTTGTACTTGAAAATTTGATAGTTATTTTATTTTACTATATGACTTTAAATTATTTGTTTTCATATTGGTAAAATCATAGGAAACACTCTTTGATAAAACATATTCACTGTGAAAAAAAGATGTATTAACTGTAATCAAGAAACAATCATTGTATATTATCTATGTGTTTGTGTGCCACTGAAAAGTATTTGTATGGTTATTTATCAAGTCAAATATAGAGTTATCTCCCATATGAAAAACAGTTTTTCCATAATCACATAGAAAAATCAAAGTATTGATTGGAGTCAAAGTGAAAATGTATTAGTTCAAAGACTCAGTAGGTTAATCTCAACCCATAGAGTTTACATGCAAACAATGTTCCCTGAATGAAAACAGGTCAACTAGATCCTTAAGGAGGCTAGAGGGTACCAAAATGAAAGCAAAATTTTAAACATTTCTTTTTTTCATTACAAATTTTAATTATTTCACTATAAGTTGTTTCTTTATGTTATTGTACAAAAATCAACCAATAAAACTGATTAGTTTTGGCCCCAGATGACTATATGTTTATTTCATTGAAAAAGCTCCAAATTATCTCCCTTGTTATTTTTTTCAAATAAGCTGTACTTTAACAAAACAATGAACTAAACAACTGTAAAATTTAAGCAATGTCTGTAATATTTTATTTTGATATTACTCTTTTTCTCTCCTATTATAATAGTTCAACAGAAAAAGTATCTGAACAAAAAAGCAAGTTTCGTTCAAGGCAGATTGTGAGCTTAAATGAATGGTAACCCAATTTTTATACGCCCGTCTTTTAGACAGGACGTATTATGGTATACTGTTGTCCGTCTGTCCGTCCGTCATCCACACCTCGGACAATAACTCAAAAACACTTTCACCAATTTCCATGAAACTTTAATGAATTGTTTATATCTATTGATGTAAGCTCCCTTTCAATTTTTTAAATTTCAGATTTTAAGTTTTGGATTTATGGGGCTTTATTCATAAAAAAAGGGGGAATTTTAAAGAGCAATGGGCGTATCATGCGCTAAAGCGCAGCCCTTTATTTTATTTTAATTTTCTATTAAGTAAATGATAAAGTTCATTTATAGAAGAAAAAAAGCGAAATCTTATATTTAAAAGTTATACCTGTGAGCCCACTTCAAAAGGATGTTCAATATTACTGTAGATGGAATTGCTGCAGGCCTGTGTTTTTGTGTATTCAGCTCTTTTGATTATTCATTGTACTGGTTTACATATTGTCTGTCATTTTTATTGTCATAATTCGTGATACCTAGTTTCACATTAAAGCTATCAAAACAATTTCTATATTTTATCGTATATAAGAATTCAAAACACAGTCGGGCTAAATTTAGCATCAAACTTGAAAGTTCTTATTTGCCTAATTTGGTATATATCAATATCTATTTTATTGAGTAGAGCTAACAATATCTTATCATTCTATCAGCTTTTCTCTCCCAGTATTTCAATATTCAGTTAGTTTTTCCATTATTTTACATATTTCTTCTTTAATGCTAAGATCATGATACAGATAAATGACATGATCAAATGATCAATATATTTATATGCATTGTTATATAGATTCATGAATGTTAATTATTTAAATCATCATACTAATATTGCATTCTATTGTTTATTGTATTATGCATTATATGCACTTGCAATAAAGACAGTTTAAATTTCTAATTGTTTGTATTTTCCAGTCAACCAGCCATAGGTTATCTGTATTCAAATACACATCAGTCAGACATTATTGGTCACACATACCATTATTCAAAGTTGCAAGTCAAGCATTCAACCATCATTCCCCCAACCCAACAAACACTCTATTGTATCAACACATCCAATAAAAAAATATGTATTATTTGATGTTCCAATACATTTCCATGTGTCAAAAATTATTGGTGGCCAAGGTTTCTTGGTCAAACTGATAGATTTTTGTGTTTTGGTTTGGTTTTCAAATACTATAAATAGCAATATGTAAGCTATAGAAAAGAAGATTTGGTATGATTGCCAATGAGACAACTCTCCATAAAAGACCAAATGACACAGAAATTAAAATCAATTGGTCAACATATGGCCTTCAACAATGAACAAAGCCCATACCGCATAGTCCGCTGTAAAAGGTCCTGAAATGATAAATGTAAAACAATTCAAACGAGAAAACTAATGGCCTAATTTATAGGTACAACAATAGACAGTAAGTTGATGGGCGAGACGTTTCAGCATGGGCACTCTTGTTTAGTTTGATTTTAGCTTGGAACATTGCCAAAGATGTCGAGTTATGGATATTCGGTAGAAACTACAGGAAACCCTGTGTAAAAAGAGGGGGCAGTTATATACCACTACATGGCTGAGGCATATAAAAGACAGAACTGTATACAGACAAATTTGACAGAAAAAAAGTGATATCAGATGCTGAAAGGGAAGCATTGACTGGTTTTGCCATGTCTGCTATATGGACAATTGGTCAATGACATATTTAGTTATAAAGGTGGCAAAATATATTCTTGTTATAGCTGAGAACTTAGTCTAGTATAAAAAAAAAAGAAGATGTTGTATAAATACCAATGAGACAACTCTCCACAAGAGACCAAATGACACAAAAATTACAACTGTAGGTCAATGTATGGCCTTCAACCATGAGCCAATCCCATACCACATAATCGGGTATAAAAGTCCACGAAATGACTATGTTAAAAAATATCAAATAATAAAACTAGTCTAAAACTATTGACTATGATTATTTGTGACAGACTCAACCGTTAAAATTCTATTGACTTTCTGTTTAGACAGTAACACAATTAAGTGGACTAGTTCGTTGTTGGCTTAAGCAAGAACGTATATATGTTAGTTATACATTGGCTTAAGATATACTTACAATGGGAAGAACATGTGACACCTATATCTGTGAAAACTAACAATGCACAATTCAGGGTACTTTTAATTCGAAAGTTCGTTTTTCTGTTCATTTTCAAACTTACAGTATTAACAGTGAGTATTGCACTACTTTCATGTGAATGAAAAATGTTGAAATTTTCCAGTTTGAAAGCACAACCTGTTCATGACAACTAAGTAGCTAGACTTTGAACATCTTAAAGTTTTTTTCACATAACTATTGGTTGTAGTTGTAACTTGTATATATATGTGGTATTATTGACTGAGGGTATAATATGTATAAGGATTCAGAGGCGGATCTAGGGGGGCAGGGGGCCCGGGTCCCCCCTTTTGGAAAACATTTGGTTGCTTAAATAGGGAATCAATGAAGCGTCTGAGGCAGTTAGTGGACCCCCACTTGTGAAAATTTCTTGATTCGGTCCGCCACTGGGATTATACATGTATTTTCTATTCTATGGAGTGGTACTTACTGAGTATTTTTACTGGTACATATGCTTTGTAGAATTTATAATGGTTTTGTCCATTTTTTTTAATAAAGCAATCATTATTTATTATATCAACCGGTTTTGTTTGTTGGCAACCTCAAATAGCTAAAGCACCAAACAGCAGATTCACTGTTACAGTCTTTAAGAGAGAAAAATAAAAACAAAATTGACAATAGCAATAAGTCATCTAAAAATTAAAGAAATAAGTAAAAAGCTGCATCGGTTATGATCACGACTAACCTCTCTAAACAGTTTTTCGTTTTACCTGCGTTGCAATCGTTTTAGTAACCAATACTGAGCTTGATTGATTACGTCCAGTGGCAAATATGTCATTCATGTCCAGGACGTGAAACCATTCACGATGACTACAATTAATAGGTAGGATATGTAATCGCAAGCGTACTCCGTCCTGGTGTACAAAAACCTATTAAGGACCAGTGGCAAATATTTCATTCATGTTCAGGACGAGAACAAATTTACAATGAAAACATTAGGTAGGACATGTAACCGCTAGACTCTGTCCTGTGTGTCCAACAGCATATTTAGGTCCAGTGGCAAATATTTCATCCATGTACAGGACGAGGACAAATTAGCAGTGCGGGATACGATAGGTTGGTCACAGGACTATGTCAACCTGTCCAATTAACTGGATGGAAAAAAATATTTTCACTGCTTCTACTAGACGAAATCCTTATGTAAGTTGGTCTGCAGCTTGGTAATGTTAAAGCCAGTAAATAAGTACACCCGCCGTGAATATTTGTTAGCACTGTATCCGTATCACAATGTTTCAAAGACATTTTGTTTATTAACTATGTTGTCCGCTGTCTCGATAATATATATATATATATATTATAAGAAAAAGCACTGTGTAAGCCTGTACCCAATCGTTTATATATATATATATAGTAGACCACACGAGTGAAGCTTAGGTGGTCGTGTGGTCTAGCGGGACGGCTGCAGTGCAGGCGATTTGGTGTCACGATATCTCAGTAGCATGGGTTTGAATCCCCGGTGAGGGAAGAAAAAAAAATTGCGAAAGCAAATTTACAGATTTAACATTGTTGGGTTGATATTAAGACGAGTTGTATATACATAATGTACACAGCCATGTATCACCATCATGGCTGATTATCCGATGGATACATCTGTTGTAGAGTTGTCACTGACTCAGACGTACTTGTATTACATATTTTTTTTATAGGAAATAGCCTCCTGTATCCCTCCACTAGAATGATTTCGATTCAAAAAAATGGAATAATACTTTCTAGGAGAAAAAAAAACAATCTTTATACCCTTAAAGCTTTAGTTAGAGCACCGTGTCTGTCTGTATTTCCGTTTGAACGGTATTTTTCCAATACAAAAGAATCATGTTTCAATGATTTGGAAAAATATATATACATGTATACAGCTATGCGACACCTGTATCACGTTTGTTTCAATCATTTTAAACATGTAATTGCAGTTACTTGTATGACTCGTACGTAATATATATTTACTTATCGGTCCTTTAACAGTACTTTCGTCTGTACTATTGTTTTTGTCTGTTTGTCTTTTAATTTTAGCCATGGCGATGTCATTTTATTTTCAATCTATGAGTTTGACGAGGTTCTTTGACTCTCCCTCTGGTATCTTTCGTACCTCTTTCATACTATACATGTAAAACAAGTATACAAGCAGATATCATAAAAGAACCAGAATCAATGCATACAGACTGTATATAATGTATATAATAACCATATATAATACTTACAGACTGTTACTAAAAACACAGACAATACTTACAGACTATAACTAAGAACCAAATACAATACTTACAGACTGTTACAAAGAACCAAATACAATACTTACAGACTGTAACAAAGAACCACAGACAATACTTACAGACTGTAACAAACAACCAAATACAATACTTACAGACTGTTACTAAGAACCAAATACAATACTTACAGACTGTTACTAAGAACCACAGACAATACTTACAGACTGTATCTTAGAACCCAAGACAATACTTACAGACTGTATCTAAGAACCATAGGCAATACATACAGACTGTATCTAAGAACCATAGGCAATACTTACAGATTGTATCTAAGAGCAACAGACAATACTTACAGACTGTAGTACGAACCACAGGCAATACTTAAGGCATGTATCTTAGAACCACAGACAATACTTACAGACTGTATCTAAGAACCACATGCAAAACTTATCATGCTTATGGCATGTATCTAAGAATAACAGACAATACTTACAGACTGTATCTGAGAACCGCAGACACTACTTACAGACTTAATCTAAGAATCTCAGGCAATACTAACAGACTGTATCTAAGAACCACAGACAATACATACAGACTGTATCTAAGAACCACAGACAATACTTACGGACTGTATCTAAGAACCACAGACAATAGTTACGGACTGTATCTAAGAACCACAGGCAATTCTTACGGCATGTATCTAAGAACCACAGACAATACTTACGGACTGTATCTAAGAACCACAGGCAATACGTACGACATGTATCTTAGAACCACAGACAATACTTACGGACTGTATCTAAGAACCACAGACAATACTTATGGACTGTATCTAAGAACCACAGGCAATACTTACGGCATGTATCTAAGAACCACAGACAATACTTACAGACTGTATCTAAGAACCATAGACAATACTTATGGCATGTATCTAAGAACCACAGACAATACTTACGGACTGTATCTAAGAACCGCAGGCAATACTTACGGCATGTATCTAAGAACCACAGACAATACGAACAGACTGTATCTAAGAACCATAGACAATATTTATGGCACGTATCTAAGCATGCTAAGAACCACAGACAATACTTATGGACTGTATCTAAGACCCACAGGCAATACTTTCGGCATGTATCTAAGAACCAGACAATACTTACAGACTGTATCTAAGAACCATAGGCAATACTTACAGAATGTATCTAAGAACCACAGACAATACTTACGGACTGTATCTAAGAACCACAGACAATACTTACGGACTGTATCTAAGAACCACAGACAATACTTACGGACTGTATCTAAGAACCACAGGCAATAGTTACGGCATGTATCTTAGAACCACAGACAATACTTACAGACTGTATCTAAGAACCACATGCAAAACTTATCATGCTTATGGCATGTATCTAAGAATAACAGACAATACTTACAGACTGTATCTAAGAACCACATGCAAAACTTATCATGCTTATGGCATGTATCTAAGAATAACAGACAATACTTACAGACTGTATCTAAGAACCGCAGACACTACTTACAGACTTAATCTAAGAATCTCAGGCAATACTAACAGACTGTATCTAAGAACCACAGACAATACATACAGACTGTATCTAAGAACCACAGACAATACTTACGGACTGTATCTAAGAACCACAGACAATAGTTACGGACTGTATCTAAGAACCACAGGCAATTCTTACGGCATGTATCTAAGAACCACAGACAATACTTACGGACTGTATCTAAGAACCACAGGCAATACGTACGACATGTATCTTAGAACCACAGACAATAATTACGGACTGTATCTAAGAACCACAGACAATACTTATGGACTGTATCTAAGAACCACAGGCAATACTTACGGCATGTATCTAAGAACCACAGACAATACTTACAGACTGTATCTAAGAACCATAGACAATACTTATGGCATGTATCTAAGAACCACAGAAATACTTACGGACTGTATCTAAGAACCACAGACAATACTTACAGACTGTATCTAAGAACCATAGACAATACTTATGGCATGTATCTAAGAACCACAGACAATACTTACGGACTGTATCTAAGAACCACAGGCAATACTTACGGCATGTATCTAAGAACCACAGACAATACGAACAGACTGTATCTAAGAACCATAGACAATATTTATGGCACGTATCTAAGCATGCTAAGAACCACAGACAATGCTTATGGACTGTATCTAAGACCCACAGGCAATACTTTCGGCATGTATCTAAGAACCAGACAATACTTACAGACTGTATCTAAGAACCATAGACAATACTTATGGCATATATCTAAGAACCACAGACAATACTTACGGACTGTATCTAAGAACCACAGGCAATACTTACGGCATGTATCTAAGAACCACAGAAATACTTACGGACTGTATCTAAGAACCACAGACAATACTTACAGACTGTATCTAAGAACCATAGACAATACTTATGGCATGTATCTAAGAACCAGACAATACTTACAGACTGTATCTAAGAACCATAGGCAATACTTACAGAATGTATCTTAGAACCACAGACAATACTTACGGACTGTATCTAAGAACCACAGACAATACTTACGGACTGTATCTAAGAACCACAGGCAATACTTACGGCATGTATCTAAGAACCACAGGCAATACTTACAGCATATATCTAAGAACCACAGACAATACTTACGGACTGTATCTAAGAACCACAGGCAATACGTACGGCATGTATCTAAGAACCACAGACAATACTTACGGACTGTATCTAAGAACCACAGACAATACTTACAGACTGTATCTAAGAACCATAGGCAATACTTACAGAATGTATCTTAGAACCACAGACAATACTTACGGACTGTATCTAAGAACCACAGACAATACTTACAGAATGTATCTTAGAACCACAGACAATACTTACGGACTGTATCTAAGAACCACAGACAATACTTACGGACTGTATCTAAAAAACCACAGACAATGCATACTTTGGTTTGTTGTGGCATGTATCTAAGAACCACAGACAATACTTACGGACTGTATCTAAGAACCACAGGCAATACTTACGGCATGTATCTAAGAACCACAGACAATACGAACAGACTGTATCTAAGAACCATAGACAATATTTATGGCACGTATCTAAGCATGCTAAGAACCACAGACAATGCTTATGGACTGTATCTAAGACCCACAGGCAATACTTTCGGCATGTATCTAAGAACCAGACAATACTTACAGACTGTATCTAAGAACCATAGACAATACTTATGGCATATATCTAAGAACCACAGACAATACTTACGGACTGTATCTAAGAACCACAGGCAATACTTACGGCATGTATCTAAGAACCACAGAAATACTTACGGACTGTATCTAAGAACCACAGACAATACTTACAGACTGTATCTAAGAACCATAGACAATACTTATGGCATGTATCTAAGAACCAGACAATACTTACAGACTGTATCTAAGAACCATAGGCAATACTTACAGAATGTATCTTAGAACCACAGACAATACTTACGGACTGTATCTAAGAACCACAGACAATACTTACGGACTGTATCTAAGAACCACAGGCAATACTTACGGCATGTATCTAAGAACCACAGGCAATACTTACAGCATATATCTAAGAACCACAGACAATACTTACGGACTGTATCTAAGAACCACAGGCAATACGTACGGCATGTATCTAAGAACCACAGACAATACTTACGGACTGTATCTAAGAACCACAGACAATACTTACAGACTGTATCTAAGAACCATAGGCAATACTTACAGAATGTATCTTAGAACCACAGACAATACTTACGGACTGTATCTAAGAACCACAGACAATACTTACAGAATGTATCTTAGAACCACAGACAATACTTACGGACTGTATCTAAGAACCACAGACAATACTTACGGACTGTATCTAAAAAACCACAGACAATGCATACTTTGGTTTGTTGTGGGTAAATCATATTAATTTCCATGTGCATTTGTATTGTGTACATTTTCGTACATATTTCATCAACTATTTATTTAAGAGTTGTTTTGTGTACATGCCTCACATCTTTCATATTATCTATTTTTAACTAAATTAAGGCCAAGGTCTTTATTTACCTGACTGTATATTTACAGTATAAGTACACTTCATAGACAAACAAACCATATTTGACTTCTAAAAACACACTAACAGTACACAAACTGAAAGGTCTCACCTGCTTTACAGACCAATGATCTTAGGAGTCTTGTAGATTTAGGTTTCACTACAAGTATCACAGACAATTCACATTTCAGATAAATCCTGCCAGACACACACACACCTTACAAAGATTATATACACACCATAAAGTTGACCTACTGCTTCAAGTGTTTGAGGAATGAAACTTAACATATAACTTTAAACATAAAATGAGGTCAAGCACATATGAACCCTGTCTGATGGACATGTAGACATTGCAAGAAACCCATATACCAAATATAGTTATCCTATTCCTTATAGTATCAGAGGCGTATTTAGGGGGGGGGGGGGCGGGCCCCCCCTTTTTGGGAAAAAATTTGGTTGCTTATATAGGAAATCATTGAAGCGTGACTGGACCGGGGCCCCCTCTTAGGTCAGTTAGTGGGCCCCCACTTATGAAAATTTCTGGATCCGCCACTGAGTATGTATGTTATTCAAATGAAAATCATTTTTTACTTAGTGAATATATTGTAGTCTTCTTTTAATGAAATATAATTTCACACATGCTTAGCTGCAATACAGTCCATAATAGGCCTTATATTAGCTCTCAATTCCTGCTTTTTACAGGAAATGGGACTTTGAATATGACCCTGTGTAAGAAATTTTCTCTCTTCTTCTTCTTTTTTTTTTATATATAATAAAAGTTATATATTTAGACACCAACTTTCCTTTAAATATACATATTGGATTAAAAAATATCAATCAAAACATATCTAATCAATTTTGTTCTTTTATTATAAATCTTCTAATTTTCTAAATTTGCATATAGGTAATTGAATAAATTATCAGTAATACCTAAATAAAGTTTATAAAATATTAAAGAAAACAAGCATTCTGTGAGTATTGCATGGCAATAGTCCCTACATAGTCACCTAGTGTTTACTGTTAAGAATTCACTGTATTGGAACACAATTCTAACTTGATCTATAACATGTCATGGTGTAAACAAATATCAAGTTAATATCTTCAAACATGATGAAAAAAGTTTTGATAACTGATTATCTATGTGAATTTTCTAAGTTCAAGGAATATAACTCTGCAGAAAATCATCAGACCAAAACAAAATTCAATCTTGATCTGTAACTTGTGATGATAAAAATATAAACCAATTATCATATCAATATCTTCTAGCACGACGAAAGAGTGCCGGAAACTAATTATTTTATTGATATTTCTAAGTTCAAGAGCCATAACTCTGCACAAATCAGAACAAAATTCAAACTTGAACTGTAACTTGTCATGATAAAACTATATACTAATCATCAAATCAATATCTTTAAAAATGACAAAAAAAGAAGTGTGGAAAATTGATTATTTAAAAAGTCTAAATCGAAGGATAACTCTAAAAAAAAAAGCAGCCTCAGAACAAAATATGATTGTGATCTGTAGCATGTCATGATAAGACAATCTACCAAATATCAAATCAATATCTTCAAGCATGAAGAAAAATAGTGCGGAAATTAAACTGATTTGCAGGACTGACAGATCAAACCTAAAGTATACTTCGACTTCATCAGTAGGGGACTAATTATCCATACATATGTGACATGCGTCATGTAAAATTCATACTTATCATGCATAATATTATGGTATAAAAGAAGTAGACAAAAAAGTTACTAATTAAACAAGAATGTGTCCTCAGTACACGAATGCCCCACTCGCACTATCATTTTCCATGTTCAGTGGACCGTGAAATTTGGGTATAAACTCTAATTTGGCATTAAAATTAGAAAGATCATATCATAGGGAACACGTGTACTAAGTTTGAAGTCGATTGGACTTCAACTTCATCAAAAACTACCTTGACCAAAAACTTTAACCTGAAGCGGGACAGACGGACGGACGAACGAACGAACGGACGGACGGACGAACAAACGAACAGACGAACTGACGCACAGACCAGAAAACATAATGCCCCTCTACTATCGTAGGTGGGGCATAAAAAAAAGAGTAAGAGGTCACAATGTATTTTTGAGAGAATTCTTTTTGAATAGGAAGACTAATACAGACATTTTTTTTAATATATTCTAATCTATTATAAACCAAACAAATTTATTAACCAATTTACCATTTTCGAAAATTAATAATGCATAAGCAATATATCTTAGAAAAAGACAATAATTTATACATTTAAATAATTGTAAATGAATTATTTGTGACTCTTTGACTTTCTGTCTGGTTACTCAAGGTCCTTTGAATACTTTTTGTTTTTCAACACAAAAGGCAACAATCAAGGGGCATGACATATAAAAAGTCAATTCAGTTTAAATATTCATCATAATTAAAAGTAAAATTATTTGTTATAATGAAGTATTAGCATATCATAATCATTATGTATGTTTTTCTGTATTTACAACAAATACATATACAAATCACATTGTGGGGAATATTAATCTAATGATGAATGCACTCTCTATACAATGAAGAAAATCCCCAATAAAAAATGAAATTTAAAGTATTTGAATACCAGAATTATACAAAAAGAATCACTGGTGTGACACTTTCCAAAGTTTCTTCGCATGTATGATGTCATCTTAAGTCTTTATAATCTAATGTCTTTTAGAAATTTGTTTTTATTTATGCCAAGGTTCTCTAAGTTTTATTTAGATAGGCATTTATATTGTTATGGTATAAATGATAAAATTATGTTTTTTCAAAGTTAAATGCAATTGGGGGGAAAAGATTAATACTACACATATCAAGTAAGAAACAACACAGTTCATACCTACAAGGTACTAGTACTCAAGAAAAACATCTTAATCTTATAAAATAAAAACCCAAAACAAAGTAACGGTACTTAAAACTTTAAATAGTAAATGTCAATGATACTCAAGAAGGAAAATGATTATAAACATCTACAACATTTTTAAAATGAGTAATTACCAAAACAGATATATTAGAACAATACATTACATGAATTTTACACAACTCTGTCATAGTCATAAAATATAAAGCAAAACTAAATATTAAGTGCAAGTCTTCTCTGTTCTTTAAAGTCATTCTTGTCCTTCAATCTTTGACACTTGTATTGCAACCACTAAGGATCACTAAGATATATTGGTGAACCTAAAATAACATTGATTCATGTAAGTGCACAAAATATAGTTCAATTAATAGAATAAGCATTCATGTTAAAATGAAAAAGAAATAAGTTTGAACTGATCTGTTAACATCTGCACTAGATGACTGACTTTTCCAATGATGTGTTCAAAACTTAAGTTGAAGCTGTGTCTTTCTCTGATCTTCCTGCTTGGGAATGTTGCCAAAAATACCTTTTTTGGTTTAAGAATATTTTACCAAGTATAATTTAATATTACTTAAAGTCCTTAAACATCTTTTATAGCTTGACAGTAAAATACAAAAATCTCAAGTGTGATTAAGCGTCTCTTAATGTTTAAAAAAAAAATCCTCTTTTAATTCAAGGGCTGTGCAGATAATAACATTGATTATGTAAGACAATTTGTGTTTTGTTTTTATCCTGAAGGCTAGCCCACTGGATTTTTATTTGATATTTATACATATGTTCCAGACCAAAGGATAATTTGGGCTGTACATGTACAGTCTGGACCGTTTGCGAACTTTTACACAATATGCATACGGTTGGATTTGAGATAAACAAAGTGGTGATATAGATATAGAGAGTTGAGATAAATATACAAAATGGGGATATATAAACATAGTGGTGATAGATATGGACTTGAGATAAATAAACAAAGTGGTGTTATATATACAAGTGGGGATATATATAAACATAGTGGTGCATATATAGAGTTGAGATTAATAAACAAAGTGGTGATAGATATAGAGTTAAGGTTAATGTATAAGTGGTGATTAATATATAAAGTGATGATAGATATAGACTTGAGATAAATTAATAAAATGGGTATAGATATAGCATGTATAGAGAGTTGAGATAAATATATATAATGGTGATAAATATAGAGTTGAGATAAATATACAAAATGGGGATAGATATAGAGTTGAGATAAATAAACAAAATGGGGATAGACATACTTAGTGGTGATCGATAGATATAGAGTTGAGCTAAACTTACAATTGGTGAACAATATACATAGTGTGTTAGATATAGAGTCGAGATAAACATACAAAGTGGAGATAGATATAGAGTTGAGATAAATATACAAGTGGTAAAAGATATACATTGTGGGGATAGGTATATATACAGAGAAGTGACAAGTATACAGAATGGTGAATAAATAAATTCATCATAGATACCAGGACTAAATTTTATATATACGACAGATGCTCGTTTTGTCTACAAAAGACTCATTAGTGATGCTCAAAGCCAAAAAAGTTATAAAAAAAAAAAAAAATGCCAAATAAAGAACGAAGTTGAAGAGCATTGAGATCCAAAATTCCTAAAAGTTTTGCCAAATACATAGATATTCAAGGTGGTGAAATATAATTTAAATGTTAAATAAATACAAAGTGGTGACAGATATAAAAGGAGGGACACCTATATAGTGGTGGGACAGATATATATACATAGTGGTGATAGATATTCAAAGTGGTGATAGATTTACAAAGAAGTGACAAATATAGAGTGGGGTTGTAGATATATAGAGTAGTGATAGAAACACATAATTTTAATAGAAATAAGAAGAGGTTTTAGATATACAAAGGGTGATAGATAAACAGAGGAGTGATTGATATACCTATAAATATTCTATACCATTTATTCCATTAGGAACATATACTGTTATATTTATTCCTGTGGAAATAATATTCCAGAATAATGTTTCCTTTTGGAACTTGTATTATGAAGGAACTTCAATTCCATGACAGTGATAGATATAGAGGTGAGATAAATAAACAATTAACAAAGTGGTGACAGATATACATAGTCACTGTGGTGTTAGATATAAAGTTGAGATACATATACAAGTCGTGATAGATATACATAGTGGTGATAGATATATAGAGTTGAGATAAATAAACAAAGTGGTGATAGATATAAAGTTGAGATACATATACAAGTCTAAATAAATATACATAGTGGTGATAGATATAGAGTTGAGATAAATAAACAAAGATGATAGATATAAAGAAATGAGATAAATAAACAAAGTGGTGAAAGATATACATATTGGTGATAGATAAAGAGAGTTGAGAGAGAAATACAAAATGGGGATATATAAACATAGTGGTGATAGACATAGAGTTGAGATAAATCTAGAAGTTGTGATAGATACACATAGTGGTGATAAATATACACAGTGGTGATAGATAAACATAGTGGTGTTAGATACAGACTTGAGATAAATAAACAAAACGGGGATATATAAACAGTGGTGTTAGATAAAGAGTTGAGATAATTAAACAAAATGGGGACAGATATACAAAGTGGTTATAGATATAGGGTTGAGTCAGAGATAAAAATACAAAGTGGTGAAAATATACATATTGGTGATAGATACAGAGAGTTGGAGCTAAATATACAAAATGGGAATATATAAACATAGTGGTGATAGATATAGACTTGAGATAAATAAACAAAGTGGTGTTATATATACAAGTGGGGATATATATAAACATAGTGCATGGTGCATATATAGAGTTGAGATTAATAAACAAAGTGGTGATAGATATAGAGATTAGATAAATAAACAAGTGGTGATAGATATACATAGTGGTGTTAGATAAAGAGTTTAGATAAATAAATAAAATGGGGATAGATATAAGATTTGAGATAAATAAACAAAATGGGGATAGATATAGACTTGAGATAAATATACAAAATGGGGATACATAAGCATAGGGGTGATAGATATAGAGACATAGTGGTGATAGATATAGAGAGTTGAGATAAAAATACAAAATGGGGATATATATAAACATAGTGGTGATAGATATAGGGTGGAGATAAATATACAAAGTGGTAAAATATATATATATTGGTGATGGATATGGAGAGTTGAGCTAAATATACAAAATGGGGATATATAAACATAGTGGTGATAGATTATAGAGACATAGTGGTGAAAATATAGAGAGTTGAGATAAATAAACAAAATGGGGATATGTATAGAGTGGAAATAAATAAACCAAAATGGGGATAGGTTTACATATTGGTAATAGATATAGAGTTGAGATAAATTTACAATTGTTGAAAGACATACATAGTTATGATAGAGAGAGTTGAGATAAATATACATAGTGGTGATAGATATAGATATAGATATGAAATTATACAGTGTGGTGATTAGTTTTCAAAATGTTGATAAGTTTACAGATTGGTGATATACAGAATGGTGTTCAATATATAGTGTTGGTATAGATATACAAAGTAGTGATATGTATATATGTAGAGTGTTTTGAAAGACACACAGGCTAGCAAACACCTTTATCCATACAGTGTAAATTCATTCATTTTTTATGAAACCATTTTTTTTAACAAGATTTAAAAAAAAACTACAGCTGTAAATTAACCTTTTGCATTGACTGGAGAATTCTTTATTTTCCTTGGTAAATTCTTCCACCAAACAAGTCCTCATTTTCAATCCAGCATGTTATCTGCAAAATATAATATACGTTTATACTACATGCGAGTACAGTAAAACTTATATCCTGAAAGTTTAAATAAGTAATTTTTTATTTGAAGTGAAAGTCCTTATATAAAAAGGTCTTCAAATTGTAGGGTAATGAAAAAAGTGGTATAACCCTGATGGTTTTATACCTTAAAGTTAATATACCATCTACGATAATTTTTTGGGGAATGATTGCTTTATAAACTGTGTATAGAAATAAGGTGAGGTCTCTGAAGGATTGTTCATTAAACCAACAATATACATGTAGGTAAAAATGATTAACCACAATTTTCTACAGGATCAACCATTATAAAACAAGCTATAAATTTGATCAACCATTAGTTTCCATTGGATCAGCCTTCATAAAACTAGCAATATAGTTGACATTGAAAAACTTCTATTTAATACTAGATCAATCAAAAAAACCAAGAAACTAAACATGCTTAAGTGAGGTTGATAAGCAGCTATTTCAGACTACATATATATATCTACAATACAAGCAATATAGGAAGGAATGATAAACCTCCATTTTATACAGTATCAGTCTTGAAACCTGAAACATAGATAAGGCTGATACATGTAATTTCCCATTTTATAATTGATATACCGTTTATAAAACAGGCATGATACTAGGTTGATAAGCTACAGTTTTTAACTGGATCAGCCTACATAAAACAAGTAATATATTATAAAGGAGAGGATGATGAACCACAATTTCAACCTGGATAAGCCTTTCGCAAAATAAGAATATAAGTAAAGTTGAAATACGACCATTAAAACATGGATTAGCATTCATCAAACATGGTCAAACTAACAATATAGTTGCATGAGGCTGATATCTATACTTGATCAGCCTTCAGAAAACAAGTAATAAAAGTGAGGTTGATGTTACACCATTTAAAACTGGATCAGACTTCAATCACTGAAAAAGAAATATAGGTGGAGTTTATATGATATATTTAGAAAAGACATTGCCATTGGTGGATAAACAGCTATGGTTTTCCAAACAATGGGAGGGGGAGCCAAGTTGCTGAATAAGTTAGTAAATAATTTACAATTTCAACATTTCAATTAAAAGCCTGTCAACATTCAGATTGTGAGTTTGCAATAGTATGTGGCAGCATGGCCAACTGTATTAAATTCCAATTTTAATTGACTAGAATTGATATTTTCCTGTTGAACAATATCTCTGGGGCAACTCAAAATATTTTTCTTAAATTTTCAGGGTAGTTATTATAGTTTTTGAGATATTAGCCATAAAGTGCAGGTTTGGTAAAACAGATTTCTTGTGCCTTCATGAAGCATTATTGATACTGGCACAGAAGTTGACCAAACATCATCTTATAAACTTTAAAAAGACATTGAAACATTAATTGTGACTCTTATGTTAATCATTACAAAAATAGTTTTTTTTTTATTTAAAAAATGGATAAACACTCAAAATGTTAACCTTTATCATGCAGAAATAATTTCCATCTTTATAGGCACAAATATTTTTTCCTTTTCAAGTGGAAATATTTTCCGCCTCTTTAGGTTGAATAATTTCAAGTGCTATATTTCCCTGTTATAGAACAGATTTTTTCCTTCCAATATAGGCGCATATTTTGGCTCTATTCCTACTTGAATATGTCTGGAACCCATGTAAGAAAGTTTCTAGGCGTAAAGGGGGACCTCAAACGGATTCCCTGTAAAAAAAAAACACCTGGAATCCATCAAAAATCCACATGGATTTTTTTATTTAGGGACTACATTGTAATAAGAGGAGATTTTGAAAGAAAAGTTTACCGGTAACAAAGAATAATACATGTAATGTAAAACTAGGGGACAAACAATAGTGGACTTTTTATATGTGCTCTTATTTTTTGCAATTTCATACTTTTCATACCATTAAAACTATTAATCCTGCTGCAAATGTTTGCACCTGTCCTAAGTCAGGAATCTGATGTACAGTAGTTGCCGTTTGTTTATGTAATTTACATGTGTTTCTAATGTTTCTCCTTTTTGTGGTCTCGAGCCTTCGACTTTAGTCGAAAAAGCGAGACTAAGCGATCCTAAATTCTGTCGTCGTCGGGTGTCGTCGGTGTCCAGGAATATTCACTCTGTGGTTAAAGTTTTTGAAATTTTAATAACTTTCTTAAACTATACTGGATTTCTACCAAACTTGGACAGAAGCTTGTTTATGGTCATAAGATAGTATCCAGAAGTAAATTTTGTGAAAATAAAATTCCATTTTTTGCGTATTTTACTTATAAATGGACTTTGTTTTTTTCTGCGGGGAAACATAACATTCACTCTGTGGTTAAAGTTTTTAGAATTTTTATAACTTTCTTAAACTATCCTGGGTTTGTACCAAACTTGGACAGAAGCTTGTTTATGATCATAAGATAGTATCCAGAAGTAAATTTTGTGAAAAAATAAATCCATTTTTTCCGTATTTTACTTTTAAATGGACTTATTTTTTCTGCGGGAAAACATTACATTCACTCTGTGGTTAAAGTTTTTGAAATTTTTTAAATGACTTTCTTAAACTATCCTGGGTTTGTACCAAACTTGGACAGAAGCTTATTTATGATCATAAGATATATAGTATCCAGAAGTAAATTTTGTAAAAAGATGACTCCATTTTTTCTGTATTTTACTTTTAAATGGAATTAGATTTTCTTCCAGTTAACATTACATACAGTCTGCATTTAAAGTTTTTTAAAAACATTTATTAGATTCATTAACTATCATAGATTTTTACCAAACTTGGACAGAAGCTTCTTACAATCATAAGATAGTATCAAGAGGAATATTTTTATTGATTTTTTTCCCTCATTTTTGTTGAGCCTGCCGTTTACAGCAAAAGTAGGCGATACACTGGGTTTGTTGTTTGGTGTGAGCCAAGGCTCTGTTTTGAAGGATGTTCATTGACCTATAATGGTTTACTTTTTTTTAAATTGTTATTTGGATGGAGAGTTGTCTCATTGGCACTCACACCACATCTTCCTATATCTATTTTCCCTGAAATATTGCAAAAAAGACATATTCTGACCTAATAGAATCTCAAAAACACATTTTGCCTTGAAACATTTGTGAAATAGGGATATTAGACAGTTAGTTTTCCCGGTTCAATGGTTTTACACTAGTAATTTGGGGGCCCTTTAGAGCTTGTTGTTCGGTGTGAAGCAAGGCACTGTGTTGAAGGCAGTACATTGAACTATAATTGTTTACTTTTATAAATGGTTATTTGGATGGAGAGTTGTCTCGTTGGCACTCACACCACATCTTCCTATTTCTATACAGTTTGTGTATATCCTGATATTATACCCTGATGCAGAGCAACTATGTACTCATTTTTCTTAATTTTTCTCCTTATTTCATATATTTGACTATAAAAGAAAACTTAATTGTTTCTAACTTTAATGCCAAATTAGATTTTTTACCCAAATTAACATTCCATTGAACATGGAAAATGATAGTGCGAGTGGGGCATCCGTGTACTTTGGACACATTCTTGTTATCATTCAATGGGTCCACAGTATATTTTATCATGATGCTGTGCGATTTGGATTTAAAATTATTTTTTTGCTAAAATCCCAGTAGATCATATGATCCAAAAACTTCATTCAATCCCATGTTCTATAATTTTAACAGCAGCAGCCAGGTTTGTTGATGGATTAAAACTAGGCAACATTTTTTTTTTCTGTTTTTGTTTTCAACTTTAAATTTAGTTTAATCAAAAGTAGGGTATGGAAATTATACACAATACTTATTACAACAAAGCACAGATCAAGTTAAAAATTGGATGGCTTCAGGAGTTGTGCCCCTGTTTTAAACATAAATTTCTGATCTTTTAGTTTCTGCTTTCTAACTATAGTTTGTCTCCTCCAAATTTCATGAAACTCCATACACTATGCTGAATATATAACCAGAAACACAAATCAAGTTTGTCATTGGTTGGTTTCACTTAAACTGTTCTTGAGTTATGCCCCTTTATAAATTTATATTGAAAACTGTATAAAAATCGCTCATACAGTTGCTCGGTAATAATTTATTGAAAATTATTGATTTCAGTTGAAATGATAGGACAATTTTTTAGTGGGAACTCACTTTTGTCCAACGACTTTTGTATTTGGACCAGTATAAGTTGGTCCCTTCCGTAAAACATTCAGTATGCCTTCTAGTCCAGTCAATTTAGCATAAATTTGACCCTAACCCTAAAGTAATTGCAACAGAAGATTTTTAAGTTTTAATCTTTTGCATTATACCCCAAATATACACAGAAATAAGTCCCATCAAATTTAACTTGAGGAAGACTAAATAAATCACTATTTAAAATTCCTATGGAGATTTGCATTGAAAAAGTAGATAACTCTCGAAAAAAAGGCAGAAATTTGAATAAAAATTGATAGAAAGTTATTACTTTACTGCTTCTATTCATCAGAATGTATTGATTCTTGATTTTTTAGCTGTCTTTATAGAGTATAACAAACAACTCTAAAGGTGTTTTATATCTTTTATCAAGCTATAAACTTAATTTCATAATTCATTGGTTGACCCTTTTTTGAATTTTTCAACGTGTCAAGGTAAAGAATCTCAAATTTAATCAAAATAATTAAGCATGTATTCTTCTTTTTTGTGGTTTAAAGTTTCTTTAGATAAGTAAGTTGCTGAAAAAATATAATATACAGATGTAAACAATACCAAATTTTCACATTACTTTTTCTAAATTGTCACAAAGCTTCAAATTTGCAATTTTTTAAATGAAAAATGCATGGAAAAAATAAAACTACCCATAACACTTAGGTTTTGTACATTTCATGAGCAGAAGATTATATAATTTAGTCAAATACAAACCTATAACCCCATTTAAGTTTCATACTTTACATAAATTTCAAGAAAAACAACCAAAATCTGACCAAAAAAAAGACTTATTTTTGCAAGAGTTATCTCCCCTTCTAATGTTAATTTCCATAGGAAATTAAAAATGCTGATATTGAGTTTTTCTCAAGCTGGGAACAGTATATCTAGTATATATAACATATTATATAACATGTTCCTGCCTCAAGTGAAGTTAGATTTAATGGGACTTTTTTCTGTGTATATAAAAAGGGCATAATGCTATAGATTATAACTAAAACATTTTCTGTTGCAATTAGTTTGAGGATAAATCTTAGATTGACTGGACTATTCGGAATATACATATATTAACAAATATTGTCAACAATTTCAATAACGGCCGGGAAACAGACTAACATCTCAGTCTGGTAAGGCTAGTATTTTATTTTTTTCTGGAACGCCTCACATTTTCTAATTTTATTATCTATAGCATGTATAGGACTGTCTACGAGTGCAGCTAAAACAAAAAATATATCATTTACACCCATTACTCTTTGGCCTTCTTCCATCTTCATCGTCATTACCAGTCTGTCCCGATTTTGTTGTTCATCTACTCTTGACTCTTGCTGATCCGACATGCTGTAATGGCCGTAGAAATTATTTATTTTTGTAGAAATATTCGAAGCAGCTCAGGAAAGGGATGCTGGCCTAGTTCCGGAACAAATCACCTGTTTACTTAGTCTGTTGTAATAAGCTAATAGCATACTGTACCATACTATACCGTACATACAGTATACGTTGTTACTATTTCTAGAAGACAAATAACACTAATAACTTTCTTATTGATAAAGCAAATAGTTTTTGGATGGGGTGTAATGATGAATACACCAATCTTTTTCATTTTAGAGTCATATGAAACAAGTGACCGGTGAAAAATAATGTTTATCCAATTCTTGAACTAATGCATGTATATACATTTGTATATCATAAACATAGTCTTCTGTGCACGATTTTATCATTTTTTACGCAACCATATCGTATGATCACCATTTTTTTTCTTTCTCAGTCTGTTATGAAGTGAAAATATGGAAGCTACTTAAATGTCATGTTTAAAAGGTTTGCCGATTGACACCTTATAGTAAACAATCAACAATTTAACGTGGATATTGAGCATGTGTTTAACATGTACACAATCAGATAATAGTCTATTTTAAAGACAGATCCATGCGTATTACAATCACCGGATTTTCACGAGAGGGTCATGCTGAGGTCACTTTGCATACAAAAAATATATCGGCAAATTGCTTCCTGGAAGCAAGCAATTCAAATAAGGTAAACTTCTTCAAAATATGAACAAAAAAAAGATTTTTTTTCAGAAAAAGTATATGTACATAAGTTTTATAATGAAAACTTTCCATTTAGTTATAAAAAACATATGCATTATTTATTTTTTTTAATTTGAGGTTTCATATGACTTTAAACCTAATTTAGTCAAATTGGTAACTTTATTGTAGATGAAGAAAGTGAAGAAGAAATTGCAGAAATATTTAGACCAGAAAAGAAAGGTATATGTTTTTTGAGAAAAAATAAAGGCAGCAGTAGTATACTGCTTATAGTATTGTGGTTATTTTAGTGAAGCAAAGGGTCAAAGATGATTGGTATAGATTTCACTAAAATTTATATTTTAAAGATCAAATTTATTTGTTAATGCATATGGATTCACCAATATAAAGATACACATTACATATAAGTCTGATTAACTTGAAACTTAGTACACATGTTCCCTATGACATGATCTTTCTAATTTATATCAACTAAAATTAATTTGTAGATATTCATCCAGATTTTAGAAAATAAATGGGGAGGTTGGGAGGATTTTATTTCAAAAACTTTATTTCATATGAAACCCTCTTGTGGCATATACTTCATATATGCAAGTGTAATAATAAGCTTATATCATGTATAAGGAATTATACATAATTTTTACAATTCTGAAATAAATATCTCTGATGGCAACCACTGTTTTACATTCAATTTTCGCTATAGAAACCTATTTATAAGTGACTTGAGTGTTGAGAAATGCACTCTTCAGTTGTACTACCTACACTCCATTTATCATGTTTATTTTACTTCTAAGCAAAGCATTATGGTCCCCATAAAATAGCAAATGTATTGGTATGCAAAACAAGTATGAGAAGTACAGAATAAAATGAAAACTCAAACCGTTTTAAAAATAATAGGGTTGGTGCCTTATACATCATTGTACATGTTATATGCAAGATGCAAAATATAATTACAATGTAAAACATGAACTTTAAAAATAAGAAAGTTGTTTAATGTCGAATCTGTTAAGGGTATAAAGACGGAGGGTGTTTGCTGTTTGTCATAAAAAAAACCAACAGCCATCATGAGTGGGTAATTCTAAGGAATTGTGATAATAAAATACATATGTTTGTCGACTTTTTGAACTCAATATACAGTCATAAATCTAAAAGTTTGTGCTTGTGTCAATTTCTTTTAATCCAGTCATGTTTTATTGTACCAATGTCATAGGTGGATCCAGGGGGGGGGGGGGGGGGGGGCGTGGGAAAAAAATGGTTGATTATATAGGGAATCACTGAAGCATGACTGGAGCGGCCCCCCCCTTAGGAAAAGTTCTGGATCCGCCACTGAATGTGTTCCATGTTCCTTGCGCTTTGGATATCATTCCCAGTCCAAATTTCCCGACACAAAGCCATTGTCTAAATAAAAATATCCATTTTTTTCTATTCACAGAATTTTTTTGCGTTCTTGGACACAGCCTATTATACATACTTGTAACCTGAATATTTCATGCCTTTCTCGTAATCAATGCAATCTCTATTCTCTGCAGATGATGTTGTCATATTAGAACATGTTGACTTAATCATTATGTCTAGATTACTGCAAGAAAAACAAAGACTGAAATTTGAAACAGGAAGTTATGAATGAAACAAAATTATTGATGGTTATAGGTTCAGAATGAACAAAATCCTGAAATCGTATTTTTTTTTATTAAAACAAATCTGGATGAGTCGATTTCCGAGAGGGCCTGGGTGGGGTTGAAAATCAATTAAATCTAATTGGCCTTAAATGCCAAATTATATTTATTACTCTAATTTCACAGTCCACTGAACATAGACAATGATAATACGAGAGAAGCATCCATGTACTTTGGACACATTCTTGTTTGTATGAAAAAAACAATAAACCTTTTCCAAATGTTTTGCTGTTTTAAAAAAAAATATAGATATTATACATTATCTTCATTCATTCTTGAAAATGACAATAGTATTAAAAAAAGGAATCCAACTGTATCAACAATTTTCTTACTTGCAAGTCAAATTATAGATTTGCATAATTTTCATTGTAGGAAGAAGATATGTGCAATGGAGTGAGAAAGATTCGAGCATTGTAAAATCCTACTTCAAACAATACATCCAGGATGTTTCTAAAGAAGGTGCAAAAGGGAGAATGCCAGGTATGTTTTATTGCATATAGTATTAACCACTTATTCATGCCTTGTTATTATGAATATCATACATTGATTTCATTATTCAGACTATTCAGTCAAAATAATCAGTTTAAATAAGGTTCAGGTGTTGCTCAGGCTTTAGTCTTCTATCTTGCGATTTGTATACTGTTTTAATTGTTTTTTGATTTTTTTCTTGTTTTTCTTGTTGTTGTCAGTTTATTTTAGACATATGAGTTTGATTGACCCTTTGTGTTTAACTGTCCCTCGATGTAAGATTAGATATGAGGAAGCGTTTACTGAAAGTTATATACTTGCATATGAATTATTTTTATTCAAATATGTACTTCTTTCTGATATGTTCTTTCTGACATGGGCTGATTTAGTTGTGTTACTTTTTATGATTCAAACGTCACTGATGAGTCTTTTGTAGAATAAAATGCACATCTGGCGCAAATACAAAATTTTAATCCTGGTATCTTTGATGAGTTTATTAATAGCTTAAATGCTCGAATGATAAGCTTATCCTTTGACAATGTATGAATTTTTGAACATCATATGGTGCATTACATTTGCTCGCAAAAATCATTGTTTACACCAATTATTTTACAGGTAAACGCGGGTTAATAGAGGTATTATAAGATTACACTTATTTCTTATTTTACTTTTATTTTTTTAGTCTCTTATTATGCACAATCACTTAGTCTTGGAAATATAAACAAGATAAAAGATTGAAAAACATAGTAAATCTAGATATTTTACAATCGTAACATGCACAAAAGTACATGTACATGTATGTGCTGAATAAAACTGCTCATTTTAGTGAACATTGAAAGATTCCAGGGTATTTTAGTATGCCAGGACTCGGCTAAAGGAAGTACAGATGCCTTTGCAATTATTCATAGTGCATTGCCATGAAATATCTGGACTGTCTACAGAGGTGTTTACAACTACAATTTTACTATAGTTTCTAGGGATTTCAGTGAAAAAATACAGACTACTATTGTCATACCAAAAATTAAGGATTTGAAAGAAAAAAATTGTTTCGTTTCAAAAGCATAAGTTTAATGACATGTTTGGTAGATTGTTCATTAAAATGGCTTGGTTTACAATTCTGAGTGATATTTTGTGTGATAGTGGATGAACATGTGTCTTCCCTGAAGCCGCTATTGCAACACCTAGAATGGCAGATGCTTTTCATGTATGTTCAAATGTAATTATAAATAGACATGTACATCAGATAACTGCATGTGGTTTGCTAGTAAGTTGACTTCTTATATTACAATTCATCAGGCACAAACAGAGAATAATGAGTCGTGAATGGCAATGTTGGTACCATACGTTTAATAGAACATCCCTTCGAGACGAAAGATGGTAGCTGAACCAGAAGTCAGTAGACTGGTAGATGAATTTGCAAGATTTATTGGCTTGAGTCATTCTACAACAGATGAACGACAGCACCAAGACTACAAAAACACAAAAGGATTTTTTCAAAAACTTTAAAATACTTTCTAAAGGAATGGACGAGTTTTGAAATCAATTTGTAGAAGAGTCGTCAGATTTGTACAAAATTTACTCTTTTAAGGTGGTACCCAACACTTTCACTAAAATTAATTTGAGTCGTTTAATTTTCATAAAATTTTGTCAAAGTATTTACTTTGACACTTTAATAAAAATATAAAAATTTAAAATGTTTTGAACCAACTGTTTTGTCAGAAAAATTACACTGGTTATATAGCAATTTGTCGAACATCAGTTTTGATCATTGAGAAGCTTAATATTCCTTTTACAACACAGTGTAATTAAAACGTTTAGCTGACTTTACAGAGTTATCTCCCTGTAGTGTTAGGTACCACCTTAAGGAAATGGTTGATTCAGAAGTAGGTAAGATATGAATATGAACTCCAAGATATTGAGTTCAAATAGTACGATCTTTGAATTAATGAAATGCGAAACGAAGGATAGTCTGCTACCGGTATTTTTAACCAGATTAAAAAGAACGTTTTCATTTAAAATCCGTTAAATGAAACTGGAAACTTATTTGCAAAGCTGGAGAACCTGGACACTGACTGCATCTCTTTTCTAGACTTTTCATTTCTTCTTTAGCCACAAAAACCAACTGCTCCTCCTTCTTTGTTTCAGGGTGTGGTATTAATTCACAGCAAATGGGTATACTTGAAACGTTCTATGATTTGCCATCAACTGATTCCCTTTCTGACGCATATATCGTTGGTGGGACAGCAATGGTAAATTTATTGCCACCACTCGGGGCAAACATATTTGATGATAATGCAAATGATATCATACTGCCTTACATAAAGTATCCAAGAGTAGACATCTATTTGATGTTTACTTAATTAATTATTTTAAGGCTGGGACAAAAACAAAAGGTAAAGTATTGGTGCTAGACGGCAAGTTGTTGGTTCTGGAAGAACCCCAAGGGTTTTGAGTAGTTTGTCGGAAGATGACAATAAAACGGAATTGTTCAACTTTCTTGCCGACATAATTGCTATTTTAGAGACTATATATAATGAAAATGATTATGCCACTCATCAAGGTGAAAATATTCTTTGCAATTTCAATACAGATGCTTCCTAGCTATCCCCTTGTGACCATGAAAAAGCATATACACAAATGATTGTTTATGATAAGCATGCTGCTGAAAGGTTGTAAAAAGTAGTTTTACCTAGTACTGAAATAAATGTAGTAGTATTAAGAAATGCAGTACTCCCAAGATTAGGTGTGGACAAATTAAGGATAGGTTTTTGAAGGAATAAAGATTTTCGATGGCTTCCTGAGCATGTAATATCAACATTTTTTGGTCCTTGTGTAAAGCTTTTCCTTTCCTCTGAACATTTAGTGAGTGTGTCGGCATCAGAAAGTAAAGAGATCAATTTAGCAGACATTGGAAGTATTCTAAGATTTAACAGACATTTTTGCCCGATTTTGTATGAAGACACAGACATGGACATCATAGAAGTATTTGTTTGCATCATGTACGGAAACTTCACTGTTTGCTGTTAAGGATGCACGATTTAGATCGTTTGCAAAAAGCAGTGGCCTTATGATGCTATTCCGCCTACCACAAAATCCTTATCAATACCATTACCTGTGGGAGGCAGAATAGTACCATAAGGCTGCATCCATGCAAACGATTTTAATCTTCTGGAACACATCAAAAGAGTAGCATATCAAGTTGGACATGTTTGGACTCGTCCGATGTTATCCATTCCACATGTACCAAGTCATGAACACAGGAGTTAGGTTAAAGAAATAATACAATGACAAATGGAAACCAAAATGGACTTCTTTGTTGGCAGCTGATCCTCGTGTCATGATTTTTTGAAATGCGGATGCAAGAAATTCAGCTGTGTTGGTAACTGTAACGCTATCATTCTGGCCTTCCGCGTATTTTTATATGTCAGACAGATGTCAATTACAGATAATTATAAGATAAGCAATCTGTCTTTCTAAACAAACTATATATACATTTGAACTTAACAAAGTCAGTGATATCTCTAATTAAATTGAGAGAAATGATATAATTGACATTTTTCACGTTTTGATGCCATTTTGGGACCGGAAGTCATTTTTTTCTTCATGTAGGCATTGTTTTTTCGTGCTTTAGGAACTGTAATTTAATTTTTATCAAAACTTACATTGGATGAGACCTATTACACAGCTTTCAAAAGATTTACGAAATTTAACCAATTTGATAAGACGCCATTTGCAAAATAAGCGGTGGCCATCTTGAAAAAATGCTTTTTTTTTATGGCCAGCAGCTGATTTTTATACGACCGCAAAATTTGAAAAATTTTTCGTCGTATATATCTATCACGTTGGCGTCGTTGTCTGCGTCGTCGTCGTCGTCGTCCGAATACTTTTAGTTTTCGCACTCTAACTTTAGTAAAAGTGAATGGAAATCTATGAAATTTTAACACAAGGTTTATGACCACAAAAGAAAGGTTGGTATTGATTTTGGGAGTTTTGGTCCCAACATTTTAGGAATTAGGGGCCAAAAAGGGCCCAAATAAGCATTTTCTTGGTTTTCGCACTATAACTTTAGTTTAAGTTAATAGAAATCTATGAAATTTTGACACAAGGTTTATGACCACAAATGAACGGTTGGGATTGATTTTGGGAGTTTTGGTTTCAACAGTTAAGAAATTAGGGGCCAAAAAAGGGCCCAAATAAGCATTATTCTTGGTTTTCGCACAATAACTTTAGTTTAAGTAAATAGAAATCAATGAAATTAAAACACAATGTTAATGACTACAAAAGGAAGGTTGGTATTGATTTTGGGAGTTTAGGTCCCAACAGTTTAGGAATTAGGGGCCAAAAAGGGACCCAAATAAGCATTTTTCTTGGTTTTCGCACCATAACGTTAGTATAAGTAAATAGAAATCTATGAAATTTAAACACAAGGTTTACGACCATAAAAGGAAGGTTGGTATTGATTTTGGGAGTTTTGGTCCCAACAGAATAAGGGGCCCAAAGGGTCCAAAATTAAACTTTGCTTGATTTCATCAAAATTGAATAATTGGGGTTCTTTGATATGCCGAATCTAACTGTCATGACTGTGTATGTAGATTCTTAACTTTAGGTCCCGTTTTCAAATTGGTCTACATTAAGGTCCAAAGGGTCCAAAATTAAACTTAGTTTGATTTTGACAAAAAATGAATCAGTTAGGTTCTTTGATATGCTGAATCTAAAAATGTACTTAGATTCTTGATTATTGGCCCAGTTTTCAAGTTGGTCCAAATCGGGGTCCAAAATTAAACTTTGTTTGATTTCATCAAAAATTGAATAAATGGGGTTCTTTGATATACCAAATCTAACTGTGTATGTAGATTCTTCATTTTTGGTCCTGTTTTCAAATTGGTCTACACTAAAGTCCAAAGGGTCCAAAATTAAACTTAGTCTGATTTTAACAAAAATTGAAATCTTGGGGTTCTTTGATATGCTGAATCCAATAGACCATCTAACATCATAGTACTATCTTTTTACAAAATAAAAAGCAATTATACCAAGCATGTTCCATTAGATAGACCATCTAACATCATAGTACTATCTTTCTACACAATAAAAACCAATTATACCAAGCATGTTTCATTAGATAGACCATCTAACATCATAGTACTATCTTTTTACAATATAAAAAGCAATTATACCAAGCATGTTTCATTAGATAGACCATCTAACATAATAGTACTATCTTTTTACACAATAAAAACCAATTATACCAAGCATGTTTCATTAGATAGACCATCTTACATCATAGTACTATCTTATGTCGCAATAAAAACCAATTATACCAAGCATGTTTCATTAAATAGACCATCTAACATCATAGTACTATCTTTTTACAAAATAAAAAGCAATTATACCAAGCATGTTTCATTAGATAGACCATCTAACATCATAGTACTATCTTTCTACACAATAAAAACCAATTATACCAAGCATGTTTCATTAGATAGACCATCTAACATCATAGTTATATCTTATGTCGCAATAAAAACCAATTATACCAAGCATGTTTCATTAAATAGACCATCTAATATCATAGTACTATCTTTCTACAAAATAAAAACCAATTATACCAAGCATGTTTCATTAGATAGACCATCTAACATCATAGTACTATCTTTCTACACAATAAAAACAAATTATACCAAGCATGTTTCATTGGATAGGCCATCTAACATAATAGTACTATCTTTCTACACAATAACAAGCAATTATACCAAGCATGTTTCATTAGATACACCATCTAACATCATAGTACTATCTTTTTACAAAATAAAAACCAATTATACCAAGCATGTTTCATTCAATAGACCATCTAACATCATAGTACTATCTTTCTACACAATAAAAACCAATTATACCAAGCATGTTTCATTAGATAGACCATCTAACATAATAGCACTATGTTTCTACACAATAAAAACCAATTATACCAAGCATGTTTCATTAGATAGACCATCTAACATCATAGTACTATCTTTCTACACAATAATAACCAATTATACCAAGCATGTTACATTAGATAGGCCATCTAACATCATAGTACTATCTTTCTACACAATAAAAACCAATTATACCAAGCATGTTTCATTAAATAGACCATCTAACATAATAGCACTGTCTTTCTACACAATAAAAACCAATTATACCAAGCATGTTTCAAAAGATAGACCAACTAATATCATAGTACTATCTTTCTACACAATAAAAACCAGTTATACCAAGCATGTTTCATTAGATAGACCATCTAACATCATAGTACTATCTTTCTACACAATAAAAACCAATTATACCAAGCATGTTTCATTAGATAGACCATCTAACATCATAGTACTATCTTTTTACACAATAAAAACCAATTATACCAAGCATGTTTCAAAAGATAGACCATCTAACATAATAGTACTATCTTTCTACACAATAAAAACCAATTATACCAAGCATGTTTCAAAAGATAGACCAACTAACAAATTCAGTAATTTTTTTCATTTGTAAAGGGGCATAACTCTAGAAAAGTAATAGTAACACCATCAAAATTTGACTTTCATCTGTATTTTGTTGCAATAAGAATTGTGTATAAGTTTTATAACGTTAGGTTGAGGGAAACTTAAGTTTGAGAAAGAAAACGACGAAAAATTCAGCAATTTTTCAATATGTTAACAAGCATACATTTATTTTTGGCATTGCACAAGTCATGTCTTCTTTGACTGTTCATGACGTTGAAATACTAAATCTCTGTAATGTAATCTGTTTTAGTTGATTTTAGTCTCTGATGCTTGATTTTTTTTAAATTAATTGTTTTTGGCTTTTCAGTAACTGTGAGTACTCTCAAATCGTACTTTCTTGTTTATTTGACCTGTTGATACTATTTGTAATGCTCTTTAGTTATTTAATGTATACTTATTCAGGGATGTAACTGGTCTATATACCAGCTTTGAAAAGTGTTTGATAGTACTATACATTTTCTCTAGAAAGGTTAAAGTTATGCCACTAAAATTCAAACTTGATCCGTGTTTTGCGTAATAAGCATTGTGTATAAGTTTCAAACATTTGGTCGGATCAAACTATAACATCCATAGCTAAGGCTGCGGCATAAAAATGTTGGTTATCCCCATTATTATTCAATCTATTGATAACTTACCTTACTATCCTTATAAATCTATCTATAATCAGCTTGCATGTTAAATAGTCTAGAGCCGTTCCATTGAATTCGTCTTCTTTTTCTGTTTCTTGAGGAAGTTAAATCAACCTGTTCAGTCACTATAAAGTGTTACAATTCATATTTAGACGCAACACATAAATAGTGACCAAAAAGGTACCGCAATCTCAGGATGAACGCTTAAATAAAAAAAAAAAAAATATGAACACACCTATTATGTCTCACCCCGCAACATTCTGTATGTATGTTCCTGTCCCTAGTCAGGAGTCGGTCATTCAGTGGTTGTCCTTTGTTTATGTGTTACATATTTGTTTTTGATAATTGGACTGTTAGATCTCTCGTTTGAATTGTTTTACAATGTCATTTCGGGGCCTTTTATAGCTGACTATACGGTATGGGCTTTGCTAATTGTTGTTGGCCATACTATGCCCTATAGTTGTTAACTTCTGTGTCTGACTCATTTGATCTCTTGTGGAGAGTAGTCTCATTGGCAATCATACCACATCTTCTCTTTGACATAAAATATTTTAACCTTCGTTTTAAAAAACACATGTCCAAAACTGGAATATGATTTGATTGCGTTAAAGATCTGAACACAGACAGAACAACTAACATGACTAAATTCATATATTTTTGTTCAAGCATAATTGATTTGAAGTCATACTCTCCTCGTACATACTTGAATTTAACACGAGATGGATTGTATGAATAAATGATATCGTTATTTTGAAACTTTCGGATGCACAATTAAATTTCCTAATGGTGCACATGCGCAAAAGCGTAACCAATTTGATTAAGATTAATCCGAATAATCCAGTTGTTTCATTCGGATTATTCCAATTATTAATGTATCAAAGGCAATTATAACAACAATCAGTGAGAAGTGTTATTATGACCTATTAATGCTCCAAAACAAGCCATTAACTTTTAATTATTTTCATGTGTTTTCTTGAATTTCGAGAATTTATACCATTTAAATATCTGAAAAGGTTTATTTAACTTAAATACCCATAATATTAATATTTTAGTATTATGCGTCCTTGATAAAAGTAAGGAGAACGAACCCAGGGCCTTACTGCTGATTAATGTTGATGTTTGAGTTCTTTTATATACGTTATAATATGAATATACCCAATAATCTAGAAAACTTGAAATAAAAACATAATCAACCTAGTTGTTTTATACTCATCTAAAATAGATATTTTTCAAAGGTCTTTTTTCTTTTTTTACCGTACACCTTTTACATTTATTGACATTATAATAAAAATCATAAACATTTATGAATTACAATTAATATATATCTTTATTTTTATTTCTTATAAACACGATAAATATATTTTTTATTGGGGCCGGATCGATTTTACATATGGGATGGATCGACGTTGGGCCGGATCGACTTGGACCGGATCTACGTGGGGCCAGATCGACCCAAAAGCTTATTCTTGCTGTGACACTTTCCTGTCGCAGAAAGGGATCAAGGCAAGAAATAAAATAGCCTTTCATGACTTCACAAAATAACATATTTTATATTTTTCCAGCACCAGCAATAATTTTATCCCTCTATACAGGTATAAACACCATATAGAGGGTTTGTTTCCAACCGGATAAATAAAACTTAGATATGATGTCTTCTCCTTGTACATTTTTTGTACTTAGCTACAAAAGGACAGCAGGAGTCTACATGCCAGTTTGTAGAATTTGAAGCGTTTTACGTTTTAGTGGTTTTATCATAGAGTATTGACCCTTTGACTGCCATAGCATTGGAAAACGTTTTACCTTTGACTGCTAAGAATCGGCCCGGCTTCGAACTTTATAAAACAGCGCCATGGCAACCCTGACAACAATTGATAACGTCACGCTATTCTGCATGGTACCTGTATATGATTGCTCGTTTGATGACACAACCGTATGTCTGCTTCGTTTATTTATCACTCTTAAGTGTCGAATGTTTTTACTGTATTTGTGTTTTTTTTATATTTTGATCAGTCTTTTAATTGGTGTTAATTGCAATTTATTAGTATTTGTAAAAACTGATAGCCTCATTGACTTTAATAAATGGTATTCAGAAGATCTGTGCCACATGGCCAATATTTTGGCCTTAATGTTATTTCTCAAAAATGCCACGGCCCATTTTAAATCGTTTGTGTTGTATGAAATAAACCATAATTAGTTATGGTGACAACACCAGTGTTTAGTTTAAAATATTTAACGGTTTTACTTCGATTGACAGGCTCCCGTTCTAGAACAAACTCTATGTGTAATATGCTTTATTAAACTCAAATGTGCGGATTTGTGTATCAAATTCCATTGTCAAACTTTTGAAGAAGAAAAATAAAAGCAATAAAAAAACTTCGGGCTTTGGAAAAGTTTTTCTGATTTTGTTCTACATGCCTTTAGTTTGTATAATATCAAACATCGTCACAGCAAATAGGTATTTCGTCGATTTCGGTAAATGATAGAGCGAGAATATAAATTTATTTGTGAAAATTGCCACTGTGTGAAATTAAGTTCCTACAATTACAGACAGGCAAATTTTCTTTGTCTTGTTTTACTTTTTAGTTGATGATAAAATTGAAAATGGAAATGGGGAATATGTCAAAGAGACAAGAACCCGACCAAATATGTTAAAGGATATTTCTTAAAGTCAAGTGGCAAATAAATATGCATATATTAAGGACGTGAACATGTCACTTCTTCATGTACCAAGACCTAATTCTGATTTTTTTGAAAAGAACATTTAAATATTCTGGTCTTATTACCTGGAATAATTTACCAAATAATATTAAAGAAATAGATTATTTAGATACATTTAAGACCAACTGTTCAAACTATTTTCTAACTGAACAGAATAAAGATGCATGAAACTAATGTATTTCTTTTTCTTCTTCTACTGAATGCATATGTGCTTATTTAACTGTATTATGTATTTTATATTGTATGTATTTTTGTACGTTTTTTATTTGTATTGATAGTTTTTGAAGATTAACATGTAATTGTTAAATGTGTTACCTTCGTTTAATAAAGAATTTTATTATTATTATGTAAACAATCGCCATATTGCTTTGTGACGTATTGGAATTTCCACAATAATATATATATTTTCGAATAACAGCCACTTTAACTCGCTTTGTAACTACGATGTACACCTTATCTACTAATATATATAAATAACGTCACATAATCTGTATATCTGTGTGGACCTAATCTACCATGTACCTATCTGATCACGTGCCATGAATATTAATACACAAATTCTTGTTCAAATGAAAAAATCCATAAGATTTAAATAAACGCAATTTCTTTTATGGTTGTGAAAATATTGAAGTTTCAAATATTAAACTCATGCAACACACATTATTTACATTTACCACAATTGATATTCTGTACAAAACAAAATCGAATTATACTGCATTCTTTTATACTGAATAAAATATCTGATATATAGATTCACTTACGTTTGCATGCAGTTTATTCACATTCGAGAGATATTTTCCTTTTTGTGTTTCAACACATCATCTCATTGTCAACTCATTGTCAACATTGATGTAAACAATCGCCATATTGCTTTGTGACGTATTGGAATTTCCACAATGATATATATATATATTTCGATTCACAGCCACTTTAACTCGCTTTGTAACTACGATGTACACCTTATCTACCAATATATTTAAATGACGTCACATAATCTGTATATCTGTGTGCACCTTATCTACTATCGTGCCTATCTTATCACGTGACATGAATATTAATACACAAATTCTTGTTCAGATGTTAGATTCCATAATATTTAAATAAACACAATTTCTTTTATGGTTGTGAAAATATTTAAATTTCAAATATTAAATTCATGCAACACACATTATTTATATTTACCACAATTGATATTCTTTATAAAACAAAATCGAATAATACTGCATTCTTTTATACTAAATAAAATATCTGATATATAGATTCACTTACGTTTGCATGCATTTTATTCACATTCGAGAGATATTTTCCTTTTCGTGTTTCAACACATCATCTCATTGTCAACTCATTGTCAACATTGATGTAAACAATCGCCATATTGCTTTGTGACGTATTGGAATTTCCACAATAATATATATATATATATCGATTCACAGCCACTTTAACTCGCTTTGTAACTACGATGTACACCTTATCTACCAATATATTTAAATGACGTCACATAATCTGTATATCTGTGTGCATCTTATCTACTATCGTGCCTATCTTATCACGTGACATGAATATTAATACACAAATTCTTGTTCAGATGTTAGATTCCACAATATTTAAATAAACAGAATTTCTTTCATGGTTGTGAAAATATTGAAATTTCAAATATTAAATTCATGCAACACACATTATTTATATTTACCACAATTGATATTCTTTATAAAACAAAATCGAATAAACTGCATGCAAACGTAAGTGAATGTGCACCTTATCTACTATCGTACCTATCTGATCACGTGACAACAATCCACTTTATGTGCCAGTTGTAGGTTCGGTAAAGCATTCTAGTAAAGTGGCTTTCTAAATTCAGGTCAAAGTTAAAGTGGCTTTTTGATAATATATGTATTTATAGTGATTTAGATGTTGACTGCTGTACCTCTATTTTTTTTACCTTTTTACCTATTGTGTTTGTTCACGCATCGGGGACAATATAATGGAATTTGATGCGACTGTCATACAAGTGAGAGGTTTAGCTAGCTATAAACCCAGGTTCAATCCACCTTTTTCTACATTTGAAAATGCCTGTACCAAGTCAGGAATATGACAGTTCTTGTCAATTCGTTTTTGGTGCGTTTTGTTATTTGATTTTGCCATGTGATTATAGACTTTCCGAATTGATTTTCCTCTGAGGTCAGTATTTTTGTGATTTTACTTTTAATTTTGAGACAATGACAACAAATATAAGAATACACTTGCCAAAACTTGATTACAAAGCTATAGTTATTAAACTCATAATTGGGCACGAACATGTATGGTGCGAACGGACTTTGGGTGCGAACATATAGGGTGCGAAAGTGAAAGGGGGCGAATATGAGTGGGTGCGAACGTGAATGGGCGTGAACGGACCCGTGTCTCCCTCCCTTTTCTCTCTCCCTTACCTTTTCCGACATATATTTCATTAAAATCCATAAAACATTCAGGAAGAGTTTCGCTCAGAAGATTAGTAATGCCATACTATTAAAGTAACGAGTATCTCCCCTTTAACATTTAGAACTTTCCGTCATGTAAATATTTCTTCAATATCCACAGTAGATGCGCTTAAAAGAAATACTTTAATAGACAGATAGGGTGCTATATGCCTGCAACGTGATCAGACGCATACAAATTCCCATCTAGGACATTTCAATACAACCTCCCATATTTTCGATATTTGACAAATTTTTCGGAAATAGTCCGGCCTGTCAAGGACGGCAGTAAAAATCGTGAATGCGTGCCCCAGCTATCTCTGATGCACGCCGTTTCCGAATTAATTTAAAAGTATTAAATTCAGAGGCGTAGCACTCAAACTTATATTGGTACGGAAGAATTAATATGGGTCGCGAAGCGATCCCACCTCGTTGAGGCGGATATTCGGCAGGGGTTCAGGGCCGCTCAGTGGCGTAGCTTGCCTTCTGTTTATACCAAGGCAGGGGGTCAGGGGGCGCAGCGCCCCTGAAGCTATCAAGGTTTTTACAATTTGAACAAGAAAGAATCGTTAAAAATAGTTGCTGTTCAATGTTAGTTCATGATAATAATGTAAATTATATGTCTTACTATCTATACTCAAAGCTATAAAAATAACAAAATACGTGAAGGTATCACATTAGACAACCAATGAAAAGTCAGTTTCCTGACTTGCTAGCAGTTACAGAAAGCAGGAACATATATATTGACATACTGTTCCCAGCAGAAAGCCAGCTCAAATGCCTAATGCATGGCTCCCAATATATTTCCAAGCCGTAGTACACTCTAATATAGTTGGCTGTACCTCACTGTGACATGAGTTAACGTCATATCACAAGAAATTACGTATTATAAATTTCCAAAAGGGTAATCGAATTCTGCTTTACCTGCGACATCAATCATGTTGCTCATGTAAGTACAAACAGCCGACATAACGTTTTCGTTAAAACAGTAACATGCAGTTTCAATTTATGGTAAAAATTCAACATTTGATTTTTGTCATTTGGAAATGATTTTGATACTAATGCCAAATTTGTTTTTAAGCAAACATTTCCTCTTGTCTAACTTGTCATCATTTCCCAGCGATGCCACATTTGCATGATTTGTTTATGAAAAGAATTGTCGAAATCTTAACTCCAGTTGATGCAATCTTGGTTTCACTGAAATGGACACAAATAAAAATATTTATTTGCAAAACAAATGATTTTTGTTATTTTGTAAAATCATGATATTTCAGTCAGGAGATGCAGTTCACATGTACTTTATATACATTTCCATTTATATTGAGTGTATGTTTAAGAATATATTACATTAGACATATCGAAATTTAAGGACCTCATTGCTCGTCAACTTCGGACTTCATTTGGCGTTAAGAACCTTTTTTTATTCAAGGGTAACTAATGAGACTTTTGTAGACAAAACACGTGGACAAAATTAAAAGTCTGGTATCTGTTTTTCTATATGTATTAAAAACAAGTAAATATTTTTAGATTAGATAACCTAAGTCGTTTTCTTATCCGTCTACCATGTGTATCTTATGGATTTATTCAATTGCAGGATTGCTGCCGTCTGTTTTGGACGGCGTGGTAACCAGAAAAGTATGTACACGAACTTTCACTGACCTATGTGAAGAGTTCTGGAATATTGACATGAAAAATTGCACAGACTTCTATGTATACCAATTAAAGCCTAGTCTACGAGCAAAGGCTGCCTATTGTTTCGGTAAGCGACCAAAAAAAAGCTAAATGTTGTGATATGTGATATGATTGCTCATAAAAGCATGCGTATCTAAGAGGAAAGATATGTGGACCTATGCAGGTGAAGAACATGCATTTCGATTTATTTTGCTATTTTCACATCTCTTGATAGGTGTGAGAAAATTTATCTCCTCACTAGTGAAATATCTGGCAAATGATTGGTCGATATATGATTGTAACCTGACATGTTTTGTTGTGTCATGAATTTTCCTATTGTGACGTCATAACAAAGGTGACCATTCCTGATGTCGGCACAAAACAAGTACACATCGTTCTTCTTGCAATCACAAGAGTTAAATTTTAATCATTTAAAAAGCTCCTCAAGCCTCGCGTTTTGAAAATTAAAATTCAACTGTCCCAAGTGGAGAAATATCGTATCATACTTGTTGTAGTTGTGAAATCTATATGTCACAGATAGAATGCTTGTAGATATTCTTGCACCTCAACTTAAGGTTGGCTTTTGTAATTTGACAACTAGTATGATATTTTCGTTGTTTTTCCCTTGTTATGTGAGTTAGACTATTAATTTTCTCATGATGAAAAAACTGTCTCGATAATAGAACATTTGTATCACGAACTGTTTGACCATTATGTAATAACCGTTTCACAGTTGATATAGGATATGTTCCTTGTGTCGTAACTACAATCTGGTTCCCTTTTCACGAATGTTACCTACCGAATTAGACAATTTCCCGGACTTTTAATATCATGAGCAACACGAACGGTGTCACATGTGGAACATCTCAAGTTTTTCAAAAGGGGTTCGTGTTGCTTAGTCTTCAGTTTTCAATGTTGTGTCTTGTGTACTTTTATGTGTCTGGTTGTCTTTTTCTTTTTTGGTAATGGCTTTGTCAGTTTATTTTTTATCTATGAGTTGGTATGTCCCTCTGCTAACTCACGAACTTCTTTTTCATATATTGACTTAACTTTTTCCTTTGGTAATAATGGTCGGTTAAAAATTTAAATTCAATATTCTATCAAATATGGTCCTTTGCATTTTCCGTTGAAAATCTCGATCGGTGTGTATTACAAAGGATTTCCTATTTAACGTTTTATATTCTAAACAATTATTTCACATTTCGATGTTCTCTATCCGAGAAGTGTCATCTGTTCATTGGGCATGGTCATGCATGTATAATGTGAAAGAACGTATTTTTTTGCAGAACATAACATACTTTTTAAATTACACTTCTCTCACAATGAAAATTTTATTTGGTAAAACATGACTTGAAGGAATTTATTTTTACTCGAACAATATGACCGATTTCGACGCTTATTGCCTCTATTCCTTTGAAAAATCTACCATAACATTATTTCTGTATGATATCTGAAAGAAAATAAATATATATACAGTTATATATCGTATTTAAATAGGGACAGGAGGTTTTAAATGTCCAGATGGTCAGTCTTCCCTGAATGGATTTCATCCCGGCTGCACAAGTAAGTATATGCTAGCATTGCTGACTGTAGTTAAAAAGTTAAAAGATTTCTACACCATAATTTTAATTCTTTGAAGTTATTTGACTGTTTTCTTTCATATTTGTTTTTAATTTAAATTCTGACAAAGTTATTATAGCATAGCCTTGATAACTGTTCTAGGAAAAAGTGTTATTATGAAATTCAGCATTAGGGATTTTTGGACCTAATAGTTTCATGACTCGAACGATTTGATGTAGTAGGCTTGCTTCAAATATCATATTTAAAATTTTGAGATTCGGAACTTATTTCATTGTTTTCCAAGTGTGTTATAATCTATGAAAAATGGTAACATCATTGCTAGATAACCTGGATGTTCATGACATCTTTACTTGAAATAGATAATAAAACGTATTTTAGTTAGCATTGTCGAACGTTATTTATTGGTTTCGTATAGACATGAACGCAATTTGTTATTCAATACGGGCATATATTGTGCATTATCTTGATCTTTAATTTGTTAAAATATGTGTTATGATAATCTGTTAACAATGTATGTCACATTAAAGTTTGCAATTTGATATCATGAATTGGAATTTTTTTGAAGAAAAATGTAATTCAATCTGTATTTTAAAATCTTACAGTAATTATAATAACAATTTTAAGTATTTGTTTTTACAAGGACGCAATAATACAAACATGGTTAATAATCTTAATAGAAAACATCTAATTCTAAATAAATGTTGATTTTACTTTTTGCATTTAATACATAGAATCAACTAAATTTTGTACTCGTCATGCTTCAATTCTCGTTCGGAAATGTTTACTTAGTCTAGAAAATATAATTATGCCTGCGCTCTAATAGATAACTCGTTAATAGTAACCTTTAGCACAAATTAAAATGCATTTGCTATGAAACCTTAAAATATTGCAAAAATTGCTAGTAAAAGCTTTTTAGCAAAGTAACGTTATACGTTTCGTTAATAAAAAGCAAAATAACCAATCATAAAACATTTTTTTAAAAGATTTTGTATAAACTATGTATGATATTGTTTTTTTTTTGGAACATGTTATATTTTGAGTGAATAACTTACATTGCATTTTCATTAAACATGTGCTCTTTTCAATAGATAATTATATTGGTTTTGTAAATCAATGTTGTGAACAGTAAAATACTATTCTAAATATAATATTATTTTCCCAATTTCAATTCTCAATTTTATTTTAATATTTCTTTAACATTTGGTTAAAATAATGGGTTGTATAGATACGGAAAACCAAGATTCATTGTACATAATGATTTCTTCCGAATGGAATGTTTTCATATCTATTATTTTTTTAATACTCATAGTTGCTTTAATTCAAATATAGGTACCGGATTTCCTACCGAAGAAGTGGTCCCTCGAGTAATATCAAGTTTGGATATTGGATCTTTTGATCAAAAGAATCCACAGTATGGACCAAGTCTCGTTGTGGTTTTTCAGTGTATATTTGATGAAGTTTTGTCTTATGTTTATGATGTGAGCTGGTATATTAATGATCATTATGTCAAAGAGTACCAAAACAAATTGTACAATGAAATAAGAAAGACGGACCTTCGTCCAGAAGACTGGGTTGGAAGACATCGTATGAATATGATTGTAAGTAAACTATTTACAATGTAAAAATATAAAACGAAATACTTAAAATCCCATATTTTTGTAGATTAAACCGTCTTTAGTCTAGATCAACACCGAATGATCAAACAATAAATGACAATTGCTGTGAAAAAAACATTGAAGCCTAAAAACTTAATTTAGGATAAAACAACAGATGAAAACATTGAAAACATTTATATATAAATTTATACTAGAACACACCCACGAAATCTCGGGAACATAGAGCGTATGTAAACTGTAAAAAAATATAACTGGAGAATTTCAGGAGAGGCATCAAAAGTCAAAGGGACTTGGAACATTTGTTTTGCCCACCCCCTTTTTTCCAAATACCTATTTTTATTCCTTCTGTTTTTTTGTATACTATGAAAATACATATATATTTCACAAAAAGTCAGTCCGATGACGGAAACAATATCTGGATGCCTTTATTTTCGTTTTCCTCCCAAAATGAGTTAACCCAAACTGAAATACTTTGAGCAAGGGTGGTAAATGCTAGAACACATCCGCGAAATGGCATGCAGAGCGTGGTTGAAAGTATGTAAACGGATTAATTTTTGAAAAAAGATTTAATGACTGGAGGATTTCAGGAAACGTATCAAAAGTTATAGGTACTTTGGGACATGACAATTGTTTTTCTAGCCCGGCTCCTCATTCCCCCCCCCCTATTAATTTCATGTTCATAATTAATAAACAGCGTTTGTCTGTATAATATTATGAACATTCATTACTATAAATAAAGTGGTTTTGCTTTTTACTATCAATTCTCAGTTTACTAATCGATCCACGGCGGTCATTGACATATTATATAGACCCTCTCTATTTAATAAACTCTGTGGATATTTAACTTGAAAATGATAGCAGATAACAAATACACTTTATTCATAGTCTGTGTATGTTCAAAGTACAGAAAAACGCAAACCGGAAGTCTAGTCTGACTTAAAATTTCGTCCAATGACGGAAAAATATCCGAACGCATTTTTTTTCTTTTTTCTCCCAAAATAAACCAATCTGAATAATCATAAGAATGGATGACAAATGCGACTATACATGGTACCTATAGGACACAGAGGCATGATGGTTGATTTATTGTGGAAGAAAGAGAAGCGACACACAAAATGAGGTCTTCTCGTTTAATAATATAGATGTATGAATTACTGGAATTGGTTTAATGAATACATGTATTGTGAATACACATTGAATTAAATTAATATTTTATGAAAACTATATGTATACATAGCTAAAAACATATTTTCAGTAGTACTTCAAAAATTAAATGTGCAATCATATGATGAATAATTTGTCTACTTGGAAATGGTTACTTTACCATCTCAAAATAAAAACTGAAGTCTTTAGGCTGGGTTCATACTTTCCTACTGTATATATTCAGTTGTTCCTTACTTCTATACATGTAGATGTACATTAGAAATTACTTAAAAATAGGAACACATTCTTTATCTCAATTAGGATTACAATCAGTAACTTTAACCGATGCCCGTCAATCAAATAATAGTACGGTTTTGAGTTTTTCTGATTCAAATTGTTGTCATTCCAATGTTTTTTTCGGTGGTTGTGGATTCACTGCTTGTATAAAAATTATTCAAGTAATCAACTATAAACTATGGTGTGTTTCTTTAAAGGTAAAGTGTTCAGTTAGACTAAGGAATGCAACTGGCACAATACCTGGGTTTTATCACGACAGTGACTGGTTTAAAGCAGGGGTTTATGTAAGTATCAAAGTATATCATAGTAAATAAAAAAGGCGACTAATAAAAAAAACTTAAATTGAAAATAAAATTGGAATATCACTGTGTTAAATTAATCAATAAAGATTTTTTTGAAATTCAATTAAGGCAGCTAATATTTCTGATAATTTTACGTGTTTGTATAATTTATTTATGTTGTAATCTGTGAAAAGAATGTATTATCTCTAAATATTGTTGGTTAAGTCTAGCTGTTTCAGTCAGAATTCTACTTCGTCAAAATTATCTCATCCTTACTTCAACTTATTTTATCAATTGTTAAAACGGATGTCATTGTAGGGATGACGCGCTTCAAGTTTACTTCTCGTAAAGTATATAGTATATTCTAGTATGTTATTTAATTATCGAGCCCAATTAAATAGTGTTTTTAAATCTTTCATAGCCTATTAATCTTTTTTTCTTGAGGTTTTGTGCTCCGTGTGGAGGGCATCACTGTCACTAAGAGCTGCAATTAACCCAAATGAAATGTTTGTGCGTTTGTAGAATTTTGTTTCTAAAAACGGTCATTTGGGTCAGATCAAAGCTTTATAAAGAACTATCTGTATTCTTTTTGAGGAAGTAGTTTTAGCGGAATGTTTTCTTGTGAACCAAAAAGACCAACTACTTACATTCGCGCATACCACAATGGATTAGATTTTTGTTTAAATGTTTTTAAAGTTTACAAAAATTTGGAAGCGCTATACTATGATTAAACATGTTTAAGTAAAAACGACATATATAAGATGCATAAAATTCTTAATCAGGGCAAAAGTTTCAAAGAAGGAAAGTTGCCTCCCAAAACATCAATATAATAATATAAAACTAGGCACCATTTAACATTTTAAACCAATATATATAATCAATTCCAATATACCAATTTAGGATCTTCTCCTTCTCAAACAATGAGGTCCATTTCTTTCTTTTTTTCTAATTTCAACTTGGTATCCGCCTGGTTTAACTCAAAATGATCAGGGGTTTGTTTTGTACATTGTTTCGAATCCTAACGCAACAAAATATTTATTCATCTTAGATGAGATGTAGATATGATTTCTGTTTCAGCCTGAAAACTTCCAATACCAAGTCATTGAAAGTGAAAATACTTTAATATCCTACAACGTTACAGTACCTGTGGGATGTTTTAGTGCCTATAATCAAAACCAATGTCATCATCTACTTTATATCACTCAGCCTAATTACCAGCAGACACCAGCGACATGTTCGTCAAGTAATATTTTACAACAGGATATTGCTTTTAACGGTTTTGAATTTTGCGGCTTATCAATTCCATCATCAACTCATGGACAGAAAATTCAGTTTAATGTAACAGGATACATTGATGGACAGTACAACGGAGATAGAAAACGCACCACTCAAATAAGTGTTACGTCACGACCTAGTACAGCTGATCGATCTGGTGCTTGGGATAATATTTCAATTCCGATTATAAAGGTGATTAGTTTCTAGATTGAATTGTCTTTCATTTGTTATATTTCGGAGCCTTTTGTAGCTTAGTATGATGTTTGCTTCTTGCTGAAGGTCATGCGTTGATCTTTAGCTACTAACTTCTATATTAAATTATCCCTGATAACGATTTGACTCATTGGCCTTCATACCACTTTTGTATTTTTATAACTACATCGGGAAGTGTTCGAATATCTCAAATGAGACATTTCAGTTATTATTTTATGATTCTTAAAACACTTTATACAATAACGTCCATTTTGATGGTAATATCTCAATGTATGACTGAACAGGAGAAAAGGAAAAATAGAAGTTTACTAAATCTCTCTTATTTATACCAATTAGAAGATATTTTTTTGGTTGACATAATCATAACTTAAACTATGAATACAAAATGTCATTTAATGTTTTTTTGTACCAAATACCATGACAATATGTTTAAAGAAATACATACATGATATTATATCTTCACTTTCCACAGTAAGTACCAAAAATTATTGTGCATGTCTCAATCAAACAATCAATTGATATGTTTTCCCGGAAAAGTGAAATAACTTTATATAGTAACATGTTTTTATTGTAAAAGTTTAAAAAAAATAATACTGTAATGTTCTTTAGTTTGACTACTCTCAGCTGTGGTAAATTAAGTTAAAATGTCATAAAAACAAATTTAAAACTCAATGTTTCTTTTTTTCTTTTTTCTAGATTTTAGTGTCTGATGCCGATGAAAAAATGAAAGGTCGTCATTGTCAAGTTTACAACGATCCACATTTCTATACTGCAGATAGGAAATATTATAACTATTATGGGACAGGAGAGCACATACTCTACCAGAACACAAAATATCCTTATCAGGTAATTTAGATATTAAAATTGAGTGATTCATATAAACGTTTATCACACTTAATTCTTGCACCATCCAATAAATGTATTTTTTAAAACTTCATTTTATTTAAGACTTCATACAATTTGTATCTCTACAATAGATTTAGATAGTATACAGCCATTTCACGACTGTTATACAAAGAAAATGAACGTGTCATAAAACTTAGAGGTTAACCCACCATTGTCTTTGGAGAGTATTTGAAGAAATTCGAATATTGCAATAGTTTTTGACTCGTTCTGATGAGTGATAGCGATTGATTCTGTAAGTTTTCATTGAATACTTTTGCATTTGCCTTGGAGTTTTGTATTTTCATTAAAATTTTCTTAAAACAGGTTGTTAATCTGTAAAAAAACAGGAATCAGGATAACGACGTAACTTCGAAAGCGTTGTACAAAATCTGCATAATTGGCGAGTTCAGTCAGTATATCGATATGAAAAAGCGGATTGTTTTGCTGTATCCTTCGAAGTCAAAATAAAAACGTTCGTCTAACAATTAGTTGTAGTCGTCATACTATATCGCCAATATGCGAATTACAGGTTTGACTATATATTAAGCACAATAACAACTGTTAAACTCGACTCCGTTAAAACAATTCTCCGACAGTTTTCATTCTTGGTCGATTTGTTATTCATCATAGTTTATAACATGTACCCTCATTTCGATAAGACGGTAGTTAAAAAAAAATATAGGTCTTTTACCTTTTCATTATTAAGGTAACGCAATACTTTGTAAAGGTAACTTCACAGATCTTTTCCTCGAACTTTTCTACATAAATGTGGTTATTTGTCAGGATGTGTGGTTTAGCCTGTGTTATCGTCGTTTTTATTCATTACAAATATCTGCATGAGTTATGAGGCTGTAACTCTCACCGGGCTACTTTCCTAATTAAAGAGTGCATGGAAAATCTTAATCATTTTAACAAATTGAACTTTTTTCGTTATTTTAGTTGTGGCACTCCACTTTTCCCCGTATGTGAATTCGTATGGATATCACGCCATCGATCAATACTAGTAAGACAACTAGATTCTCCAAAAATCTAAGGTTAATTAAATATATTTCATTGTGTTTTAAATCTTTTATAGAGATTCAACAAATCCATTTTCTGTTATTAAAGGTAAATGCAGTGTTTACAAAATGTTGGAGGGCATCATGTAACTGTGGAATAGCTATACGAAGTGGCAAGTCCTTACTGGTAGTAAGAACATGTGCAACAGTTTCAAGAACAAAGTTTGTGCGTGGTTTATCAACACCTTATATTGCTAAACGAGTATGCGATGACAGTAGTATATCTATTGACAATAGTCAGGATTCGGGTAAAAAATTTGTTGTAAGTGCTATTTTATACCCCAGTCCCACTAGGCCACGATCGCACTACGATCTGTGAAAAAAATGCAAATTTTGATGATCGTAGTGCGATCGTGTAGATCGCAGTAAGGTCGTATCACGGTCGTGGTAAGGTCTTCAAGATCGTGAAGAGCGTGGCCAACTTTGAACATGTTCAAAACAATCGTGGTGCGGTCGTGGCGAAATCAGGTCGTAGTAGAAGCGAAGTGAGAGCGCACTAAGATCGCAAAGGTCGCTGTACAATCGTAGCGAGATTATGCCCCCGTCACACTAGACCAAGTTCCCATCACGTTCCCAGTGCGTTCTGAAAAAGTAGGCGAACGTAGTGGGAACTTCTAAGTCGTGGTACGAACGCAGTGCAAACTTATATGGTCGTACTGCGAACTTGCATGGACGTGGTAAGGTCTTATTGGACGTGAAGGACGTGAAATAATTTTGAACATGTTCAAAACAAACGTAGTGAGAACTTCCTGAATATAAAACGCAGTAAAGACCTAATAAGAACGTATTGAGAACGGCTTGGTCGTAGTAAGGACGTAGATGACACTAGTTATGAACCGTATGGACGTAGTACGGACGTGATAAATTTGAAAGCCGTCATCACTGCGTTTTTACTACGTTCTTGGAGATTGCATCAGGACCTTACTACGACTGCTCTACGTCTTTACTACGATCTTTTAGAACTTGGTGATTTAGGGAAGTTTTCAACACGACCTCGCGAAGACTATTCTACGTTCTTATTACGTTCTAAAAGACCTTAGTACGTTCTTTGTACGACCTATCGGTATGCAGTACGTCTTTACCACGTCTGCGGTGCGTTTGCAGCAGGTTTGCATCAGATCTCTGTTACCCGTGTTGAATATGGTATATATAGGGTTTTTTTTAAAGACGGAATCATTTGTAATTGTACTGTTGAACGATAGAACAAGATTAACTTCTACTTCATACATCATTACAAGGACAACAAGCTCTTCTTGATGCTCAAGTTGCGCTTTTCTGCTTCAGGATAAAAAGAAAACAAAGGAGACCCAGAACATGGTGGGTGCGTCCCTGGCTTACTCAGGAAAGAAGGCTTATGTTTGGCCACTATGATAGACTGATGCAGGAGTTGAGAATGGAGGATCAACAGTCGTTTTTCAACTTTCTGAGATGTTCGACGAAATATTGAATAGAGTAGGTCCCAGAATTCAAAGGAGAGATACCCGGCTTAGAAAAGCATTGGAACCAGGCCTGAAGCTCGAATAGCGTGATATTGCTGAAGAGTTCCAGCGAAAATGGAATGTTCCACATGCCTGTGGTGCTCTCGATGGCAAACATATAGCCATTAGATGTCCTTCAAATACAGGATCACTCTTTCATAATTACAAGGGATTTTTTTCAGTGGTTCTCCTTGCATTAGTTGACGCGGATTACAAGTTTTTGTGGATTGACATTGGTGGTTGTGGATCAATGTCTGATGCTCAGATCTACAACAATTCTGAACTTAAAGAGTGCTTGGAAGAAGAAACGATTGGCTTTCCAGACCCGGATCCAATGCCGAACGGTGACAAAAATGTGCCATATTTCATTCTTGGAGATGACGCTTTTGGTTTGAGAACATATCTGATGAAGCCTTATTCTCAACGAGGCTTAACAGATGAACAATTGATAACTAATTACAGAATATCGAGAGGAAGACGTGTGGTTGAAAACGCATTTGGTATACTGGCCCAACGATGGCAATTATTACTTACCACCATGATGCAGCAGCCAAATGTAGTACGAAACATTGTCGAGTGTTGCGTTTGTCTGCACAATGTGATGAGACTACGATATCCAACACAACAGAACGCGCAACTTGACATGGAAAATGACCAGCATGACTTGATTCCGGGCTTATGGCGAGCGACCGCAAATATGTATGAAGTAAACATGGTAATTGGACCAAACAGAGACACCGTAGCTGCAAAGAAGCAAAGGGAATACCTTCGACTATATTTCAATAGTCAAGCTGGCTCAGTTCCTTGGCAAAACCGCATGATAAGTGCATAGTTGGTAACTGATGGAACAGTTTTGATTTATAAAGAATGTACACATGTATTACAAGGATATTTGAATTTTTGAATATATTATTATATTTATATATTTGGCTTTGTGTTACTTGTCCTACGGGAAACCTTGTCTAAAACAAAACTCGTATTCCAGAATTACAACTTGGCTTATCCTACCTTAAACGATCATTTTTAACTCTTCTGTTACCATATCTTCAAAACATCGACAGATTTTCCCATCTCAACTGCTTTATCACGCCAAAGTTTTTCTTTTTTCGCCGTATCTTTATATAAATTTAACTTCTTATTATACAAAACTGGGTTGGCCTCTAACCACTCAATCATACTTTGCTCCTCTTCTGGTGAGAAATCAATAACTGGTCTCGATTTTTTACTTGCCTTAGGAGCACTAGCAAAGTCTGACTGAACTGACTGGGTATCATCTTCACTATGTCCCCCCTCTAAGTCATTTTGTGCATGAATTGTTGGTTCTTCCTCGGGTGTTGCTTCTTTTTCAGCAATTTCTCGCTGATTACATGCGGGTGTACTCCTACAAACTCCCCTTTTACTATTTCTTCCGCGACCTCTAGCTGGCATGTTGCTGAATGAAATAAAAAATGCCCGTGAATTTTTCTGTTTTGTATGGAGTACTTAAGACGTAACTAGAACCTACTACAGAGGTCGTTCTGCAAACTTTATGGACGTTGTAAGGACGTGGTAGGAACGTAGTGAAAACCTTATGGTCGTAGTAATAACGTAGTGAACACCTGATGGTCGTAGTAAGAACGTAGTGAACACCTGATGGAAGTTATATAGACTTGACACGAACCTAATAAACACTTGTTGAACGTGGTGCGGTCTTTGTAAGGACGTAGAAGGGTCGTGTTAGAGACCGAATAACGGTATTATCAATCGAATTTGAGCAAGTTTCTACTACGTTTAAAAAAAAAATTAAGACGTAGTGGAAACTTCATGGACTTTGTCTCAGCGTGATTCTATTCGGAGAGACTGCGCTACGATCGCACAGCGACGTTATCACGACCTCACTACGACCATCACGTTCTCACTACGACCCAACTACGCTTTCACTACGACTATACCACGCTGTTCACGACCATAGTACGATTCTAGCACGCCCTTGCCGTCCTCATCACCCTCTTCTTACGACCTGACTACGTTCACACTACGACCATCATTCTCATTGTCATTTTCACATAAAATATATAAAAAAGCTCCCTAGATTTTGTTTGTTTGAATGTAATTATCCATTTGCTCTAACAGCTCAACCATGCTTCTCGTTTTTATATAGATTAGACCGTTGGTTTTCCCGTTTAAATGGTTTAACACTAGTAATATTTTAGGTCCTTTATAACGTGCTGATTGATGTGAGCCAAGGCTCCGTGTAGAAGGCCGTACCTTGGCCTATAATGGTTTACTTTTATAAATTGTTACTTGGATGAAGAGTTGTCTCATTGGCACTCATACCACATCTTCCTTTTGGTGGCATCACTGTATTGTTTCCGAGAAATCTACGATTTAATCAGAAAGAGAAGGAATTGAACTGTATTGATATGGAACACGATGTTGACGTTAAATTGCTGAGAACGTAGTAAGATCGCGCTATGAACGTAGTATAATCGTGGTAAGAACGTGTTATAATCGCAGTATGATCGTGTTGCAATCGGATAACTCGTGGTATGGTCGTAGTGAGAACGTGAAGAGCGTAGAAAGATCTTGATAAGCGTAGTGAGGTCGCAGAATAAGCGCGGTGAGAACGTGGTATAATCGTAGCGGGATCTTTGTAGAAGCGTAGAGAGGACGTAGTAGCATCGTGAAAAAAAAACGAATTTTTTCATTTTCATGCCGCTCATACCGCGACATCACCACGATCTAAATTTATTTTAGATCGCGGTGAGCGTGGTGCGATCGTGGTCTTGTGGAACTGGGGCTTTAGTCAGGTTCATTTTAATCATTAAGTATTGATTCTTTTTGTTTTACAATATTTCTAATTTTATCGCTCTAACGAAGATTTTGATAATTGTTGTGACTCTACTGTTCTAAAGTTGATTATATAAATATAATGGAATTGTATGCGACTGTCATACAAGTGTGAGGTTTAGGTAGCTGTAAACCCAGGTTTAATTCACATTTTATACACAAGAAAATGCCTGTACCAAGTCAGGAATATGACAGATGTTGTCCATTTGTTTGAGCTTTTGATTTTGTCTTTTGATTAGGGACTTTCCTTTTTGAATTTTTCTCGAAGTTAAGTATTTTTGTGATTTTAATTTGTGTTCGAAAGGAGCCAAAATCAAATTTTGGGATCCCCTTTTCCTTCATCTGCATCATTAACTTTTAATTAACAAGGCTACTCTCTTTAACTCTTCACATGTTTGAAATATAGAATTTATCGTTGATGAAAAGGTCGAAGAGGTTTAACGTACCCTTTAACTTTCAGCGTCTTGTTGGATGCCTACTGTTTATATCGTTTTGCATCGTATCAATGTCATTTGATAAAAAATTCTTAGTAACAAAAAAAAAGGAAATAATTATTCATTCAATTAACAAATTAGGCCTCTAAAACTGATAATCTCCAACAAACGACACTTTCCAAAAGTGTGGACTCGTGTCTTTTTATATCTTTATATAGAATATAATGCATGACAAAAATATATATTTATTTAATCTTGTATCAGTGATCTTATTTTCGTTTTTGAGTGTATATCTTTCTATTTTTGTTACTAGGGGGTTGGGCAGTATCGTCCTTTAATTGCAATAAGTCAAATTAGAAGGTTATTATTTATTGACTCTTCTTTTCTTTATACTTTTTGCTGATTTAAAATTTTATCCATGTATATATAGTATGTTTATAATAATAGACAGACAAGTAAATAATAATCGTAAATAAGGGGCAATAAATACAATAAGGATTCAGCTGACGACTTCGATGTATTTGTATATGTTGACTTGTTTATCATTTTATATGTGTCTACATATCCGTTTTAATTTTCATGACACACATAAACATAAAAAAAGGTTATATTCATCCTTAAAATGAAATAACTTCAATAAGAAGTAAGAGGATGATTTCGATCTTGCTGACCATTTTTTTTATATCTTGTCTAGTAGATCATGTTCTCATTTTTCTGTTGATATCGTATTATTATCCTTTTGAAGATATAAGGCAACACTTAACATTGGCACACATCGTTATTAAACACCAGTAACTCGAAGGGCACATTATTCTCGGTGTACTTATCCTCTGTACATAGATATAAGAAGATGTTGTATGAATGTCAATGAGACGACTCTCTATCCAAGTAGCAATTTGTATAAGTCGACCATTATATGTACTGTCAAAGTACTGTCTTTAACACGGAATATGTCTGCTTTTGAGATTTGTTTGAAGCCTCGTCGAATATCTGTTTTTTCATGAATCGGCAATGTTGCTTTAATATGTATACTCATGTTATGTCGGACGCATTATACTTCAACAGTTTGTCTTAATTCAAAGTTACTCTAAAATAACTTGACATATATTTGTTTCAAGGTAACTCTACCAATTGGCACAGAGATAACATTTAGAGTAAATGGTAGATATATAGACTATATTTACATTAAACCGTCTGTGTTAGACCTTGGTAGTACAGAGGGTCTCTGTGGATATGTCAGCAGTGAAAATAAAAATACAGATGACGATTTTCTTAGTAGAGGAGAAACAATCGCCATTACAAATTCACAACAATTTGCAAAATCCTGGATGTGAGTATAACTAACATTTCGTTTGTTATGATAACGGAGCACAATATTAAAATATGGAGGTTGAACAAAGCTGTTTTAGTAGCAAATGAATTGGCGGGTATTTAATTCCTCTGTATTGCAAAACAAAAATCTTAACACAAAAATAAAGGTATTTACTTGAGGAAATTAAGATTGTGTGAAAGTTTAGTCTATACTATTGGTAGACTAAGTATTTTTAGTATTATTTTTTTTATTGTCTTTATGAATATAACCTTTTCTGTATAGTCTGTATTGGGTGATATCCATTTGACGTTGCTCTATACTTATACATCACGTCATTGTATTCTTGTTCTATGGTACAATTCTTGTACTGGTATTCTTGTCTTTCATTTTTTCTAATGTGCTTTTTCTATACACCTTGTTGTGTTTTTTTGTTACATATGACGTGGCTCTGTACTATACATCCCATTATTGTGTTATTGTGCTATGTTGAATATGTGTATTCTTTTCTTTCAGTTTTGCTAATGTGCTTTTTATATTAGCATTTTGTATTTCTGTGTTACATACTTGTTTATTTTTATAGTGATTAATATTATAACACAATGTTGACTGCTGTTCCCCTGTTTTTTTTACATTATTACCTTTTATATCTTTTAGGTTTTGTTCACTCATCGTTAACGTTGTCAATGAAATGAAATTTTATGCGACCGACTTCTAATTGAGAGGTTTAGGTAGCTATGAAACCAGAATTAATCCACCATTTTTTACATAAGAAAATGTTCACCAAGTCAAGAATATGACAGTTTTTATTCATTCGTTTGATGGTGGTTTTTTTTGCCATTTGAAAACGCACTTTCCGTTTGGAATTTTACTCTGAGCTCGGTATTTTTGTTATGTACTTTTTAGTAACTTTTTACAAAAAAAACTAATGCTTATTGAACATCAAAACAGTTGATTATTTGGTAGTGGTATTGTAGACAATAAAGCTATACTAATTTATTTACTGTGCCTATATTCAGTTTGACCTTTTATCTTATTTGAGTAAAAGTACAGTTATACATGTATAACCTTTCCACGGTTTGAATATGTTCTGGTTTAGATTTTATTTTGGTTAAAAAATTTCAAATCAATGAAAGGTAGATGCACTTAATAATTACCCATATCAGTATTGCTTCTACAGTAAAGAAACATAAGTATAATTGTACAGTTTTTAAAAATACATATAGTATCTTTATGTGATGGATATTTTGCCAGGAATTACACTTGATTATGAATACACAAAACAAATACTTGAAAGACCCTGGATTTTTCTCAAAAGACCTCTTTGTCTAGATTGTCACTAAGAATTACACTAATAATCTTATCAAGTTCTGCAATGCTAGCGATCAAATGCTAAATGATGTTTTCGTATTGTTTGTAGGATTACTGATACAAGGGAATCGCTCTTTGTAGAAAACCCAACAATAATTGAAGAATCGAATGATTTGCCTTCATTTTGCCAATGTGCATCAGAGGGTGCTACGGAAGCAGACATAACAAACAAATACCGCCTACACTGTAATCTTACGCAACCAATGGAACCATGTTACGATGTTGAAACTAATCTATCATTTAAAAGCAAATGTACAGATGGAACACGTAAAAAAAGATCCATTAATGAAATTGGTATTAATGAAAGGGGTAAAAAAAGTATAACTGATACCGATGATACAGATGATGTTATAGAATTTCCGCCATTTGAAATCTTGTCCGATGTTTATGACGAATCGTTTGTTGCTGAGGTATGTTTTAACCAATAGGCATCCATATATTGGGAACGTAATTATGTCTTTTACTTAGTTGACTTTTGTATATAAAAGCTCTTCGTTTAAAACGAGGAATATGTCAATGCAGTCAGACTTCGACAAATAATATATGACCTTTGGTTTATGATTTTTTTGGCGGGGATGGGGCGGCCTTTTTGTGATATTAAATGTATAGGCAATAGATGTATAAACGATAGATGTTGTAGCAAAATGTCTAGTGTTCAAAATAAGGTGATAGATTAAAAATTAATGTTGTTATAGAAAACGTTTAACTGTTAAATATGCAAGTCATTGTTTTTAAATTCAACAGATAGACATATTCAAAAACAGGAGGAACAACCAAATATGTTTAAAAAAGTTTGCTATTTATGAATTTATTTAATTTGGTGCATCAAAAACACATTTCTTAATAAGTCTTCATCATAAACGCTAATGCTTTAGAGGCAAATTGATGTATAAATACATAAACAAGCTGTATTGGCTTTAAACTGACTGTCAGTAATTGCGAGTACTCTCAGATTTGTGATCAGGGTCTTTTTGTTTGTCGGGTGTACAAGTCCCGGCAACTACCACTTTGTATTTTTGTTAATTGAAATTCTATTTGGCAACCATACCACATAGTCTTTGTTTATTTTTTACAAAAAAGTACCAAACTGGTTTTAAGTTGAAAAACTTTTTCATGTTGTTATATTGATTAATAAACGAACATTAAAAGAATCACTTTTGTTTGTAAATGTTTTGAAAATTGATATTAATTTAACTTTCGAATATTAAAACGTGGTTAAATAAGATCGTAAACTAATTTTTGACTTGAGACTCAAAGACTAACTTCCAAATTCCATATCCGACAATCGCGTCGCGACAGTGATAAGACCAATCAAAATAAGAATTTTCGATTTATTGATGCAAATACTTCTAAGACAATTTGATAAATTTATGGTGCTCCCTTTAAGATTCTGACATGCATAAGTGAAACATGAACGACTCATCTTTTCACCAAATCACTTACTTACTCACATTAAGACATTTATTATAATTAAATCTGCTGACATCTTCTGTTTTACAGACCCCAAGATGGCATAACGGATGGAATGAGGAGCAGGCAGAAGCCACGAGCAGGGAATATTTCGATAGAAACTTCCCAATAGATGTGAGAGTAGCCTCTGGGATATCAATAGAAGATTACATTAATTCATCTATTGAAGATATCAAGGTAATTCTACTGTCTTCATTTTCTTAAAATTATGTACTTCGATAGGTTGACTCTAAATTGTTATGCATCGTCCATTTTCATATTGTCATCATTTTCTCAAAGAAAATATTGTTATGATGGATCGGCATTCACAACTGTATCAATATGTTTCTGAAATCCAAACAATGAAAATTCGCTATGTAGGTTCGTACCATATTCACATGACTCATTTCAAACTACTGTTTCATTGAATAAATATATCTTTAATGCCACTAGACATTATACATTCAGATAAAATCATCATTATCATTATCTTAACTCATTTGTTTGTTAATAAGTGTAGAAAATTGCCATAATTTGATAATAATTTTCAACAAGTGATACTTAAAATTATAGGTTGACGGATAAAAAAACAGGTAAAAATTCACTGTTATTGACTTCGTACTTTATCTTATAAAAGTAATGAATAAACAGCTTGTAATCATGTCAGAAAGCTATAAGCTCATATATTTTGGTGAAAAGGTGACAAATGCATTTAGTTAGCTTTAAATTATTCCATTTCGAATAATTAAGCCTATTGCAAATAATAGCAATCTTCAGTTATGTATTCCTATGCCAACCAGTTTAATTAACATTAATTGCTTATTTATCATTGTTTATCAAAAGATAAATTCGTTATATTTTCGTTGCATTACAATGTTGTTTTTAAGATATTTTATAAATTTAAAAGATATTGATATTAATAAAATACTGTTTTGAATTTATTATAAATCCAGTAAAAAGGAGGTACGATTATTACTCGAACAACGAAAGTGCAAGAAAAGGAAAAAAAAACAAAAGTTCTATAATTACCATTATGTCAAAACTTCAAAGCAAAAATGTCCCTTAATAGCTTACACAATGATGTCATTGACATGCGATACTTGCCAAACTTTACATGTTTGATAAAAAAATAACAATTTTCCCATAATTTGGTTACATTTGACTTGTTTTACACAATGGTAGTGAAGTACATTTATCAAGGATCAAAAAGTTGCTTTATGTCAAATGATTTAGGGTGCTTTAAGCATGTTAAGCATTCAAACCAATGGCTTCTTTTTTCCTGCTTTCTCAGTGTAACATTGATCACTAATGAGTTATCATTTTTTTTTTTTATAAAACCTAGTATTATAAAAAATATATATTCTTTTGGAAACGAATCAGTAGATTTATTTCCCAATTCTTGGAAGTTTTCGGGAAATCAAAACAGATGAAAACCTTAAACGGAAATTGTCGTATGACGAATGACTAATATCATGTGACCAATCATATATCATGTTTATTTCTCACTGGTATATTTTTGTAATTAAATTTAATCAGATTACTGGTGACACGGCTTTCCTAGCTACTACTTTGTCCGTTATGCAAACTGCAGCAAAAGCTGAGTTAGTCAGGAATCAGTCGCTTAGTGAACAAATAACAGATGATGGAACCACTTTATTAGAAAAACTTTCCAGTCACCTTTGTTTAAACAACTGTATTTCAAACGGACAATGCAAAAACGGTATGTGTGCAATATTTTATATATGTAAAGTGTATTTAATATGTGTTTAATATGTTATATGTTTTAGTTGTATTTCATATTTGTTTGATATTCTATAGGCAGTTAATATGTTATATGTGATAACGTGACTGGGGCGTGTTAATTAAAATCAACAGAATGTTTTAATACTTTGAAAAAATTAAGCTTTTATCATGCTTGTTTTCAAAAATAATATAAAAAGTATGGGTCACCGGACCTTTTTTCACGCTAAAGGTTGAACAAAATTGTCAGATTTTGTATAGATTTACATGGCAAATCCAATTTTGTGCGATAAATACATCATAGAAATTTAAGATAAAATCTGAGGAGATCGGTCTTATAACTTGATTTATGTTAAGAAAAAGAAACAAATAGGGTCACCGGACTTGTTTTCTTGATACATGTTTAAATAGGTAAATTCAACACACTTTCTATTTTTCAATTACTGTATCGGAGTTTTCTCCCCTTCTTTTAATGAGTAATGTCCCATTATTGGCAAAGTTTAGAAACAAATGATTTAAACATATATAATGTCTTATTTATAAAATACAGCTGTACATATGATAAAAGATATAATTTTCTATCATTAGATTAAACGTCTTAAACGTGATTTACCAACTATTCTTAAAACTTGCACATTTCAAAAAAGAGCTAGACCAATTATTATTGAAAATGATTGTTTATTATCGTAAAACAAAAAATGCCTTTAATTTCATGATCTTTTCAGTTAATTTTACGAACTATGCATTTGTAGTCACAAGAGTGTTCACGGTCACCGATAATTTTACCATTTTTCATATCAATTTGATAACTGAGATAAAAAATATAAACTTATGTTATACTTGTGGACAAGAATTGACAGATACAGTAATTAAGATTTCACTTCAATCTGGAAAAAATGAAAGTTGATCATAGTATACAATAAGTCGTGAATGAATATTTTTTCATACATATTTGGATAGTACATATCTTATTGATCTTGTGTAAAATTGGAAGAAAAACCAATGTTATATTTCATATGTATCGTATTTTATAAATGAATAGCATAATTAACATATACGATGTATATTTTTTAAGTTGCAATGATTTTTGCAAAATTGTGACATACAGAAAGAAAGATACGCGTTCCTTCTTTTTACAATTTTCAGGCTCTTGTATTTGTAATGAACTGTTTGGTGGGGAAGATTGTGCAAAGCCAAAGTCAACCCCACCTTCAAATGTTAGTCTGCCTGACAGTGGGTTGTGTGATGTTAGGAAAAGAGCATGTAAGAAGACTTACGTGTATGGATATTTCATTCCTCCTGATATATATTGCAAAACCAAACATTTTGAGGTAATTTTATTATGTTGATAAATAGTGTACTGTTTCTATATCATGTATATTTATTGTTATTCTTTCGGATCTAAACAAAGAACATACCATTGTAGTGGATTTTAAAACTAGTGATACGCTTCACCTTTGAACAGAAGCTGCTTTTTGTAAAGTTATATCAAATATATTACTTACTTGCATATATTTAAGGCCATTTCTGAACTTCCTCTAAATATTGGTTGAATTGCCAGTTCGTAAATGTCTATGCTATAAGCATCTACAAATTTAATTTTAATTCAAATAATCTAAAGAAAGGGACAAATGTAAGTAGTTAAGAGTTCGATACACCAACATCATGTACTTTTATTTAAAAGGTACATGTTTGTTATTTTTCTGCAAACAAAAATCATTTGTAGACATTTACAAAAAAACTAGAATATTAAAAGACAATGTTTTTTTTTTTATAATAATTTAAAATAACTTACTATACATGTCTTTCAGTTTTTTGAAAACACAAGATCCTACAAGGAAACAACTACTGCTAAAGCAACTATGATAAATTCTTATATGGTTTCCTGTGATTTACCACATGCGCGACAGAAGAGATCAACAACTAGCGAAATTATCTTTGCGGAAGGGTATGAAATCAGTGTTTCCAATGATGGTTCAAATTTCGGTGAGGACGTTACCATTCTCGTATATGACGAGGAATGTTTTTCCTGTGAAACAGTTAATGTAACATGCACTGCTCTTGTAAGTTTTTTATTTTGTTATAAGTGTTAATAAAAAGAAAAAAAATCACACAAAATAAAACCAACAGTATACAAAACACAACATATAAAACTAAAGACTGAACAACAAGAACCCTGTATAATCTAGGGTGACCTAAGGCGCTCCGAAAGGTTAATAAGATCATGCTCTACATATGGCATCTAAAACTGAGTTTACATTTTAAAATGACGAGAATTTAGCTCTTTGTCTTTTGTCATGTTTAAATGTTGGAATAATCACAGTATTATTCATTCGCCCGAAATGAAAAAGGATTTAGTATACTTACTTTGGCCACGAAATCAAAAAGGATTTAGTATACTTACTTTGGCCACGAAATGATGTATATTCAGTTTTTATAGAAGATGCTCTTAAACGATTAGATAAGCCTCTTATATCATGATAACCTGAAAAACTAATCAGTTTTTTCATTGGTTTTTGGCAGCAAAAATATTTTCCTTGGGTACGTAAGGAATTTTTCTTGACGTATAAGAATATCGATTTGTGAGATTTCTATTATGAAATTGTAAGTTGGCGTCGGTCGAGAAGAAAGAGGGGATTTTAAGAAACATTCAAAGAAAAACTGACAATGTTATAGAAATAAAGAAAGACAACGAAGAAAATACATAGTTCATCAAAGAATTAAAGACTTAACAACACGTGCAAATGTTTAAATTTTGTATCAATTTATATGGTGTTTGTAATAGTCCCAACGCACTATATGGTATTTGCAGTAATCTTGACGACAAGAATTTATACCTGTTTTTCAATAGAAAAAATGACAAGGATGACGTTTTACATATTTTATGAAAATTATATCCGATCTACATTGGTCTTCCGGGATAAAACCCAAGAGTGTCTCTACCAGATCTGAATACTAACTGTGGGATTTAACTATTGCAAATGTCATCGAAAAGTCTGTTGAATCCTATTTGTCATCGTGATATTTAAAATTCCTGCGATTCCTTCAGGATTTTACTTTTTGTCTTTTTATTTTAGCCATGGCGTTTTCAGTTATTTACTTACTTTTAAGTTTGAACGCCATTTGGTATCCTTCGCTTTCATTTTTTTAAGGAGTGAACAAGATAAATATTTGTGTTGGTTAAACACTTATATTATGTTTATAAAAATTCTTGTTTATAAAGACTGTTGTCAACATAGAGGTTGTTTTAAGTAACAAAGCTTTTTTTAAGGATACCTGTCCATCTACCACAGCAATAACAGGAACAAATGAACAGTCAGCATCAGGTATGTTTAAATAAAATGAGGAAGGCATTACCTCTGACACATTCCTTTTTTATTTCAAAAATTGTCAGGGTTCCGTTGAAACCAGTGTTTTACCTACTTCTCGTGGTATTCGTAAACTCAACAAAAATTGGGAGAAAAAAAATTATATAATTATATAATTTTTTTTTCTTCTAGATACTATGTTTTAGTTGTAAAAACCTTTTGTCCAAGTTGGATAAAAATCAAGGATGGTTTATGAATCTAATAAATGTTTGAAAACTTTAACTTCAGATTGTATGTAATGTTTACTGGATGAAAATTTAAGTCCATTTATAAGGGATATACGCAAAAACTGAAAAAAAAAATGTTTTTTAAATTTACTTCTAGTTACTAGCTTTTGGTCATGAACAAGCTTATGTCCAAGTTTTGTTCAAATCTAGCATAGCTTAAGAAAGTTATATAATTTTCAAAAAACATTTTAACCACAGATTGAATCTAATGTAAACTGGCAGAAAAAAATCATTTATAAGTAAAATATATATACGGATATACAAGATTTTTTTTTTACAAAATTCACTTCTGGATTCTATCTTTTGATTATAAAAAAGCTTCTGTCCAAGTTTAGTAGAAATCAATGATAGTATAAGAATCTTTAAAAACGTAAACATGTTTAACCACAGAATGAATGTAATGTTAACTGGCAGAAAGACTAAGTCCATTTATAAGAAAAATACGGATAAATTGGATTTTTTTTTAAATTCACACCTATGTACTATCTTTTAACCATAAACAAGTTTGGACGAAATCCACGAAAATTTTAGAAAGTTATTCAAATTTCAAAAACTTTAATTACAGAGTGAATATTTGTGAACACCGACGACGACGACGGAATGAAGGATCGCTATGTCTCGCGTTTGCGACAAAAGTCGCAGGCTCGACAAAAACATAACCTTTATTGTTTTATTACATTAGAATTAATCAAAAGATTTGGTATTAGCAACTTTTTATAGCTGACTATGCGGTATGGGCTTTGCTCATTGTTGAAGGTCGTACGGTGACCTATGGTTGTTAATTTTTTTGTCATTTGGTCTCTTGTGGAGAGTTGTCTTGCAGGCAATCACACAACATCTTCATTTTTATACATAGAAGGAATGTAGTATACATTTTTTCTGTGGCAAGGCATAAAAAGAAGAATTAAACGTTCTTTTGATACAATAAAACCTAATCTCTTTCATCACAGTTAAGCTGCGATACGAAGCAGAAAGTAGCCACAGACGTGATTGACTTTTAAAACAGACAGTATGTGTTAAATGTGGACTACTTTTCAAAGTTTTTTAAAGTGAGTACGCTGAAAAATTTCACAAGTGACACATTCATAATGAACATGAAGTCGATATTTGCTCGACATTGCTTTCTGGAAATTATCTAATCTGACAATGCAAGGAATAAAAGTTCAAAATTCAAAGAGTTCGCAAAATCGTGGAACATAAAACATATTACGTAGAGTATAGACAACACCTAGAATCGCATATTTTAATACAAAAGTAGAAAAACTAAGAATTTAGGAATGGAATAATGTTTCAATTCCAATCAATGTTGTGTTAATAAAATTAACGGTAACAATTTTCTTGCACCAGATGTTAAAGTTTTAACAGAATTGTTAGATCTTGTTAAAGTGGTTCCGTAGATATTCAAGGAAGGGCTGAATCAAAAGTTATTAATTTGTTTCTTGAAATCTGTGGTGATCTTCCAGTTCGTGTTGCTCAGGCTTTAGTTTCTATGTTGTTTCTGTGTAGTTTTTATTGTTTGTCTGTTTGTCTTATTGTTTTTAGCCATTTGTGTTGGCTGTTAATTTTTAAGAAAGAGGGACGAAAGATACCAGAGGGACAGTCAAACTCAAAAATCGAAAATAAACTGACAACGGCATGGCTAAAAATAAAAAAAGACAAACAAACAATAGTACACATGACACAACATAGAAAACTAAAGAATAAGCAACACGAAACCAACCAAAAACTAGGGGTGATCTCAGGTGCCCCGGAAGGGTCAGCAGATCCTGCTCCACATGTGGCACCCGTAACTTATGATGTTGAATTTCCCCCTTTCTGTTCTATCATGTCTATTGCAAAGTTCGATTTCATATCGTCAACCATACGCAGCTATGTTTGATCAAACAATGCTAACATATGCAAAAGGTTAGAGTTCATTTGTAATGAATATTTGTATTAATTTGATGTCTTTCTCTCTAAATAACTTGTTGCATTATTGTTTTTATGTTAACGTAATAAGTTGATGTTTATTTTACAGATTTGAAAAAAGTACAAAAATTCTGTACGTAAATTTCCTAATCAAATGACAAAAATCAAAAGCTTAGACACATCAAACGAAGGGATAATACCTTTCATAATCCTGACTTGGTATAGACATTTTCTTATTTAGAAATGGTGGATTAAACCTCGTGTTATTGCTAGCTGAACTTCTCACTTGTATGATAGGAACGTTTACATCATGACGCAAAAGACATACTTAACTTACGGCACCTTATTTTAAAAAGATATATAAACGGTTGACTTTATATGATGTTTCTGTCGTTAACATGTTATTACGAAATTTCTTCGATTAAGATTCTTTTTCGACATAATTATTAGATGTTTGTTTCTCTATTGTTAAATGTAAAGCCATGACCCAAATATGCCACTCCTATAAGAAATCTTGAGGATCTTGTAAATTAAAGAATTGGAGAGTTCAAAGTATCTATTTTCTTCAGTCAGGGTGACTTGCTGACGTTAAGAAATTTAAAACCAAAAAACATTTCATAAAATGCTATGCAGAATTGACCAGACCTGAGAGAAGTCAATGTTAGACAAATGATATGAATGACCTTCGTGACATTTCTAATTTTAGAAAAAGGACGAGAAGATGAAGATGAAATCAATGTTGCATTACCTATTGGTGTTGTAGCTGGACTATTAATTCTTGGAGTGTTGATAGCAGTCATGATTTACAAGTTTAAACATGAAAATATCGGGTAAATAAAGAATATCGTCATTTCATATTTACGTTGTCATGCTTCCCGAGTTCTGAAGCGTCATGAAAGCATAGTTGAGACAACGTATAATGTATATAAATCTGATATTTTAGAGGCTAAATTAGGCGGATAGGGTTTTTTCTATTCATTCTTAATCAACTTTTGTATGTCTGAGAAAATGTATGACTTGTGGTTCCTGTGTAAGATAAAGGGGACCCGTAATATATTTTGAGCTATCTTTTGGTAAGGAAATATTTATAAATTTTGGAGAAGTTGAATGATTTACAATTTGGCAGCCTCCGTCAACATAGAAATGCGCAGGTTCAAATTTTTGTTCTAGAAATTCTAACAATTCACGATTCATTTGAAATGATATTGCACGCTGTGAAATATTTTATTGGTAGGAACCAATTATCTAATCAGAATTTATAACCCCGGTTTAAAAATAAAACATTTTCCCCTTTTAAGCCCCAGTCCCACTAGACCACGATCGCACCACGCTCACCGCGATCTAAAATAAATTTAGATCTTGGTGAGGTCGCGGTATGAGCGGCATGAAAATGTAAATTTTCGTTGCTTTCACGATGATACTACGTCCTCTCTACGCGTCTCCTCTCTACGCGTCTACAAAGATCCCGCTACGATTATACCACGTTCTCACCGCGCTTATTCTGTGACCTCACTACGCTTATCAAAATCTTTCTACGCTCTTCCCGTTCTCACTACGACCATACCACGAGTTATCCGATTGCAACACAATCTTACTGCGATTATAACACGTTCTTACCACGATTATACTACGTTCATAGCGCGATCTTACTACGTTCTCAGCAATAACGTCAACATCGTGTTCCATATCAATACAGTTCAATTCCTTCTATTTCTGATTAAATCTTAGATTTCTCGGAAACAATACAGTCATGCCACCAAAATCTACCAGAATACGTGGGCATGGTGGTAGGAGTTGATGTAGAGGCAGAGGGAGCAAAGTAACGAATCCTGATCAAGCAGAGATGTCGGACCGACCAATCCAACCTAAATTAGAACATATTGCTGGTCCATAAAGCTCAATGACGATATTTTAGTGAACGATAGCAGAGATGACATAGATGTATCAATATATATATATATATAGGAAGATATGGTATGAGTGCCAATGAGACAACTCTCCATCCAAGTAACAATTTATAAAAATGAACCATTATAGACCAAAGTACGGCCTTCAACACGGAGCCTTGGCTCACATCAATCAGCACGCTATAAAGGACCCAAAATATTACTAGTGTTAAACCATTTAAACGGGAAAACCAACGGTCTAATCTATATAAAAAGAAGCATATAGAAGCATGGTTGAGCCGTTACAGCAAATGGATAATTACATTCAAACAAACAAAATCTAGGGAGCTTTTTTATGTATTTTATGTGAAAATGACAATGAGAATGATGGTCGTAGTGTGAACGTAGTCAGGTCGTAAGAAGAGCGTGATGAGGACGGCAAGGGCGTGCTAGAATCGTACTATGGTCGTGAACAGCGTGGTATAGTCGCAGTGGAAGCGTAGTTGGGTCGCAGTGAGAACGTGATGATCGTAGTGAGGTCGTGATAACGTCGCTGTGCGATCGTAGCACAGTCTCTCCGAATAGAATCACGCTTTCGCTACGCTCTCGCTACGATTGTACAGCGACCCTTGCGATCTTACTACGATCTTATTGCGCTCTCACTACGCTTCTACTACGACCTGATTTCGCCACGACCGCACCACGATTGTTTTGAACATATTCAAAGTTGGCCACGCTCTTCACGATCTTGAAGACCTCACCACGACCGTGATACGACCTTACTGCGATCTACACGATCACACTACGATCATCAGAATTTGCATTTTTTTCACAGATCGTAGTGCGATCGTGGCCTAGTGGGACTGGGTATTAAATGCGGATACGAAAATATATTATATTCTGATATGACGCTTGTTTTTCACTTTTTTAAACAGAGCCAAATGAGAGTTCAAATGAACAAACTATACTCTCATAAGTTTTGATATTTGCCTTTATTTGCAAAACATGTTTGATTTTTTAGGAACAGCCAAATTAACATAATTGGACAAGAAGAGTCAGATCAGACGCCCACTCCCTGTTTAGATAAAGAACATTCAAAATCATCGATGTTTAGCATTCGAATTCAAGAATAGTAAAAGAGGCACACCAGATAAGTTATTTCTGGTGGAAACAGCTACTGTTCAGTAATTTTAGAACTTTGTTAATTCGTGTACATAATAATTTAAATCTTATAACAATATTGTCTTTTTTCAATTCAAAGTATTTCATGATCATACTGTTTAACACATATATATTCATAAAAATAAAAATAATAATGAAAATAATCACGAATTTATAAGTTATGTGTATTTATTATGAAAAGTATTAATCACAAGAATGAATTAGAAAGCCATTCCAAACCATGTACATCTAAAAGAAAAGCTTTTATTTTATATACTAAAATTCCTACAAAACTTAAATTTAATGCATAACGCATTGCTATATTTAAGATTCTTGAAGTACAATTAGAAAACATGATGTATATTTACAGCAAATTTATATAGATATTAGCCTTAAATTGAAAAAGATTTCATTTTCATCCACTTTCTTAGAAATTGTCAACTTTTTCATCTTATTTCATTATTTTATATGTCGCGCAACCCCTCGCCCATTGTTTTTTTTTAAATAAAGAATATGGTATCCAAAGAAATTTCTGCAAAATATCAAGATTTTACGAAACTCACCTACATAATGACATCACTTATGACGCAATTTTTGAAAATCTGTTTTAGCTGCGCAATTATTGGGCATTTCAGCATACGTTTTCGTCCTTCTATTTCGGATGATATCAATTGCGACAATAAATGGAATCAAATTGCGTCACATTTACATGTACATTTTTACCTATAGCATACATGTTACATGTACTATATACTTTAGATTTAACTCAAAACTCATTAAAAATGAGAAAAATCACCAAGGAATAAATTGTCCAACAACATAATGTTTTTTTTTCACATGTAAAATTGTCAGATATATCGTTCAATAAAATAAAGTTTGATAGGGGAAAACCTGCATCATTGTCGAAGAAGACAAAGTAAGTTAAGCATCAGCCATTAAAAGATGGAGAAATTAGATGGAGATTTAGTTTTAAAGTCGTAGACTATAAAGACAGATTCTGAAAACAGTATGCAAACGAAACGCAACTGATAAAAAAATAATTAACTCTGAGCTCTTCAAAATTGACGAAGAAGTAAATAAAGATTTGGAATATCTCAATTCATGATCAGTGAAAGAAGGAAACCACCCATCTCAACCAAGAATTCAAGCCGATTTCACATAATTCTTGATGATATTGGTGTTGTTACAAACGAAGATAATGACTTGTTGTGTGTAAAAATTATTAAAAATAAATACACATAAATATTGGCGCATGAATTTTCAAATGACACAAATGATACCTATATTTTTTTAAATGATGTGGCGCAGGAGTAGCATTGATGCAAATGAGTAATGGCGCAAATGAGTTCACTTTTGGCGCAAAAAGATATCGCCCCTTTTTTCCAAGGAATACTGTTTTTGACGTTTGACATGGTATTGCATTACAGCATCCCTATATTCTTAAATGTACTATAGCACTATGATGAAAAATACGTTGAAGACGTTAATAAGTGAAATGGTTGACTTCTATTTATTAATAGAGTAATGTTCTATTTGAATTATTTACTACTTAGAAATTCAATTATCTTTGCATGCATTGCAGGTGTATTTCTGGATTTTGTTTTTTACCTCGGAGACCAACAGAATGAGAAATAAAATACTCAAAACGCTAAACCATCAAAACAGCTAGTAAAAATTTAACACAAATTATGTCATATGTAATGTGATATTAATTAGAACTACAAATGCATATTCCTATTCAAATACCTATATTTATATAATTAATGATTGGTAAAAAAAAAGGAAAATGCTCTTAATAATTTTTTCATTTGATCTTCCACTTGTTTTTTAATGACATACCCATTTTGTTCAAATACTTGAAATATATTTATACGTAAAATGATTTATTTTTTTATTTTTAATTAATTTTGGCTTTCAGTAACTGTGAGTACTCTCAAATCGTACTTATTTCTTAAGTTGACCTGTTGATACAATTTTTATGGTTTTACATTAAATATTTCTCTATTTTTAAATATATAACAGCTTTGATAAGTGTTTAGTATGACTATGAATTTTCCCTTCTGTTTCTCGTACTATGAAAAAATATCCGTTCTCCATTTATACTGTTTATCTTACAACAAAATTATTTTGTTTTACCTGCATATAATAATTTATTTGGCGGCAATGTTATTTGTTCAAGGTTACGGTTTATTTTCTGTAAATATTTAATTGGTCACATCTGTATACTACTGTTGCCTTTATTTATTCACCCCTTATTTTATTGATTTTGTATTAACATTGTTTCATAGATCAAATTTATTTGTTCAGTGTATGTTCTCTTGTCTTTATATGTCTTTTGATTGAATTAAGCCATTTCAAGTGATATCTTATAGTGTATCTTTCTATGTTGTAATGTTACACAATGGTTCGGGATAAGAGTTTAGGTTAGTACCTTCTAAAACCTTTAAACCCGCTGCATTTGTTTCAACCTGTCCCAAGTGAGGAACCTGATGTTCAGTAGTTGTCGTTTGTTAATGTGGCTCATAAGTGTTTCTCGTTATTTATATAGATAAGACCGTTGGTTTTCCCGTTTGAATGGCTTTACACTAGTAATTTTTGGGGTCCTTTAAAAAGCTTACTGTTCAGTGTGAGCCAAGGCTCCGTGTAAAACCGTACTTTGACTTATAATGGGTTTTCTAATACAAATTGTGACTTGGATTGAGAGTTGTCCCATCCTCACTCATACAGCATCTTCTTTTATCTATGTACTTATAATTATATTGTCTAGCTATTAGTAAGTTGTTGTGTTGTACTAGACAAATTAATGTAAAAAAAAATGTAAATTTCAATCTTGTATCACATTTTACATATATAAACAATCCAAGATCCAATGTAATGATATTTTGTATATACTATCTGTGCTCCGTTTAAATCATATTTTGTTTTAATGTTTACCTACTGTGACATTTTCTTTTAATGTAATTGGGTTATTCTAATGATTTTGATCCGAGTAATATAGAATAATGCACAAACTTGTGAATACATTATCATTTTCTCAAAGTAAGAGAAATAACCCTGTTATACTATTATAGTACAGAATAATTCAGCAACATTGGTGTTGGTGGTTCTGAGATCTTGTGATTGGAGTAAGAAAGCAATGTCAATTATCGTTTAATCTCTGACTCGTAAGCTTTCTCAACAATTTCTCAAAACCTTGCACAGCAACCATACCAATTTGGACACATCATTGCACATGCTCACAAGGAACAATATGGATTTCATTAAATATGTTATTTATTAACAAGTAAGTAAGTAAGTAAATGTGTATTATAGTGAAATGTGTAATCACATTTCAGTAAAGTACAAATATATTACATACACAATAAAATACACCCGACCCATTGGGTCTATAAGTCACTTTCAAATCATTAATGCTTTCATTTTTAGAAGGAAACAAGATATTTTTTAATTGGACAGGGACCGTAGCATGAGTTTACTATTTGTTTCTTTTTAGCATATAAGTGGACATTTGCCTTATGACCTGTTCAGCAAGACAATAACCCATTTTTATAAATATATTTTTGTGTTTTAACATTGCATTGATTTATGAATATCAACGATCTCCGAGTAAACAGCTGCAAATGCACATTTGATGTATTCCTTTTTAATTAAGAAATTAAGATACTAAAATTATCTGCTAGGATATATGGGAATGAATATTAATGAATGTTGTTGAAATATGAGACTATATTGTGTTTCATTTCAACATATATGTAGCAATAATTTTTGTTTTTTTTCTTATCGAAGACCGATAAACCGTTTATATTCGAACATACTTTCATAAAACAAAACAATGGCATATTAAGGAGGCTTTATTTTTAATTCTGATTTGCACTTATTTCAAGACTTACGCAATGCGTGTTCCGTCTCGTATAGACAGTTAAAATTGGTTTAAATAGAAATAGACTGAAAAACCGAAATTTGTGGACACATTATTCCTTATATCTTATTCTTTTTTTATTATCACACAGTTTCAGATATTTTCAGGGACTCCGTTCTTCTGACTTTTTCCAAAAAAGGAGCCTAATGATTTAGTATCCTGTTTTGTTTCAGGATTAAATATGTGTTTTTATTCATCCATGTGGTTTGAGTTTATATAAGATTGATTTTCAATAAAAAAAAATCATGTTTTTGTTCATTTAATCAACATTTAAAAAAGAACTGTCATTCGTCATTTACACCACATTGTGCATATACTCTTAAATCGCCAGGAATTGTTCTGTATTTACCAGTTTAGTAACTATTTGTCTTTTTTGTTTTAATTGTTGTGAATTAATTAAGTGTTACAAAACAAAAAGTGAATGACCTCATACACATTATTGACGACATAATGGTGCGTATGAGGTGTGTGTGGGTTTTTTTTTGTTTTTTTTTTTAGCTTTTGACACACATTTTATTAACAACAATTAAAACAAAAAACATTTCATTAGTTACATTAGAAAATAAATATCTTGGTACATTTGTTACAGAAACAATTTTTATTTGAAAGAGAAAAAAACTCACAACTTACTTTTTTGAGGGACTTGATTATGTAGGCGTGCGTAAAAACCTTATCCTAAGATCAGTTTTTAATAATTCGAAATATGATTGTGAACTCTATAATTTGACAATTCCTGATCCAAATTTGTACATATGCAGACTAAACATTTACCCACTGGTGGCCTTCGATCGGCTGTTGTCTGCTCTATGGTCGGGTTGTTGTCTCTTTGACACATTACCCATATCCATTTTCATTTTTTATGTAGTAGTATTGTACAAAAAAAGAGTTTTTTGTCTGTGAAGTAAGCTGTTCCATTGATTTTGAAAATCAATTATTGTATTACCCCTCGTGTCCAATATGTATGTCAAATATCTGTCACAAAAGTTGTCCTTTGACGTCTATATAATCTGTAAATATATTTCCATTTAAATTAGACTTTGATATTATCCATCAACAAGGAAGAAGATATCGTATTACATGTTTTTCCATTAGCACTAGGTTCTATAGTGTCATATTTAAATTTATCATTTGAATAAACATGTGTTGCATAAATACAGATTTAAATCTACATTTACGTATGTCCTATATGTTCTCATATTTGGCAGAAGGTCTGCATGAATGAAAAATAGCTATATATACTTACACGTTTGTGAATTTTCAGTTAGATGTTGATCATTTTGAAAACGCGAATTAGATTGTTCACCTTGGTATTTATTTTTTATCGCAAAATCAAACAAATCTTAAAAAGTTTGTCTTTCGCGAATCATTTGCGCAAAAATACAGCTAAACGTATTTATCTTTAATCAGTGGCAAGTATTTCATGTTTGTGCAAGACAAGAACAAGATAATAATAAATACAACAGGCAGGCCACGTTGAAGAGTCGATTTTGAAAGAATGGGAAATTATTTGAACTGCCGCGGAAAAAACTAGCGTGTAATTGATAAAGAAAGAAATTAAGGCTCCCATAAATGTTGCAAGGATTTTAACTTCCTCGAACGTGACATTCTAAACGAGACTTTGGAACTACGCCTCATTGTGACTGGACGTGGCTGCATATCTAAATACATCTCGCATGGCTAAATTGTGGGAAGAAGGTCAAACGTGTCTACATTTATATGCTTAAATAAACCCTGGGTTTTGAAAAAAGTATAAACAAAAGATAAACAGTAAAAAACCTCTACAAGCTTTTTTTACAATTATGGATAGAATAAACAAATATATGCATACAATTAAGGGTTATATATCTTTATTTTGCAAGCGTATCTGTTATAATGCTCAAAACATTCCATGAGATTACTCTCATTTTCAAAATCCGTTATCCAATTATTATTCAGGAACCACATTTATTTTTCTCTAAAAATTTGTGATATAGGTATTAAAAAGAATAGGATGCAGGATTTATATTCATATCATATTTATATGTTATCGTCAAACTACAAATGAAATATTTGCCACTGAACTCAACTCACTAATTTTATTGCATTATTAAACTTATACGCTAAAAGATCGACGTCATTCATCTGTATTTTATTTCTTTGTTTATTATTCCATTGTAACATCATATCTTTAAACTTTAGCATATACCTTTATTCATCGAGCGTTTAATCATCAGTTTTGAAAATAATAATATAATACAGATATGAAGCCAATTGACTGTTTTAAACCTTTTTTTAATTGGTCGATACAATAAATTACCAGTATAGACAATAAATATTTTTCTGTGGAAATTTACAACGTTACTCCGAAATGTATTCAAATTGAATTAGATAAATTAAACATACCTTCCTGCTCACCGGTTATACAATTATAACCGAAGAAAAGTAAAGATGGATTTTTTCAAACATCGTTGTTGTATTTTCCTTACTTTAACTGCTTATGTATCATATGTAGAATTGACGTCAGGTAAGTAAATATTTTATTCCCTGCTCTCTTAAAACAATAATATTTATTTTAGAAGCAGATGCCTCTATTGACCTGACTTAGCTTGTTTTATTTCTATAGGTAATTAATATAATGATATTTAATTTAAAGTCTTGCAATATGTTTTCTATTTAACAACAACAACATAGTTAATCCTTTGAATACATGACTCTTGTGTCCTTTCCGATTTCTGTTTCTGTTTCTGGTTCTGGTTCTTAATGAATAATCGCAAAAGTACACAAGTTTTGGTTCAATTATTATACTTGAATTCATATTCTCGAAAAACAATATATATATTTGCTTTCCAAATCGAGACTTTTGAAAAATTAATCTTAATAAATGTGGTGCGAAAGTGAAGCGATGGATAAATATGGATAACAAATATAACCCGTGTTCAAATTAATGAGTATCCAAGCCCCTATCGAATTCAAGGTCCTCAAAGGTATATAGTTGCTGTTTCCGTAACTTAAAATATAACGAACACGAGGGAACATATTTACTATGGATCTTAACGACTTTTCAATGACAGCCGGTTATGATATAAGTAGTAATACTATATATAAATATATATTTTGACAAATTCTCCATTTCCATTCTCAATTTTTATTTTTTACAGAGTTTGTCTTTTAGTGCCGTGTGGAGACAGTAGAGTGCCTCCCCGTGCTCTTACAATATACTAGATTATGGAGTGTGTATCCGAGCGAGAACTTCTCTAGTTCATTACTTTATGAATATTTATCAAAAAGTAGTATTTCAATATTCAGCCCCATTCTACTATTTAGTCAGCCTCCAGTCGCTACCCTGATATACCCTATCTTTTTCGGGTAATTAATACGAATAGCGTTTGACATTTTTAGCCGAACAGATTTATCATTTTTACATAACTTAATTTATTGTATGCTGGTTCATATTCTGGACGCCAGTCTTTGCTCCTTTTATAATATAATTCACAAACAAAAAACAAATATGAAGCTTAGAAATGGAAAAGTATTAAATACTTAACTCGTTCAAAGGGTATCTGCACGTCTCAATCTTCAAAATCGGTTATCTAAAAATAATACCATCGCTAACATAACAATAAAAATCGTGGTTACCCTTCTATCGTTAAGTGTCATGCCAAAAAATGACTTACATGTCCCCGTCTTTCCACCAACAATACAGTAAGGTCCACGTTTAATGGTCGCACATTTTCTTTAAATTTTGAAACTGATACAACTTGAAAAACAAACAGTATTATTTATTTACTCACATGAAACAAACCGCGATGTGGTATTCAGTACGTAGGTGAAACTGAACGATATTTATCTAAACGCACTCAAGAACATCTGTATCGTTTTAAAAGACCCAATAAATTCAAAAGTATCATTTATCAACACCTTAAGAAGCAAAATCATCCTATTAAATATTTAGCAGTTCAACCTTTAGAGGTAGTAAATAAGCATCCTGGTGAATCTCATTCAAAGTTTGTACGATCACGGAAAATAATTGAATTACATTGGATTAAAAAATTACAGACAGTCTACCCTTTCGGTCTTAATGATAATATCATGTGAATTGGTAATATATCAAAAACCGATTCCGTTAACATTTTGGATATAGTTTCTAAACCTGTTCGTAAAAACCATTCTCACGGTCGTAGAAAAAATCACAATCAAAGAAAATTTCGGACCAATCATACCAATATTTCGGACTTAATTTCTATTTCCAAAAACAACGGCAGACATTATCTGTTAAAAAAGCTCTGTTCATTACCGGTTAATAGGTAAAATAAAATTTTGGAGGATTGCAACACAATTTCATATAGCAGTCCTAAGTATGAAATTGTTCAAATTATTATGGCATATTGTTATTCTAAACTATTTCCCAAAATTGATCGCCCTGAAGATCATAAAAAACATTTTATTAAAATAAAGTATGTCAATAAAGGTTTTGATTTTGTAAATATTGCCGGTATATTTAACGACCATTCTGTTAAAGAGCAAATTCCTGGATATTTTGACAATACTGAGCTCCCTCTTATTTGTTATATTTACAAGAAATCTACCCGGCAATTTGTGTTTAATTATAACCAACTGTGTAAAGATTTTTAATATCAGTGAAAATACACCTACTTCATGTAATTGTAGTAATTCCGAATACATTTATGGACCCATTTCCAATGTTATAACAGGAGATCTTAACATCGTTCAAGACCGAGAGTTAAAATCATTCCTCAGTAAAGGACCTAAATATCGTCCCCCGTCAATTATTAATTGGAATGAGTGTCGTAATATCATCCAAGACTCACTCCGTACTTACTGTTTGAAATGGAGAAAACGGAAAAAAGCTGACAAAAAATCTTTGGACTCTTTTTTTAACTCAGTAATGAACATAGTTGATATACTTGTTTAACATTTTAAAGAACATTTAACTATAAACAATAACCACAATAAACCTATTTCTCGTATCAAACATAAACTAAAAGAACTAGCCAAGGAATTTGTTTTTGTCCCGGCCGATAAAGCTACTAATAATATTATTATTGTTTGACATAAATTTTGCATTGAGGTTCTGAAAAATGAAATTACCAATTCACCAACATTCCAACTGACTCCATTTTCAGAAAACGACATCTGTAACACACATAAATTTTTAGCTGCCGCTTTACAAGCAAAACCAAATACAATGAAAGTCCCAACTATGTATTGGCTTCCGAAGCTACACAAAACACCTTACAAATATATAGATTTATTTCGTCTTCAAGCCATTGTTCCACTACTAAATTGTCTATTCTTCTTACCAGTACACTTGGTACAATCAGAAACCTGATAATAAATTGTTCAAATAAGGCCTTCGAAAATAGTGGAATTAATTACTTTTGGAGTGTCAAGAACTCGTTGGAAGTATTTAATAAATTGCATGCTTATATTTGTGATTTTGAATCTGTTCAAAGTTTTGATTTTTCTACCTTGTATACTACATTGCCTAACATTCATTAAGAAAAAAATCACACACCTAATTAAATGGGCATTTAAAAAGTCAGAATGTGAATATATATGTTCAAACTCTTTTAGGTAAGTTTTTAGTAGCAATAAACAAAAAAACTATGTCAATTGGACATGCTTTGATACTATATATGCCCTTGAATTTTTACTAGATATTATTTTTGTTCGCTTTGGAGATTCCGTATATCGTCAGGTTATCGGAATTTCAATGGAACTAACTGTGCACCACTTATTGCGGACCTGTTTTTGTATTGCTATGAGTTACAATTTAGGACAAAAATCAACAAAGACCCATCGAAACAACATCTGATAAACAAATTTTATAATACTTTTAGATATTTGGATGATATTTTGGCTCTCAATAATGACGACTTCAGTATGTATACTAAAGAAATTAATCCTGTTGAACTTACTTTAAATAAAGCTAATACTAACAATGACCACTGCCCTTTCCTAGATCTTGATATCTATATCACTAACGGAAAGCTGAATACATGTACTAAAATTTATGATAAAAGAGATGATTTTTCATTTCCTATCGTTAATTATCCATTTTTAGATTGTGAAGTTTCCTTGTTACCATCTTACAGTGTTTATATATCTCAACTTGTACGATTCGCTCGTGTATGTAACAATGTTTTAGATTTTAACGAGAAAAATTTATGTATTACTGAAAAATTATAACACCAGGGTTTTGGATATCACAAACTAGTCAAAACATTTACTAAATTTTATCATATCATTCGTTAATATAGCTCAACATGCAGACTTCTTATACGTTCAGGTATTTCACATCCAATTTTTTATGGAAATATTCCTTATACAGCACAAAAATGTCGGTATTCACCTCAGAAAATAAAAAAAACCTTTAAAAATACTTATTAAGAAGGGATATAGTTACGATACTGTTGTCAGGTCATTAAAGATTGCATATTTTGGCGTTAATATTGATGCACTTATAGGGGTTTTTTTTATTGAAAAAAGATACAAGTATTTTAATTAAATCAATAATAAATATATCGAATATCAGTGATTATTTACTTTTTAAAATTGATTAAAACTGTTCATGAAAAATAACTGCAAATGATTACATGTAATTACCGTGTCATAGTTTGGTTTACTAGTGATTAAAACTGAATAGGATTAAGTACGGGGATATTGCCCTTAGGTTATATTGTTTATGACAGGAACATTTATTTTCACACTTTTTACTTATATGACTGTTCATTATATCGTGATTAGGGAAAAGAGCTTGCAATGGGCGTATGACATTTGCGCCGATTTTGAAAAAATCATTCTTTCATTTGCGCCGATTTCATTTTTGCATTGGCTCCGATTTTATATTTGCTCCTAATTGCATTTAGACCTTCAGTCTAAAATAGGTGAATAAATACTGACCATACATATTGGATGGGTACTACAAATGATTTATGACACACATCAATCTTGAATATGTCTTTGCAATGATATGTCTGCAATATTTATAGATGGAATTTTTTAGTGCTGTCCGAAATACATTTATCAGTTATATACTTTACACGGATGTAAAAGTTAAATGGAAACTGCGTACCTCTAATTTACGCCCTCTAACCAGCGGAAGATGAATAGTGCACTGATGTGTTGTGGAAAATAGTTTGCGATCTCTGCCGTCAAAAACAACTTTCCTTTGTTGCCGAGGTTATGCAAATTGATTTTGAACAAGCAATGCATAATGTAATTATAGGCGCTTTTTCACTATGTAGAATAGAGAATACAGACAAATTAAGTCATATTGGTAAATGCCTATCCTAATTGATGGACAATTCATAACATTTGTAACCTGGCTAACGGAAGAGGCCTATGATGATAAATGAAATTAACATTCACCTGTAACTAACCTTTAATTTACCTGTTAAAAAATCGGTGAAAATGAAAGAAAAAATCGACGCAAATGAAATGCAGATCGGCGCAAATGTAAAACGCCGCTTTCAATCATAAAGTTTTTAATGCCTTATAGAATTCCGACAATAATTTATAAATTGTAAAACAAACAAAAAATTAGTTGTCTCTGTCCATTATTGTAATAGATGTTTTCAATGAACACTTTAACCTAGAATGAACAAGCGAGTATTTTGACAATTCTAAACTTTTTCAATAAATTCCTTCTTTTATTTTGATAAAACCAAGGAGGTTATATAATCTCCTAAATCAAAAAGAAATCCACGAATTAGGTATCTGAATTTTGTTTGTTGTTGTTATTAGCGATCCACGAATTTACGTATACCACGAAACGTCTTTTTTTCTCTATCCACGAAAATTGATACCCACGAAAATAAATAAATCCACAGTATTTGCAACCGTTTTTGAGTTGGTTAAAAAATCTCTTTGAAGGTCAACGATCCCATAATATTACTGTCTTTCTTAAATACCCATGGCATGTGGTTGAAGTCCACAAAGTATAAGAAATATCTGTCATTTTTGTTTGCCACCATTCGAGTCAATAGCTGTCTCTGAATTTAAAAGTTTCAAGAAGTATTGTATAAAGGTTTCTATTTGCATTATTCACGTATCTGGATACTGCACAAATCCACGTATACGTATCGTGCAAATTTGTAAAAAGAAAATTGATTTAGCCCCGACCTCAATTAAAACTGAATTAAAATTAAATGCATTATAGAATATCTTCATCGGGACCAACTTTATTTAATTCATTCTTTCCTCATATACGTGTTATACGATAAGTCGATACGAATACGCCAGCAAATACTTGAATAAAGGAAATGTTCTTGTAAAACCAGCTTTTATCTAGGATCAATATATATATATATGTTTTAGTCCCAAATTTTGTATGGTGTTCTCTAAACATGCTAAAGTATCCTAAGATTCTTACTAAGACAGATTTTAAGATTTTAGAATGGACCTAGGATCATATGACACTCTTAAGTTGTGTCATGAAGCTTTCCAAGACGCATCTAATGTAAGGACGTCCATAACAGATCATAAGTGCGAAATTTGAACTTGTTAAAGTGATTTTTTGATAAAACATTTTTAAATACAAAACGCATGATTTAAAATGCATGCAATTATAAAGTTATACATAAAAAGGATGTATCAGTTCAAGATCTTCCCGACGGTCTGTAGATGATCTTACACTGACACAACAAGTCGAAATGGGATAACTATGTAACATCCCAGCTGTTTTAGATTAATTAAAAAACATGTACACTTCATAAAATCTAGTTTAGAACGCCATACACTCCTTGATTTATACATTATATATCACTATAACGTTTATACCTTATGTGAGCCCCGGACATAATGTTTAATTTGGTGAAAATAACATTATTTTCGTATTCAGTCGTCCTGCTGTAGGGGTTTGAGTCATGGGTTGATATGCTAAAGGTCTTGAGTTTGACTCGCATCTTAGACACTGGATTATTTCTTCATAAATTTTGATTTTTATTATCTGTATGATAACTCCAAGTTTTATTGTGGCTTAGACTTTCCCGCCAAAATATTACAAAACAAAGGAAAGCATGCAAAACAAATAAACTCAAGCTGCAGTGATTTGGAAGGGACGATCCGGTTCAGATCACCCCTTGAAGAACAAAAGAGCTGGGATGTATCGGACAGTGCGTTTCATTTGATGTTCATGTTCATGTAAAATAATGAACAAAAAGCGAAATCGACACTTTCTTCTCAAATATACGTGTCTTTGAGTATTTAGTCATGCAGTAAATACTGTGTCGCATTCCAATAACGATTAATTTGTTTGAAATTCATGAAACGTTTTACTGGACCGTCGGTACGTTATACACTTGTAAACAAGATCGAGTTGGTGTTTTGCAACCGATTTTCACCTTATTTGGAGTACATCTATCAATTTCGGGAGGGATGAACGCAGATTAATTTCAAAGGTCGAAGGAAAAGATCACATCGTTATCTTTATAAACAAGGGAATATTCCGCTTTGATATACCTCGTATTTTCTTGATAAATTTGGGGTATAAATGTTATTGACCTCTCGTTCCAGTGTAACAACATTTAAGCAGTAAATACCTGCTGTTTATGGAATTTATATTTCAACTCGTTAGCTTCTTTAGCACTTGTTGTCATTGTAAAATGGGTTTGGGTCCAACGACGTAGGTTATTACTCATTTTATTATATGGTTGTCTCCATGAACTGATCGACCGATATAATTGCTCGTGTCCCTATGTCGTGGAATTGGAAGAGATGGTCCGCTGTACTTTACAGAAAACTGTTCTCCTTGGAGTCATAATATATCCAAATCGGCATCCTTGAGTAACACATTTTACAACAAATCAGATTAACCATAAAGAAGAAAACTTGAAGAGTAGAAAAGTTAAATCGCGTCATCAGTTTATATAAAATTCAAGTTGGACACCAAATTGGTGAATGAAGAAGATGTAAAGTAATGAGTACATTATGAAGGCACTAAAGGCCAAAACAAATATACTTTGTAGAAAAATGTGCTGCTCTTGTCAACAGATATAACATATTGTTTTACTAAACTACACCAATACATTTTTTTTTCATTTTCCAAATTGCACCAAGACAGCTAGAATCTCAACGTCTTAAAAGATGAAAGGTGATTTAAAGCCCATCCTTTTCTTTATACTAAATTAAAAGAAAATGTATGTCAATTGGATTCTGTTAAAAAGTTGTATCATTGCGAATTATATGAATTTCAAGCAATACAATCAATAGTCTTCATTGCTATTATTTTCATTTTTACTTGTTGAGACAATCATTCATACCTTAATACCGTAGGTGTTGGCAATTGTTGTAAAGGTATATTAAGCGTCTTAAATTTAGAACGAAAAATGCGATACATTCTCAGTTAAGGGAGCTTTGAGAACACGGCTTATTGTATAAGAATTGAACATATTATTTGTAAAAAGTGATAACTAGATATAACCAGAGATAATCGTTATAGTTTTTTGAGAGTACAAAATTCGAATTGTCTCGGTTTCATTGGCAAAGGCAAATCTCCTGTATTTTGATATACATACTGAGTACTTGAACTATTTTATCACGGAGGGGTTTATCATTAATTGCGTGTTATGTCAGTATCACCTAAGTTTATAGATAGCAATCGTATCTGTATACAAACTAACCACCATTAAATGTATACTTACCTCAATAGGTGTCCTTTACTTGGACAAAGACATTTCCGTAACGGCATGCTTGCTTAGCCGTTCCTTTGGATTATGATAAGTTCTAATATGATTTTATGCTGTTTTCTTGTCCTAGGACTGCTGCTATATACAGGGCGCGTATATTTTTTGTATAGATAAAAATCAGTGTCAGTGTACATCCAAACCTATCCGAGGAATCTGAAGGTCCTCAGCGACCATAGGGCTTTCGTGGTTAGCAGAAACTAACGCGTTATCGTAAAAAAACATACCATTTTTGTCATTCAAATTCATATGCATACTAGGTCGGTTGAGTATTAAACTTTACTACAAAGATTTCAGCTTCCTAGTTGCGATCTTTCTAATTGATAAAATATATTAGTACTTTCATTTTCCTAAAACATTTCCTTGTATGAGGTTGCTTCTTACAAGGAGGCTATTAAACCAAGAGTTCCAAGTTGAAATAAACGCATCCCTTCGAAAACTTAAAGATCGGTATCACTAGGTGGTGTTTAAGTTTGGGTTCGTATTGCCCTGTCTTTCGTATTCTATGTTGTCTTTAAATTTAAGGTCTGTTGTTCATTTTTTGTCGTTTTTTGAAATGGCATTGACAGTTTTTGTCAACTGATGAGTTTGAATATTTCTATGGTATCTTTCGTCTCTCTTTTGGAGTGTGATTTGTTTTTTTTATATAATTTCTTTGTGTTTATTTTCAATAGAATGAAAAATCCAAAGTTTATAGAAATAGTGACAAAAAGTTTAAAAAACAAGTTCTAATAATTAATTTAACATCATTTATATCTTTCACACCTTTTACGGGAACATTTCGATAATGAACGCATTAAATACGTAAACCAATGTCCAGATTATTCATAAAATGCAACCACATATATGGTTCCCAGCAGATATTAAATAACCTTACACAATAAAAATTCCAGTAAAATATTCATAGTTGATTTAAAGTTGGATAGAAAATGAATGAATATATAATGTAATAACATTTGATAAAACAGTTGATTTGAAACTTTTGTTTTAATTTACGAGTCATCGAAGAAAGCATTACAACAGATTTTCATACTGCAGGTTCTGGAAGTTATTTAGACCCTTTTCAACAGTATGTTATCCAAGGACATGACGCGATTCTTCAGTGTATATACGAGACCCGGAAAGAGAGTATGAAATGGTATGGTATGCGTGCTATAGTGATAGCAGAAAGAAGTACTGTTATTGATAAAACAAAGTACAAAGTATCATTTTCTAGATACGGTACTGCTCTCTGGGTTTCCAGTTTACATGTATTAAACGCTCAGCCTGGTGATCAGATGATTTACGGATGTGGTGTAGAGATCACGAGTCGTTACTTTATTCAGCTGCTTTTATATGGTAAGAGGTTTACGTAGTTACAGTTGTATATCAAAGAAACACCTGACAGTTCATTCAACTAACTGATGATATATATTTAGTAAGGATGTCATTTTGGTTCTTCTTCTTTTGATGCTTTAATCATTCCAAAATAATAGAACTGCCATTAGTTATCTTTAAAAAAAAAATCACATATCGTTCAGTCATAATTTGTCTACATAGTCGTGTGAGTATTGCAATACAAACGATTATGATGTAACTCACATGTTTTAAATGTTGGTAAATTGATCATGAATTTGAAATAACTAAATTCTTCAGGTTACGATATAGGAATTGACGGTTAGGATGGTCTTGATTGTCATAAAAGTTACTATCTCATAATTCAAAATAAAAAACATATATGAGCTTTCAGTCATATATTTGAAGAATTCATTTTTGTGAACGTACTATTATATGACTTATCCTTAGAAGTTTTCGTCGCCAAATTTGATATATTGCTAAATAAGATTCCCCTATAGATACATTTGCAGGCAGATGTGTTATTAGTGCCAATGAGACCCTATTCATCATTACTTCGTCAAGTAGTATTATTTACTAGTTTACAATAAGGTTCTGCATCACATACATATAGTACAATAAGCAGTATAAAATGCAATAATATCTATCTACAAAAATTAATTATAATATACTGTTATTAGTGCAAAAGCTAAATATTTTTCTAAAAAACAAAATTCTAATATAAATTAAATTGTGGTACATTATACAAATGTGTAAACAAATTGTTTCTAAAAAAAAGTACTATACGTATGAGGTGAAAACGATGTGATACCTTCCCAAGGGAAGCATTCTGACTAAGGACAAAGTCCAAAGTCGATATCCTTCTTTAGGTTTATATAGCATCGTACTGACACCAAACAAAGGTTACATTTGGTATATTATTGATCAACATCTATAGCATGAACCTATATTTGAATAGAGAATTTTCTCTCTCCGCTGAACCCCGATTCCCTTCAACTAGACCACGTTCCCTCATTCCTGAATTTTCTAGCTTTGACGTAAATCCCGACTCCAGAATATTCCGGAGTCAGCCATGCAACTGAATCCCGGTTCCCTCACTCCGGAATATTCCAGAGTCAGTCTGATTCCCGGTTCCTTCACTCCGGATACGTAGTCCGCTCACTTCAAAATATTCTGGAGGAATTTCTTAGGACCAAACTTGGGACAATTCCGATATACAGGCCCCTGTTCAGTAACACTATTATCCATTTTTGCAAATATGCATTTGTGTAAGATGAAAGTTCGAAACTGTAACATGTTTAAAACAAAGCATGTTGACAAAAATAATTATTATTTAAATTTTGAAATAAATTAGTAGTTAAATAATGTATAGAAAGAACCAACTATAGGATGGTGATATCATGTTACATTTTGGGAAATTGCATTTATAGGGTAAATAAACCTTTGTATGTGCGAACAAATCCTACCATTCTTAATTATATAAAGGCATATTATTATCCACACATACGAATTCCGCTGTGGCAATTTTTCCGTGGATGTTTTGTTGAATTTTGAAAATTGATTTAAAAAAAAACCGATGTTTCTGTTGCAAATAGACTTTTATTCAATATCAAAAACATCAATGACCTCCGTGTAATTATATGCATTTACACATTTGAAGTTTTTCTTTTAAATTAAGACATACTGAAAGTATCTGCGTGGATATGCGAACTAATTCCGAAGAAAGAAACTAAAGACAACAGTAGAATACCGCTGTTTCAAAGTTATTAATCGATTGAGAGAAAACAAATCTTTCAAATATTTAGTAAGCTTAACTTTTAAAGTCCGGTTTGCATTTGTTTTAAGATTGTGTGTATTCAGTTTCGCAAAGACAATTTAAATCGATTAAGATAGAAATGAACTGAAATAACCTGCACTTTTGAACACATTACTTCTCACTTTTTTTTTGTTTTTTTTGGTTCGTTTTGTAAAAGCAAAATTAATTGACACTAATTAAAATAGACACTAAACATTAGTTATATTTGAAAATATATTGCTTGCTACACTTATAACGGAAATAAATGACACTATATTATTACAAAAAAGGTTGGCCTTAAATGGATTTGGCTTTTTTATTAAGTTATTTCTGGTCCTATAGCTCTTCAATTCTTTCGGTTCTTATCAATCCTTGGTTTTTTAATATTTGACTTTGAACGTTCATGGTGAAGGTAAATCCAGAAAAGCCATTTGGTCGCATGAAATTTATATAACTTGTTGTTTTTATTTTGACAATTCCTCAACCAAACCTTAAAACTTGAAGAAAAAAAATGATTGTATAAATATTGTTTTTAGGGAGAAGAACCTTTTTGTTTTAACTTATAATTAATTTTAGGAAGATTCCTAGAAAAAAGAACCTACCTTGACATAAACCCTTTATACTTTTAGAGTACAATGTATGTGGTAGTATTGTACAGAAAAGATGTTTTCAACATTTATTGTAATAAAAAAGCTGTCTAGACTGGATTGAGCAAATAAACCATGTCGGACAAAAATTGCTGAATTAACATAAACAAAGAATATAGAATAACCGAGTGCTTTAAGAGCTTATAAGGAACATAGATTAATTTACAAAATTAATAGAGAATAGAAAAATATGGACAATACAAATAACGAATAAAGAAAAATCAGCAAAATAAAAAAAGATTAATAGAGAAAAATGTCAAAAGATTTTTAATAAATTATCCTCCCTCATCTGAGCAGGATTGAAAGTGAGTTCAACTTGTTGATTGATAAATTCAGATAATTTCGTTTCATCGATTTTGAAAAAAAAGTTTATCTATTATTGTATGAACCCAAAATGTCCAATATGTCAAGTATCTGTAACAATAGTAGTCCTATGACATCAATATCATATGTTGATGTATATCCATTTAAATTAGACTTTAATTTTATCCGGAAACAAGGAAGAAAATATCGTATTACATATATTCCATTGGCACTAGGTGATACACGTATAGTTTCATATTTAAAGGGAATCATTTGAATAAACCTTTATTAGACAAACACAGATTTAATCTACATTTACATATTGCGTTCTATATGTACTCATATTTGGCAGAGGATTTGCATAAATCAAAATTAGCTATATATTACACATTTGTAAATTTTCAGTAATATATTGATCATTTTTAAAATGCCAGTAAGTTTTTATACTTTAATATTCATTTTTCGTTGTAAAATCAAGCGAATATGTAATGTTGGTTTCTTTCAATTCGCCTATGGCATTTCATTTGTACAAAAAAAAACACCAGATAGACCTACAACTATATTCAATTATTTCTATTTGTCTTAACCGAAAGGCAAATAGTTCATGCACGTGCAAGACAATAACACATTAAAAATAAATACAATAGTTTGGTAATAAAAGAAGAGTGGACCGGAAGGAACGTTTGAAAATTTGCACTGTCTGTTGAAATTAAGTATACATTGGAAAGAGAAAGAAATTTAAGCGGCTGACCCCTCATAGAGTTATGGCAAGGATTTTAACGTCAAAAGAGCATGATATTCTACGGAATAGTATGTCCTCAATCTGTCTGGACATTGCTGCATAACCCCCTCCCACCGGAATACAACCCAAACAGCAAAGTGGTTGAAAAACTTTGCATCTATCGAAGAAGTTAAAACTTGCCTATATGTCTATGCCTAAGTTCACCTTGAGGTTGTATTACAATATAAACAAAAGTGAAAAAGTGAAAAACAAACAAACACCATTTGCAAACATTTATTTGAATTATGGAAGGAATAAACCAATATATGCATATTATCATAAAGGGTAATGCATCTTTATTTTATAAACGCCTGTTAAAATAAGGAATATCTCAAATTTGCAAAAATCTGTTATTCATTTAGCTTTAAGAAACCATATAAGAAAAATTAAAAACAACAGCAATGATTGCTAAAAGTCAAAAACAAAAAACAAAAACAAAATTCAATGGAGGTTTTCACAATTTCAAAATCTGTTATTGATTTATCATCCAGAAACTATATTTAAAAAGATGTTTTCTTGTCCAAAAACTCAATTTGAGTTGCAATAAAAAAATTTCAGAAGCCACTCAAAAGTATTTTACCTGACAATCTGGTACAATAACTCTAGAACAAAATAAGGTCAAAACAGCGAAAACAAAACTGAATCAAATGCTTTACATAACACATGTATTTGTTATTTCAACTACAAATATAATATTTGCCACTGGACGCTACTTGCTAATTAATTGACTAGAATATATCCATTCAATAATCTACGTCCTATATATCTGTATATTTTGTTTTGTTTATAACTCCATTGTAGGATCATATCTTGCATCTTTATCATACAGCTATATTCATTGAGCGTCAACAGTTTTGACAATAACAATATCATAGACATGAATCCAATTGTCTGTTTTAAACCTTTTTTTAATTGGTCGATACGATAAATGACCAGAATAGACAATTAATAGTTTTCTGTGGAAATTTTCAACGTTACTCCGAAATGTATTCAAATTGAATATGAATGATTAAACATAACTTCCTGTTAAAAGTATAACTTAAAAAGAGCAGTGCAGTAAAGATGGGATTTTTCAAACAGTTTTGTTGCATTTTTCTTACTTTAACTGCTTATGTATCATATGTAGAAATGGCGTCAGGTCAGTAAATATGTTATTCCCTGCTTTCTTAAAACAATAATATGTATTTTAGAAGCAGATCCCTCTTTTGAATTGCCTTAGCCTGTAATATTTTTATATGTTATTATTACATTGATATTTATATTTTCAGTCTTGAATATGGTATATATTCAACAACAAAGTAAATACCTTTTATACATGTGTCTGATTTCCTTTTTGTCAATGAATGATCATCCAGCTTGCTTCAATGTTTTCAAAACAAGTTTTACGCTTAATTTAATTCCCTTCGTAATTGTGAAACAAATTATATTTAAGTTTGGTTCAAATTTTATTTTTCAAAATTTTCATAACCTCGAATAAAAGATAGACATGCTTTCTAAATAAAGACTTTTGAGGAATTAATCTAAATAATCCTCTTATATTGCATGTGACCCCAAAATTTATTCCAATTGGATAAAATACAGACATCTTGCTTTTAGTAATTAAAATGGGGAAATTGTGTAATTTGTCTTTGCTGTGTTTATTCAACCAAGGAAGTTGTTTGCCTATGTTACTATTTTTCATAGAGAAATTAGGAATTGCATCCGTTTTTCAATTGATGAAAAATACCCATTTCATGAGGTTTATTTCCACAAAAAATGAGGGATATCTGTCGAAATGTTTGCCACCATTTGAGTCAATAGCGTCCTTGATTTGAAAAATGTCAAGAAATAGTGCATAAAAGTTTCCATGGTAATAACAAAAAGTGAGGTTTTTCTTTTTTATTAGCACGGTGACCTTTGAAAATATTTTGCACGTTTTTCAAGGGGCACTAGCCACAAGATAAATACATAATCTATAATATGATTATTTTGTTCATTCACTAATAAAAGTGAAATTGTAAAATAATAATCACCTTTGGTGGCCAGTATGATTCAATTTTGATTCATTAATGATGAATTATTAACCCTTTGAATCCGTATTCATGTGAACTTCAATTTAACTCCTTAGCTAGAGATAGATAACGCATGCATTGTGCCTGTTGAATAATTAAAAGACATGTCATGTCAAAATTTGAATGACGTCGACTGATTCGATCAACAAAATATAAAGAAAATATTAAAAAGAAAAATCCAAATGCACGAGATTGTTTCTATTTATATCTATATTTATGTTTATATCGAAGGTTTCCGGAGGTCAACTCAATAGTTATTAAAATGCAGTCTAGACTGAAATACAACTAAAACAAAGTTTCTTTTCCTCGAGCCCATGCCCTGTAATTTTAAGAAATAATTCCTTCATGTCATGATCTATGATCATTTAAACATGGGTAGGCATTATATTTGTCGAAATTTTACACTGAGCGGTAGCAATTAAGGCATACACACGTTAATATGAGCAAAGAGCATGCCATGAAGAAATTATTTCGATTCCAGTAGGACAAATATATTTTAATAGGTCGAAGCGTACCAAAATAATATAAAAATGTTAGGCTGTTACCGTTTCCTCCCCTAGAAGTATGCACATTACATTTTCATATAAAATTAGTCATGTTAGTTTACAACAAAAATACATGCAGGGTTAATGTTGGTTGCGTGACAAACAATTATTCAAAAAGTTTATTAAAGCTGCTAAAAGGTATATATGTTACAGGATAACAATGGAACTAACGTTAATATAAACAGTAAGTGTGTGCGTATGTGTCAAACATATCGGTCGCTAATTAGAGCACGGATAAGTTAACAAAGCGTAAAGAGGACGTCTTATTAGAATGTTTATTTTATACTTATTATAATATGGATAAACGTGTTACATTGTATAAATAAAATATGTTAATTTGAAATTAATTAAAAAATCGGTGAACATGCATTTGACAGCTAGTGCCCCTTTAAAGCATATAAAATGAAAACTTTACCTTTAAAATATGAGCAATTTCTATCATTTGATTTTTAATGAAAATACGACTTTAAGCTAACAAGATGAATAAATTTCCCTATATATCTATACACAATAGTCCTAAACTGTATGTTTATCTCACTGAATATTTCAAAACTTGGTGGCTATGTTGAACGCATCTTTCCCATCGACCGAGAGGTAAAGAATACTACAGATACAGTTAAGTCTGCCATATGTCATGACTTAAATTACATCTAGTAATTGACAATGAGGGTCGGTCGAAGACAAAAACTTAACGTCAGATCTAGAAGAGTGATTTTAGCTTCCCAATTGTAAAGATTCCATTTTTATGTAGCAATATTCAAGCAGCGCTTGCATATAGAGTATATATCTCCCAATTGGATACGATATTCCCGGGCTTGTATTTCCCATCATGATTTCCTTGATAGAGGGTTGCTGCTCACAAGGAGGCTATTAAACCAATAGTACCAAATGGTGAAGTGGAAATCATCCGTTCGTATGTTTTACAGACACCGAGTTGGTTGACCGATATGATATTTCTGTTTCACATATGATATCCGATTATATATATAAATATGTTCCTAATATTTTATGTACAATCCGTTCCCTTTTTCACAAATGTGACCTACCGAACTAGACAATCTACTGAGCTTGTGATAAAATGAGCAACACGAAGGGTGCAAGATGTAAAGCAGTATCTGCTTACCCTTTCAGGGCATTCTAGATCACCCCTAGTTTTTGGTGGGGTTCGTGTTGCCCAATCTTTAGTTTTCTATATATGATGTGTCTTGTGTTCTTTCATTTGTCTGTTTTTCTTTTTCTTTTTTAGCCATAGCGTTGTCAGTTTGTTTTCGATCTATGAGTTTGAATGCCTCTCTGGTATCTTTCGCCCCTCTGTTATGGTATTCACCAAATTCTTTTATATGGCTGGTGACCCTCTTTTTCTGTTTTTAATGTACAATTGTAAATATTGTATTGATCAACAGTGCAAAATTTGAGAAAAATCTATCATTTTTATTTTTAGACACCAAAATCACCTTAATGTCATTTTATCATATATCAATATTTATGTATGTCTTTTTATTAAAATAAACATGTTTTACCACTTACATGTAGATGATCCCTGTACGATTTACGATAAAATAGAGAATCAAGAACAACGATCAACAAATCATAGTTACGACTGGGATGCAATACCAATAAATGATGTTGTCTTGCATGAGGGTTGGTATAGGATTATAAGCAGATCGGGTACAGATATGCCGACTTCAGCACAAGATGTGTATTCCTGTGGAACAAAGTTCCCAATATGGCTAAATGGTAATATTATTAACGTTTTGTTTGATTAGATGATTTTTTTAAAGTCATATGAAACTTAAAATTTAAAAAAACAAATGATATATATTTTTTTTTATATTATACTTATATATATATATATCCATTTTTTCTCAAGAAAAATTCTATAATTTGTCCAAATTGACCTTTTTTATTGTTTGCTTCCAGTAAACAATTCGCCGATATGTTTTCCGTATGCAGTGAACTTTCTTGTAAAAATGCGGTTATTGCATGTATCTGTCATTACAATAAACTATTATCCTATTGTACACTTTATACACGTGTATCCATATCCATGCTTCTTTGTTGATAATTTACAAAGTTGAAAATCAGTAAACTTAGGCTTAAACAACGACAATTAATTATCTGCCATATTTGCACATCAACACAGAACGAAAGAAAAACAATCTGGACTATTATAAGATATGGATGCGTAAAACATTATAAAATATTGCACAGAAGACTAAGGCCGGGTTCACACCAAACGCCATGTACAGTAAAAAAGTTTACAATAAGTTTAATGTAATGTAACATGTCATTTAAATGTTCATTACGTAGAACCGAATGCAAAATTTTCAGACAACTTTTCTAGCAGTTAGGGAACGACCATTTGACTTCAAAAAAGGGCGGGGGAGGAGGAAATGATGTTTCCAGGAAAAATATTTTGATCCCCAATTTCATAATCATTCTGGTCATAGAATTGACAAACAAAAATATACTGAATCCAGAGTAGTTAAATATTGAAAAATAAAATAATTGCTAGCATCGAAAAAATTGAACTAAACGTTATTTTTATCTCCCTTTTTTGAAGATAAGTGGTTGCTACTTTATGCAAGCCATTTTGATGATTTGCAATAGTTACTGATAATCAAAATGTCTCGATTACGCATTAAAAACTTCGGCTGCAGCAGCGTGCTTAAAGACGAAGAAAAAGGGTTGAGATGTTAAGAATTACTACATTTGTCAAATGCAGTGGGTAAGGGTTTTTTTTCTAAGTGTACTTTAAAGGACCTGAGATACTAGACAAACAATACAATTTGCCTCACACTTTTTTAAGTAATGCATTTATGAGTGAATCGATGTTTGAGTAAAGACTAGTGGCAAATATTTATGTGTACGTCCAGTCGATTCGGGAAGACCTTTTCAAATAAATTATTTGTTCGGTAATGGTGATGATTTGAGTTTATATGGGGTTCATCAAGCAACCTAAAGTGGTTTTGTTTTTATAACAAATCAAAATATCATGTTTAGACAAATATTTCTGTGAACTTTGATTTATTAATAATTGTTATAAATACCAATTTTATTAAAAAATCGTTTCTTCCTTTAAAAATACATGGTAAAATTAATGTTCTAAATGCCTAGTTTTGTGTACACTTAACATACACAAGGTCTACATTGATTATCGACTATAGACAAAACATGATTTAAACTACATGTAAACATTGAGTTTTATCAGTGGGAACGTAATTGTGTTTAGTTTATGTGTGAATTAAACTAAAACAATACCTAGGTATATATATATATATAGTTTAGGTCAATGTGAACATGGTGAACGCGGCCTTGGTCTATGATTTATACATGCATTGGTTGAAGAATTGGATAAACATCATTTTTCAAAAGTCACGCGTTTCATATGACTTAAAACATTACATCATAAAAGAAATCGACAATAGTTTACCAGTATTGAAAAGCTATGCAACGTGTTAACAACTTCTGAAATGTTTGCCAGTCACACCACATATAGTCGTGATTTTCATATATTTTTATATACATATCTGTGACCATTGTTAATCTTATAAAAACCTCTTTCAAGAGTTACCTGTCGTCCTTGTCTGTGTCATTGGTATAGATACTTACCATTATTTTATTCTCTGATATGCTAAACAAAATAATTGACTGTTATAGGCATGCTGTAAGATTGATTCACTTACCGATATATTTAATAGAAAAGGTTTGGAGGACAAATTATCAGCATCCTGTGATAAATATTACTTGCTTTTCTAACAATATTACAGGTGCCCTACCATCAGTCGAGGATGGGATCGTAACTAGAACAGTATGTACACAGACTTTTTCAGGTTCGTGTGACTCTTCCTGGGACATCAATATTAAAAACTGTACAGACTACAATGTTTATTATCTGAAGTCTAGTCAAGTATCAGATTCTGCATACTGCTTTGGTGAGTTTAAATGATTTTCTGTAACTGTATTAAATGAAATAAAAGCATTTTAAAATCTAAAAACAGAAATTGACAGAAGCCAGTAAAATTTCTTATTGTACTGTAGACGGAATGCTAAACTGTGCCTGCAGTCAGTGGGAGATTTCATAATATAGCATAGCCTATCTGTTTATGAATTAAAAAAATGAGAGTTTACCCCTGCAAGACAAATTAAAAAAAAACAACATGTGGCTATATTTTGTGACGCTTGATTGATTTTAAAAACCAATACTTTTCTGAAAATTTCGTTATTATATTTCATTTTCCCTCAATCAGATCATGACTTTATATCGTAAACATCGTTTTGAGGACAAATGTCAAATGGAGCAGTATTTAACTTAAAAGCATACAAGGTGAATGAAGCAATACATTTATGAAATTTAGCAGTTTATAATCTTACACTTGTTCATACTTCATTTCAAGGCACAGGAGGCGTACAATGTCCAATTGGTTGGTCTTCATACAATGGATTTTATCCAGGCTGCAATAGTAAGTATGTTTGATATTTTTAAATATTTTCCATTCGAGATACACATTCCATTTGTGTTCTTTGTTTACACGTAGTTCAATGGCGCATATCTTATAAATGGCAAATTGTCATAGTGGAATGATTGTACTTATTTTCTCGGTGTTTTTATATTCTCGGATTTCGCTGTTAGTATATTACTATGGATTTATTTGATTTCGTGGGTACCAATTTTCATGGATTTATTTGATTTCGTGGTACCAATTTTCATGGATTTATTAAAACTTACATAATCATGGATACTTAATTTCGTTGTTTTAGAAAAGTCTGCATACACTTCTTAAGAAATGTGCTTTTTGTTGAATATTTAAATTCGTGATTCCCCTGTATCTACGAAAACTTAGAAAATTTGTATCCAACGAATGTTAATGCACCACAGTATCGCCAAAAATAAATATACATAGTACATAGTTGGACTCGTCGTGGGTGTAATATGACATTTCTTCGGTTTAATCATGGGGGCTTTCCTCCTCCATTATCAAATTCAGCAGTAGCTTTTTACAATATATATTTACAACTTAAAACTATGTTAATCTGGGATCTATGAATTCCTAAATGTGATAAGCTCATGTCAAAGACCTCGAAAAGGAAAATCACAAAAATTCTGAACTCCGAGGAAAATTTAAGAAAATTAAAAAGTGGTCTGTTAATCTCCAAGTTTGTAATAATTAGATGGATAAATGACTTCAAATCTATTTTTTCTATTATAAAGACCATGGCTTTGGTGCGGCAATCTTTAAGTGGTTCCCGTTTAAGTCTCTCCATAAGAAAGCTGGCACAACCTGGGGATACGTCATGATATTTGTTGTACATGAATGTAGCTGCTCTCCTGTGCACTAGTTCTAGCTCTTTTATATGTTGTTTTGGTAGGGGTTCAATACAGTTGAGGCATTTTCACGAGTTGATGCTACTGTGGTGATATAGAACCATATACATTTTCTATTTTGCATTTTGTAGTTGTTATCGATTGATTGTGTATGTAGTATAAGATATTTTTTTTGACAGTTTTACTTTAATCATTTGATAACAACCAAAATGGTATATAAAACAAATCAAGCATTTTTTAGAAAAAATTCCGAAAATAAATAAACATTTTTTGAAAAAAAGTACAAGTACAGTATACATGTGTTTTCAACGCTGATTGATGTCGAACTATTGATTGCCGTAAAAAAAATATTAGATTATATTAAAACTGTGAAATTAGCCAATGGAAACCTTTTTTGCAAAACTAATCATATCATTTAGAAATTCAGTTGGAACATAAAAAAAAGTGCAGTTATGCTTTATAAAGGTAAACAAATTTTTCACTCGTGAAACCTCTTTCTACTGAAATGTTATGAAGTTTCTTGACTACTCAATTTATATCTGTCATGTTTATAGAACATTTCTGTAACTGGAGAAATGAACAAAACAACAAGTCGGGACTCAATCTTATCTGGGCCTTTTATAGCTGACTATGCGGTATAGGCTTTGCTCATTGTTGAAGTCCGTACGGTGACCTATAATTGTTTATGTCTGTGTTATTTTGGTCTCTTGTGGACAGTTGTCTCATTGGCAATCATACCACATCTTCTTTTTATAAGAATGGTGGTAGGCTTATGATTTTTACGTTTGGCTTTTTGAAGCTGATTTTAAATTATGATATTTGTTTACTTACATTACAATTCTATGTAAGCTTCGAATCAACTTTTTTTAAATAACTTGAAATGAGCTCAAACTACATTAATTATAAGTAAAACTTCCGAAACCTTGATTTTAACTTATTTAAAAACAATTCTTATTTAAATTTATACGTAACTGTTCCTGGAATACCATACCATCATATATAACTTATAATGTACTATTTCTATCTTTATTTGGTTATTTTTACGTTCTCAAGAGTATGGATTTCACCTCGAGATCAGGAATACATCTTTATTCATGAAATGAAAGGTAAGTGTTTTATAAAAATTGTTCATGACATCAGTTAATCAAAGTATTTATTATGAAATTGTAGACACTGGGTTTCCAACTGAAGAAGTCACACCACATGTAGATTCGATATTAGTAGAAGAACCTCGTCCTAATTTTAAAATTCCAAGTCTTCTCATGGTCTTCCAGTGCAACTTTGATGAAATTTCAAACTACGTGTACGATGTCTATTGGTATATAAATGCACATTACCTCACCGAACACAACAACATATTGTATAGTAATAGAAGACAAACAGACCTTCGTCCCGATGACTGGGTTGGGAAACATCACATGAATATGATAGTAAGTGTATGTACCTAAGTTGATAAAGAACTAATGTCAATATTGCGATAAATAAATTCATAACATCTCAAGTGTACATGTGTATGTCTATAAAAAATGAAAACAACACGTTATAAATGTCCTGCCTCAGAAACTCTTCTGGATTAACCTTCATTAGTAACGCTAAAAGTCAAATTTTTGAAAGCCAAGGATGTATAAGAACTTAACAATTGATGTACTTTGTTAACAAACAAAATAAGACGAAAAAAGCTATCTGTCAACTTTGAAATATAATGAAAAAAGATACATTTGTTTTCGAAAATGTCTTTATTATTCCATTAAACGTAAATGGCTTAAGCTGGGATGCTTTGTTATTATGTAATCTTTATACAAGATAGGAGTAACATATTTCTATATAGAAGTTGCAGTCAGGATTTTACTTCGTCAAAAGTATCTCCCCATTACGCCAGTTCATTTTCACAATAGTAGAAATGGAAGCCATTGTAGGGATGACGCGCTGCCAAGTTTGCTCTTGGAAACCGATAATTTTATTCATATTACACTATTACAATCTTTATTTGTCAGTTGTATTTTTAAAGACAAATGTATCAACTAGCTAATGAGCACAAGTTAATGATCTTGTCTGCATTTATTCAACTTAAAACTATTGTCTGCTCGGTTGTTAGGTGGATTTTTAAAAACTGATAAACATTTTTAAAAAAATCTTATTAAATATTTCGTGGAAGGGCAGATTTGATTTTTTTAGTGGTTGAAAACTAGTTATCCCACACCAAAAAATAAAATATTTCGAAGATATGCATTTTCATCATCCAACTTGAAAGACTATCGTCAAGTACTTTTAGTAAAATATTAGCTATTCGAACACACCTACTCTGTTTTTGTGATTCATTAGATAGGTATTTCACTTGACCCATATACTTCATCATTTTAGTACTGTGATTTTTTTATGTTTTAAAGTCAACCTATAATTTTGATATATTAAAATGATAGAATCTGAAGCGAGACGAATTTTAATATCAAGACAAAATATTCAACTCAAACACACCCTAACATAAAAAGGTGCACTCGATTTCCAATTTCGATACAATTGTTACCCATTTTTCGGATTTTTTTCTTGAGTAACATAATGGAAGGGCAGATACGAAAATTACTGAACTAATAGATAACTATGTTTTCCGTCTGTGGATTTTTTTTGTAAAAATCGGAGGTAATGCATTTTCTACATCCAACTCGTAAGATGCCCATGTCGTCGACTTGATATCTAATTTTTCCGCTGAACTATGTACCAGATACATTGAAAATTTATGCAAATGGTGTTTTTAAAGGAAACACTTCGTAATTGAGAAGAAAATTTTCATTTTTTTTGTTTCTATTAACTTTTAAAAATGTTGTCACTATAGTAAACATTGCAGTAAGCATTTATTGCCTTCTCTAACAAAGAGCTTTGATTCTTTTGTTCTATTTCAACCGAGTTTCTACCTGGGTGATAACCAGCACACTATGGTTTATCCTGTATTAATATCTGTGTCACCTATGACACGGGATTTGTTCCATAACTCGTAGTCACACTTCTATCTTTTTCATTTCTTTTTTGTTTATCTAGCAAATAACCAGAATCAAATATTACTACTATAACCAGTACAAAAGAACTCCATACATTTTATGAGAATTGTTAGATGAGGTTCATGTTTCATATTTTGCCGTTTTTGGTGAAAGGGTTTATGGAATGTGTATCGTCTATTGTTTGACATTTTTCGTCGTTGTTGATTTCTTTCCTTTCTTGTTCTTGTTGTAGTTAGTACCCAATTATCTTTAATTGGACTTTTTTTTTAAATTTTAAACAACTTCATTTATAACATTCAGTAACACGGAAAAAAGACTGAATATTGTGTACAACGGTATCAGTATTAGTACATGGTTGCCTTCTGAGAACTATTTATTTGTGCTTTTGGCCTAACTTAAATTTGTATTTATTAAGTATGAACATGATGAATCAATGTACTGTAAACGTTGTAAAGTTTTTTAAACTTCAGTTCAGTAGTATAAACATGATAAAAGGAAAAAAATACGGATAAAATATTCTAAAATCAATTTCATTTAATAGGTTAGGTGCTCCGTTAGACTTCGAAATGAAGCTGAAAGCTTCCCAGGTCCTTATTATGAGAGTGACTGGTTCAAAGCTGGAATATACGTAAGTTTCTGTTAGTTTATACTGACACTTTTAATTACTACAAGTTGTAATAATGCAAGTTGTAAATTGTACAAACTGAATACAGATTAAATGATGAAAAAAAGAGGTCTTTTTCAATTATTTGTACTTTGAATCATTTCTTTTAAGATACAAAACTAAAATCACATGTAAACGAAACGATGATCGTTGAAATAATCGAGCCAAATCAGCCCGACTTTGTAATTTGTATGTTTTAGACGCTTTATAATTTGGATATACGTTTGAGTGTGTTGTATATGATAATTTGAGTAAAATTAGTGAACATGAACTGTTTGGATTTGAGCGTCGTTCGAAAGTTATTAGTCGCGTGTTTATTGTCATTGATTATTGTATCGTATGTGGATTTTTCAAATCTATTTGCGGATAATTTTTAATTTGTTTCAACTTTAGAATATTGGTCACATATTTATCTCAGGTACTCTGTGAAAGAATCATTTTATATTTGGTCTTGGAATTTGAGTTTTAGGTTTGAGTTCTTGTAAGTTCTGTCAGTAACCTATTTCCTGTTTTCCGATATGCTGAATTACGAGTTAGTGTATGGCAGTTATTAAAAGATTGGAAAACTCTTGAACTTTCTCTTTAACACTAAAAATGATGTAATACTGTAAGCAAGCGAAGTAGGAAGATCAAATAAAAATTTCTAATTTATATATAGACTTTTGATTGAATTTTAAACTGATTTCAAAATATCTTCTTCGGACATGTTTAACTGTCTGGTACTGAATCTGCATACTTTAAAAGTTGTTAACAAAAATCAGTATAAACAATTGTAACAATGTATGGACATTACTTCATTTTTCAATTCTTTTTTACAAGTATTATAACAATTATCATTTAGAGCCTGTTCATGTTTACTAAATTTTGTTTCAAGTTTTATTTCTTCAAGATGTCTTTAATTTTAATGGTGTTATATTTTGTTGACGTTTCTTTTTTTTTTTTATTATTTAAAAAAAAGATTCGTTTATACAATAGTTATTTGTTATTTTAGAATTTGATTTTTTGGAAATCTATTAGTATGATGTAGATAAATGAGACTTTATTGTATTTATTAATTTATTAATGTAATAATACCTTTTGCAAAAAGTAACCCATTAACAACATATGAAAGATGTGACAAGATTCAACAATGTATACAAATGAATTACAAAACTGATAGATATGCATAGATACATGGTATTCGATAACCTGACAAAAAATATGTATTGTGATTTATATTTTACATGATAGCATTAGGATGTTTTTCACTATTTTGTATTGAATAGAAAATTAAATACAGTGTATGGTGGATTTCCCGAACTATTTGAACATATAGGAGTTACGAAATATTAGTGTTTTTATTAAATTGTTGTTTATATTCCAGCCTGTAGAATTAAACTATCAAGTAATTGAAGGTGAAAGTACGATGATCACATATGAGGCTACCGTTTCAGTTGGTTGTTATAGAGCTGACCAAACCGCATATTGTAACCAGATACTCTACGTTACGCAGCCACAGTACCAAGAATCACCAGCAACTTGTTCTTCAAGCAAAATTTCACAACAGGACATTGCTTTTAACAGTTTTCAGTTCTGTGGAATAACAGTTCCAGCTGTATACAAGGATTCAGATCCGAAAATTCAGTTTAATGTGACAGGATATATAGACGGTCAATACAACAAAGGCATACATCGAATTACAAGATTAAGACTTAAGTCACTCAAAAGTAATGTTGATTTATCAGGTGCTTGGGATAACATAACAATTCCTGACATAAAGGTGATTAACACTAAATGAAATCTCAAATCATTTATGAGTTGTCAGATGTCTATAACATGTATAACTTTAAGGTTATATTCAATTATTTCGTTTGGTCTAGTTCATGTTGTACAATACATCGTCCTGACAATTTAGAATAAACTGAAATGAGTTACTATTTCTAAATCAGACCTGCAAAATTGATGTCCTATCAGGAAAGTCTAAATGTGACAAAGAGAATTTCATTCCGTTCCGTTCTATTTATGTACATATTTTACCAAAAACAGATTTTCTTCACCCTTTGACGACATTCTCTTTAAAAGGTTATATAACTCGTTGAAAATGTTATATTTAAGACCATACAGTGTTTCATTTTACTGTCATTATATTGAAATGTTGCATTGACAATTCTCAACTTCATTCAATATGTATGTGTCACTGTTCTGGATCTAATCTCCAGCAATGTTTGCTGTTCTGGATCAACCCAGTTCATTGCATGAACGAAAACATTTACCTAAATTTTGCATATGCGTATAGACAGAAAAGTAAAAAGCTAAAGGCTGTCCTACATAAAAGTTTACAAGTTAAGGTTATAACTGAAAAAAAAAGCAAACCTAAATATCAGAACAATTACTTTATAGATAAGTGTTTCTGATGCTGATGAAAAAATGAAAAATCGCTTGTGTAAGGTCTATAATGACCCACATTTTGTGACTGCTGATGGCAAAAAGTATGACTACCATGGTACCGGCGAGTACATCCTGTACAAGAATACAAAATATCCATATCAGGTATATTGTTTAGAACTATAAATCTCTCTTGATTTTATTATTTTCTGTTTAGATTTTCTGTAGCAGGTATTCTGTTTGTGTGCCTGTCATAAGTGCGACATTAAAGACATGCATTTGACACAATTTTCGTCATTGTTATCTATAAAAAAAATTGTTTACCATCTTAACTAAAAACCAAGATTTTATATTTTAAAAAGCTTCTTACTAAAATCTTTCAAAGAATGCAACAATTTCGATAAAATTAAATTGCATTTGATGGGTTCTTGTGATACAATAACATACATGTAGTTACATAAAAAAAAAAGGTGCATGCTTTGTAAGCAAACATATGAATTATGTTCATATGGATAACTAAATAAAGGCTTTTTGAAGTAGGTACGCAATGGCCGGAAACACAATGTTGCTATCTGTGCTATACTGGAAATACTATTGTAAAGTTAGAGATCTTACATATAAAAGTTACTAAAGAGGGACGGAAGATACCAAAGGGACAGTCAAACTCATAAATCTAAATCAAACTAACAACGCCATGGCTAACAATGAAAAAGACAAACAGACAAACAATAGTACACATGACACAACATAGAAAACTAAAGAAAAAACAACATGAACCCCACCAAAAACAAAGTTGATTGTACAAATGTTCAGTGAATATTTCTTGACATGATAGTTTAGAAATGCATTTAACATGTTTAAGGTGGGTTTTTTTTTGGGGAAAAAAAACATTTTAAAAAATGAACATTCCCATTAGATACATGGTTAAAAGTCCCTAGTCTCAAGTTGGTATTTTATAGATTTATTGTTTTCAGATTTACTCGGCTTTTAAAGTTCTGACGTTTAGTAATAGTTATCAAAGGTACCAGGATTTTAATTTAATACGCTAGACGAGCGTTTCGTCTACATAAGACTCATCAGTGTGGTTCAGATCAAAATACTAGTAGTTATAAAGCCAAACAAGTACAGAGTTGAAGAGCATTTAGGATTCGAAAATTCATCATTGTTAAATGAGACTCTTCAAGTATTACGCATAAATTTTGTGAACGTCGCATTGCTGTAGCTGTGCATATAATGTGGTGTGTCAATTTTGTGTCAGTTATTAATTATAACTATTGCTGAAACGTCTCTTTAATTTTATAATTCAAATAAAAGATCATGTGTATACCTTTTCAGGTTAATGCATTATTTACAGAGTGTGCAAATGGAAGGGCAACCTGCAACTGTGGAGTGGCTATTCAGTCTGGTCAATCTCTTTTTGTTGTGAGAACTCAAAAGGTTATATCCAAAATTTCATCCCGTGGGCTATATACACCTATCGTCGATAAACGTATCTGTGACGACAAAAGCATGATTATAGATGAAAAAACCGCTTCAAACACATTTGAGGTAAGTATTTGTTTAAAAATATTGACAACTGTTGCTTTAAAATCAATATGTATAACTCTTAGGGACGACATAAAAATTCAATGTAGGATACAAAAAAAAAAAAAAAAAAAAAATCACATTGTGTTTTCACTTACCATCACCGGGAAAAATTGATTGACTAATATGGATTACATGTAAATCGATGTCAAATGAACACAACTTGCAGAAAATGTTACCCTTTCCGCCCCCTCCTAAGCTATTTGATTTAAGTTTGTTATCCAAAATTGGCCTTTTGATATCGCCCATTTTGTAGAAAGTGAACAGTTGATCTTCAAAAAGGAACTATCATTTTTAGGTTCCAGAGTAAACTAACTATGCATAAATCCATATCCCATTAAAACTCTTTCAATTCTGAATGAGGAATGCTGATTAGATGGATAAAAACAGTTTTTTATTCCTTCAGGAAAATTGACCTCTGTGAATTAGGTGATTCCTTGCAATAAACTGTATTAAGTTATTTGCATAATATACCTTTATGATTCGTTTAAATTTTAAGAATAGCATATGCCTTTAGCTTGTTTCGTTGAAATCCTGGAAAATATTTTTTTTTTCTTATGTATGCTTCAAATCTATGCTAACTCTTATACATATATTGGAAGTCATTCTTGCGTCTGAATCTAGCAGTTATTAGTACAGTGATCAAACATTGATAGTGGTGTTATATCATTATGAAAATAAATCAGCAGCATCTCAGAAAAAATGACAGGTTTTACTACACCATGCATTCAATTACGAAATTAGATTTATTTCTAAAAGATTTAGAAAATTCGGGGATAAAGGTAGAAAATCAGCATGTATGAATAAATGATATGCTTCTTAAAAAATTTTTTATAAGAGTTTTGAAAATAATTGACTGATATATATTAACGCCTCTATCAGCAATAGTGTGTTATTTCGAGGCGGTTCATTCTTGAGTGGTGGATAATATACCGTCGGTAAAAAAAATCACAATCCTATTATATGTAATGTTGTGTTGTCATTTTAATGTTATATTTAACATGGCCATCAAAGAGGGAGGTTTGGCATGCCATAAAACCAGGTTCAACCCACCATTTTTTTTCTTTTTAAAAAATGTCCTGTAACAAGTCAGAAATATGGTCATTGTTATATTATAGTTCGTTTCTGTGTGTGTTACATTTTAACGTTGTGTTTCTTTTGTGTCGTTTGTTTCCTCTTATATTTGAGTGTGAATTCACATTATTATAAGACGTGTCACGGTACTTTTCTATTCCATATTCATGTATTTAGTTTTGATGTTATATTTGTTATTCTCATCGGATTTTGGCTAATGCTTAGTTCGTTTCTGTGTGTGTTACATTATAATGTTGTGTCGTCATTCTCTTATATTTAACATGTTAAATGCGTTTCCCTCGGTTTTGGTTTGTGACCCGTATTTGTTTTTTTTTCTATTGATTTATGAGCTTTGCACATCGGTATACTACTGTTGCCTTTATTTATTCAAGAGGACGAAAATTAAAACCAATCTTGTGTATAATAATGTTTTTGATATGTTAACTTGTTCCAATTGTAATCTTCCCTTCTAAATTTTTACCCACACCTTCACGAGTTGGCCACACGTAATATAATATTTGTTGCACGACAGGTATATAACAATTGTGGTAACAATAATCATGTATTTAGTTTTGATGTTATATTTGTTATTCTCATCGGATTTTGGCTAATGCTTAGTTCGTTTCTGTGTGTGTTACATTATAATGTTGTGTCGTCATTCTCTTATATTTAACATGTTTAATGCGTTTCCCTCGGTTTTGGTTTGTGACCCGTATTTGTTTTTTTCGATCGATATGAGCTTTGAACATCGGGATACTACTGTTGCCTTTATTTATTCAAGATGACGAAAATTAAAACCAATCTGGTATATAATAATGTTTTTGATATGTAAACTTGTTCCAATTGTAATCTTCCCTTCAAATTTGTACCCACACCTTCACGAGTTGGCCACACGTAATCGAATATATGTTTCACGACGGATATATAACAATTGTGGTAACAATGATCCTATCATCTTTCCTCAAATATGAACTACCGAATAATACTTATCACCTGTTTCTATGAGCAACACGACGGTATTGTCGAAATTGTTCGTTATTTTAAAAACATTAATTTACGTTAAGGCTGTAAATAGTGCGCATTAATACAGTCATAATTATTCCAATTGAGAACATTTTCAAAGCACAAGCAATGATGTATAAAATTGAGAATGGAAATTGGGAATGGGTCAAAGAGACAACAACCCGACCATAGAACAGACAACAGCAGAAGGTCACCAATATGTCTTCAATGCAGCGAGATACTCCAGCACCCGGAGGCGTCCTTCAGCTGGGCCTTAAACAAAAATCTATACTAGTTCAGTGAAAATGGACGTCATACTAAACAAAAATTATACACAAGAAACTAGACTTAAAAATCATACAAGACTAACAAAGGCCAGAGGCTCCTGACTTGGGACAGGCACAAAAAAGCCTCGGGGTTAAACATGTTTTTTTTTCAGATCTCAACTCTCCCCAAACCTTTAGTCAATGTCGAAAAGTAAACGCATAACAATACGTACAGTAAAATTCAGTTCAAGAGAAGTTCCTGTTATTGTTTTCCAGAGTTCTCCTCAACATAAAATTAAAATGCAACGTTGCATTTCAATAAGACTAAAGAATACGATACACGGACTCTTAATTTAAATTTTTTAATGATGTGAATTGGAAAAAACGCCAGGAAAATTTTATGAATGCTAGTACCCAGGCTTACCCGTTCCCTTTAATAAGTTACAAAACCGTTAAACATTTAGAAACCTGAAAAGCGCGTAGCATGTACAATGAGCCCGATTTCTTTCAATTAGGCATTTAAATTGTAAGCTCAAGTACAAATATAAAGCTTTTCAAACAATTAGAACAATGTGATCTAAAGATAAATATGAATGCATTCCTACTTTGATGTCGAACCTTTTGTAATTAATTGTAAAAGAACACAACCGGATATATTGAGTCACTTTGAGGAGCTACTGATCGTCAGATTTATTGGATAAAGGGTTTAAATGCCAACACCTGGTCAAATGGAAAGGGATTTATTATACTTCTTGTCAAAAGCATGGTTTTTTATTGATTAATAGAAGGTGATTATTTTTCACAATTACCTGATTCAGCGGGAGACAATTTGTGTAAAGTCACCCCTTCTATGTAGACCCATAAAAACACGTTAATTTTAAGGACAACGAATGGAATTCAGCTCGGTAAAAAACAATGTTCAAGTTATACCTTTTAGCCTGAAACCTTTTTCATAGACTGTCAAAATTAACAGTACATCTTGGTTTACTTTTGTTGTTTTTGTTATACCGGTTTGTAATAAGGTTGTTATGAACATGACGTAATAGTAAAGTGTTCTCGCTTCAAATTTAAAAGACAATACAGATATGTAAATATGAACTATTACAAAACATTCCGTATTGTTTTTAACATTACAAAAAGCTCTGAGAGTGATAAAGCTGGTTGTAACCGCTGTTGACAATGTTTTCCCGTCATAAAAATCTTCTCTTTCACCCTCTTAGCTATGTGTTATACATATAAATGTGTTTGTGTTCAAATATTTAGCCAGTTATTGTGAATTTTGTCTTTTATTCAAAAGGTGACTTTGCCTATAGGAACAAAGATAAGTTTTAAGTATACCAAGGATTATATAACTTATATTCATGTAAAACCATCGGTCCTTGACCTAGAGTGTGCAGAAGGCCTTTGTGGATACATAAGCTCACAAAACGGAAAAAAGGACGATGATTTTCGTAAACGGAATGAGACAGTTGCGACAACATCTATATCGGATTTTGCAGAATCATGGGAGTTAGTAAATTCTGATATACATTCAAATTTGGTATTTTTTTAGAAATATAGCATCCACACAAGAATATGCATATATATATACAACACATATACCTTGAACGGCAAATTAATAACAAGAAATAAATACTGTCTAGACGTTTGATATCTGTTAAATATGAAAATTAGGTATGTGGTATGGTTGCCAATGAAACAACTATCCACGAAAGTTCCAATGAAGTGGATGTAAACCGGTCTGGTTAAAAGCAATTTTCTGCTAATTATAGCGTTTTGCATTTCCCGAAAAATTCATTCCAGCTGATAAGTCTATCCACATCCAAGAAATATTGCAGAAAAAAAAAAAGAAATCTATTTTATATTTATACAAACATACTTCTTTTTACAAATATATTACGAAGTATTAAGTTCGGTTTTGCTTTTCTAGCAATTATCAATATGTCGGTTTGCATTGAAATTGTACAAAAACCGAGGACGAAAAAACGTAAAGCTAAATACCCAGTTAAATGAAATAATGTTTATTTATTTGCATTTATAGTGTCACAGGGACCAATGAATCACTCTTTCAAGAAAATCCGCCAATATTATCATATCAGACCAACTTACAATCATACTGCACATGTGCCAGTGAGGCTGGCACCCACGGAGGAATAGCAGACAAGAATTACATCCACTGTAACCTCTCTCAGCCAATGGAAGCATGTTATGATGTCAAAACTGACTTATCTTTAGATAGTAGATGTTCAAATGGCAATCTTCAACCAAAGGCAGTCAGTGATCCACTTAGAAGGGGGATAAGAAGTACAGATGATACTGATGATGTTATAGATTTTACACCACTGATTATTTCAGATGATGTTTTTGATGACTCTATTTATATTGGGGTATGTTTGGGTTATATATAAGCAAATGTTTAATAAAACCTTTTCTCAGAACACATTGATAAATAAAGTGACAAAAGAGGGTCCTTGTTTATATGAATTAGAAAATATCATGAAATCATTCTTACTTTTTATATTTTATTATATACTCATAATAGTAAATACAGATAAATTGTATGTGTAATACGGTCAATGACCATCGTGCTGTATCAGGCTATCCGTGATGATACCAATATCAGTCAATGTTGCAAAGTCTTTATCACACCTATTATAAGTATGATGTCACGTCATAAATGTCAGTAACTGTGGCAAAGACATTATCAAACCCCGAATCGGTATGACGTCATGTAACATAAAAATTTACATAAGTTTATATGATAAAGCGTTTATAGAGAGAATATCATATGGCTTTTTCAATGTCACACATCGTATTAACCCTCAACCAAGACAATCCTTCGAGCATAGCTCTCGTGATTACATATGTGTCTCAGATTGATAAAATTGCGTTATTGAAAAAGCCATATGAGATTCTCTCTATAATGCGATATGGGAATAAAACAAGTTAGCAAAAAATAAACAATAGGTTTTGGAAGGTGGTGATATCGAATTGAAAGTAGAACACTTGCACTGTCACTTGGTTATTTAACAGTACAACTAGCTACAGACAGACCCTCGGAGAAGTCACTTTAAGCGTGCAACGTGCTGCTTTTAACAGCTCTATTGTTGCTGCAAATTTAATTTGTAACCCGGATTCTTTTTTCTCTCAATCGATTTTTGACTTTTGAACACCGGTTTATTACTGTTGCTATTATTTATACATTTTGCAAAGTCAAACAAACACCCTATTTAGCCTAGGTCATATTGTTTGACGTGGTAATTCTAGTTAAACGGTTAATGTTTTTCTAAAATCTAAATGGAAAGAGTTATGTTCTGCAAGGTATGAAGACAGAAATTTTGACTGTTACACAAATTGGGAATTCTTCTCAATTAAGGAATTTATTTCCTTGATTACCTGGATTTTGCAACTTCCTTTTTTAGTTCTGAACTTTCAAATATGTTGGCCTCGAGTATCACCGATTAGACATATTATGTTGAAATCCCCAGCTGATGCAAACAATATGTTACTGTTAATTTTATTGAGCAGGCTACCTTAGCATTTCTGAAACAGTATAAGCCATAGTTCTTCAGCGTGTAAAAAACTCCCGCGAAACGAAACTTTGGCCCTCTATGAGGAAAGTCTTACAGAATAAAATAACTATATTTCAGTCAACCCTTTGGGATATCAACAAAACTAAATTAATCTTGTCATTCTGTGTATTTTGTGCTGGTTGCTGGTTTCATATTGAAAATGATGTACTCAATACAAAAATATGCAAAGTTGTTATTTCGTACAAATTATGATTTGTACGTGATTTTTATACACGTTATCGGTGTTATGACACATACCTTTTCTACATCCCGCAAATGTGTTTGTATTATCTTTCATTTTTGCTGATGTGTTTTGTATATGCGTCTTTTTGTGTTTCCTTATTTCTTATAACGTGGCTCTGTACTTTGAAAGATCCTAACGTTATATTATTGGTCTATTTTATGTCTTTATGGTATCGTTCTATTATAGATTTGATATTACTTTGAACGACAAACGAAAACATGATTTCATTCGGGTAGTAGTGTTAACCATATATTGATTCTTACAAATTGTAAAGAAATGCTGGACAATTTTTAATCTCGGTCTGTTTCTGTAATTAATTCTAACGTAACTTTTGATTTTTTAACCTGGATACCACCAATCTTCATGTGAAATTATAATTGTTTTGATTAGACATTGAACGACAAAATTTCTTTTTTGTGACGTTTGCATTTTCTGACGCCCAACACGCGAAACAAGGAATGTGTTTTTTAATTTGATAGGTGCTTTTTTGTGTTTTTTTGTATATGTTTGTTTGTCTTGAGATTGTAACACAGTGATGACTGATGTAACCATATTTTGACTTTTTTACCGATTATGTCTGTTTTGATAACGCATCGTTGTAATAAATACGGAATTTAATGCGTCTGTCATAAAAGTGAGAGGTTTCGCGCTATAAAACCAGGTTCAATCCACCATTTTCTATATTTGAAAATGCATGTACCAAGTCAGGAATATGACAGTTGTTTTTTATTCGTTTGATGTGTTTTATCCTATGATTTTGTCGTTTGATTAGGGAATTTCTGTTTTGAATTTACCTCGGAGTTCAGTATTTTTGTGATTTTACTTTTCATCAGGTGATACAAGTTTATCTTCAATATTTATCCAGTTTGATGGTTTACTCACCAATTAATATTAAAATTTATATTCATATACAGCCTCACATTACGCCCTTTCTCTATATCATGAAGCTACAAAACTATGACACCTGATTGGTTTAGATTACATTTTTATTGTTTCACTAATACCAAATCTATGTTTAAAATATTTCTTAGTGTTTATATATATACTGTGTGTCAGTACTATGTGCAAGACTGTAGCATGAAGTTGTAGAAATAAAACAATGATAAGCTGAACCAAAGACAATGTGCTTATTTTATATAATTATGTAGAGACATTAACAAAATACTGATAACTTGTACAAAAATATGTACAAAGTATGTGTACAACATAAAAATGTATACACAACACATACACGATATGATATATGTCTTTGTCGTTAAAAATAAGTACAATGATCTGCATATAATAAATAGACTGATAATTAACATTGGCTCGCTGGTATACTTTCGATGATTTTATTTGCTCTGCTTTTACGTTATCATTATCATTCAATCTAATATCTAACATATTTTTAGCTGATTTTACAATTTCTTATCGACGCACTTTGTCCAACTGTGACTGGAGTTCTTTTAAACTTTTGTTTTTTTTCTGGATTAGTAAACATGTGTAAAAAGTCGGACATTTATCTTTTGAACTTTGATTGATTTTTTCCATGTATATTTTTAAGGTAAAAACTTATGTATAAATATAATACAGAAATATGATATATCACATGTATCAATAATTTGTCGATTATTTAAGGTACCGGAATGGACTGATGAATGGACGTATGAACTTGCAGAGTCTACTTGTAATGAATATCTGAGCAAAAGATTTCCCGCAGATTTAAGTGAAATAACTGGGGAAAAATCAAGTGACTACATAGCAACCTGTGTTGATGATATAAAGGTATTTCGTTATGGCTCGCCTACGATAGTAGGTTATACTATTACTCACTAAGTGTGCTAGTGACTTCAAAACGATACATATATAATAACAAGATCTGAAGAAAAGTATATACGTCTAAAGTTCGTTATTTTATAAAAGTATTACAATAACATATACTTTTTATTATTAAACTATTAGCTGAAATTTGTAAGATAAATATAGTGTTACCGAAAATACAAGTATATAGCAATATTTAATATTGAGGCATGGATTGATGGATGTATATGTCTAAACGGAAATCTGATTCCTCTTTAGAACGATAAAAATGTCTACTCTAATGAAACATTATATATTGATACACTGAGCAATCTTTTTCAAAAGTTCTTTTGTAAGGCACATGTCTACAAAAAAATCATTCCAAGTGGTACGACCGTTATATTTCGAACTAAATTTGACAGTACCGCCATGCATAAGTGAAAATTGTGATTCAAAATTAAAACACATTGTATAGCTTTTTTTACTCTTATCATCAGTTCAGTAAGACATCACTGATAAATACATGCTTAAATGATGGAAATATTCTAAATAATAGTTTTTTTTTCAATTATTTATTTCTAATCTAGGCTTCAGGTGATATATCTTTTATGTCTACCACCTTGGACACCATGCTTATGACGGCAAAAGAAGAATTGGAGAGGAACCAAACTCTAAAGGAAGAAATAACAGACGACGGTAAAACTGTGCTAGAAAAACTTACAAGTCTACTTTGTTTAAACAACTGTAGTTCTAATGGGAACTGTGTCAACGGTACGTTAATATCATTGTAATATAGCAAATGTGTGTTTTCTTGTTTTCAATTGGTGCTAATATGCTTGGTATATATGTCATATTGTGCTTCTTTGTTACATATTTGTTTGGGTTATTTAAGTGATTAAGATTATAACACCATGTTGACTGCTGTATATTTGACATTTTTGCCTATTGTGTCTGTTTGTTTTGTTCACGGACCGTTGTCAATATCATGGAATTCGATCCGACTGTCATACACGTGAGGGTTTTAGCTAGCTATATGTAATGTGTTTGAGCTTTTGATTTTGCCATCTGATTAGGGACTTATTTTTTGTGATTTTACTCTTTTTCAGACCGTTATGATTGTCAGTGTTGTGTTTATCTTGTTTTTATCTAAGGGGACATGAAGTTTATATAATAATGTATTTCTCTTGTAACTAGACCCAAGTCTAAAGGAGTGCAAGTTTTTTTATTACTCTACCTTTAAACAATTGTGTTATTCTTTTATTCCTAGAATTGTCTGTCAAAATTTTAGTTCCTAGAGTTATTAAAGCTAGACATTAAGAGTCTTATAAACAGCTTTGTGCTATAATAACAAACGTGTCCCTTATAAATGCTCCATGTTTTGTATATTTCTGAAGGGTCTTTATTGTGGTTAATACTACTACATATTTGATTTTGTCCTGCTGTAACTTTTAAAGGAAATCACTATTAAACCAAATGAAAAAAAATGTTTTATTTGATTCTGATGAAAAACGTTTCAGTTATCATTTTATCGTCTTAAAATCCACTTGTTATATAATATTCAAGTAGTCATAAAATTGTCCTTCGAGGAATTATTTTCAAATTGAGATTACACTCCCCATACATATTTTGCCATTATCTGAGTTGTGTTGAACTCCTTTGCAAGTTTCTATAATTACTCTCTAAGCATTCCAAAACGAATATGTTTTAAATGTTTACAATCTGCGTGTATTAAGGTAAGGTTTGCGTTCACAGGGAGACAACTCGTATTCAAATCGTGGAATAACGCTGATTCACTCGAGCGTTTGAAATCAACGAAATTTACCTTGTCAATGCAAACTTAATTTGCAAACATTCTACTTATCGTCTGCAAAATGTTGCGAAGTAAAACAGGAAAATTTCAATCGAAAAAGTCATTTGTGAAGCAATTCAAAGCTCAAGAGTCCAGAAGAAATATATTAGTAAGTCATCCTGTTGATGAGCCCATTACAGAAGATCACAACTACGTGCATGCCAACACCTATCCAGTTTTCTCAGACTCAGATATTGAACTTGGTGCAAGCTGTACCATTGACCCATCTCTTAATAATGACTGGAAAACAGGTAGACGGATAGTCGAGCTTCAAGCCTTAGCCCAACAGATGTTTTGCACCTCGTGTGATGCTCGACTACACCTGGCCGACATCGAGAGCGAGAGACGATATGGTTTAGGCAGCATACTTTTTATACGGTGTCAGAACAGTGTGTGTAGTTCATTAAACGACGTTAAAACAGGAAAGAGAAACAACGGAACATTTGACATCAATTCAAAATTAGCACTAGGTAATTACAATGTTTTGTGTACATACATTTAAATATTATAGAAAAAAAAATGAAAGGGAACAACTATGTAATCTACAATTGTAACGGATGGGGTGGGCAGGGATTGAACTGAAGACTGGCAGCTGTAGCCCACAGCTTAAATTGTGTATGCCAAATATATATTCCTATATAAGAAAAGGAATCTGGGTCCTTTCTCACTGATTTATGTTCGCCCTAGTACCTGTTCGCCCTGATACCTGTTTGCTCAGGATACATTCGCCCTGTCTTATTATTTTCTGATCCTAAACAAGCAATAGACTGAATCTGTCTGAACAGGGGCGGATGCAGGAATTTTCGAAAGGGGGGGATGCTAACCCAGGGAACCCAGGGCAAAGGGGGGGTGCAAAACATATGTCCCGATACAAATGCATTGATCGGCAAAAATAAAGGGGGGGGTGCGCACCCCCGGAACCCCCCCCCCCCCCCCCTGGATCCGCCACTGCTGAATAAGTTTATTTAACTTCAATGCCCTGAATATTATATTTATTTTAGTAGGGCAATGGACGCTATGGACGAATAATCCCAGGGAGAACATGTTATTAGGGCGAACGGACCCAATACCCAAGAAAACTGAAATTTAAGTAGTCCACATCAAATTTTAGGGGCTATTGGCGTGTGGGCTCCTGCTAATTTCAAACCCTGGGTGGGGGTATTAAAATCACTTTGATTTCAATAGGAAGAAATCAATTATCTTACACTGTTTTGTTATTTTTAAACCATTTAAAAGATTAATCCCACCCCCCTCTTTTCCCCTTACAACTGCATTTCAGCGATTGTCTAAGTCCAATGCATGTTTTGCAAGACAAGCTGATGTAGTGGGAAGATCTACATAGATATTAATTTGATATTTGATATTTGGTATAGATTTATCATGACCAGTTAAAGTTTGAATCCAATACTATACTTAGGTTAAAGATTAAATTTTGCTGCTTTATAATTTATTATTTTCTCATTTCCTGTCTACATTATAATGATTTATATTAGGCAAAAGAAAAGTATATTACCATGATGACTGATGTAAATTTTATGCCCATCAAATTTCGCCCTAAGATGAGATTTATCATTATTGGAAAAAAAGTGGTGTTGGATCAGGCAGTCCCTAATTTGATTTCTTCCTTATGTAATAAAAAAAAGGGATTAAAGTTTAAGTGACTTATTATAAAGCTCAATGACTAAAATTTCGTTCATCCAATACTATGTATACATTTTCAACTTTTCCTTCATGATCAGCTTGCATGAAAAATTAATACGGAATAAATATGTCAATTTGACAATCATGATTTAATAATGAATTGATATTTCTGTTCAGTGTTGGTGCATTTAATCTGATAAAAATGCGACTTTTCTTGCAAGCAATTGTTCTTTAAAACTAATATGTATGCAAAATATTGTAGCCATGGTACACACAGGAATGGGCCCAGTACAGATTAACAACTTGCTTGCAGCTTTAAATTTACCACCAGTTGTGCCGTCCACTCTTAAGAGAAGGGAACAAAAGATCGATACAACTCTGGAGACTGTAGCCAAAAAATCTTGTCTTGAGGCCCAAAAGGAAGAAATTGAAAAGGGAAATGGAAAGGTAATAAACTTAAAATTCCAAATGATTATTTTTATATTAATTATCATGAATAAATATATACAATATATATGTACATTGTTGGAAAATACAAAAATTATTTTTTATGAGCTTTAAAAACATGTCAGACGAAAAGGAAGGCTAATTGCTGAGCTTTTCTCCTGTTTTGTAGCAAATAAAACTCATGGACCGGTTACTTACTTGAAAATAGGGATTATTGGAAAAGTGCACACTTAAACTCACTACAATTGCATATATAAACACTAAAAATTTCTAAATAAGGGGCTGATTCAGGACTGGCTTGATATTGATCAGGAACAATATTTTGGAAAGTAACTATGTATTTCATCATTTTCATCATTGAAAGAGAAAATATTTTATAATCTGTTGCCAAAATCTGCTTCTGTAAAAACAGCTTTTTAGAATACAGATAGACTGCTTTATAGATGGTTGGTTAGGCAACATCAAACAGTTCAAATTTTATTTCTTGCCTAACATGAATTCTTCAGTACATGTATTTAAGATGTATGTATCTATTTTTTTTAAAGATGGAAGTAAGCTTTGACGGTGGGTGGCAGAAAAGGGGTACAGGATGGAATTATAATAGTAATACAGGTGAGAATTTTTCTGTTTATTTTTACTTGTATGAAAATAAGAAAGATGTGGTATGATTGCTAAATTTAGACATTTATTCCCTATAAACCAAAACATTTAGATATTAACAACTATATGTCCCACCATGTGGTCTTGAACAATGAGCAAAACCAATATTGCAAAGCTAGCTCTAAAGGGCAGTGAAATGACAAATGGCAAACAATTTAAACGAGAAAACTAATGGCCAGGATTTAATTACATAACCAATGTCAGTGTTCATTATGTTGCACATTTTTTATCTGTCCAACTTAAACTTACTCCAAGATCAATAATCAAAAAATAAATTAAATTTTTAGTTATTTTAAACTTTTCATATTGCATGTATTATTATCTTATAGAAATGTAAGCATTTGGAATCATTTTGAATGCTTACAATACATTTTTCAATATAATTGATATTTTCAAGGGACATAACTCTTTTAAAAATAATTGATCTACACTGATTTTCTAATTTGTCCTAAACATTGCTGATAAAAAACAAATGATATAAATGTCATAAAAATCTGATAAAACTTGTACACATGTAATTTTACATGTAATTCCACCTTATGTAATAATGCTGTATTTTGATTGGATGAAAACCATGGTATTTTTCACCAATTTCTATATATTGAGATTTTCTTTTCTCTGCCGGGGTATTTGCCATTAGGGAATTCCATGTGCTGGGGTATTTGCTAGCAAATACCATGACAGATGGGAAATACCATAGCAAATACCATGGCAGATGGGGAATACCATGTCTAAAAATAGCTCAATGAATTATTTCTATTCTAATATGACAAATTCATGGCCATTCTTTATATATCATGTATATGGTTACAGATGAAATATTTAGGATAAAAAGCATCATTATTGAATTTGGACCGAATGACGTAAAAATCTTGGGAATGACGTCATAAATAAAAATCAACAGAAACGAATTGTCAACCGGTCACATAAAACTGGAATCCACTTGTATTACCCTTCACTGAAACTGATGAACCAGCTTATTATAAAAAGGGAGATATATATACAGTCAGTGACTGTACATAAAAAAAATGAACTATACATTCAATGCAATTTGACTGCGCAAATAGCACAGCTGCAGTGTATACAAAATTTTTACATTCAAGTCGAAATTTCATATGATACCTAATAATAATAAACTTTCTGAGGTGGAACATTCGGTGGAATTAAACAATTATATCATGCTTTCAAGGGGTTACTTTGCCAAAAATACCGATTTCGAGGTAATCAAATTTGTACCTCTCAACCGGTATTTTTGGCAAATACCCCTTGTAAGCATGATATATTTGTATATATATAATTAATATTTACAAGAGACATAACTTTTACATCTGCCTTCACGGTAATTTACCTGTTTGGAATCATTTTATGTAAAAACAACGTCCATAATTTCAGGCCATGCATCATTAATTGGGAAAGAAACAGGAAAGGTACTGCAGTTCTCTCTTAGAAGTAAATCTTGCCAGATATGTGCCCTACATCAGAGCAAAAACCACACTATACCTGTACATGAATGTTCAAAAAACTGGGATGGTTCTAGTAAGGCAATGGAGCCTGACATGGCAATATCAATGGCCAGAGAGTTAGAGGAAACTGGATGTGCAATAGATGTCATCCATGGTGATAATGACTCGACCACAACTTCTCGACTGAAAGCTGTTTTCCCTTCCATTGAGAAGAAAGATGACAGTAACCACACTAAAAAAGGCATCACATCAAAACTATATAAGCTTAGCCACAAATATAAAGTTCTAAAACAACCAAATGTAATATCTTACATTGGGAGATGCTTCATGTACGCCATAAAAGAATGCCAGACAAAAGAGCCAGAGAGTCTTAGAAAATCACTGGATATTATAGTTCCACATTTATATGGTGACCACTCTCTTTGTGCCAGTGAAGATGCTACCTGGTGCAGTTATCAGAAGAATCCTTCTCAATTCAGGTATAGTACAAAGTACTTTAAGAAAAAGAAAAAAATATTTATTTCAATTAGTTTAATGCTACTAATACTATTGTAAATATTTAGCATTTAATCTTCTTCTGAACTGGATATCTTTAAAATTGGTTTGCAGCTTTAACTTCTTAACAATGATGCCTTGTAAAGTCTTTGCAGCGTTAACCCCCCAAAGAACAGGGGGAAATTAGATGAGATGCCTGGATAAAGTTCTTTTAAAAAATCTGTTTAAAGTCTGTTATTTTCTTATACAGATTACATATAACAAGTTCAATAACAATAAGGTGTCCAATTGTGCAAAATATTCAAGGAAAAAAAGTTATTAGTTGATACCACTATGTTAATATATAATGTATATATATAGGTAAATATAAAACAAGAATAAAAAAATATATGTTGAGATTCTTAGCCAATAAACACAGAAGTCAGATTTACTGACATGTATTGTACAACTGATTATTTGATTTTTTTTTGTGTCTAAAAAGTTGTTTTGGGTTGTGATTTTTATCCTTAACATTTAAACAATCAATTTTATAGGTACCGCAGTCTACCGCAGGGTAAGCCTCTCACATGTCCAAGTCTTCAGACAGATCTTAAAGCCATTGTAAACAGCCAAAAAGATAGAGCTGCCTGCTTGACCAACTTAGGATCAACCCAAGCAAATGAGAATTTTAATTTCATAGTTTCAACAAAAGCTCCAAAAAACAAGTAAGATATCTGTTCATAATCATAATGAATAAGAATTTAAATGATATAAAAAAGAAGATGGGGTATGATTGCCAATAAAACAACTCTCCACACGAGATCAAAATAACACACAAATCAACAACTATCACTGGCGGATCAAGAAATTTTTATAAATGGGGGCCCAATCAGTGATATTTGTTTGCCTTAAATAAGTGGAAAATAATTATATAAAGTCTTTTCCCCCTGGAGAATAATCCAAATTTGAAAAAAAAATGACTAAATTTTTCCCAAAAAGACAACCTTTTCCCCAAACAGTGCAGTCTCAGTAGAAATTGTGCATAAATACAAACTGAAAAACAATCATTTGATCAATTTTCTTGCCTAAAATTTCAGTATTAGGATTATGTGCACATTTGAGGGTATATTTATGTATCATTAATTTACTGACAAAATGGGGTCTTATTTTAAAGCAGGGTTTGACTCTTGAAAATGGGTCTGTGAATTGGAGTTTCAGTCAAATTTATGGTTTATTTCAGATTTCCCAATTCCATGAAAATGACGCATATTTTCCTTATAAAAAGGGTAGATGTAGTTTTGAAAAAAGCCAACAATATCACTGCCAAAGGCTGCCTTAAAGGGGCCTGCTCCAGTCACGCTTCATTGATTCCCTATATAAGCAACCAAATTTTTGGAATATTTTTATCCTTTAATATGCATTTAATTAGCCACTTAATAATTTATACATCAAACCAATCAGTATACCCCCGCTTTAAAAAAAGGGGGGTTTACTGTTTTACCACTGTCTGACCTTCCGTCAGTCCATCAGTCCGTCCGTCCGTCCAATGAATATTTTTCGTCACATTTTTCTCAGGAACTAATACAAGGATTTCTGAAATTTGGTTTCAGGATTTATATAAGTCAGCTATACCGTGTGATGCGTTTTCAGATTGGTCACTTGACAACTTCCTGTTTACCGAACACTTGTATGATTTTACACATGATAGCCAAGTTGAAAATTTTCGTCACATTTTTCTAAGGAAACTACAATACAAGGATTTCTGAAATTTGGTTTCAGGATTTATATAAGTCAGCTATACCGTGTGATGCGTTTTCAGATTTATCACTCGACAATTTCCTGTTTACCAAACACTTGGATATTTTTACACTATTAATATTATCCACTTGCGGCGGGGGTATCATCAGTGAGCAGTAGCTCGCAGTTTCACTTGTTTATTCTGTCAACACTTGCCTCATTGTTCATTGTAAACATGTTGTTTTGCATTTAATTTTTCATACAAAAAATACTATTTCAACTGCATTATAAATGGGACCTTCAACCTTAATATTTACAGGTCATTTGGATCAAGCAAATCTCTGACAGGGAGAATTTCAGCATCTGTTCTGCAGAAGAACGAGGGTCACAAGTATTTAGAAAAGGTTTGTGTTAGATAGAACTATAAGTGATAGACAGGCAGGCAGATTAAACCTGGTATGTGGAATGATTGTAAGGTTTACATGTCTGTCTGGCTTTGTTTCATCTGACCATGGTTTCATTTTCATGATTCTTTGGTTATTGTTAAGTTTTTGTAATTTGGTCTGTATTTCACATGTTAAAAGCATTAATTCAACTACATTTTGAGTATAGAATTATTATACTCTGTACAGTCTTGCAGGCTTCACCTGACCTAAGAAAAATAAAGGAAACAATATGCCAAGTCATGTAGTTAATGACACAGAGACAAAGATATATGGATATTAAAATTTCACACAAAACTTGGTTCACATTGTTGAGCTACATTTGTGTACATTATTTAATAAACTTGATACAAACTGTTACTTTTCAACAACATCAAGTAGAAATCTTGTCTAAGTCAATGCCTTGCCCATAATGAAGGTTTGGGATTAGATTCCTGGCTGAGTCTAACAAAAGGCTTTAAAACTTGTATTTGCTGTTAATCCGCCTGAGTAGTCTGTCTTCTTGTGTACTTTATATGTTAGTATGACACTTACATCATGAATATTTTCATCATAAGTCCACTATCATCATACTGTCCTGGATATGGATGTATTATAGGTTTTGCAGATCTTTTACCTCCCCTTAATTGAAATTTTTTATGTAGATTCATGGTATAAATCTGCTAATTTGGAGACAGATTGGGAATTTATATGTTAGACTGTTGATTTATAGAAAGAAAACCTGGGGATATATATTGCATTATTCAAAATGTTCAAATGAATACAAAATATTTGTGTTTTTAGATTATTTTTTTTCAGCTTGGCCATTTAAGGGGAGATAAATCTTTTACTATTTTTTTTATACTGGACTGGAAGAGTAATTTAGTATCTTACTTGTAGCAATACAACAAGTTTGGTGACAACATTTTTTCTTTCAACTTTCTTTAAGCATATAAAAAAGTTATCTTCTTCTATTTTGTCTCAAAATTCTCATAGATTTCTTTAATAATGCCAAAAAATGTGTTTTTTTCATGAACAATCTGGGCACATTTGAACAATTTGTATGACCTGTATCTTGATAAATAGCCCTGACTTTTTATTAGTTTTTCGTTAAAAAGCATAGACAAAAATTTATTTTGGCAAAGTATAAAAAAGATCTATCTGAGGAAATTTGACCTTTTATTTACCTTAATGACCATAAGGGAAAAGAATTGACTTTAGTCACTTTTTCATCAAATGTTCTACAATCTATATCTTTATATTTGATTTATAAAGCTAGTGGCAATATAAAGTTTTGTCTCTTTTTTATAGGTTAACAAGGCTGTAGGATTATCACCGGGAGAATTTACCTTCAGAATGGCCTTAAAAATTGCTGCTAAGAGAAAGCTTCAAAAAGCGAAGCAGATTAGTTTACAAGCAAAGAGGAAACGTCTGTTGAAAAAAATATTGAAAAGTCGGAAAGAAGCAACTAAGGAAATTCATGAAGGTGTTACCTACTACCAAGCTGCTGAATTACATCAAGATGAAGAACTAACCCAAACAACAGAAATTCCCAATAGATTAACACTACCTGAAAATGCCTTTACATATGTTGTATTTGATACAGAAACAACTGGCAGAGGGAGAAATAGTGACATTTTGCAAATAGCAGCTGGTGATGATTTTAATGTGTATGCTCAGCCACGTTGTGAAATTTCTGAACAGGCATCTGCTGTGAATATGCTAAGATACGATAGGGGAACAAATACTATGTTCCATAGAGGTATTCCAGTCTTATCAAAACCAATACAGGAAGCTCTTTTGGATTTTATAGAATATCTAAAGAAAGTTCCTCAACCCATACTTGTTGGACACAATGCTTGTAATTTTGACATTCCTATTGTTTGTAATAGAATGTCTGAATTTAAATTATTTTCAGAATTTTCTTCTCATGTTTTTGGTTTTGTTGACACTCTGAAAATTTCAAAAAGAATCTTCCAAAAGTGTGATGTTGGCAACTACAAGCAGGAAAATCTCGTCAGTAAACTTACAAACTGCACTTATCAAGCACATGATGCAAAAGAAGATGTGAGAGTATTGACTACTTTATTCACAGAAAAAATAGAGAAGGAAGTGCTTGATGAAGACCTTTTCCACATATCCTTTCATGATGTGAAGAAAAGATATGATGAAATTTTACAACAGAAATTTATGTCATTAGCAGCAGTGACCAAGTTGGCCAGAAATGGTGTCTCTCCACTTCATCTTAGATTAGCGCATAACAGAAACTCTGGTTTAAAGTTATTATTAACTGATCTGCATATAAGATTAACAAACAAGAACTTAACATCTGTGATTAGTTTCCTGGAGAAAGAAGAGTGAATTTCATACTGTTAGCATCACTTGGCGTCCGTAGTTGTCTTAATATTGTCTTCACTCTATTTTTTACAAAATTCTTCTCTGAAACTATTGTGCCATATTCCCCATTTCCTTTCTCAATTTTATTTGTATTAATAATCATTGCATATCAGTTTCATTGCATTTATTTGAGGCAAACTTGAAGGAAGAAAACAAAAACAAAGAGATCAGCATTTTTTTCAATTTGAAAAGGGGTGTTTCTAAAGAACAGTAAAAGTAAGGCCACCAAAAATCATATTATATCTTTGTTTTGTGGTAATAAGCATTGTGTATAAGTTTCAAAATATTTGGTTAAGGCAATTTTTCAATTTGAAAAGGGGCATAACTCAAAAATGGTAGAAGTGATACTACACCAATTTCAACTTGATAAGCTTTTGTGGTTATTAGCACTGTGTATAAGTTTCATAACATTTATTTGAGGAAAACAATGGAAACGAAAATTCAGTAATTTTTCTGTTTGTAAAAAGGCATAATTTTAGTATGGTAACTGCGATGCTACACCATTCAAACTTGATCTGTGCTTTTTGGTAATAAGCATTGTGTATAAGTTTCATAAAAGCATACTAAAGTTAGAGAATGGAAACCAATTATAGGATGTACGTCCAGTCCATCTGTACAGGTTGAGGGACTTTCTTTAAATATTCAATAAATTCCAAATAGCCTATGTGTACCTACAATGGTAAATCTTAATGCCCCTTCCACTACTTGGGTATAATGATATAATGAGGGTGTGACAGTTATAGAAACTTGGGTATGATATTATGAGGGTGTGACGGTTATAGAAACTTTGGTGTGATGTTGTGAGGGTGTGACAGTCATATAAACTTGGTTTAATGTTTATGAGGGTGTGACAGTTATAGAAACTGGGATTAATGTTTATGTTGGTGTAACATTTATAGAAACTTGAATATGATGTTATGAGGGTGTGACAGTTATAGAAATTTTGGTGTGATGTTATGAGGGTGGTACCGTTATAGAAAATTTGGTGTGATGTTATGAGGGTGTGACAGTTATAGAAATTTTGGTGTGATGTTATGAGGGGGTGACAGTTATAGAAACTTTGGTATGATGTTACCAATGTTTGACATCTATCAGAGCATGGGTATGATGTTTATGAGGGTTCGACAGTTATCGGGTTTTCAGTATGATGCTTTCAGGGTGTGACAGTTATAGAAACTTTGGTGTGATGTTTTGAGGGTGTGAAAATCATAACTGGGTTTAATGTTTATGAGGATGTGACAGTCATAGGAAATTTGGTTTGATGTTACCAATTTGTGACAGCTATCAGAACATTGGTATGATGTTTATGAGGGTGTGGCAGTTATAAAAACCTGGGTATATGATGTCATGATGATGTGACAGTCGTAGGAAATTTGGTATGGTATTACCAATGTTTGACAGGTATTGGAAATTCAGTATGATGGTTGGAGGATCTGACAGTTATCCGAACGTCAGGAAGATGTTTTGAGGGTGTGACAGTTATGGGAACTTCAGTATGATGTTTTGAGGGTGTGATAGTCAGTTTGGGTTTGGAACAGTTATAGGTACTTTAGTAGAACAGATATGACAGGGTGACAGATAAAGGACCATTTGTATTTTTGGCTATGTAATGGATTGGGTGTAATTGAAGATGTTGGTAGTTTTGGACCAGCTTATATATATATATATATCCTATTGTTATTTTTCTTAATTTACATTGTTCATGTTAAGAACATTTATTAAGTTATTTTCAAAAGATAAAGAAATAATTATACTTCAGTTTCATTGTTCTTCTTTGAGAATATAAGTGTTGTATTGATCACTCAACTGAAGGTGAAGGTCATAGTGCTACGTTTGAAAAAAGTGACAAGATCCCCAAAACACTTTTATACTTCAGAAAGTTGGACAATTTTTCACTTTATAAAATTTCATCTAAACTTGCATAAATACTGTAATCACTGAACAACACAATAACCAACATACTATACCAGGGAGCAGATGTGAAAAAAGACATATATAAAATGTTCATGCCAATCACACAAACACACCACAAATCACATAATGGGGTATACAAAACAGATATCCAGAAGTGGTCTTTATTGAACTAATTTTAATTTATTAAATTAAAAGTAAGATTTTCATATTACAGGTCTACATAACCACATTAGTTATTTTATATAAGAACAATACATATACAACTGCTTTGTGTTGTCTGTCAATCTTCTGTTTCGTCTATCTTCATGTATATAAACAAGAATATAGATATAGAAAGATGTGGCGTGAGTGCCAATTTTCAGATTTGCAGTGACATCACACCATGTAACTGACCAATCAATGATTAACATGTGTGTTACGTTAGCAATGTTGAGAGGTGATGCCAATGAGAATCCTCTGGATTTTCCAGACTTCAATGCAAATCAATACAATTGATATCTATCGATACCTGTTTAATATAGTAATTTTACTCTTTAAATATAATTGTTAAAGACTATATAATATCTCCATTTAGGAGATAACTGTATTGTATTTTAAGCTCCGCGTCGCCAGTAAACTTAATTTGCGACCATCAAATCCCCAATTGATGCCGTCGGAGCTTAAAATACAATATTGTTATCTCCATTCTAATGAAACTGACAGAAAACAACGTTAAAACATGAATTTAAAATCTGCCATTTGCCGTCTGCGCTTGCGCGTACGTCCCATAGCATCAATTGTCAATTGATGCCATGTAAATAAGTGACGTTATCCAATCAAAATGAACGTTACAAACGTTGTTGCATTAGAATTTTATTTTTAACATACTTTATCCTCTGGTTACAAAATAATTGGCCATGCAATATAAATAATCAAGTATCACCTTCAAATAGATGAAAAATCTAGAGGATTCCTGTTGGCATCACCCCCTGAAAATTTTAAATGCCAGGATGTCTGGATCTGGACAACTCTCTATCCAAATAACAAATTATAAAAATAAACCATTATAGGTCAATGTACGGCCTTCAACACGGAGCCTTTATTCACACCGAACAACAAGTTATCAAGGGCCCAAAAATTACTAGTGTAAACGAAACCATTCAAACAGGAAAAACCAACGGTCTAATCTATATAAAAAACGAGAAACATGTATAAATTACATAAACAAACGACAACTACAGTACTGTACATATTTGTCATACAAAAAAGACTCCAAATCTGAACATTATAAGTGTAACTATTGGACAAATCATACCAGAAATCTATCTTTTTTCATGCAGGGCTTTTTTCTGCTTATTCATAAATATTTGTATAATATTTGTTTATGTCTAGATTGAAATGAATGGAATAAACACTGCTGCTGTACATGACTTTCATATTCACAACTTATGTCTTTTAATCCAATTGCTGCACACAAACAATTCACCAAACATTGGAGGCCCCCATTGGATAATAAAGAAGTACTTGTTACTCTCAATGTCAATCATAATATTATTCTATGAATTAAAATATAACATTAGAAGCACGGAAAGTGTTTTTGTTTCCTTCGAAATCAGATACTTGTACATGTAAAACAAAGTTTGACCAAAGTTAAATAACTCCCCTACTGGCAGATAGATGTGAGCATAAAAGGTAAGTTAATCACGGTTTGCTCTCATTGGTTACAAGGCAGAATGATTCTTAAAAGAATGCAGTGGCACGTCCAGAAATTTTCATAAGCTGGGGCCTACTGACTGCCTTAGAGGGAACTCGCTCTGGTCATGCTTTATTGATTCCCTATACATTCAACCCTTTTTTCCCCGAGAAAGGGGAGAGGGGCTAGGTGCCCCTCTTAATCCGCCTCTTCGAAAGCTATCTAACAAGACTTAAAGTCTTTGACAGTGAAATCTTCTTTGAAGATCCACAAAAAAGCTACTTTTGCATTTTACCGAGATGACATGATGAAGATATAACGCCCATTTCTGAGAAAACGAGTTCGGTGACATATCAATTTTATTAGATCATCAAACTGAAAATACTAAAATCTCTACCTCCTCAATTTTTTTCAAAAACGGTGGAACGGGAAATATGATTTTTTCTGCTTTTTGTTGCCATGGCAACGGTTTAAATTTTACCAAAAAAAAAAAGTTTTTGATTTTTAGTACTTTTTTATGAACTTTTGATTTGAAATTTGTTATTAATAAAGGGACAACAATTGTTTAAACATGTTTTATTCAGTTTTATTTGCTTATCGTCACTTGCATACATTATTGAATCAGTAGAGTGCAAATAAATGTTCCCCTGAAAACGCCAAAAACCGAACTTTTGAGCTTTTCTTACAAAAAAACGGGACGGGCGATATTTGATTTTTTTTCATTAAATTATCCGGTACTCCTACCTGAACAAAATGATGTATCATATTGGTATAATACCACTAAGAAAAAAATCCACATATCATGCAAACCTTACCTTAAATATAATGTTTTAACAGTTTACTATGCTGGTTGCAGACATAATCATTCTTTAGGATGAATGTGATATCATGTTCGGAAGCGACAAACAAAATGTGTTATTTTTAATTTTTTTACCATTTCAGATTTTTTTGATTTCAGTGATGAGGCGGCTTTAATTCTTGCTTCTTTTAATAAACAGGTGAATGCGTATGTAACACCATGTTTGGTGGGGAGGATTGTTCCACCTCAAGGACCACACCACCTACCAACATAAGCGTACCTGAACTAGGGTTATGTCAATCACGAAAAAGATCCTGTAAAAAGACTAACATTATGGGGTATTTCATGCCTCCTGATGTTTGGTGCAACATTCAACATTTTGAGGTATTTTATCATTTGACTTTTCAATATGAACGACCATAAGACACAAAATGGTAAACAAAACAAACACAAAATGAAAAACTAACGATAGGACAACAAAACCCCTACCAAAAATCGGGAGTCTCAGGATAAGACAACCAATTTACACCGTAAAGTGGGTCTTTGCATCTGAATTTAAGCAAGCAACAGTAAACCGACTGAATATGAATATATGCAAATAAGCAAAAAAAAAAACAAAAATCAAACAAAAAGTGGAGCCTTCTCTTATAAAGTAATACTCCATGGGCAATAAGAATGTTTAAATAATGTCACTGTAGTCTCCTTCCGACCCACAATAAAACCTTAGCCAAAGTTGAATAGATAGATGACATTTTTTATGTTCTATTGCTTTGAAAAAAATGTCTTAAGTAGTCGTTCTATTCAATCATCACTTGTATTTTAACTTTCAACATGTCATTTGTTTTCAGATTCTCGAAAATAACAGATCGTATTTAGGACCACCAACTATTTCGAAAGCAGTAATAAAACATTCTTACATGGTGTCGTGTGAGTTTGCAAATGCTAGACGAAAGAGATCAACGCCCAACACAACGGTCTTTGCCGATGGTTTTGAGATCAGGTTATCCAATGATGGTTCCAATTACGGTGAAGTCGTCACTTTAATTGTGTATGACGAGGAATGTTATACCTGTACCACAGTCAATTTCACATGTACTGCTATTGTAAGTTCATTGTTCTTCTCGTTTATCTTTTAATTGTAGGTAGCTCGAAATTAGTTATACGTGATAAGATGGTACAAGTTTCATTGGGATGCACCCATTGAAAAATATGTACATTGCTGTTAATTTAACACCTACAAGATAACATCGTTGGGTTTAATTCCATTGTTTTCTTGAACTGGTTTCTTTTGTTCTCGATCATAATTTTAGGGTTTGCAGATTGACTATCTACTTCTTGTTACTATATGCGATTTCTGTCATTTTCATTTTTCTTCCTGCAGAATGTTCATTTTCATTCTCTCTTTCAATGCTTTCTATTTTCAGTTCTAACCAGATCAAGATTTTCATTTACAATTTTTTCCTGATACAATATGGCAACTGACCTGAGACAGGCACACACCCTCTCCTTCAAATATTTGCAGTCTGTTGTCATATTGTTGTTTAAACATAATGACCTAGGTTGAGGGGAGATTTTGCTCGCACATATTGTGAACCCCGTTATTCTCGTTATGGCTGTCCCTGCTCACGATTGTCTGATGTTGCAGTCTTTCAAATTTGTTATTTGTTTATTGTTGTAGCAGAGAATAAGCCGCCAATTTTAACCTTTGATATATATATTCCTACATGATATACAGTTATATAGTTCGAATAAGTGATAAGATAGTCATTGTTACGCTACGTGAAAATTTACACATTTCAAAAACCTTTTTATCTTGTAAAACACTGTTATTAGCATACAATTTAGTATGCTAAATTACAAATGATTGTTTTCTTTTTTCAAGGAAACGTGTCCTCTAACAAGAGCTGAAGACACGGAAACAGGTATGTATAGTAATATGGTAGATATCACGTGTGAAAGAGCACGACATTTGTTACTATTGGATTTCTGTTTTTTTTCAAATGTCAATTATTAAAATAAAACATTTTTGAAAGATACCAATTACTTTTAAATGATAAAACGACATTACAAATAAAATGAATATAATGGTAAAAGAGGAAATGTTTTAACGCTATGGCTTGTTAGAAACATCAATAAAAGAATCGTTTACCGTATCTGGAAAATTGCATACTGTATCTGGAAAATTGCATATGCTAAAATGAAACAAAAGTTCTTTAATAAAGAATTCAACTGATAGGAATCAGTAAAAAATAAAAACTCAGATTGCTTGTTTGTCATGACAAAATTGATTTCTAAAGTACATGAAGTATGTCCTCGTGTTAAAAAGTGGCAAATGTGGGTTTTTTTATGTTATTTATAAGACCTCTCTGTCGACCATACCTACAAATCGTAAACAATTTGCATTATTTGGTTCACATTTTGTAGACATTTTTTCTAAACGATTGTTTGGGAAGTTCCCAGTTGTTGCCGCTTAACGAAAAAATAAAGCGTCAACAACTGAGAATACTACACTTCTTACATGAAATACATTTTTAGAAAAGGAACAAAATGAAGAAAAAGATGAAAACAATATTTTCCTTCCGTTTGGTATCATAGCTGGACTTGTTGTGCTAGGAGCATTGATTGGTCTCATCGTTTACAAGGTCAAACATAAAGATATCGGGTAAATACAAATAGTGTCTTTTTTTATTCATAAATGCTTGCTTGGGTCACATAGGTTCACATGGTTTTGATGTCTTTCAACCATAATTAAGATTTGCGACGATGTATAATGTACATAAATGTGATATTTAAGCCGACTATGAACTCTTATACGGAGACAATTGTATATTTTGTTCTCAAATAAGTTCATTTTGCGTTTAGAATCTATTGCATTCCGGCTAATATTTTAAAAAGAATGCACCAAAATTTTGTGTTTGGTTGAGAACATTTTTGATACTTACTTGAAAAAGCTTTCGATTTTTCATAAATGTGACCCAAACTCATGGTTGTTAAGTAGCTTACTATGAAGATGGTAATATCTCTTTCTTTTTGCCTTAAATGCCTTGATAAATTCTTCAGCTCAAACATAACGTTCTTTTCATTATCATTTTTATTCTTATGAAATGGCTACATTGAAAACAAATAGAGAAGGTTATTCTTTAATTGGTCCATGACAACGACAAGATAGATTCTTGATGGACTATTTTGGCTTAAAGTCAACTTTCATTAATTTGACGCAAGAACAAAAACACAATATTTTTTTTCTAAAATTCTGCATTGATGAATTAAGAAATTACCTAGACGCTAAGGTTCTTTCTATTTCAGACAAAGTTGGCTCTTGATAAGATTGGCTTTTCTTTAAAAAAAAAATTTATATAAAGCTCCACACGGTTTTAGATATTTGAAAATTCTTGGCTTTTGATTTGTTTATGATAAAAAAAAAGGTACCCCTGACGTACGAAATTTATAAAGTCTTATGTTCATTTACTAGCACTAGGTATATACCACTGCTACTTGACTGTTAGTCCCCGAGGGTATCATCAGTTCAGTAGTCAATTCTTCCGAACTGTTATGATTTATAATGTACTTTTCTTAAAAATTTCAGTTGATCATTTGATCTTCCAGCCTTCGTTGTCATTAATAAACCATCATCTTATTCTTATATGGAATTTTATACATCTTTTTTATGTCAAAATATATGAAAGTTAACATTTCCACCGACGTTTATAATTATTTAATACAAAATTATTAACAAACACAACAACCATGAGATCCTTGATAGTTAAACAAAATAAAACAAACAAAGCAGTTAAAGATTGACAGAAACACCTGTTAAAAATACTAATTACTTTATTGTTGCTAACGTCATCCAATTATCAAAACACAGATGGGTCAACCGAATGATGGTTGGGAATTAAGACGATAATTGGAAAATGATGGTATCTTGAATTGCGACAGGCAGACTATGAAATCAATAAATGAGTTGTTGCAAAGGTTCTCTCCGTCTACGAAAACATGACATTATATATATATATATCTATAGGACTTTGAAGTTTCGTCCCCATTCCGAACTGAAATGGCTGCGTATTTGTTGATCCAGCACATTCAAACTGTTGGACAATGACAGACGTTGGTTTTCAACCAGACCAGATATATCACATAGTAGAAAAGACATACGACAGCTCACATAATATTAAACAGAAAACCTATGGCTAGACAACAACAATGCCACAACATGTATTACATGTACTAAATGTAAAATGAAATGGATCAAATGATTATGTTCAGAGAAAAAAAGAGAAAATAACTTAATCAAAGCTGTATTTTTACAATAAATTGTTTTGTATTTTAGGCATAGACAAATTGATACGTCTGCGAAAGGAAACCCAGCAGATGACATATTCGCAATTAATTTCGCAACACAAAACATACCACCAACTATGAAGGTGTTAGATCAGAGGTATACACCACGTTTGAAGAATGAATATTCATCAGCATCGAGATTTTCTCTCGACTTCCAGGACGGTGACAGAAGAACACCAGATCATCTATTTCTGGTCGAAAACAAATACAATTAAGTGTACTTCAAGTAATTTGGATTATTGTAAATCTATGTTGTTTTTTATTTTGAAATTGGGTATATTTTTATGGTATGGTGCAAAGCTTGAGTATAGATACAAGTATCAAAGACAATTTCAAGGCTTTCCGTTTTATATTTTCATTAGAATTCGGGATTTTGTTGTGGCATGTATGTATGTATGTATGTATGTATGTATGTATGTATTTAAACATTTTAGCAAATGATGCGATATGATAAAGTTTTTGAATCGTCACTTACTGTCATAGTATCACACTTTTTCATAGTGTATTGACAAAAAAATAATTGTCTATATAACGATCATATGGATTTTTACAACATTGTTCCCTAACTACAAAAAATGTCTTTGTTGCGGACGTCTTCAGAGCTATTAAGGTTAGAATTTCCATAGATTTTTTTGTCCCATATATGGGCATTATTTTATATCAGTCTGTGCGTCGGTTCGTCTGCCCGTTTGGCCGCCTGTCCCGGTTCAGGTGAAAGTTTTTAGGTTATAGTTTTTTTAGTCAAGGTAAATTTTGATAAACATGATTAAACTTGAACTTGGTACACATGTTCCCTACGATATTATCTTTCGAACTGTTAAGCCAAATTAGAGTTTTGACCCCAATTCAAGGTACATCGAAGAAAGAAAATAATAGTTTGAGTAGGGCAACCGTGTACTATAAGCACAAAAAAGTCATCATTGTTCTTCCAGTTTTGTTGGGGTGTTTTCTATGTGGTGTTTTGTTGACTTGACTTGTTTTAAAATCATTTCTTGCCATGGCGTTGTTGGTTTCCTTCTTTTTTTTAATATCTCCTGGTATGTTCAGGCTACTTCGGCTACAATTATTTAATGGTGTGGGGACAAACTTAACCAAATTTGTTTTTAGAATTTCATTAAATATTTATCCAAACTTTGCATTTATAAAAAGTGCTTTTTTTCAACTAATTCCGTCTCTCTTGACATCAAAATGATCCGACACCCATGTTGTACAAATAACTAAAAAGGTATAATAGAATTCATAATATATATCTTATTTCATATTGCATTTATTAACCTCGGCTTATGAAAACACTTATAATATTTAAGTGAGAAATCTTGCTCTTGGATATGTACAATGTATTGCTAAATATTTATAAGATATATTAATTTTCTGTGAACGGGTCTATCTAATATGCAATGTTTATTGTTTTGATATTTACTGAGCTGTGATATTTGATTATTATATAGAGTGATATACTAGCATTATTATTTATGATGTTTACAAATTTTGTAATGACGTATTCTACACAATATGTATTATCTTCTTCGTTTTGAATAAAATATTAATTGAAAATCATCTTTTTATTTGCTTAATAACGTTGAAAATGCATAGAATGAAGACGAAGCAAATACCAAAAGATCAGTAGGAAACTGCATGGTGATTGTGGTGTCTCACTTGCTTTGATATTATTTTAAGATGTCCTTGCCCGGTTGAAAAATATCAATGTTAACATATATATCATATTGTACGCAAGACGCTCCTTTCTTCTTCAAAATATTCATCCGTGACGTTCGAATAAAAACAGTTTTAACTGGCTAAATAAAGCAAGCTGTCGAAGATCGTTAAGGACCCATGAATTTAAACGTAAACAGAATTGAAAATGGAAATGGGGAATGTGTCAATGAGTTTCAACTCTAATAAAGAGCAGATTGCAGCCCAAGACAACCAATACCTCTTCAACAAAGCGAAAAATCCCGTATCCGCAGGCGGGTTTTAGCTGGCCCCTAAATAAAAATCTATTCTTGTTCAGCAAAAATGGACGTCATTCTAAAATCCGAAATATATAAATAAACCAAAAAAAAACATATTAGACTTACAAAGACCTGAGACTCCTAAATAGTGACCGGCTAAAAAAAAAGGCTGAATTTAACATGTTTATTATGAGATCTCAATCCTCCACTATACCTCTAGACAATGTAGAATCAACAAACACACATCAGTAGGCACAGAAAAAATCAGTTTAAACAACAGAATCAGATTAAGAATAGAAGAAACTAAGAAAAATGACAATTAGAAGTGAATTAAGAAAGCATTACTAACAGTAACTGTTACTTCCATGTCTTATCCAGACCTCAATTAAACTGACCAACATTCAACTCCTGTATCACAGTTTTTAGTGTCGATGATTTTTTCATATCTATAAAATTAAATTGCAAAATCCTAAATTTTAACCTTTATGTTATGTTGATAGAGAGCAATGCATGCCGGTATTTCTAATTCAAATTCATTAAAGTAAAATTTCAAAGATTGGTACCTCAACAGCTGTTATTTCGTTTCATTCATTTATGTTTTAGTTTTAACAGCTTCGACGGCATTTTATTGCATTCGGTTATTATTGTATGTCTATTAGAATATGAAACATGGTCATTTTCTATTTTCAACTATTTTGTCTTTTAACTTATATGTTAACAATGCTGATGAGTTCCATTGCATATGATAATTTTTTTACCAGTGTAAAAGGGACAAAACTCATAATGAAAAAAAAACACGCTTAACCAATTTATCGCATTTTGGTTTCATACACTTATTAAAGAAAGAAAGATAATCGTATGTCCAATTTAATCATAAAATGTATAGATGATCAGAGTTGTTTACCTTAGAACAATTCGGATAAAATAATGAAATCAAATAAATTGTCGTATATATTTATCTTTAATGTTTAAGCTGAAGTGATCTTAATAAGCAAATACGTTATACAGATAATTTCAGAAAAATGTTTTAAACATAGTACTGTACACCTAAATTTTAGACATAATTTCTCTGAAAAGAATTTTATAGAACTTGCATGGAAATGTGGACCTGTACAACTAAGTGTGGATTCAGATATTGTGTCTAGCGAACTACATCCCTACCATTTTAGAGTATGCTTAAAAAATGTTTTTGTCCAAACAAACTTTCTCCGTTGTTTGATTTTTTTTAAAATAAAATTGAGAATTGAAATGGGGAATGTGTCAAAGAGACAATAACCCGACCAAAGATCAGAAAACACTTTTTATACATTATATTTGCAACGAGATTGAAAATAATTGCATTCTAATATATCGTAATTGAAGAAAATGTTACCTTTAAAACTGTCGCATTCGTCTTTTATTAAATAGTATTTCGAATTTTTATTGGTTTTCGATTAAGATATCCTACATGTATCGAATGCTTTCAGCATAGTTTAAAACAATATACAAATAAGCGGTCGGTCCTTTATAAAAGTATTAATGATACATTTTTTATACGGCAATAGTTCGGGGTTGAAGCAAAGATATTGTCTACGAAAAAATATTGCGAGGATATTACAAAAACTTTTAGCACACAGAAATATTTATATTTTTGGGGTTTTTCTATAAGAGAAAATAATTTGAATTGTACTACAATACAAAACTTTAATTCATTTTACAGAAGCAATCAACACAAGACAATAGACGTTGAACAAACACAAATAAATCGTTTTGAAGTACATTTTATTATGTGAAATTTAACATTCATACAGTCAAGTACTTACGAATGATATTATGACACAATAAAATTATTCAAAACTTATGTTTGGCAAATACTCTTAGTTACAGCAAGCAATAGTATATGACCATATTGACCGTTGAACATGGGTCAAGGTACATGTGAAACAAACATAACCACATTTCACAGACAATAAAAGAAAGTTCTAAAGTATCAAAAGTTATTCTTATAGTCTCATCCATACATTAAGATATTGGTAAATTATCGACACTCAAGCGTGTATAAATGTGCAGAAAAGATGCAATAACATACTTGAAATTGTTCATATATTTTTTTGTACAAGTATAAAATATCGATCTTTCATCATCATGTTGTGATATTGTAATATTTATAAAAAGCAAAACAAAACTATGTTGTGTTTCAAAGTAAATATTCCTTCATAATTTTTTCAATGGCCATTTATTGTATTAGCTTCAATTTGAATGTACCCCTCTATTCTTATTTTATTCTACATTGAAAATATGAATACCGGGGTGTCATACAGACACTACTATTTTGTGCTGTATATTTTAGATAGAAGCAAAAACATTTTCATCGCCTTTTTTTAGTTACGCTATGTTTGATAAACGCACATAGAACAACGATACGTCAACAGATGGTCCTTGTCATGTGAGCACTTCATCAACAGGCCCCTGATGTAATAAAAAATAGTTATTTAATAATAATGACTGTTTCCTGTTTATAAATATAATCTTGATTTTTGCATGTCTATAATTTTTTAATGCACAAATGTTTTACAGTGTTTGTTGAGTAAATAGATAATAACGAAAATGCAAACATTAACTAAAGTAGTATGCAGATTTAAACATTCTAAATGGCAAGAGTACAAAAACTGTTCCGGAATCGAGACATCTGCTTTAAAACTGTCAAAAAATATACTATATGAACCTAGTTATTTCAATTGATTTTAAAATTTATGGCTGTATTTTCATAAATAGGTTAAGAAAAACACTGATGATAAACTTATATCTCACTGAGCAATCAGACTAGACAAAGGGTTCCGCGGAATTCCTTATGAATGTTTTAAGTATAATGCAATGCTCATCGCTTATGTTACACAAATGTTTTGAGGTTTGATCTTCTTATTTTTGAATTTTTATCGGATATATGGAATTCTCCGGTGTTATCCATGAAGGGCCATTTAAAATTTTGACCTTAAACACCTACTTTTCTTTTCATTATTTTACTACTGTATGTTTATAATGAAAAATAGTTTTTGAAAGAAAAAAAGACAGTACGAATTACATGTTACATGTATTTGTCTTAAACTAATTCCACCAATGTTAGCTCTGCAAAATCAAGAGGAACATTACAAGACCTTGGCCTTTGAAACTGTACAAAATAGTCAAATTCGATTATAATGTCATTCTAATAATATCGACATAACCGATTATGCGGGTGAAACTACTTCGACTGACTAAAGCCCTCACACGGTCGGTTTCGACATAATCATTCCACATGATTTAGGGCAGATTCGCTTTAAACCAGAGTTTGAATAAATTGAAAGACTCCGTTTTCTGATTTGTAAAAACTTCTTGGATAAAAAATTATTGTAAAACATCTCTCGCCGCGATAAAGACTTGTTATTTAATAAGTCGTAACAAAATAGCAAATTGATCAATCCATCAAATGTGTCTGCGAAACAATAATTTTAATAAATTGAAATGACAGAACAAAAAAGCTATCCCTGAACGATTTACTAATGTCCAGCCTTCCCTTGTGTTTTGACATATTTTAGTAAATTGAATACCGATAGTCTTATTTTAAAACGAATTATGTGTGTCTCCTTTGATATCCGAGTTAATAATGTTTTGTTTTTTTGTATAAAATTGATAGGTATGTACACGTGTTTCGATGATTCGCCATCTCACAAAACGTTATAATATGTATATGAATATGCTGCAAGTGTATGCTATGTCTGGTGTGCGATATTGTATGAAACTGAGACGCACGTTACATATTTCAATTTTTAATAATATTGATTTACTTGGTACATATTGAATTATTCATAATTAAGTTCTTCACGGATGTAAAACATCAGTTGATCAGAAATAACTTTACCTGTTACCTGTTAAACTTGTTCAAACTGATTTTTCGCATTCTATAAAATGACAATTGATTATACATGTTATAGTGAGCGATGTTTACCTCATACTTCATTTACTTCTTTATTTTTGGTAAGTTAACTGATTTAATAATAAATTGTGCTGTAAGCTAAAATTATTCAACATAGGACTGCACAGTACAGTTCTAATAACTAAAAAAATAAACTCGAAAGATTCTGAAAACAAAATGGTACCATTGCGTAATATAAATTTCTAAATAATGACTGACGTGTATAATTTGTTTTATACAAATATCTAAATGGTGAACAACCAAGCAGTCACCAAAGATACTTGAATTCGATACAATACTATTATAATATTTTAAGCGGTTACTGTGGGTTTCTTTTATTTTTGCACCAACCAATGTGCAAAAGTATGATACTGTTATGTTGTTCTTCTTTTAAAAATGATATCCCTTATCTTGATATTCCTGGATGTACGCACACTTAGTAGTGACTAAGACGTATAGTAACTAAGACGTTCTGCATTTTTCATATGAAGTTAAACGCCCATTTATGGACATTATGTTTTCCAGTCTGTGGGTCCGTCTGTTCGTCCGTTCGTCCGATCGTCCGTTCATCCGTTCGTTAGTCCGTCTGTCCCGCTTCAGGTTAAAATTCATGGTCAAGGTAGTATTTGATGCAGTAGAAGCCCAATCAACTTTAAACTTAGTAGACGTGTTCCTTATGGTATGATCTTTCTAAACATTGTGCCAAATTAGAGATTGTACCCCATTTTCACGGTCCACTGAACATAGAAAATGATAATGCGGATTTGGCATCCGTGTACGTGATAATTTGTTTCCACTGATACACCGGGTATAAGTTTATTAGAAACTTTTTCATCGTTTATTAGAATCTCTTTCATCGTTAGTGAGAAACTTTTTCATCGTTTATTATAATCTTTTTCATCGCATATTAGAAATGCATTATTTGTCTGACATTATTTTAACGTATGAAAAAAAAATAATGAACGAAGTGCTTGCATTTGTTGGTTATCTGTAGCGTTCATGGTGTATCGTTGACGGGTTTTTGTAATAATCTACGAAAATTCTGTTGCGGTCATGACTTCACAGATGTTTACTCTTATGTTTAGTGAGATTGTACCAGTTATAGTCACGAGCTCATAAGTCAAAAAATATTTCGGTGATGCACGAGCTATTGAATTTAACGAGCATGAGCATTTCTGATACAGACAAAACTTACAAGCCTTATCCAATGACACTCAAGTATTCAACGCAAGACTGACTGAAATTAAGTTATCATGGTCGTCGTCGCATGAACAATCATCATTTACATACAACGGCGAATGTGCAAGTGTCATTTTTACACACAATGGCTAATTCGAAAGTGCAAGTGTCATTTACATACAACGGCGAATGTGCAAGTGTCATAAACACAGCTGAGAATGTGAAAGTGTCATTTACACCAACGGAGAATGCGAAAGTGCTTGTTTTTTTAGTTTTTTTTGTAGTTAATATAAAGAAATTGTGTAAATAAATTTTCACCAAACATCACTTTTACAACAGCTTCACTTAAAAATCATTGGAAGCATTTAAAAAGGGTTACTTGGAAGCAAGTCATTTCGTACCTTTACCATTTCGTACCTCTGCCATTTTGTACCCACATTTTTCATTTCGTACCCAACATTTAGGGTACGAAATGGTTTTTGCCAGGGTACGAAATGGGGGGCACGAAATGGCTAGGGTACGAAACGACTATAATTCGATTACTTAATGTCTCACAATAGATCAACCAAATAGCAGTTGCTCTAAAATAAACTTATATTGTTAATTTCTTTATACGTACTGAATATAAATTGTATATACGAATATTTTTGAAATAGAAAATTGGTTTAATGTTATTATTGTTCAACAATGAAATATGGAAACTGCAATAAACTGATTACATTGTTATGTTTCCACTAAGGTCAAAATATAAGACAGTTCATTAACATATAAACTTTGTCTGTATTTTTCAACCTATACTGAATAAAATCCTAAACTATGAAAACACATGTTCTTTTTAACATTCTTAACATAAACACAATGTGTAAATTATCAATAAACTTGAAATTGTTATGTTCTGGCCAAACCGGTTCTTGGGGTGAACACTTAATTTTCCAAACAAAATGCAGGCCTGCGAGACGACTTAATTTGTTTAAAATTGGTATGGACGAATACTGTTACATGTAATGCAGGACAAGCTTGTGTTGATTTTTCACAAACATATGTTTCAATGGCATATTTTTTCTAACTTCTGTATTGTACCTTCGATATTAGTTCACCTGGATACATGAAATTACGTGAAACTCATTATCAATACATTTTCTGAAAAATCAGATTTTCTTTACTTTACAGCAGGACCAACAGAAGGTTTAACTATAGCTTCATCAGAATACATATTTCCAAATACTTGCAACAACATCACATGTTATTATGAGTCGTATATAGATCAACGGACAACAACTTATGTTGTAGTTGCAAATGGAAACTCCATATTTTCACATAACATCCTCCAAAAATTATCTTCCAATTAGTGTACTCTTGATGGTAAACAACACTGTAATGATATTGGAATTTGTTGGTGTGATCCTAACGGTTTGTCAACACGGATCTGTTATAACCATACCAGTGGTGGAGAAGGTCAACTAACACTTAGATGCGAATCAAATAAAGAACAAATGGAGACGTTCGTAACTATTGCAGGTATTTTCATTTTATTTATGATAGCATAATCAAACATAATTATATGCATTTCCATACTATTATTACTTTACAATAAAAATATCAGCCCCCTTAAAGTGATAATTATTATTGCATTAAAGTAGGAGATATTTTAAACTTTCAAACCAGGACAAATATTTACAAAATCAAAATAGCTGACAATGATGGTTGCAAAGACTTTGTAGACTGACGACTCATAAACATAAGTGCTTATGAAAACTTTCGGCGCATCATTAAATGATAAATCTCATAAAATCATGAACTCCAATATCCGGCCAAGTGGTAGTGTTTCGGGGGGGGGGGGAATATTGGAAATAATCATAACGCAAACAGAAATTCGGGTATACAATGTGTTACATTTATTTAATTTGTTTGAAAAACGTACAAAATAAAATTCGCTTTTATTTCGTGTATTTTTAGGGGCTCGCGTGTCTAAATCGATTTTTTTTAATCTGGGTTTCGCTATATTTACTATAAATGAACTTTATCTTATACTTACTATAAAAATTTTTAAAAAAATGGGATCACCGTTCATTTACGCTCAGAGTCTGCCTTCGAAAGAAGCACACATTTCTGTAAAAGGTACTTTTTTCTTTTGAACTAGGAGAAACAGAGGTAATATCGAAATAAAAAAAAAGAACTAAATGACAGAAATAGCTTAAATTTTACCATAGTTTAGTTTAAGTACAGCTTATTTGAAAATGATAATGAAAAATATAGGTCACCGATGAGTTAAAAAACGATATTTCAATTTTAATGCCAAAAAACGGCATTATTGCACCAAAGGGAGATAATTTGGAGCTTTTTCAATGATGCATACATTTTAAGAGTCATCTTTGGCCACAACGACTTGATTTTTGGAATGATTGTTGAACCATATGATAAACTTACAACTAATGAAGTAATAAATAAAATTTGTAATGGAAAGAAATGTTTTTTCTGAAATGTTATACCCGCGAGCCTCCTTCATAGGTAAAGGCTACATGTTATTATAATACCATTGATATTAACAACGTAAAATAAAAAGCTCAAACACATCAAACGAATGGACAACAACTGTCACATTCCTGCCTTGGTACAGGCATTTTTTTATGTAGAAAAGAAAGCCCGCTTAGTAATAAGATCGAACGTTTTGTCAAGTAATGCAAAACGATCAAAGCTATTCTTAATCCGGCCGATTGGTGCAATTATAGAGCAGAATTGCTCACTTGATGAGGAAAGCATGAAACTTTGCATAGTAGTTTTTGTTCTTAAATGTTTTTCATGATTTGTTTTATTGTTTAGCTGTTGCATGACTTTCCTTAGTCCAATGATATTTTGACGTCAGATACATGAGTACCTCTGCCACATTTTGTATGTGCAAAACCCATGTCAGAAGCCTGTTATTCAGTGGTTAACATGTGATGTACACATACGAGGCCGTTAGTTTGTCTCGTTTGATTTGTTTTACATTTGTAATGTCTGAAATTTGTATATGCGGTTTGGGGTTGTTGATAAGTGCCGTTCGATGCTGGAAATGTGTCTAATTTGCAATCATGCCAAATCTGTTTATGTTTTATACTAGTAACAAATGAAAAGTAGAATGATCGATGACAGCGTAAAAAGTAAAATCACAAAAATACTGAACTCAGAGGAAAATCAAATCGTAAAGTCCATAATCACATGGCAAACTCAAATGACAAAACACATCAAAAACGAATGGACAAGAACTGTCATATTCCTGACTTGGTACAGGCATTTTCAAATGTAGAAAATTACTATTTATAAATGTGATGCATCCAATGCGCTTGACTAATTTTAAGCGTTCAAAACCGAACATTCGAAGGTCAAGTAAGCCAAATTCGTTTTTTTTTTCGTCTCTTCAATGTTCTATATATTAATTGTATTTATTGGCAATCATACAAATATCTCCTTATTTTGATTTTAAAGCAAAATAGATAAATCCTATTCTTAAACGAAAAACGAAAAGTGTTCTGCTTAAAGCATTTGTGAGAGTAAAATGCCGATGTTATACTCAGTGTAGATAAACCTCATTATTTTGAATCGATTGATCATCATTATGTTCGTTGATGGTCTTCAACTACATGTACGTGTTATATGGTCTTTTAAACGTTTTCGATACAAGAGCCTATGGTGGTTATTTTATTGATAAATCGAGCTTCTGGTGTACAAATATTTTAAGCCCTGTATGTTTGATAAAGTTATTGATACTTTCATCACGAGTTGGTTGACCGTTATGGAATAACCGTTTCACAAATGATATCAGATATGTTCCTTACGTCGTAACTACAATCCCCTTCCCTTTCATGAATATGACCTACCGAATTAGACTATTTACCAGATTTGTAATCACATAAGCAACACGACGGGTGTCACATGTGGAGCAGGATCTGCTTACCCTTCCGGAGCACCTGAGATCACCCCTAGTTTTTTGTGGGGTTCGTGTTGTTTATTCTTTAGTTTTCTATGTTGTGTCGAGTTTACTATTGTTTTTCTGTTTGTCTTTTTCATTTTTAGCCATGGCGTTGTCAGTTTGTTTTAGATTTATGAGTTTGACTGTCCCATTGGTATCTTTCGTCCCTCTTTCAAAAGAACCGATGATCAGCTAAAATCAGTTGATCGTAGTTTTGTTAAATTTATTGTCATGAATCAGTACATCATACACTAATGACACTATAGAACCATGATCATATAAATATAATATGTTGTATATTTGCAAATAAAACAACTCTCCACCAGAGACCAAATTGTACAAATTTAAGGTGGCTCGGGCGCCTTAATTAAAATTGATAGAATTTTTTGATAGCTTGTCAAAATGAAGTTTTTATCATACTTTTTTCAAAACCATATTAAAAGGTATGAGTCACCGGATTTTTCTCACTTTACAGGTTGTGCAAAATTGTCAGATTTTGTATAAATAATGCATAAAAAATCAAATTTTGTGTGATAAAAAGAAAACGTACTATCAGAACTTTAAGATAAAATGTGAGAAGATTGCTCTTATAATATGCTCTCAAATGAAAAAAACAGGGTCACCGAACTTGTTTTCTTGCTGCATATCAAAATAGGTAAAACACTTTCTAATATAAAAATTACTTTATCTTAGTTATCTCCGCTTATTGGCAAAGTTGAAAAAAATCTAATCAAACACACACACAAGGTGTTTTTGAGAAATTACGGCTGTAATTATAATAAAACACACAATTTTCTATATTTATATCAAGTCTTTTACAAAAATTACATACAACTCTCAAAATTTGCACATCTCATCAAATATCAAGACAAAAGTTATCTGTTTCTTCAAATTCCAAGATGGAGGAAGACACCCGAGCCCCCTTAACAACTAAATTGTTTTATGAGAAACAGTTTGCCATTTAATTTGTTTAATATACATTTGTTGAAAAATTATGTTCATACCTTTCAAACTTTATTTTTACAGCCATTCCATCAAATGTTTATCCGAATAATACGATCTACCGAGTAGATGAAGGCAGTAATTTCGGACCGTTAATATGCAATGCTTCTTGTGGTCCTCCATGCACTTTCAGATGGGTTGGACCTACTTCTATCATAAACTCCAGTGAGTTATTCATCAATAATGCAACACTGATAGATAATGGCATATATCAATGTGAAGCTACGAATAAAATGGGTACATCAAAAGGACATATTGTTATCATTATTAACTGTAAGTTCATATAACTATTAGACAATGTTATGGTATTTTAAAATTGAGTAGATATGGCGCATATCAATGAGACAGTATGATAATGATTGCTTTGCTGTCGATCAATATAACACGTCTTTCTATGCAGTTTGTGTTTCCTCTTTGTATGGTTATATGTTAAACCGGATATGTGAGTACACCCGTACTATTCATAATATAATCAATTGCATTTGTTTGTAGCGAATTTATCATTAAAATCTTTATGCTAAGTTACCCATTGGATGACATATCGAAAGGTTTTATTGTTCAGACATGTTATGTCACAACGCACAATCTACAGTTAAAATTTTATGTAAGACATGCTATTAGAGGTCCAATTCATTATATTTTCTAACATTAACAGTTCATTATCGGTTTTTTATCATATGATGAAATACTAGTAATGAAACAGTACATATAAAAAAGAAGATAAGGTATGATTGCCAATGAAACAACCGTCCACAAGAGAACAAAATGACACAGAAATTAACAACTTTAGGTCAACGTACGGCCTTCAACTATGAGCAAAGCCGATACCGCATAGTCAGCTATAAAAGGCCCCGAAATGGTGATGTAAAAAAATTCAAACGAGAAAACTAACGGCCTTATTTCTATAAATAAAAAGAACGAAAAACAAATATGTAACACATCAACAAATGACTACCACTGAATTACAGGCTCCTTACTTGGGACAGGCACATACATACTGTCTCGAATAATCAGTCTGTTTAGCTGTTTAAGGTCATCGGTACACATTTATTCAAATAGAATTTTCTAATAATTTAATAAACATTAAGATTTAACTTGTGGGTTCTTTTTTTGGGAATATGATATAAATAATGGGTCACCGTGCTATTTTAAAGCTACAAGTCGTACAAAAATGAAATAGTACTCATTGCAGTTCGCATTATTAATCATAGAAAGTCTAACATATAGTTTAGAATCCAATATTTTGCATACAATAATTGTTCGAATGCACCTGGTGTGAAATTTAGAATGCTCACAAATCGAAAAAAATCCCTTGAAGCTACTTCAAAGCATTGGCTGATTGTTATGCATAATCTTGAAACTTAAAAATCACAGTTAAGCAAGTTTTTTTTCTTAAAGTCAAAGAAATAAAAAAAAATTGATGCCTATTGTATTGCTAAATAGATAGGTTGCATTGTTTTATCCATTTCCGTTGACAAAATAATGGACAACCAAGTGAAGAAAATCTGTAATATCAGTGTATTGTACAAAAACGAGAGTATAGCATTTCACTTATTGTGTTCATATAACACTTGAAATAAATATAAACGTTTTGGAAAAACTGCACAGTTCTTAACTTAAGTATCACATAGTCCATTTCTATGTATGTTGGCGTTTTTTGTAGCGGTTTAGTGTTTCTGTTATCCCTCATAGAGTTGATGTTCTTCCTCGATTTTTGTTTATGACTAGTATTTGTTTCAGTTAAACTATAAATGACTATTGAACAGCGGTAAACTACTTTGCCTTTATTCATGAAACTAAAACTAAAACAGGTCTAGTGATGCTACAGCCCTCCTCAGATATCGATCCCCCGTAAGCACCTAGAAGTATAAAAAATGTGTTTTGCATCTTTTCTACATTTGATACCACAGGTTCATGGTATTTTACTAAATTAAATTAAAACTGGAGAGAAGACGCAAGTAAAAAACATTAAAATAGCTTTAGTTATCTGCAGTCTAAAATAAAATAAATATTAACTTCTCAACACTATAAGTATGTATCTGTTTTTTTCTGAAACATTTCTATTTACAGATGGACCTAACCAAGTGATACTGTCTCCAAATCGAACATCCTACACGTTTGATGAGAATAGTGATGTTCCAGATATCACGTGTACAGCAGACTGTCAGCCAGATTGTACTTTAACGTGGATAAAACAAACTGGTCAAGTGATATCAACTGAAATCTTAAGTTTGAAGGAGACCCAGAGGAACCAAGCTGGAACATATCAATGTAATGCTAGTAATGACTTTGGCAATATGGTATCCACGGATGTAACCATCAGTGTTCGTTGTACGTATTTATAACAATGTGTTATCATTGATTATAAGTCACAAGAATTAAAAACTGAAGCACTAAGACAACTGACAACTCAACCAAAGATTAGTATTTATGTCTAATGAATGACATCCCATTATTATATTAGTTCCGTGATTTTGCATCAAATTGATATATCATTTGAACAAAAGTTACTAAAACTAGCATCATCTTTGTTTACCTTTATAAAAGAAGAGATCCCTTCCTCATAGTGTGCCTATCAGACAAAGTTTATAACCTTGCAATCATATATAGCAATATCATGGTGGCCTATTTCCGCCATCGTGGTAAATTTGCGCTGACAATTTTTATCTCGACGAATCAACATAAAGCAGGTATTTTGACGACTTATAAGGATTTTATCCAGACACCAATTCACAATCAATCAAGAAAAAATATGTAGATAATTATAATGATATCGTGATTGATGTATGCCATTACAAATTTGTAGAATCAACATAAAGAGTAGTCGTGATAGAAGTTCAACGTATTTAAACAAATAAAACGACTTTGATGCTAATTTTCGCAATAATTTACGATATTTCATCTCATCATAATAAATATCGCGATACTGTTTATCGTAAATTGTTTAGATAATATCTCGAGTTTTTCTCGAAAACTGGCGTCAAGGTCGTGATATTGGTTTAAAAACATTAAACTTCACCACGACTATCATTTATGCCGATGCTACAAATTGGCTTTGGCATAAGAAAAAACATGATAACAAGATAATAATCTTTACAAGTTAAAAAAAAATATCAAGATAGATTGCGAAGAGATTTCATGACTTGTTGAGATAAAATCTGAATGTTTCGTCAAAATACCTATTTTATTTTGACTTATCGCGATGAATTATGCTAACTTAAATATATCTCGATGGCAGAAATAGACTTCCATATAATATTCGTCTTCGTCTGTCAACCAGGCATTTTCAATCTTATAATACATCCGAATCAATAGAATCTAAGCAAAATCACAGGATACCAATCAGAACATATTTGTGTCGAGTGATTATCACAAGATGGTGTGTATTTCGTATTAAACTAATAGATGTGGTCGTCATGCGCATGATGTGAAATTGTTTGTTAATCAGAAAGCCTCTTTGTTTTTGTTCTGATGTTTCTAATTTCGGAAAGAGGGACAGTCAAACTCATAGACCGAAAATAAACTGACAACGCCATGACTGTATATGAAAAAGACAAACAGACAAATAAAAGAACACATGACACATCATAGAAAACTAAAGACTAAACAACACGAACCCCACCAAAAACTTGGGGTAATTTCAGGTGCTCCGTAAGGGTAAGCAGATCCTGCTCCACATGTGGCCTCCTTCGTGTTGCTCATCATGTTCCTCACCCGGTAAATAGTCTAATTTGGTAGGTCACATTCATTCAAAGGGAAGGGGGTTGTAGTTACGATGTAAGAACAAATCTGATCTCATCTGTGAAACGGTTACTCCATAGCATTCAACCAACTAGATTATAACTATTGCTATACATTTTCCCCATAATTTCTATTGTAAGTACATTCTGACAAAGCATACATACAAGTACTTTGAAGAAAGCTTAATCAATAAAAAGACACAGTTTTCAACAAAGTGATGAACAAACATTTATTATTTAAAGTCTCCTTTACTGAAGTCAGTTTAACAAAATACATGTATTTAATCGGTGTTTTTTTTTTTTATCTTTGATGATACAATAAACAATAATTCCAGATGGACCAGAAAAAGTAACACTTTCACCGAATACCACAAAATACAACGTAATTGAAGGAATGCATGTTCCTAAAATAAACTGCTCGGCGGAATGTAAGCCAGTATGTATATTGAATTGGATAGGACCACAGGGACACATTTTGCCGTCTAACGAGTTAAGTTTACATAACATCAATAGAAGTCAAGCCGGGATATATAATTGCAATGCAAATAATAAAGTCAGCAGCATGTTGTCCACGGATATAGATGTTATAGTACATTGTGAGTAGATATGTATCTAATATATCTAATATCATTTAATAGTTTTGTTACTTGGTCATTTTTAACGCAGCAGTTGTTTCTGAGCTGTCCATTATTTTACCCAGAATACCAGAAAAACACTATACCTCCTCAAATTAAACATGAATTTTTCGGCAAAAACCCAGTATAACCTTGTTTTTTATACCTTATACCAAAAATGTAAGTGCATGTCTGAAAGAAAAGTAAAAAAAAATTTTTTTTCGAGTTACCATGAGTGACTATGTTAATGCTTCCTCTGAAACTATCAATGTTTGAAAAAAATGAAAAGAGATAAATAAATTATATGGTGAACTACTAAAAAATCATTAGTCTACATATGTACGTGATCACGGTTTCAATTCTGTAACATTGGCAAATCATTTGCCGAAATCATCCTTTACGACTATATAAACTGTGCTTAATTTGAATAAAAAGTATAAATATGCTGAAATGGACAGTTCACGTGCATTTTATTTTCGAGGTAAAAGTCAACACTCAAGATTGTTCTTCATATTTTCACTTGTATACGTTATATCAATAAACATGAAGTCGATAAAATCCAGAAGATTATTTTCAGATATGTCTTATAAAGACGAGTAAGCATTTTTTATGACAGGAACGTAAAAATGTGATGTATTAAACCATTATGTTAGATCGCAACCCTCTTAATTCTTTTTACTCTTAGTCTCAGCCAGAAAATTAATAAATAAAATCTAAAGTAAAAACAATAACAACGAAAAATCACTTAACTCAAGAATGCTACACATGGTTAATTTATGATTGATTGCTGATGTTTGACACCCCTTTCATATCTATTAGCTATATCATTTCTGTCATTTTTGTTTGTTGGGGAACCCTGGGTGCATTGAGAAAACTTTCAACCACCTGCCAGAAAAAATGACGATCCTAGCAATTTAAGATTGAGATCAAATGCACCTGCCACGTTTGGTGTTCGAACTGACCACCTCAGTGTTGAGGGACAAGTGATACAGTAGACAAATTACTCAAATCGTTCAACCATTGAGTCCCCAGTATTCTTTGTAACTAAAGCTAACCACCTTTGTTCGCTCAACCGACAGAAAAGAAATAAAGAAGTTAACTAACTTCCTGTTACCAATATATTAAGATTTGTAAGGAATCCACGGAACCCATTGTCTTGCCTACTTACATACCATAAAGTAAGAAATAATGGACCATCTCGTGTTGTACTCTCTCCAAACGAAACGAAATATGAAATAAAGGAAAACGAATCTTTACAAACTAGTATTTCATGCACTGCAACCTGTCAACCCCCTTGTGTGGGAACATGGACCATACATACCGGCGAATTTGTATCCTACGATAACTTAAGTTTACCTGCCATCAAAAGGAACCAAACTGGGTTCTATAGATGTAATATCAGTAATATTGTTAGCAGCATGACATCTATGGATGTTTCTGTTATTGTTACATGTAAGTTTATATGCATTGTTTCATGTAGATTACTCGATTCAATTTTACGTTATATAATTCATTATCCAATATTTAGTATTAATTACACAATGAGGTATATTTAATAAGATTCTCTTCTTCAGTCTTTATAATTTACCCTTTATCGCATAGCTAAACCCGTATCACATTGTTTGCTTATGTTTGTGTGGATCAATATTTAGTTCTCAGTAAAACTACTATTCAGCATAGGATTATAAGTTATAGCTTATTATACAGTTGTATGTATTTTTTAAATTCAAGTATAGGATGAGAATAAATCGGCCATGTATACACATAGAATGTCGTCCAAAATAAGACTAGCGAAATAGAAACTTGGATAGAGACTGGGAAAATAATCATGTTGGAAAGCAACATAACGTTTCCCTTAAAAAATCTAGGAACGGATCCCGAACTGTCGTGAAGTTCTTTATCATGACAATTACATGTTGTTTAACCTACACGACACATCGGAGTATCCTTTTTAAGTTTCATTTCAGAATAGGTCGAAAATGCACTTTTCGATTGAAGTGATGGATGGAAGAAGTTCAGAGAAACACATTTATGTACGCCTATCTAACCTTGATTTTTAAAATTTTGATAGTGTGTGATATGGGATTGTTGGCAGAAAGGTTAATGATTAAAAGACATTGAACTAGGTGAATTCTATCTTAATGAGTATTTGAAGTGGAATCTTTATATACATGTAGTCGGCATATTTACCCAACAGACTAAATTGATTTTTAATTTATTCAATTTTTTGTATGCATTTAAAATATTAAAATACATATTAAAATATTAAAATATATAAGTGGTTATATGTGGCTACATTAATTAAATATCCATGTGATAAAACGCTGCTTTATTTATATTTTTGAAAACGTAGATGGTGCAGAAATTAAAGGCCTTACTATCGACGGTGAAAATTTTACAATTCCTGAACATGTAGAAACACGACTTGCTTGTGAAATTGATGGTATTCCTAAGCCTAATGGACGCTTGTTTTATAATGACGAAGAGAAACAAAGTTCTGGAAATCCAATTACTTACGGGTTGGTTCCTTTGTGTAATGATACTGGGAATTATACATGTGCAGCAGAGAATTCTATAGGAAAGTCCAATCAAACTAAAGAACTGTTTGTATTGTGTAAGTATTGAATTGGTTGATGCCTTTGTAATAATGAGTACGTGTTTTAAAGTTATATTGCTGGTGCTGCTATTTAGCTGTTGATCTATTCATATCGAGACAGAATACATTAAGATAGTAACTAACGGACAAAATTAATAATTTATCAAAATATCGTCAGAAAAATCTAGTTTAACCGTTTTGACAATTGTATTCTTTATCAATGAGCAATTTAAATTCTGTTGGCAGCTTTATAATGATAAAAGTACTATGCAACAAAGAATTAATTGTAACTTTCTATTTTTTGAAATTAAGTAAACGACTACGGATTAGCTTTAATTTTATAAAATTCTTTCCGTTACTTACTGTTCTATTGCAATATGAATGCTTCGTGTATCTGTTTTATTTAGACATTTAAGTTCCTTCTCAAACAAACTTTGATATGTGTATACTGTTTTAGGTTCACCTAGACCAGTCGCTACACTACAATCAAGAATTGCAGTCGGCAATGATAGTATTTTGGAAATAAATGTGATATTTTTGTCTTACCCACAGCCAAAAATATCTTGGACTTTTATTAAAAATGGTTCCAATGAAATAGTGAGATCAAATAATACAATTGGCATATATCAACATGTATCATCAATTTATATTACTGATATGAAGACACCTCAGTATGGAATGTACGTTCTAAAAGTAACAAATGGAATTCAAAATGATCTAAAGCACACATTTGAGGTCTTGCCACAACGTAAGTAATTACAGTGATAGGCATACAGAGCTGATTCGTCTCATCTTGACTACGTTTTAAAGCTTTACCTAAATTCACAGTTTAACAGCTTTATGTTTTTTATTTGAAATCTAAACAATTTTGAAACTTGTTTCTAAAAAGATAAAAAAAATATATATATATATATATAAACACCAGATGGTAGCCTTAGAAGAAGTCTAGCTAGCTAAAAAGCAGGTCTGTTCCACCAAGGAAAGGCCATTTCCAAGTCAGGAATATAACATTTGTTTCCTATTTGTCTGGTGTGTTTGATTTTTTTATTTAATCATTTGAACTTTCCGTTTCGATAAAATGGACACGCATTTCAAAAACAAAACTAAAATTGGATGAAAAAATTAAAAGAAAGGTTACATAATTTTATATTAATTCGTACTGGTTGGATATTTCTTTGGATATTGGCCCAATATATTTTGCTTACATCTTGCTGTTAACTTTTATAATATATAGTATATACGAATGGTGTCAAAAGCAGATGTCTTAGTGTGAAAAATACCTTATTCATGAGAGAATATCGACAACAGTCATTGACAAGTAAGGTTGTAATAAATTAGACAATATGAAGTGCTGGTGTATTTTGTAGTGTCACAATAAGAACTAAAGTGTATCTGCAAAAGGTTACTGTGGATAGGAACAGTAGTATGCATACAACATATAAAGAAATAATTCCATGGTCAATTAGTTTTTTTCAATACTCAATTTAATCGGTCTCGTTCATATACAACAAGATCTTTTGTATGTATTCGGTGCTAAAATGTATATAGATATATATACATATAGGAAGATGTGATGTGAGTGCCAATGAGACAACTCTCCATCCAAAAAACAATTTTTAAAAAAGTAAACCATTATAGGTCAATGTACGGCCTTCAACACGGAGCCTTGGCTCACACCGAACAACAAGCTACAAAGGGCCCCAAAATTACTAGTGTAAAACCATTAAAACGGGAAGGTGTGGGTATATCAGGCTGTCCTGTAATATAGAAACAATAATTTAATATGTATAGCTATCAATTGATTTGAATGTATTCCTTATTCCTAGGCGCTGTTTTGATAGATAATCTACAACTTACATATACTCAATTAAAAAAATGCGATACGTTAAAACACATTTCATTCGCCCTCCCTAAAAAAAAACTTATTTTAGTACATTGTCCGCCATGTTGGATTTTACCTGAAGTGTAGGGTTTTTAAAGACATCTAATCAATAATATATATCCAAAAGTAGTACATAACAAAGCTTTGTACAAAATATTATTATAACAGCATGATAAAAACACCTTTTCACACACTGGCCTCTAATATTTGGCTGATTTAAGTACGATGTTCGCCATTTTGGATTTAACCGGAAGTGAGACATTTTTTAAAAATGCCTCCCTATCTGAAATAAAAGAGTAATAGTTGAGGAAGGTCTCTGCCATATTTCATGCTTTTACCAGGATGTGCACAATTTTTCACAAAGCTGCCGTACTATTTCAGGTTTCCTGCTACAATCGTAATTCTTGTCTTTACTATTTTTGTTCCGTTCTATATTAATCGAAATGTCTGCTTCATGTCCGATGAAGGTCTTATTAGTCAGAATTTAAATTCATAAACATGATCACCCCATCAATGCGGAACCTAATTTTATAAATCGTGAAAAATGGGAGTCATTGTATGGATGCTGCATTGTCGATTCAGATCTTGAAATCAGTTTTATTTCTTCAAAAAGTATGAACCCGTAAGAAAAATCGACATGTACAAGCACCTATTACCAATATCTTTTCAACTAATCGGGCGGAGCTTACATTTTAATTTGCATAAGAACAGTCAACTCGAAGATGTGTGTGATAAGGATGATGACCGTTGATTTCTAATCACCTAAGTGTCACAAAACCGATATACAATTTAACTGAGTGTATGATTTGTAATTCTCATCGGATTTTGTCAAATGTGTTGACGTCTTTTTATTATATTTAGGTGTTACGGATAGAAAAATTAATCACCGCCTTTATTAATTATATTAAATTTTGTACGATTTTTTACGTTTGAAGTTGGATTCATAACAAAATGGACATATATATATTACAGTTAATTGCTATTAATAAGTATTGCAATATGCATTTTGTTTAAATTAATTATCAGTATTTAGTTATGATATAATCTTAAATCAATCCTAATTCTATCTCACTTTGATAGTTTTTCATATGTGACGTCATGCTGTTTCTAAATTTCATAAATTCAAATGTGGCATAACGTTTGTACCTTTTCGCCATCGTATGTGACGTCACATTTTTGTAATTACGTTGACGCCTGGACTGATTCGGGTGTGTCTATTCTGTGTTAAACTTTAATAGCATTATGTATTCGGGTTTAGTTTTCTGTAATTAGTTAATACTTCAGTTTCATTATGTATATCTCTTTCATATTCATTTGTTAAAATTTACTGTTTGCAATAGCATGAATTGTTCTATATAATAAGGATGTTCTTATCCCGGGCATAAAAACATGCAATGCCGTATTTGGCAAAACCTTTTCAACTTTTGATCTTCAGTGCTGTACAACTTTGTACCTTTTTCACTTTCGATCTTTTATATCTGGGCGTTATGTATTCGGGTTTAGTTTTCTGTAATTAGTTAATACTTCAGTTTCTTTATGTATATCTCTTTCATATTCATTTGATAAAATTTACTGTTTGCAATAGCATGAATTGTTCTATATAATAAGAATGTTCTTATCCCGGGCATAAAAACAATGCCGTATTTGGCGAAACCTTTTCAACTTTTTATCTCCAGTGCTGTACAACTTTGTACTTTTTTCACTTTCGATCTTTTATATCTGGGCGTCACTTGTAAGTCCTGTGTGGACAAGGCGCGTTTTTGGCGTATTGAATTTTAAACCTGATGCTTTTTGTTATCTATTAATCATGTTTTTCCTTGTCTAATATGTTCTCCTATTTATTTGTATTGTAGTCCTGTAATATTATGTTGTCATTTCAATGTTATATTTAACTTTGCCATTAAAGTGCGAGGTTTGGCATGCCACAAAACCAGGTTCAACCCACCACTTTTATTCCCCTTTAAAAGTGTCCTGTACCAAGTCAGGGAGATGGCCATTTATTGTTCGTTTCTGTGTGTGTTGCATTTTAACGTTGAGTCGTTTGTGTTTTCTCTTATTTTTGAGATATTGAGATCAGACGTGGCATGGTACTTGTCTATCCCAAATTCATGTATTTGGTTTTTATGTTATATTTGTTATTCTCGTGGTGTTTTGTCTGATGCTTGGTCCGTTTCTGTGTGTGTTACGTTTCGGTGTTATGTCGTTGTTCTCCTCTTATATTTAATGCGTTTCCCTCGGTTTTAGTTTGTTACCCCGATTTTGTTTTTTGTCCCTGGATTTATGAGTTTTGAACAGCGGTATACTACTGTTGCCTTTATTTGTGACGAATAACTGGACACTTCATTCATGAGTTCATCCCGAAACATCTGTCCATAGATGGACTGGTCTTAGATTTTACACCGCACAATCAAGTGAAATGAATTAAGTTATACCTTAAATTTCAAAGGCATTAGAAACAGAAGAAAATAATTATACCGACTTGACAAGTTTTACCTTCTCTCGTGTAAAGTTCCATTTCTTGTGTTCCTATTTCTTTATAATTTCTAATGGGTATGCGCCTGTGTGTGTATGTGTTGTCTCTTGTCTATTTTCATTGTTTATTAACGGATATGGTAATTATTATAATGGAAAAATAGACACAATGTATTTATGGTGAACAATTGTACGTTATCGTTGGTATCTCATTTTTTTGGTTTTTTGTTTGTTTGTTGGTTGGAAAAGGTGCTTACTGGGGTTGAAACGCCCAGTTGTACTGCTCAGTCTCTCTCATCGTCATGTCTTTTTCAACATATTGATTGCATTGATTCGCTTGAAAAGGAAACGATCGAAATATGCAATTTGAATATCATCCAAAAAATATGTGTATACATACATGAACTGTATAGACCATTTGAATGTATGTCTTCGTAAAATATGAAATATAAGGTAAAAGGAATACAATCACAAGTATTGTCTTCTAACATACGTTTTACTAACCTGACGTGTTTCGGTTTTAACGAAAAGTTTTCATTGTGTATATACAATATATTTGTGCGAGCTGTAATTTTTCATATCATATTATAGATTCACCGACGATACTGAGATTGGAAATTTTAAACGGTAATACTGTTGATGAACGACAATCTGTTGACTTTCTGTGTGAAGTTAATGGTTACCCGGTACCAGACATAAGTTGGATATTGTCTAGCACTAACACAGTTTTAAAAAAAGATGAACATGTTTTCAAAAGCAACTATTTAATCCCGAAAGCTAATTGTCTACATACTGGATCTTATCGTTGTCAAGGCATTAACGTAATTGATGGGGAATTAGTAAATGCATTCAGCGAAATTGATTTGTTTGTTCTCTGTGAGTACATATTATAATTATAGTGTTTAAGCACTGCATTTTCGCTATAAAAAGTATATACATTAAAGGACTTCATATGAGATCATTTCAGTAACCAAAACGTGCAATGTTACATGTGATGCAATTTAGGCGTATTGCATACCTTAAATATTTCTCTATAAACAACTTATGTATATTTCTATGCCGCCTAGTCGTTTTGATTTGAGAAAATGTTTCATACTTTGAAATGAGGTTATGATAAAGTTGCATATGAGAGGTGGGTTTTTTATGTTATAAAGAGGACCATCATTGGATACAGAAATACAAATCTAGCTATTGTTTTCGAATTAAGATGACGCTTCCGGATTTTCCGAACATATTTTAATGTTGTCTTTGCTCAATGTATCAATATTGCAATTAATTTTTTTTCGCGGAATTTTGATGCCTAATATGACTGACTTGAACTGTCACAGAATATAATTTCCGTCATAATATTTATTCCAAAGATAATGTATTATATAACAAAAGTTCCAATTGGAATTATTGTTATGTGATATTTATTCCATCAGCATAATAAAAGGACCAATGACTTAGAATTTTTATCACATAAAATAAATTCCAAAAGGAAGTTTTATTACATAATAAATTATCTTTGGAATAAATATTATGGTGGAAATTTTGTCTCATGACTGGTGTTACAATTTGACTTGTATCATTTTGACATATTATTCATTAAACATGTTAAAATTAATAAAAAAATGGAAAACATCTTTTGTAATAATTATTCCGATAGGAAAAGTATTATGTAATATTTATTCCCGATTGGAAAAAGTATTATGTAATATGTATTCCTGATTGGAAAAAATATTATGTAATATCTTTTCCGACCCAAAATTATTATTATATTCTATCCATTACTGCTGCCGAAATGGTAAATTGGTATTAACAATTATTATAAGAACAGGTATCATGAATATGGGGAATAATTGTTCCCAATGTTGTAGACATTGAATAATCATTTCTGAATTATCGACAATTACTAGTATAAAATTGAGAATGGAAATGGGGAATGTGACAAAGAGACAACAACCCGACCATAGAAAAGACAACAGCAGACGGTCACCAACAGGTCTTCAATGTAGCGAGAAATTCCCGCACCCGGAGGAGTCCTTCAGCTTGCCCCTAAACAAATATATACTAGTTCAGTGATAATGAACGCCATACTAATTTCCATATTGTACACAAGAAACTAAAATTAAAATAATACAAGACTAACAAAGGCCAGAGGATCATAACTTGTGACAGGCGCAAAAATGCGGCGGGGTTAAACATGTTTGTGAGATCTCAATCCTCCCCCTATACCTCTAGCCAATGTAGAAAAGTAAACGCATAACAATACGCACATTAAAATTCAGTTCAAGAGAAGTCCGAATCTGATGTCAGAAGATGTAACCAAAGAAAATAAACAAAATGACAATAATACATAAATAACAACAGACTACTAGCAGTTAACTGACATGCCAGCTCCAGACTTCAATTAAACTGACTGAAAGATTATGATTTCATCATATGAACATCAGGCACAATCCTTCCCGTTAGGGGTTTAGTATCATAACATCATAACATATATGAGAAGAACATAACCCGTGTCATGCCAACAACTGGTTTTTGAATAAATGTGTTTAGTTCCGATGCAAAGACCCTATAAGTGAATCAATATTAACGCCAAAATATGCAATTTTTAATGACCTGACAACAGTATCGTAACTATATTCCTTCTTAATAAGTCTATTCAAAGGTTTTGTTAGTTTTTGAGGTGAATGCTGACACCTTTGTGCTTTATTAAGAATATTTCCATAAAAAATTGGATGTGAAATATCTGAACGTATAAGAAGTCTGCGTGTTGAGCTATATTTACGAATGATGTCCTTATACCGATGATAAAATTTAGTAAATGTTTTATGCATATTTGACCTTTAAACGATACTTTTCTCATTAGAATTAACATTTATATTTCACAGCTGAACTTGTTATAATAAACATTATTTACTAACCTTCAACATATGTCCCATCATTTAAAAACATATTTTCTTATACTCATCAGCCTTCATGTTTTAGTATATATTCAGGTGGTGTTACGTACATGTGAATATGTCTAACTCATATTAACACTTTTCATTTTACATAATAATCAAATAATTAGCATTTAATCTGTTTTGGTTTAGAATATAATCAGCATTTAAAATCTGATTTGACTTATATAATAATCAATCAGGTGTAAACTAAACTTCAGCATAATAGGAACATGTGTTATACTCGTCAACATATAAGATAAGTTCCTAATATATGTGGAACAAATATAATACAGAAGGAAAAAATATTCCATGACATAATTTCCGCAGAACAAATATTATTATAATATTGTTTCCTTCAGGAACAAAAATTATAAGGAACAAATATACGTTGACAGGACTGATACCGGTGTCCATTGATACAATTGTAGGGTCTCTTTTTTTCAAAACCAAGTTGTCACTTACAGCCCTGCATATGTATTATATATTATATATTATGTAAAATGACTGAATAAATAGCCAATGATAAATCTTAAAGGGCGATGGATCATATAAATATGATACAGTACACTACAAAATATAATAGATAACCAGTCTAAAAGGGTACAGCATCACCAAAAAATTACAATAAAATGAACAAATGTAACTATAGATATTTTAGACATTTCGGATAACAGATATCCGTCTTCAGTATGACCACGATGTAAAATGAATCATGTCAATCTATCCTAATTATAACACTATCACAATCTTGAATTTATACCAAATAACCGTTTTAGCGAACACTGGTACAATTTTAAAATTTCCAAACACGACGCAAAGACTGCATAGATATGCAAAAATAAAAACAGTTATTTGCGATATGAACTGGCTAAACTCTAAAATTCCAAAGGTGAAGACAGTTAGGATATTACAACAACTGCGTGGAAAAACAGTCAAAATAAACAGCTCTGAATGATCTATGTTGGTGTAATATTGACCTATTTTGCTCTGATGTTTAATTATCGAAGAATGCAACAGACACCCATACTACCTTAAGTTGTTTTATTTTTCTTCTAAAGAAATGTAAAAGATGTAAAATCCGTTTTTCGATTTAGGCAGTGCACGTATAGATCAAAGATACCAAGAAGAACTTGAAGATATTGCAGTTATGGAAAATGGCGATTTGAATATTAGAGTATATATCTTAGCCTACCCTGAACCTATAATCATTTGGACTATGAGACATTCTGTCACAGGACAAGATTATACAGTGAACTATACTAATTCATTTAACAATGTCGAACATATTTCAACTGTGAATATAACCGAAGTTTCAACAAAAGATTATGGTGTCTATACAATTATTGCATATAACAAAATAGGGCCTCCGTATGTTAAATCCTTCACAGTGAAGCCACAAGGTGAGTACGTTTAATAGGCATTTAATCCTCTACTACCTAATACAAATATATAATCTATTATCATATGCGCAACATAATCTATCGTAGGTTACAAGCAATCTTTTTATATGTCACAAGACTGCTAATCTTGCACGTTTCCTGTTATTAACTGGCTGTGGATGTTTTGATTCGAGAAAAATTGATGGCGTTTATTCAGGGAAACACATCTGTAAATGACTTGGTATAGTGTAAAAATTATGTTATATTTTTGTTAAATGTTTTTTTCAATTAACCTAATATAAATAACCAAATGCAATACTACCTATCACACCCAAGTAAAGAGACAAGAAAAATGTTAACCAAATTTAGAATAAGCGAACATTGTCTCTTCATAGAAACTGGACGATATACCAAAATACCACGAAATGAAAGAAATTGTAAAATATGTTATATCTTAGACGATGAATTTCATTTTTTCTTCAACTGTAAAATAAATAAAAATACAAGAGAAATCTTTCTAAAATATTATATACAAAAATATGTAAATGTTAATACACTTAATTTTACTGATAAACTCGTGATAATACTTAATCCATCAACACCAAATGATGTAAAAGCAGTTGTTTCTTTTATTAAAGAGTCATTAGAACTGAGGAAAGGAGAACAGTAACTGTTTTTATCATATTTCTTATAATATTGTCGAGTTTTCATTATGTTTCATTATGTTTGTTTGTCAATGTATTTGCCACAACCAAAATTGGTTTTTGTATGTTTTGCAAATAAAGATATTTATATTAACTTGGCAACTCTGAAATATAGACCAAAAGCTCAGTTACCTATTGCTTCTTGGTATTGAATACAAGATCAATATATATGGTCAGTTTGTTTTCTGTTACTTATTGAACAATTCTCTATTACGTTATATTTTAGCAATGAAAATCTTTGGACACCCAACACGCATTTTATATTTGTTTTATCAGGACATATTAACCAAAAAGTACATATTGACCGATGACGAAATCCGATTGTCAATATTATCTGACAGGTTAATATATAACATAGTGACTGATTGAAAGTCCTTAATTTCTATATAACATATTTAAATCATGTCTTAGGAAAAGACGTTCAATGTTCTTTCTGAGTATTTTCAAATTGTATTTTGCAAGAATTATAACATTTTATTGACGATACCAATATTTTTAAGAACGTCATAGCTTGTTGAATTAGCTTTCTTGTATTTCGAAGCACCTGAGATCACCCTCAGATTTCGGTGGAGCTCATGTTGCTTAACCTTTAGTTTTCTATGTTGTTTCTTGTTTACTATTATTTGTCTGTTTGTCTTTTTAATTTCTAGCCATGGCTTTGTCAGTTTATTTTCGATTTACGAGTTTGACTGTTTCTCTGGTAACTTTCGCCTCTCTTGTTTTCTAAGCATCTACATGTAACATAAAATTCTTGAAATATCCAGTGAAAAACTTTACTAAATTTAGCCGGATTATTTCATATTGACCACCAATAAACATATAAATGGAAACATAGTGTCCAAATACGTAAGAATAGAAACAAGGCTACGGATACGTTAAATAACCTTTGAAACGCGTGATCGTAATGTCCAATGAAAATAGTAAAATGCTACACCATTTGTAATATAGTTATATATTTGAGAATGACCAGACAAAAGAATAGTATGTTATTCTTTCAGGTTCAAATAACAGATCGGAGAATAATCTATTCAAGAGTATTGGTGCAAGCGTAGGCGCATTCTTTTTTATATTAATAGTGGCAGGTCTGACGATAATTGTTTTAAAGACTATGAAAAGAAGGGCTAACATTAAAAGAGGTAAGGTTTCTGAATTAATAAAGTTCTTGTGAGATCTCTTCATTGCATTAACATTTCACATTTTTCATAAAAGAGGACGCCCTATTCTTGAAGTAATGATTTTTTTTAAACAAATTAGTATATAAGGTAAGTCTTTCTACTAAAAAAAAGTGGGGCGGCCGGGAGTTGGAATATTACAAGAAATATATATACAGTTACCTAGTGTAAAAATCATGAACGCTACCTAATGCAGTTAAAGTTTATTATAAGAAATACGTTTGACATATTCAAATGAATAAAAGTCCAAATATAAAATGTTCTGCTTTTAAAAACTAAACCGGAACAAACTGATCTTTAGGTATGTTGTATGGAGTTTTTTCTATCACTATATTCGGTAAATTTGTCATGAATTCAATTATTAAGGTTAAAGTGTCGACTCACATTTCTGTCTAACTGTTCAAATAGTTATCAAAGGTACCAGGATTATAATTTAGTACGCCAGACGCGCGTTTCGTCTACATAAGACTCATCAGTGACGCTCATATCAAAATATTTATAAAGTCAAACAAGTACAAAGTTGAAGAGCATTGAGGATCCAAAATTCCAAAAAGTTGTGCCAAATACGGCTAAAGTAATCTGTGCCTGGTATAAGAAAATCCTTAGTTTTTACGAAAAATTCAAAGTTTTGAAAACAGGAAATTTATAAAAATGACCACAAACCATGTTTATTTCAACTTTTTTATTTTTAACAAAGACTTATTTTGGTATGATTAGTATGATTAGTCATTCTGAAGAAAAAACTTTAAATTTTATTTTTGATTATTATATTAATTAAAAAAATTATATCATATATTTAGAAAACAGCAAGTTGTATCAATCAACACAACCGGATACAAGGTACGTATACCATAATATATTCAAATAAAATGAATTGTTGCGATGATTTTCAAATTTGCCTATTTTTCATGTAACGGTGATATAAAACTCTTTAAAAGAATGAAACAGTGCAGTTGTATGACATTCCTACATTTATATCCTGATTATATTTGAAATGTTTAACTCCATCATGTACTGCATAGTTGACCTTTTTTTTAAAGAATTATCTATAACAAGATAACTGTGCAACAGTGACGAAAAGTAAAAGAGAAGATACAGTAAGAAGTGAATTTTATTTTTTAGTTTCCTTGTTTACCTTCAACTTACTTTTAATGTTTTTTTTACTCACCTGCATGGCGCAAAGCAATAACTATTTAAATCAGACAACAAGTGTTGAGGTTAATCGATATCCAATGCTAACGAGTTAAACCTATTGTTTTTATGGTAAACATTCTCATTGTATGAATTTCAAATTTTTCTCGAATCCTTGTTCTAGTCTTTTGAACAAACTAATGTTGATAAGTCATGTTTCCTGTTCCGGGGCAAAGCATAATTCATTCAAAAACTTTCCATTCTCTAAGTATACTTTGACAAATAAAAAATTTTAGTTGAAAAGTGTGAATTTTATATATATATATATATATATATATATATATATATATATATATATATATATATATATATTATTAAAGAAATCACATTTCTATGTTGCCTGGACTATACGTGACGTCACACAAATGACATCTTTCAAACCGAAGATTTTACGCTTTTCATTTTCTTCAAAAAAAAATTAACATCAAAACAGCGGTTTCAAGGTAGGTCTTGTTATTTTTTCGATAATATTATTTAAGAGGCAAAAAATGTGTTAATTAATGAATTTCGAACTATGAGATCATTCCTTTAGTTTTTCATGTCAACTCTGGGTATGATGATTACTTTTTTCCAATGAAAACATTAATTACATCGAAATTGCATTTGAATCATTTTTGAAAATACACCTTGGTATATTATGGTCTCTTGTGGACAGTTGTCTCATTGGCAATCATACCACATCTTCGTTTTTATACTTGAAGGTTAAAGGCCGTACTTTGACCTATAATGGTACACTTTAACAGTCATAAATTTTAAATGAATCGATTGGACTTAAATGCTGAAACGAACTTCCAATGAACATGATGAAAACATAATTCAAAATACTAGCAATAGTTATTTCCCTATTAGCATAGTATTTGAAATCAAATAAAACTACTGTTTTTGTAAATATTAACTTTTCATTTTAAGCTCATCTGATTACGACGAAATTGGAAGAATAAAGGACGAACACAGTTACCAAGAATTGACAAAAGACAACAAAGGTTTGAGCTAAGTTGTCACATGTCATCAATTTGCGTCCATTATCGGCCGTTGTTGGTGTTTATTTTTATCCTCTTCAGTGAAAACAGCCATTCTGCAAACAAAATACCCAAAAACACACAATCGGCTTATTTTGTCAATTTGAAAATTGGTGTTGATAATTGAACTTCAACACAAACAATGAAACAAGTCAAAGTTCAAGGTCTTCATAATATTTATTTAGAATAAACCTGCAAACCTACTGCTTATTAGAGTAATTTCTAAAAGATAAATTTAAATTAGTTTGCACTTGTACTTGTTAGTATAAAAATGTATACCTTCAGACTGAAACTATCAAACCGAAAATCACTGATTCAACATCCACGAATAGTTAATTATAATTGAAGTTGTCAAGCAACTCCTGGTAGGTTGCACTTTTCCTAAATCACGGTTTCCTCTTATTTTTTCTCTAGATTACTATCTCGAAAAGTGCTACAAAAGAATTAAAATTGAAAACTGGCATATAATATATGCAAACGAGGATCCTAATACAAATTTACATGAATAAGCATTATTCATGTGTTAATAGGTTTCAAAATGTGTATTCCTTAAATATGTATTGTAAAGGTAATAACATACACGGTACTAATTTTTCTGCACCTGATGCGCATTTCGACAATCAATGTCTCTTCAGTGATGCTTGAGGCCGAAATATATGAAAATTTAAAACTTATTAAAAAGATGAAGACCTATAAACCAAGGAGGACAAACAATGTTAAGACAAATCCTGGAAAGGAATCAGAGGTAACGGAGATACATTCCTTAATTTGAAATAATTTTCAAAATTTCGTCACAACAATTTTTAATAAAACAAAATCCAAAATACTATAGTTTTGGCTACTGGGCTGGTGATACTCTCGGGAACTATCAGTCCACCATCAGAGGCATCGAATCATCATTCAATGAATGACTTTCAAAAAGGCTCAAGAAGAAACTTCATAAAGTGTTATCAGAAAATTGATACCAAAACACAACGTTGCTTTACTAACTATATACCAAAATAGATAATATATATGCGGTAGAAGAAGCAATTGTAAGTGCTGTAAAGCCGCCAACACTGACCACTCGTTCAGCAGCACAGTAACAAAGCAGCGATACAACATCTATGTTACATCTAATTGCAAAACGGAAAATAGTATTTATATTCTTACTTGTGGAACTTGCAAGCTGCAGTATGTTAATGAAACAGAAACTAAATTCAACATCAGACTTCACAATCACAGGTCGTTCTATACAAAAGGAAGAAACTGTCCAATTACGAGACAAATCTTAAGAACAGGACATACTTCTGATAATATCACCTTTCAAATAATTGAGGTACACCAAAACTGGGACTCCGAAAGGAGAAAACAGAGAGAAAGGTTCTGGATGTATCAGCTACGTACTCTTGAACCTGATGGACTTAATGAGAACAGTTCTACACAAAACCAAAGGAATAAATCATGAGTTTCATTCTATTTAAATAAAAGAACTATTTGTTTAGATTTAAAAATTGGTATGTACAATAAACGGCAAAAATATATTTTATATAGACCATCAATCAATATGTTAAACCTTTACACACATTTTGTGTAGCCGTCAAGCTACAAAGATATTTTTGTCATGCATCCAATTTACCCTAGATAGATGCACACGCCCGATGAAGCTAATTTGTTTAGCGAAATATTGCGTGAATAATATATAAAATGTATAACAACTAATTTTATAACACTCATTAGTTTGTTAAAGTCACATTCTTAGACACTTATATAATTTAATTTAGTAACTGCATCAGTTTATTTACAAACTGATCCACACTTAGATAGATTGAATGTTGATTGCTGCTATTTTTAGACACTATATTCGTTTATATTTTTTCGTTTGCGCTTGTATCATATTTTCCCTCCTGTTTATATGATCCGTTCATTCTATATTGACTCTTAAAATTCAAGAGTCTATCTGAAATTGAGAGTAAATTATATGGGCTTCCAAATACCGTTTCGATCCCGAACATCACTGAAGAGACATATATTGTCGAAATCTAGATCTGGTGTACAAAATAAATATTGACACCTTGTGTTTGTGGCATGACATCTTGGTGACAAGTTTATCGTTTTCTGTTTAGTACTAGTATTAAATTTATGTTAAGATTCATTTTGTTACATCTCGTGATCAATTTTATTTGGCAATCGCCAATGGCAGTCAGCAGGGTTTAAGAACATCAGTTTTTCGACCTGTTAGTCAAATGCGCTTTGTTTAAACATACTTTTTCACTTTTTTGGTCTTTTGGAAAATGTTGTTTGTGCTGTATTTAGACCCTTCTACAACGAAATTTGCTTTACATGCACACGTACAAAAATTGCGGTTTTTATCCAACGCAATCATAGGTGTGAACGTAGTTTTCAATTGAGACTTCATGTGAAAGAACTACCCTCATTCATTCAAGATACAACTGATTATCTCAAGAAAATGGAAAGCCTCAATCCTTTACCAAGCAATACTATACTTGCATCCATGGACGTGTCTTCTTTATATACCAACATTCCACAAGACGAAGGAATAGCAGCCTGTGAAGAGGCATGGAACATTCGTAGTGAAAAAAAATCCTCCTACTGAGTGCCTTGTTACACTTCTGAAACTAGTACTGGAGAAAAACAACTTCTCTTTCAATGAAAAACACTATCTCCAGATAGACGGTACTAGTATGGGCACAAAAATGGCCCCGTCATATGCCAACATATTTATGGGCCAACTTGAAAAACGCCTCTTGGCTAGTGCTCCATATCAGCCCTTATCATGGTTCCGATTCATTGACGATATTGATTTCAAATGGACAGATTCACAAGAACATCTTAATGAATTTCTAGAACACTGCAACTCTTTCCACCATTCAATAAATTTTACATATGAATCATCTATGGAGAAAATAAACTTCCTCGATACTACGAGTTACATCAAGAACGGAACCATTATAACGGACCTCCATACCAAACAAACGGACAAACATCAATTCCTTTCTCCTAAAAGTTGCCATCCTAAACACTGCTCCCGTGGTATCCCATTCAGCCAGGCATTGCGAATCAAGAGAATATGCTCTACTGAAAATACGAAAAATGCTAGACTTGGACAACTTCGTAAACATCTAGTTGTTCGAGGATACAATAACAACATCATTGATAGCGCTTTCGAAAGAGCAAACAAAACTAGTCGCCAAGAACTTTTTGAGTACAAAGATAAGAATAAAGCAGCTAACAGAACACCCCTTGTACTCACTTACCATCCTGATTTTAAAAATGTGTCATCCATTGTTCAGAAGCATTGGAAAATTATAGAAAATGATTTAAATCTAAAAAAAGTATTTTCTTCACCACCAGTCATGGCCTTCCGAAGACCTAAAAACATCCGTGACAAATTAGTGACATCTGTATTAGCAAAGCAGCCTAATCCATCGCCTGGTTGCTACAAACAATGTGGTCGAAGGAATTGTTTGTGTTGTAAAGCTGCCAATACAAGCAGTTCTTTCATCAGTTCCGTTACAAAACAAAATTATACCATCTACTCTAATTCCAACTGTAAAACGGAGAACTCAATTTATATATTAACATGTGACACTTGTGGCATTCAGTATGTGGGAGAAACAATGGACAAATTTAATATTCGGCTCAATAACCATCGTTCATCGTACAAAACCAACAAAAACTGTCCTCTCACAAGACATCTTCGTTCAACGAAACATCCTTTTGATAATGTCACTTTCCAAATTATAGAAGTCAACACCGAATGGGACACCACGGCGAGAAGGAGAAGAGAAAACTTTTGGATCCACCAACTCCACACTTTAGAACCTGATGGTCTTAACGAAAAAGACGAAAAAAGATACAGGAAAGATAAAGAATAATTTAAAACAAAGCATCGTCCTTTTTATCCCGTAATATTGGCCAATGGACGTTGCTCACTTCAACTACCAATTATGTATTTTTAAGGTAGCTAAATCCAAGTGCAACATGTACATTGATCTGCAAAACTTTCTTATTTTCAAAGCAGCTAAATGCAAGAGGTCATAGACATTGAGCTGCAAAATTTTCTTATTTTAAAGGCAGTTCAGTACAACATAGACGTTGAGCTGCAAAAGTTTCTTATCATCTACATCTGATTTCACCTGGATAGATGCACGCTTGATACAGCTAGTTGGTCTAGCGAAATATTGCGTTTATTTTCATCATTTTGTAAATATTTTAAACATTCTTATATTTACATACTAAATAGTGTGTTAAAATTACATTGTTAGGCAATCTATATATATATATAACATATATATATATATACAACTCGTCTAAACATCAACCCAACAATGTTAGATCTGTAAATTTGCTTTCGCAAATTTTTGGTTCTTCCCTCGCCGGGATTCGAACCCATGCTACTGTGATATCGTGACACCACATCGCCTGCACTGCAGCCGTCCCGCTAGACCACACGACCACCTGGGCTCTACAATAATAAAGCTTTCAGTGGCCGTGTGTTACCTTTCCTCGTCCGTTTTAATCTAGCGGCGTACTACAGTACATGATATATAAGGCATGGAGATGTTATTGTTACAGATCAGCTCAATTATCTATAGTAAAGGATCCTACAAATTAATGTAAGATACAGTCACAGAAAATAATTATATTTATAAGTACGTCTGAGTCAGTGACAACTCTACAACAGATTTATCCATCGAATATATATATATATATATATATATATATATATATATATATATATATATATATATATATATATATATATATATATATATATATATATATATATATATATATATATATATATTCCTTTAATAAAATTAAATTATATGAATATCATTAAAGGAATTTATATATATATAATATATCTATATATAAAATGACTGAATAAATAGTCAACGATCAATCTTACAGGGCGATGGATCATGTAATATGATTCTGGGGCCGTGTCAATGAAAGTATCCTAGGATATGTCCTAAGATAGGTCTTAGGACATTGTTTAGGATGGTCTTAGGACGTGTCTGAGACATGTCTTAGGATGTAAAACAAAGCTGTCTTAGGACAGTCCTAACTATGATGGTCCTAGGACCATCCTAACACATATACATTTAATTGAAAAAAATATACAGAGATTTCTATGACATAGATTTTATTGTATTTTAATATTTATATATGTAAATAGAGGGAGGGTGACTTGTACATACGGAAAACAATTAACGCAAAATAAAAGTTAAAGATTTAACGTAATACTAATAAATACGTTAATTAAAAATATGATGGAAGATATAAAAGATTTTAATACGAAAACAAAAGTAAATAGTCACAAAACTTTGTTAAATGCGATATTCGTGCTGCAATTTTAGTACCTAAACTAGTTTTGTCCTTAGGTCCACTCGATTTCATTACATGTATCGAATGAGGATTAGTTAAAAAAGAAGTAATTTTTTTCCCATATCTTAACTTTTTATTGCACCGTTTTGGTAGGTCGCAAAAATGTTGCTTTACTGATAGTATTTTTTAGGCTTCAAAAAAGGCAACACGAAATAATTTAATGTAATACAATTGAATCTTTAACAAAAATTGAAAAAAAAAATTGTTTTATAAATTTAATTTTTATAATAGTTTGATAGTTTAATATTGTATTAGTATTTTTAGTATTGAGTTTATGCCATATTTGCTGTTTTTATTACGTTTTAGGACATTGTAACCTTTAGGACTATCCTAAGACACTTATTTGTATGTCCTAACTTTAGGACCAAATTTAGGACATATCTTATTTTAGGAGACTTTCGTTAACCTGACTTAGGACTAAGACGTGTCATAAGACCATCATAAGACATGTCCTAGTCCTAGGACAGCTTCGTTGACACGGCCCCTGTACACTACAAAATATAATATATAACAAGTCAAAAAGGGTACAACATTACCATTAAATAACTATAAAATGAACAAATATTAGATATTTCGGATACAGATATCCTTCTTCAATAATAGCACGATGTTAAATGAATCATGTCAATATATTCAAACTGAGAAACTTTTTCAAAATCTTGAATTTATACAATTTAAGCGAACACCAGACGCTGATACAATTTTTAAATTTCCAAACACGGCGCAAAGATTACAAAGATATGCCAAATGAAAATAGTTATTATCGATGTGAACTGGCACAACTCTAAATTGCCAAAGGTTGGTGACAGTTTAGATGTTATAACTGCATTGAGGGCAGTCCTCAAACGAAAAAATCAAAAATGTCCTAATCGATCCAAGTTGGTATAATATTTCAAATTTGACAACGGTTGGGCAATTGCAACAGAAACTACATATTTAAGCCTCCCAAATGAATAGCAGTCTAATAATGATAAGAAAAATAATGTTTTATCTAATGAGGTAAAATAATTGAACGTGGCTACATACTTTTACATCCATCCCGAATGAATGGAACCCTGCAATTTAAACTGTTATTTTTAAAAATAATTTCGAACTGTAAAACCAGTACTAAAGCCGGAGTTATTGGAAACAGGTGATGACAGGAAAATGAGGGACTCATTCTATGTTTTTTTTCATTTATGCCCTCTGGGGAAACTGTTCGTAACTTTCTTATCCAAAATCTTTCCCGAGCGACTCTGTCGACCTTCGACCAACCCTCGTTGTGGTCTATGATTGTGATGGTAAGGTTTTTGAGATCAGCTTGTGTGTGCCCAGGTGGTCTTAAATGACGACTTACGAGTAGGTCGGGCTTGCAAGTGTAGTCACTTCGATGACCATTCATGCGTTTGTTGAATGGCTGCTCTGTCTCGCCAACATACTGCATGCCACATCGACACTGAAGGAGGTATACAACATTCTGGGTTTTGCAAGTTAGATTTCAATATATAGTGTACACAGACCCAGTCGATATATATAAATTCCTTTAATAAAATTAAATTATATGAATATCATCCCCTTTCAAAGTTATCTCTAAAAACGGGTCTTGCGATATGAAAATTCGTCTTTGGTTGTAAAACAG